>NC_135813.1:17208981-17878792 GCF_964213995.1 Mustelus asterias
AATGACACTGTTTGTTTGCCCATCTCATGACCACTATTATATAGTAGGACATTTTCCTTCATCCTACACAAGCCTGCTCATAATTGGAATGCAAGCTTTGAGTTTCCATCCCATCAAACCATGCCAACAACATGCATTTCAGGAGTTGTAACAAAAATGATCAATCAAAGAACAAAGAACAAAGAAAACTACAGCACTCAGTTGGAATACAAACAGATCTCCGCAGTTCTGGCAGCATTTGTGAAAAGAGCAACAGGGTTCATGTTTTGAACCTGGATGACCCTTCATCAGACCTGAAGTACAGTCATATGGGCTCAAAATGTCAACTTTGTTCCTCTCTCTACAGATGTCGCCTGACCTGCTGTGGTGAACCATCGTTGGTTACCACTGGGGGTTGTTATTATGTTACTGTTGGGCTAGGGTGTTGTCACTGTGGGGGTTGTACAATGTTGTTGGGTTAGGGTGTTTACCTGTTATAAGTGTTATCATGGCACATCCCGGTGGGGCCCCGCCTCCGGTGGCGAGGTATAAGACCCTCTGCTCCGGCAGGACCCCTTCAGTCTGAACTGGTGTATTCGTGTTAGTAGTTCCATTGTTAGACAATAAAAGCCTTCAATACTGAAGCCTTGTTCCACGTGCTTGATTGTCGCGCATCAATTTTATTGTCTAACAGAAAACTCTCAGCTGTACAAAAAAAGAGTATGGAACAGATCTTGAAACCAGATCGTCTGGCGCTGGACCCACGTGCGGTCGGTGCCGCTAACACCTTCGACCACTGGTGGAAGTGTTTCGAAGACTACCTGGCTGCCTCTGTAGCTATTACTACAGACAGTGACAAACTCCAAGTCCTCCACGCAAGGGTAAGCGACACGATTTATCTCGCGATTCGTGCGGCTCCCACTTACCCGAGGGCCGTCGAGCTCCTGAAGAAACGATACACGAAACCACCCAACGAGATACACGCTCGTTACCTCCTCGCTACACGACGTCGGCAGTCGGGCGAAACCATGGAGGACTACGCCAATGAGCTCCTGCAGCTTGCCAGGGGTTGCGATTGTAAAGACGTATCAGCCGAACAATACATGTACGACCTCGCCCGAGACGCGTTCGTAGCAGGGGTAGGGTCCTCGTACATCCGGCTTAAATTGCTGGAAAAGGGGAACCTCGACTTGACCCAAGCGATGGAGATGGCTGAGATGCTGGAAGCGGCGTCGAAAAGCTTGGCGCTGTACCCCGAGGACCACGTGCAGTCAACGTGGCAGGAGCAAGCTCAGCTCCCTCCTCGCCCCGCAAACCCGCGCTCCCAGATCGATCCGACGACGGCGGCAGCTCCAGGTGGCCAGCGATGCTATTTTTGCGGTGGGGCCAAGCATCCACGGCAACAGTGTCCGGCAAGAACGGCTATCTGCAGCCAGTGCGGTAAAAAAGGCCACTACGGTAAAGTCTGCAGGTCGAAGTCTAAAAACGGCAGTGCAGCTTGTAACCCTCCAGAACGGAGACAATCTCCTTCGGCGTCACAGTACCCACGAGGTCCGACCACGTGCGAACCCAGGACGGCGCCATCGTGGCTGACGGAGGAGGAGGAAGACCACCAGGAGTCGCTGCGTTTGGCGCCCTCGCCCACGTGCGATTCATGGGGGCGGCCATCATGGTCCACGACGACTAGGAGCGACCAGCAGGGGTCCTCAGCATCAACATCGGCGGCATGCAGTGACGCCCAGGGGCCAACGGTGGCGTCGATCTCCCTGGACCAGACTAAGCACCACAGGCTTGAGAATTCAATGATGGATATAAAGGTAAATGGTCGAACTGTGAATTGTCTGTTTGACAGTGGGAGCACCGAAAGTTTCATACACCCTGAAACTGCTAAAAGGTGTGGACTCCAGGTTCTCCCTGCCAAGCAGACAATTTCCATGGCATCACGGTCCCGGTCTGTACCGATCCAAGGATGATGTATGGTAACTCTAGAGGTACAGGGCACAATTTACGAGCAATACAGGCTCCTTGTGTTACCTCACCTTTGTGCGCCAATTCTCCTCGGACTAAATTTTATGGTCCACATGAAGAGTGTGATCCTACAGTACGGTGGGCCACTCCCTTCACTGGCAGTAGGGAATCAGCCGCAGCCTCCAAATTGCCCAAAGCGCCCCGCATGCAATCTTTCCACTCTGAAAATCACTACACCATCCCTATTTAAGAATCTGGTACCAGGCTGCAAGCCCATCGCTACTAAAAGTAGGCGTTACAGCGCTGAGGACCGGATCTTTATTAGATCTGAGGTTCAGCGGCTCCTCAAGGAAGGGATCATACAGGCCAGTGCTAGTCCGTGGAGAGCGCAGGTCGTGGTAGTCAAAAGCAGGAACAAACCTCGGATGGTCATCGACTACAGTCAGACCATTAATCGTTATACGCAGCTGGATGCGTATCCTCTCCCGCGCATTTCTGATATGGTCAATCAGATTGCGCAGTACCGAGTGTTCTCTACCATAGACCTTAAGTCCGCCTACCATCAGCTCCCCATCCGCCCAGAGGACCGACAATATACGGCTTTTGAGGCGGATGGTCGTCTATACCAATTCCTCAGGGTTCCATTTGGTGTCACCAATGGGGTCTCGGTCTTCCAGCGTGCTATGGACCGAATGGTGGACCAGAACGGGTTGCGGGCTACCTTCCCGTACCTGGATAACGTCACCATCTGCGGCCATGACCAGCAGGACCATGACACGAATCTCCAACACTTTCTGCGCACCGCATCTCGCCTGAACCTGACCTATAACAGGGAGAAGTGCGTATTCCGTACGCGCAGGTTAGCCATCCTCGGATACGTGGTGGAAAACGGGGTCATTGGCCCTGATCCAGACCGTATGCGCCCCCTTTCTGAACTTCCCGTGCCCGCTAGCACGAAAGCACTGAGGAGATGCCTCGGGTTTTTTTCGTACTATGCACAGTGGGTCCCCAATTACGCGGACAAAGCTCGTCCGCTCATCAAGTCCACGACCTTCCCACTTACGCCGGAGGCCCAATTGGCCTTCAAGGCTTTGAAAAGCGACATTTCGAAAGCCACGATGCACGCGGTGGATGAATCCATCCCTTTCCAGGTGGAGAGTGATGCATCTGATTTCGCCCTAGCCGCCACACTAAACCAGGCAGGCAGGCCCGTCGCGTTCTTTTCCCGCACCCTTCAGGGCCCTGAAATTCGGCACTCAGCGGTGGAGAAGGAGGCTCAGGCCATTGTGGAGGCAGTCAGACACTGGCGCCATTACCTGGCGGGGAAGCGGTTCACTCTGATCACGGATCAACGATCCGTGGCATTTATGTTCAGCAACATGCAGAGGGGCAAGATCAAGAACGATAAGATCTTGCGGTGGAGAATTGAGCTCTCCACCTATAATTACGATATTATGTATCGTCCAGGGAAGCTCAATGAGCCCTCGGATGCCCTCTCGCGCGGAACATGCGCCATCATGCAGGAGGACCGCTTGAAGGCCCTCCACAATGACTTGTGTCATCCTGGAGTCACCCGACTCTACCATTTCGTCAAAGCCCGCAACCTGCCCTATTCGGTGGAGGATGTCAGGTCAGTAACGAGAAGCTGTCGGATTTGCGAAGAATGCAAACCACACTTTTATCGACCAGACCGGGCACAATTGGTCAAGGCCACTCGCCCTTTTGAGAGGCTGAGTGTGGATTTTAAGGGCCCCCTTCCCTCAACGGACCGGAACGTCTATTTCCTCAACATAATAGACGAGTACTCCCGGTTCCCGTTTGTTGTCCCCTGTGCGGACACGTCGACTGCCACCGTCATCAAGGCATTCAGTGAGCTTTTTACCCTGTTCGGGTACCCCTGCTACATTCATAGCGACAGGGGCTCGTCGTTCATGAGCAACGACTTGAGGCAATTCCTGCTCTCATTCGGGATTGCCTCTAGTAGAACCACGAGCTACAACCCTAGGGGTAACGGACAGGTGGAAAGGGAGAATGCTACAGTCTGGAAGGCTGTCCTACTGGCACTGAAATCCAGGGGCCTTCCAGTCTCCCGTTGGCAGGAGGTCCTTCCAAATGCGCTCCATTCTATCCGCTCCCTCCTGTGTACGGCAACCAATGCCACTCCCCACGAGAGGATGTTCTCATTCCCTCGGAAGTCGTCCTCGGGGATCTCATTACCAGCCTGGTTGACGTACCCAGGACCCGTCCTTCTGCGGCGACATGTGAGGGCTCGCAGGTCCGACCCCTTGGTCGAACCGGTCCAACTCCTCCACGCCAACCCTCAGTATGCCTATGTGGCATATCCTGACGGGCGAGAGGACACTGTCTCCATTAGAGACCTGGCGCCCGCAGGGGACGTAGCAACTCCTGTCGCTCCCATTCCCCCTGTCACGAATCCACTACTACTCATTGCTTCCCCAGACGTGGCGCGGTCAGCACCGGGACCAGTGCATAACAGTTCTACTCCCATGTACAGCTTGCCTGAGACTCGGAGATCGGCGCCACCACTGAAGGTTCCAGGATCCCTTGCACCATCGCCTCACCAGGGCCAACCGGCCCGGGAGTCCTTGAGGGGACAGCCGGACGTTGTTTTGGAGAGAACGCCACCGCAAGCACCTGCTCCGGTTTCGCAACCGGTGTTGAGGAGATCACAGCGTCGGTGCGGTCCTCCAGACCGTCTGGACTTGTGAATTCTGTACATATGACCTGTTTTTTTTTGCACCCCGCCGCCTTTTGTTTTTAAAGGAGGGGTGAATGTGGTGAACCATCGTTGGTTACCACTGGGGGTTGTTATTATGTTACTGTTGGGCTAGGGTGTTGTCACTGTGGGGGTTGTACAATGTTGTTGGGTTAGGGTGTTTACCTGTTATAAGTGTTATCATGGCACATCCCGGTGGGGCCCCGCCTCCGGTGGCGAGGTATAAGACCCTCTGCTCCGGCAGGACCCCTTCAGTCTGAACTGGTGTATTCGTGTTAGTAGTTCCATTGTTAGACAATAAAAGCCTTCAATACTGAAGCCTTGTTCCACGTGCTTGATTGTTGCGCATCACCTGCCAAGGTTCCAGCATTTGCTGTTTTATTTCAGATTTCCAACATCTGCAGTATTTTGTTTTTCTTTCAGTCCATCAGAAGGGATAGAACGCAGTGTCAGAACATGCCGGAAAAGGAAAGGAACGTGTAATTCCATACACCTCAGGATATCCCAAAGATGTTGTCAGAGGGATAAATATTGGCCTGAGCGCAAAAAGAAACCTTGCTCTTCATGCTGTGAGTGTGTGAGAGGGTGTTAGCGCGAGAGGGAGTTTGAGAGTGAGTGCGAGTATGATTGAGTGTGCGTGTGTGTGTGTGTGTGTATGCGAGTGTGAATGTGTGTGTATGTATGTGAGTGTGAGAGTAAGTGTGAGAGTAAGTGTGAATGAGTGCGTGTATGAGTGCGTGTATGAGTGTGCGTGAGCGAGTGCGTGAGCGAGTGCGTGAGAGTGCGTGAGCGAGTGCGTGAGCGAGTGCGTGAGCGAGTGCGTGAGCGAGTGCGTGAGAGTGCGTGAGCGAGTGCGTGAGCGAGTGCGTGAGCGAGTGCGTGAGCGAGTGAGTGCGTGAGTGAGTGCGTGAGCGAGTGCGTGAGCGAGTGCGTGAGCGAGTGCGTGAGCGAGTGCGTGAGTGAGTGTGTGAGTGAGATTGAGTGTGAGAGTGAGTGACTGAATGAGTGCGAATGTGAGAGTGCGAGAGTGAGTATTACATCCAGATGAGTAGTTAGATGGTGCTGCGTTTGAAACCCCAGCTGGACACAGCCTCGGTGACAATGCCTTATTCAGTATTCACTGCAGAGTCAGCAGAGAGAGATGTGTCCACATGTCTGGAGTGTGGTTATAACCCGTGACTTTGTGGTTCAGGTGACGAGTTACCAGCACTGAGCTAAGACTTTATAGCAAGTTGCACGGGAACAATAAATCACTGCTGAGAAACCCATAGAAAGCTCCACACTCTGAATAACCTGACAGATAATAATCCTGGAATTTTGCATCGGACGGGCTACTTTAGCTAAACTTTGTTTATACACAACATAAAAGATGCTCAATACATCGCGGTCTGGCCATCCCGGACCAGAATTTACCCGGTTTTGTTCACATTTCTCAGGATCTTCCTTCGATTGCAGGGAGTTACAAAGTGCATGCAGAAGCTTCCGTTGATCTAATCCAGTGGTCATGGACGCTTGATGGACAATTCTGGCTCTTTTGCTCCCTGCCCTCTCACTGAACCTGTGGCTAAGTTATTGTTGTTGCTGCTCGTAGCGACTCCCACCAGCAAATCTGCTGTCACGCTACGTCACACTCATCTTGTGCCATCCTCACACACCCACTGCTGCTCATCCGTAACCGCTCTGTGACGTCAGCCAACTGACAACACCAGGGTCGATCCCCGCCCTCTACCGACCACCCCCTTTGCCCTCTAGAAGAGATCTTGCTTTTTCTCTGATCAGATGTCCAAAATACTGACATTTTCTATCCTGGAGGTCACTTTTTCATGAGTTGTGTTTGCTCTTACAAGCTCAAGCACTTCTTCATTTGTCTTACGGTCTGTAAATGGAATGTTATGCGTAAAGTTTATTTATTAGTGTCACAAGTAGGCTGACATTAACACTGCAATGAAGTCACCGCGAAAATCCCTCTGTCACCACATTCTGGCGTCTGTTCGGGTACACTGAGAGAGAATTTAGCATGGCCAATGCACCTAACCTGCACATCTTTGGAGTGTGGGAGGAAACTGGAGCACCCGGAGGAAAACCATACAGACACGGAGAACGTGCGGACTCCGCACAGACGGTGGCCCAAGCTGGGAATCGAACTCAGGTCCTTGGCGCTGTGAGGCGGCAGTGCTAACCACTGTGCCACCGTGCCTTAGTCTTAGCATCCAGAATGTTTTTCTCTCAGAGGGTTGAAATTCTTCAGAACTCTCTTCCTCCTTTAACTGGATAGAATGCAGAAAAGATTTACTAGGATGCTTCCAGCTCTTGATGGTTTGAGTAATAAGGTGAGGCTCGATAGACTGGGACCTTTTTTCCCCTGGAGCGTAGGAGGCTCAGGGGTGATCTTATGGAGGTCTATAAAATAATGAGGGGCATAGATCAGCTAGATAGTCAACATCTTTTCCCAAAGGTAGGGGAGTCTAAAACTAGAGGGCATAGGTTTAAGGTGGGAGGAGAGAGATACAAATGGATTGAGGGGGGAAATTTTTTCACTCAGAGGTTGGTGAGTGTCTGCAACGAGCTGTCAGAGATAGTAGTAGAAGCAGGTACAATTTTGTCTTTAAAAAAACATTTAGACAGTTACATGTGTAAGGTGGGTATAGAGAGATACGGGCCTAATGCGGGCGATTGGAACTTGCTTAGTGGTTAAAACTGGACGGCATGGACAAGTTGGGCCGAAGGGCTTATTTCCACGCTGTAAATCTCTATGACTCGAAAGGCAGTGGAAGCAGAGTCTTTGAATAATTTTTAAGGCAGAGCTAGAGAGATTCTTGATAAACTGGGGGATGGGGGAGGAATGAAAGGTTATTGAGGCTGGACAGAAATGTGGAGTTATGGTTGCAATCGGATCAGCCACGACCCTGTGGAAGGGCAGAGTGGGCTCGAGGAGCTGAGTGCCCAACTCCTGCTCCTAATCCATATGCTTGTGTGCATGCATGTTCACAGTTCAAAAGTTCATAAGTCCATACGATATTGGAGCAGAATTAAGCCATTCGGCCCATCGAGTCCATTCCGCCATTCGATCATGGCTGATATGCTCCTCATCCCCATTTTCCTGCCTTCTCCCCATAACCCCCCAACCCATTACCAATTAAAAATCTGTCTAACTCCTCCTTAAACTTACTCTCTGTCCCAGCATTCACTGCACTTTGGGGTAGCGAATTCCACAGATTCACAACCTTTTGGGAGAAGTAGTTTCTCCTCAACTCTGTTTTAAATTTGCTGCTGCTTATCCTCAGACTATGACCTCTCGACCTAGAATTTCCCACAAGAGGAAGCATCCACTCCACATTTACTTTATCCATACCTTTTATCATCTTGTATACCTCAATTTGATCTCCCCTCTTTCTTTTAAATTCCAGGGAGTATCGGTCTCTATTTTCTCCTACAGGTCTTTATTTATTGTCCAGTTTTCCGAAGTAGACAGGAAAGTGGATAGAATGCAGAATCTTATGAGATTTTTTTCCTTGTTACAACTAGAGGTTACTCCTGGCTATCTCTATCGTTATTCTAACTTAGGCAATACGTCTATCATTTTCTGTTCTAACTTGTCCATGATGGACAAACCCATCTACTGGTAACTTAAAGTGACTGAGTTTGCTTCCACATATATCTGGAAACATCTTTGTCAAAATAATGTTAAAAATCAGAGAGAGAGGGGAGCCCCTAAACAGAGAGAGAAGAATGTCCCTAAACAGAGAGAGAGCGCGAGCCATCAACAGAGAGAGAGAGAGGAGTGCCCCTAAACAGAAAGAGAAAGAGAGCCCCTTAAATAGAAAGAGAGAGAGAAAGAGAGAGTGCCCCTAAACAGAGAGAAAGAGAGAGTGCCCTAAACAGAGAGAGTGAGAGTGTCCCTAAACAGAGAGACAGAGAAGAATGTCCCTAAACAGAGAGAGAGAGAAGAATGTCCCTAAACAGAGAGTGAGAGAGTGAGCCATCAACAGAGAGAGAGAGGAGTGCCCCTAAACAGAAAGGGAAAAAGAGAAAGAGAGTGCCCCTAAACAGAAAGAGAGAGAGAGAGCGAGAGAGAGTGCCCCTAAACAGAGAGAGTGCCCCTAAACAGAGAGAGTGAGAGAGAGACAGTGCCCCTAAACAGAGAGAGAGAGAGAGCGAGAGAGAGTGCCCCTAAACAGAGAGAGTGAGAGTGTCCCTAAACAGAGAGAGAGAGAAGAATGTCCCTAAACAGAGAGAGAGAGAAGAATGTCCCTAAACAGAGAGTGAGAGAGTGAGCCATCAACAGAGAGAGAGAGGAGTGTCCCTAAACAGAAAGGGAAAAAGAGAAAGAGAGTGCCCCTAAACAGAAAGAGAGAGAGAGAGCGAGAGAGAGTGCCCCTAAACAGAAAGAGAGAGAGAGAGCGAGAGAGAGTGCCCCTAAACAGAGAGAGTGCCCCTAAACAGAGAGAGTGAGAGAGAGACAGTGCCCCTAAACAGAGAGAGAGAGAGAGCGAGAGAGAGTGCCCCTAAACAGAAAGAGAGAGAGAGAGAACCCCTTAAATAGAAAGAGAGAGAGAACCCCTTAAATAGAAAGAGAGAGAGAGAGAACCCCTTAAATAGAAAGAGAGAGAGAGAGCGAGAGAGAGTGCCCCTAAACAGAGAGAGTGCCCCTAAACAGAGAGAGTGCCCCTAAACAGAGGGAGAGAGAGAGAGAGAGAGACAGTGCCCCTAAACAGAGAGAGAGAAAGAGAGAGAGAGAGCGAGAGAGAGTGCCCCTAAACAGAAAGAGTGAGTGCCCCTAAACAGAGAGAGAGTGAGAGCCCACATCAGGGCAGATGTGCCTGAATTGACTGAAGAATATAATTATTCCATAGAAGCACGAGATCTCTCTCCCCGCAGCGTAGTAAGTGGATGGTGGGAACTGGAGCAGTGAGAGCACTTCCTGTTCTGTTGTGGTTGTGGACACTGACCCAAGCAAGCTGTGGTGTGTCTGATTCTAACAACACATCACTTAACCAGCACTTTGACAGACCCAAAACTGTGTCAAAATTGGAAAATGCTCGCAACGCCCCTCACTTTCCTTCATTAAACAAAGTGCTGTTGTATTCCAAACAGTGAAAGGCTTGAAGGGGAGCAGCAATTTACAGTTCGTCTGGGTTTTTTTTCCGGGGACAATTTATCAGGGACCCTGTTAGATTTTGCGAAACGCAAGAAAAGCCAAGAGATAAGTGTGATCAAAGAGGTTATTGTCACCGCGAGCCAGCGGAGTGCCGAACAGATACAGTCGTGCAATAGTTTCCATTTACCAAGACACACATGATACGATTCATATGGGGTGGGCTGAGATTAAACTGAGCACCGGGGGAAATAAATAATTCCAACGGTGCCCTTAATCACACCAATGTATCGATTTGAGGCATGTTTGAAACAGGAATGGCAAGAGTTGAAAGTACTTGAGAGTTTTATTTATTCTCTCATGGGATGGGAATGCTGTTGGCAAGGCCGAGAGTTGTTGCCCATCCCTAATTGCCCTTGAACTGAACAGCTAGGCTATTTTCAGAGGGTAATTAAGAGTCAGTCACATTGCTTTGGTTCTGGAGTCACATGTTGGCCTGACCAGGTAAGGGCGGCACGGTAGCACAGTGGTTAGCACTGCTGCTTCACAGCTCCAGGGACCTGGGTTCGATTCCAGGCTTGGGTCACTGTCTGTGTGGAGTTTGCACATTCTCCCTGTGTCTGCGCGGGTTTCCTCCGGGTGCTCCGGTTTCCTCCCACAGTCCAAAGATGTGTGGGTTAGGTTGATTGGCCATGCTAAAATTGTCCCTTAGTGTCCTGAGATGCGTAGATTAGAGGGATTTGCGGGTAAATATGTAGGGATAAGGGGGTAGGGCCTGGGTGGGATTGTGGTCAGTGCAGACTCGATGGGCTAAATGGCCTCCTTCTGCACTGTAGGGATTCTATGATTCTATGATAGCAGATTTCCTTCCCTGAAGGACATTATTAGTGAAACAGATTGTTTTTTTAGAACAATCGATGATGTTTTCATCGTTACATATGCTGAGACAAGCTTTCAACTCCAGTTTTATATTAATTGAATTTAAGTTCCATCATTTGCTGTGGTGGGATTTGAACCCATGTCCCCTCTGAGCCTCTGGATTACTAGTCCAGTGACATAACTGTTCCACCATCTCCCAGAGTAAAATGGACATGACCAACAGAGGTCTATCATGGGTAAGATGGGTATAGAGGGATATGGGCCCATGTGGGCAATTGGGACTAGCTTAGTGGTTAAAAAAAAAGGGCAGCATGAACAAATTGGGCCGAAGGGCCTTTTTCCATGCTGTAAACCTCTATTACTCTAGGTCAAATAATACAGAAAAGCTTTTCTTTACAATAACAAAAGAAATAAGATGTGAAAGTCTATAGATTTTTGAATGTATATTTTACTTAATTCACTTATGGGATTTAGGCACATCTTGCCAGACCAGCATTTATTGCCCATCCCTAGTTGCCCTTGAGAAGGTGGTCGTGAGCTGGCTTCTTGAATCACTACAGACCCTGAGATGTAGGTACACCCGGAGTGCCGTTAGGGAGAGAGTTCCAGGATTTTGACCAAGCGATAGTGAAGAAAGGGTGGTATATTTCAAAGGAAGGATGGTGAGTGACTTGGAGGAGAACTTCTAGAAGGTAGCGTTCCCAGGTACCTGCTGCTCTTGTCCTTCTAGATGGTAGTGGTTGTGGGTTTGGAAGGTGCTGCCTAAGAAGCCTTGGTGAATTCTTGCAGTGCATCTTGTAGATGGTACACATTGCGGCCACGGTGCATCGGTGATGGAGGAATGGAATATTTCTGGAATGGATAGCAATCAACTGGGCTGCTTTGTCCTGGATCGCAATGAGGTTCAGGAGTGTTGTTGGAGACGCACTCAACCAGGTAAGTGCAAAGTATTCCATTACACTCCTGATTTGTGCCTTGTGGACAGGCTTTGGGGAGTCAAGAGGCGAGTTACTCGCTGCAGGATTCCCAGCCTCTGACTTGCTCTGATAGCCACAGTATCTATATGGCTGGTCCAGTTCAGTTTCTGGTCAATGGTAATTCCCAGAATGTTGATAGTGGGGGATTCAGCAATGGCAATGCCATTGAATGTCTGATTAGCTCCTCTCTTGTTGGACATGGTCATTGCCTGGCACTCGTGTGGCATGAATGTTACTTGCCACTTGTCAGCCAAAGCATGGATATTGTCCAGGTCTTGCTGCATTTGGATACGAATGGCTTCAGTATCTGAGGAGTCACGAATGATGCTGAACATTGTGCAGTCATCACGAATGTTCCCACTTCTGACCTTATGATGGAAGAGAGGTCATTGATGAAGCAGCTGAAGATGGTTAGACCTGGGACAGCATCCTGGCAAACGCCTGGAGTGATATCCCAGAGCTGAGATGATTGACCTCCAACCTTCACCCTTTGTGCCAGGTGAGACTCCAACCAGTGGAGGCTTTCCACTGATTCCCATTGACTCCAGTTTTGCTCAGGCTCCTTGAGGCACGCAAATGCTGCCTTGATCTCAAGGGCAGTCACTCTCACCTCACTCTGGCATCTTTTGTCCATGCTTGAACCAAGGCTGTAATGAAGTCAGGAGCTGAGTGACCCTGGCGAAACCCAAACTGAGTCTGTGAGCAGGTAATTGTTGAGTAAGAGCTGCTTAATAACACTGTTGATGTCTCCTTCCATCACTTTACTGATGATTGAGAGTAGACTGATTGGGCGGTAATTGGCTGGGTTGGATTTCTCCTCTTTCTTGTGTACAGGACATAGCTGGGTAATTTTCCACATTGCTGGGTAGATACTAGTGTTGTAGCTGTACTGAAACAGCTTGGCTAGGGGCACAGCAAGTTCTGGATCACAAGCCTCCAGGACTATTGCTGGAATATTGTTCGGGCCCATAGCCTTTGCAGTATCCAGTGCCTTCAGTTGTTTCTTGATATCACGTAGAATGAATCGAATTGGCTGATGACTGACATCTGTGGTGTTGGAGACCTCTGGAGGAGGCCGAGATGGATCATCCACTCAGCACTTCTGGCTGAAGATTGTTGCAAGTGCTTCAGTCTTATCTTTTACACTGATGTGTGGAGCTGAGATGATCGACCTCCAGTCACCAGAACCATCTTCCTTTGTGCCAGGTATGACTCCAGCCAGATACTGGGACTTCCTTTAAATCCATCCTGCAGAAACTCTCAAAGAATCTGGGGGGGGTCCTTGATCACTTGTTGGCTTCTAAACAAAAAAGACCTCAATGTCACGGCCACAACCCTCTTGTCTCTTGTGTTTGTTGGTTTGCTGGGCTATTTCAAGGTCAACCATATTGCTGTGGCTCTGCAATCACATGCAGGCCAGACCGGGTAAGGATGGCAGATTTCCTTCCCTAAAGAACATGCATGAACCAGATGGGTTTCTCTGACAATCCGGGAGCCTCAATCATTCTTAATGAGATGAGCGTTTCACTCCAGATTTATTAATGAATTAAATTTGAATTCCTCCAGCTGGGCAGCACGGTGGCACAGTGGTTAGCACTGCTGTCTCACAGCGCCAGGGACCCGGGTTCGATTCCCGGCTTGGGTTACTGTCTGTGTGGAGTTTGCACGTTCTCCCCGTGTCTGTATGGGTTTCCTCCGGGTGCTCCGGTTTCCTCCCACAATCTGAAAGACGTGCTGGTGAGGTGCTAAATTCTCCCTTAGCGTACCCGAACAGGCGCCAGAGTGTGGCAACTAGGGGGTTTTCATAGTAACTTCATTGCAGTGTTAATGTAAACCTATTTGTGACACTAATAAATAAACTTAAGTTTAAACTTAGAATTCATGTCCATAGAGTCCAGACCCCTGTTCTATGAATCCAGTATCAACACCACGCTGCCTACCTTTATTGGGATCACTCACTCAACTTCATCCAAACACTCTCTTATTATCCCAAACTCAGCTCTCTGCTAATCTGGCACCAATCTCAAATTGTTCACATGGACTTGTGGAGGAAGTGGGGGGGGGGGGGGGGGAAGGGGGGGAGAAGAGAAGGTCACAAGCAGAAATGCAGAAGAATTTACATTCAGACTGAGATGAGGGGGTGTTAGAGTGTTCCCATCACAGTGACAGCTGCATAAGCCATTTCTTAACAAGATGCAATGGAAAACAAAAAGCTTTTGCCAAGGTCTTGCAACACATGTAAAGGAGTTCAGGTCATGAACCTTTTGGTTTATTCTTTCACAGAATATGGGCGTCGCTGACCAGGCCAGCATTTGTTGCTCATCCCTGACTGCCCTCAAGGCGGTGCTGAGCAACTTTCTTGAACGGCTGTCGTCCCATGTGGTGTAGGTACACCCACTGTGCTGTTAGGGAGGGAGCTCCAGGATTCTTGGAATGAAGGAACTGAAACTTGAACTCGGGTTTCCCCCTCTCCCCAGATGCTGCCTGACCTGCTGAGTGCACCCAGCATTTTCTGTTTATATTGCAGTTGGTGAAAAGCTGGACACTTGGGTTATGACAATCCCAGGTCCTGCTGCAGCCTCAGTGTACCTGGGGCTGCTCTGAATTC
Organism: Mustelus asterias; assembly: GCF_964213995.1. Lineage (NCBI taxonomy): Eukaryota > Metazoa > Chordata > Chondrichthyes > Carcharhiniformes > Triakidae > Mustelus > Mustelus asterias. The sequence goes on from NC_135813.1 coordinate 17,223,225, forward strand.
AAGTTTCTGAAGCTTCTGCTTTTAGTGACAAAGAAAAGGGATTGTAATGACCTCAGCGAGGCCCATGAGGTTGGCCTCTTGGAGTATGAGCTCCCTGATTGAGGCAGTGATGGCCTGCCCAATCAGGGAGCCTCACCTGTGTATATAATGAGGGGGGTCAGGGCTACCGCACTCCAGATTCTGACTTTATACTCCTCGGAGTGGAATTGAGTTTGCAAATAAAGGGAATGTGGTGAAGGGACACTGAAGAGATGTTTCAGGGATATTATGCAATTCCTCTACAGATGGATGCCAGGGGAATGATTTCTGTGGGTTGACCCTCTGTTTACTCCCCCTGCCCTCTCATTATAAGCGTACGATCTGCATGGAACCAGGGCAAAAGTTCATGTTATTTAAAATGCAGGCGCTACGCCCAGAACCTCGCGTTCTGTGTTTTCCTTATGCTGATTTAACACAGGGTCTGAATCTTGCGCCGTTTGGGTACGCGTAATTGGTGGACCCGGAAACAGATGTGAAATGCGCTTCCAGCTTCCATCAGACCCCGAAAAGTAATTTCACACTGTCTGGCCAGGCAACCAGGATATAAAACAAGCTGAAAAAGATTCAGCACTTCACGGAAAGGGAGGTGGGGAGTGGGCAGATGCTCAGGAGTGTGAGGGCATAGGCAGACACTTTGAACAATTTCCCTGAAGGTGGACAGACGCTGCCGAGCTGTCCCACAGAGCTGCAGACCTGTACAATTCAACTGAGTTTTTAAAAGAGAAATGCATTGATACTATTCACCTCGACCAGTCTCAGTAATTAAAGAGGTTATAAATGATTCAACTTCCCACCATCACCTTCTTCCATCGGGAAAAAGATACAAAAGTCTGAGGATCAGGCACCAACCAGCTCAAGAACAGCTTCTTCCCTGCTGCCATCAGACTTTTGAATGGACCTACCTCGCATTAAGTTGATCTTTCTCGACAACCTAGTTATGACTGTGACACTACATTCTGCACTCTCTCCTTTCCTTCTCTATGAACGGTATGCTTTGTCTGTATAGCGCGCAAGAAGCAATACTTTTCACTGTATCCCAATACATGTGACAATAATAAATCAGACCAAATCAGCCAAAGTCTAACCAGCCCAGATTACCTTGTGCACTGGTTTTTCTGCAGGTCTTAGAAGCCATGTACCCAGAGAGGGTGGATTTTGTGTTGGACACAAATGAAGCACCAACTGTAACAAAATAGCTGTGGCTGGCATTTTAGGTTGGTGGGCATGCAGAACCTGTGTTGTATCTTTCAGGTGCTATGAAATGAGATACCCCCAGCCGCTGATACCATTTAAAGTATTTGGATGTTTTAAAAGCTACCAGGGTTTTCTTACTTTCTTTCTTCAGAAGGAATGTGTTCGAAAATTCTGGAATGGATTGTAACATATTCTTATGACACTTCATTAATTTGGGTGAGCTGTTTTGCCAAACAGCAGACCCGTGTTTTTAAAATCGCTGGCTGCGCATTTTGTTGCGATTGGCAAGGCCACTGGGAAAGGAAAGTGCTGATCAGGAGAGGGACAAAATGGCACCGGGCTACGGGCGAGGATGGAGGGATGGAAAGAATGTCGATGGAGCGATAAATATCAAACAGTGCCAAATGTAAAAATCTTTCATTCATTAGGAAACTTTGGCAGCCCTTTAAAAAAAAATTAATTTCCCCGACAAATATTCCTCACTCAGAGAACAATTCAAGTGCGTACAGTGGTTAGCACTGTTGCCTCAAGTGCCAGGGACCTGGATTCGATTCCCAGTTTGGGTCACTGTCTGTGTGGAGTTTGCACGTTCTCCCAGTGTCTGCCTGGGTTTCCTCCGGGTGCTCCGGTTTCCTCCCACAGTCCGAAAGACGTGTTGGTTAGGTGCATTGGTCATGCTAAATTCTCCCTCAGTGTACCCGAACAGGCGCTGGAGTGTGGCAACTAGGGGATTTTCACAGTAACTTCATTGCAGTGTGAATGTAAGCCTACTTGTGACTAATAAATAAACTTTAACTTTAAACTTTACTGTTGATCACAAATCAGAGTCTAACACAGAGTGGAGGACACGAGCTTGAAAATAACCATCATCGTGGATGGCATAACTCACAAGCATTTTTATTATGAATGAACTATCAGTAGCACTGTAATAATGTTACAGGACTAATAATCCAGTGACCCAGCGTAATCTTCTGGAGACATAGAATCATAGAATCCCTACAGTACGGAAGGAGGCCATCCGGCCTATCGAGTCTGCACCGACTACAATCCCACTCTAGCCCTATTCCCTGAACCCTACATGTTTATCTTGCTAATCCCCCGACACTCGGGCCAATTTAGCATGGCCAATCAACGTAAGCCGCACATCTTTGGACTGTGGAAGAAAACCCACGCAGATACGGGGAGAATGTGCAAATTCCACACAAACAGTCGCCTGAGACTGGAATTGAACCCGGGTCCCTGGCGCTGAGAGGCAACAGCGCTAACCACTGTGCCACCGTATACTTCGGAGCGGACCATGACTGATCCTAGATTTAAATTTAAATCTTGGTAACACAACAAAAACTAATTTCTCAGTGACGGTGACCAATAAAGGCTGTCGGATTGTTTTACCACCTGATCTACTTGATGCGCGTTATAACACACGAGAGGCTGGATGTACTTGGGAAATAAAGGCTTTTATTGCCAACAATAACAGAGCTACTATATACAGTATACGATCCCAGACTAAAGGGTCACCAGGCAGAGCAGTGACATTTATACCTCTCCCAGGAGGCGGAGCCGACTGGGGTGTACCATAGGACTATATTAACAGGTAGAACAGCCCAACCCTAACCCCAACAGTAACATATCTACAGACTCATAGTACTGGCCAGACCATGGCTCAGCACTACCTGGTGGGAACCAACAATGGTTCACCACACTACTAACGCCCTTTTGGGAAAGGCATCTGCCATCCTTACCCAACCTGGCCTACACAGCGTGACTCTACACCTCCAGCAATGTGGTTGACTCTTAACCCTCCTCAGGAACGGCCTTGTGAGTCGTTTGGTTAGAGGACAGTTCACTCTCGCCTGGGCCTCCCCAGTGATGCACTTGTCATTCACTGTTTCATTAATAGCCAAGAACTTCCTTGCGATGAGCTGGAACCTGGATAGTACCTGCCTGTAGCTTGCAGAGGGTGGGATTTCCTGCTCATTCGCACACCCGTTGGTGACTGTAAGAGGTGACCAGGCTACAGGAACTCACCCGTGCCGTCTTTTAAAAGGCCGTCCAGTTTTCTGAGATTCAGATGAGAGAGGAGCAACTTGACTCTTCATCCTTCATTCTCAAATAGCTTTGCCGCACACCTTGTCAATTCACAAAACCTTTGCGGAATAACGGCCACTGAATCGACATCTTTACAGACACCCGTGACTCCAGATCCACAGCAATGAGGTTGGCTCTCGACTACCCGTGGAAATGGCCTTGCAAGCCGCACAGTTAGCAGGCAGTAGAAGGAGCTCCACCACCACCTGGGCCTTCCCTTGAAGACCTTCGAGGGCGGCACAGTGGTTAGCAGTGCTGCCTCACAGCTCCAGGGTCCCAGATAATAATCTTCCAACTTTGTGTCAGATTAAGCAACTTGTATTCAGCTTGTGTCTTTAATTTTTTGACTCAATTGTGGGACGTGGGCATCACTGGCTAGGCCAGTATTTATTGCCCATCCCTAGTTGCCCTTGAGAAGGTGGTGGTGAGCTGCCTTCTTGAATCGCTGCAGTCCATGTGCTGTGGGTTGACCCACAATGCCGTGAGGGAGGGAATTCCAGGATTTTGACCCAGCGACTGCGAAGGAACGGCGATATATTTCCAAGTCTGGATGGTGAGTGGCTTGGAGGGGGACTTGCAGGTGGTGATGTTCCCATGTATCTGCTGCCCTTGTCCTTCTAGATGGAAGTGATCGTGGGTTTGGAAGGTGCTGTCTAAGGATCTTTGGTGAATTGCTGCCGTGCATCTTGTAGATAGTACACACTGCTGCTACTGAGCGTCGGTGGTGGAGGAGTGGATGTTTGCGAATGTGGTGCCAATCAAGCGGACTGCTTTGTCCCGGATGGTGTCAAGCTTCTTGAGTGTTGTTGGAGCTGCACCCATCCAGGCAAGCGGGGAATATACCATCGCACGCCTGACTTGTGATGTAGAATGGTGTCCCCGCTTCTCATTTTACTTACAAGGGTTTAACCAGAAGCTTGATCACAAAATGGTTTTGCAAGATGTTCAAGATAAGTTTTGAGACAGTGGAGTTTAGCAATGGGTTTCCCAAGCAAGGCCTGGTTGCTATGGTGGGGTGAAGAGAGTGGACAATGCACAAAGGGTCACTGTGTCAGAGGAACAAAAAGAGACTGGGGAGCTTCAAGGTTGGAGGAGGTTTACAGAGAGAGAGCCAAAGGCTAGGACAGGATTGAAACACTGGGAGTTGATGAATGTCAGTGAAGACAGGCGTGTTGGGAGAGTGGAACTTGGTGCAGCAGAACGGGCAGCAGATGAACTGAAGTTTATGGAGCGAGAGAGGTGGGGGGCCAGCCAGGGTTGGAATAGGCGAGTCTCTATACTATTTTAGAAAACGTTTGCTCCAGGTAGAATCTGTCAAAGTAACTGAAGGAAAAACGTGTTTATATTGAATCTTTCAGACCCTTAGGACATCTCAAAGTGCTTCATGGCCGATGAATGGCGTTTGAAATGAAGAAGAAAGACAGACTTGTGTTTTTAAAGCTCCTGTTATGACCTCAGGACATCCCAAAGCTCTTTAAATCTCGACTATTTTTGAATTCTACTCACAGTTGTAATGTTGGAAACACGGCTACTGATTTTTTCATAGAAATCTCCCACCCACAGAACTGTGATAATGATCAGGCGATTTGCTTTTGTAATGCTGCCTCAGACCTCGGTATTGGCCAGGACACCGGGGCTAACTCCCCCGCCCTTCTTCAAAATAGTGCCAAATGTCTTTACATTCACCCGAGAGCGCAGGCGGAGGGAGCCTTCTTCCAATGTCTCAGCTAAAAGGCAGCACCTCAAACAGTCCAGTGCTCCCTCCCAGTGCGGCGCTCTCCCCAGTGCGGCGCTCTCTCCCCTCTCCCCAGTGCGGCGCTCTCTCCCCTCTCCCCAGTGCGGCGCTCTCTCCCCTCTCCCCAGTGCGGCGCTCTCTCCCCTCTCCCCAGTGCGGCGCTCTCTCCCCTCTCCCCAGAGTGCGGCGCTCTCTCCCCTCTCCCCAGTGCGGCGCTCTCTCCCCAGTGCGGCGCTCTCTCCCCTCTCCCCAGTGCGGCGCTCTCTCCCCTCTCCCCAGTGCGGCGCTCTCTCCCCTCTCCCCAGTGCGGCACTCTCTCCCCTCTCCCCAGTGCGGCACTCTCTCCCCTCTCCCCAGTGCGGCACTCTCTCATCTCTCCCCAGTGCGGCACTCTCTCCCCTCTCCCCAGAGTGCGGCGCCCTCCCCCCTCTCCCCAAAGTGCGGCGCTCTCTCCCCTCTCCCCAGTGCGGCGCTCTCTCCCCTCTCCCCAGTGCGGCGCTCTCTCCCCTCTCCCCAGAGTGCGGCGCTCTCTCCCCTCTCCCCAGTGCGGCGCTCTCTCCCCTCTCCCCAGTGCGGCGCTCTCTCCCCTCTCCCCAGTGCGGCACTCTCTCCCCTCTCCCCAGTGCGGCACTCTCTCCCCTCTCCCCAGTGCGGCACTCTCTCCCCTCTCCCCAGTGCGGCACTCTCTCCCCTCTCCCCAGTGCGGCGCTCTCTCCCCTCTCCCCAGTGCGGCGCTCTCCCCAGTGCGGTACTCTCTCCCCAGTGCGGCGCTCTCTCCCCTCTCCCCAGTGCGGCGCTCTCTCCCCTCTCCCCAGTGCGGCGCTCCCCTCTAGTGCAGCGTTCCTCCATCCCAGTGTAGCCCTCCGCCCCTTTGCCCCAGTGCAGCCCTCTGCCCCCCCTGCCCCAGTGCAGCATTCCACCCCCCCCCTGCCCCAGTGGAGCATTCCACCCCCCCCCGCCCTCGAGTGCCGGGCTCCCCCCACCCCCAGTGCAGTACAGCAGCAAAAGCCGAGTGTAGTCACTGGTCTTACGGAGGTAAACAATGTATCTGATTTACCCAATGTGGAACACATGATCAGTTCATTGTTTTTATTTGATGACACCAGTTGAGAGATGAACGTGGCCAGACTAGCGGGAGAATTCCCTTCACTTTTTTGAACAGTATTGTGAGATCCTGTACATTCGGCCAACCAGAAGGCCAGGCCTCAGCGCAACATCCCGTTTATAAGACAATGACATTTCCACACTGAGGAAGTCTTGCCAATCAGTGGGTAGCATCCCTGCCTTTAAGATAAAAGCTCCAGTTTTGAGTCCCACCCCAGGACTTGAAGGTGCGTGTGTAACGCGGCCAGACAGGTGGAGGGAGTATCAATCAGCAAACTCTCCCAGCACTCGCCCATGGCAGGCGGTAAGAGTGGCAGAGATTCCTGATCAGCCGTGTGATGGAAAGAAATTGGAGACTCCACCATCACTCTAGCTCCAGGCTATGACATTTATGTGGAGCTACCAGTTGCTACAGCAACTTGGATTCTCCGAAGCAAGTGCAATGCACCATTATCACCACATTTCAGTATCTATAGGGAAGTACCTCAAAATATATCACCACCGATGCAATGTAAGTTCACACACCGGGAAATGATAAAAGCACAGCCAGTTTTACAGGTTGGAACCATAGAATCCCTACAGTGCAGAAGGAGGCCATTCAGCCCATCAAGTCTGCACCATCTGTCTGAAAGAGCATCCCATCCAGGTACAACTACCCCCCCCCCCCCACCACCACCACCACCACCACCACCGCCCTTGTCCCACCGCCCACCATAAACCTGCAATCCCATACATTTACCATGGCCAATCCACCCAATTCAGACATCCTTCAACACCAAGGAGCAAGTTAACATGGCCAATCCACCTAACCTACACGCCTTTCGGACTGTGGGAGGAAACCGGAGCAGCCGGAGGAAATCCACGCAGACACGGCGGAGGACGTGCAGACTCCACAATGACAGTCACCTGAAGGTGGAATCGAACCCGGGTCCCTGGCGCTATGAGGCAGCAGTGCTAACCACTGTGCCACCGTTGTTTTCATTCCATAGTGTGGCTTTCTATCAAATGACATGGGCAAGGGTTTAAAGCACAAATGCCCTCGAGGGAAAATGCAAAATATGGAAGGAAATAGCCTGATACAGGGGGACAACATATTCTGAGGGGAAAAAAAAAAGAGTTCAGCTGTTTAATGCCAAACACACCGAACAGGGAAGCAAAGAGTTAAAAGGAAAGAGAACCATCATCAAAAGAGAAAATGCTGGAGAATCTCAGCAGGTCCGGCACATCTGTGAGGAGAGAAAAGAGCTGACGTTTCGAGTCCAGATGACCCTTTGTCAAAGCAAAGGATCATCTCTCTTTGTCAAAGAGAATCATAAAGTACCATTAAGCTACAAAAACCAATGCTCCTTTAACAAACCAGATACAATCTTCTGGACATTGATTCTAGTTACAGATGGAGATTTGATTTGGTTTATTATTGTCACATGTATTGGTACACAGTGAAAAGTATTGTTTCTTGCGCGCTCTACAGACAAAGCATACCGTTCAGAGAGAAGGAAAGGAGAGGGTGCAGAATGTAGCGTTACAGTCATAGCTAGGGTGTAGAGAAAGATCAACTTAATGCGTGGTAGGTCCATTCAGACGTCTGATGGCAGCAGGAAAGAAGCTGTTCTTGAGTCGGTTGGTACGTGACCTCAGACTTTTGTATCTTTTTCCCGACGGAAGGAGGCGATAAAGAACAAAGAAGATTACAGCACAGGAACAGGCCCATAAGAACATAAGAAATAGGAGCAGGAGTAGGCCATCTAGCCCCTCGAGCCTGCCCCGCCATTCAATAAGATCATGGCTGATCTGAAGTGGATCAGTTCCACTTACCCGCCTGATCCCTATAACCCCTAATTCCCTTAACGATCAGGAATCCATCTATCCGTGATTTAAACATATTCAACGAGGTAGCCTCCACCACTTCAGTGGGCAGAGAATTCCAGAGATTCACCACCCACTGAGAGGGCCCTTCAGCCCTCTAAGCCTGCACCGACCATGCTGCTTATCTGAACTAAAACCCCCTACCCTTCCAGTGACCAGATCCCTCTAGATGTAGATAAGTTACAGATAAAACCTCTGAGAAGGTGCATCTTTACGAAACATCTTCCACAGTCGGATGGAATTTTCGGACCCAGCCCACCATTCAACCTTGACCAACTGCAAACCACAGATACCAATTCCATGCCACCCAGCAGCACTGAAACCCATCATGTGCCATTGAACATCAATCCCCTCTGACAGACGCAGCAATAGCCGCAACCGGGCCAGGATTTTCCGGCGGGCATCCTCGTGGGTGTGGTGAACCATCGTTGGTTCCCACTAGATAGTACTGAGCCAGGGTCTGGCCAGTACTACAAGTATGTATATATGTTGCTGTTGGGGTTAGGGATGGGTTGTTCTACTTGTTGCTGTTGGGGTTAGGGTCGGGTTGTTACACCTTTGTATTATAGTTATTGTGGTACATCCCAGTCGGGCTCCGCCTCCTGGGAGAGGTATAAAGGTCTCTGCTCTGTCTGGGACCCCTCAGTCTGGGATCGTGTATATAATTAGTAGCTGCCTTGTTACAGCAAATAAAAGCCTTTATTTCCTGAGCATCAAGCCTCGTGTGTGATAACGCGCATCAGTGGGCGAGGTGGGAAAATTTGGCGGGCCGCCGGCTTTTAGCAGCTCTCCGTCCCGCCCGCAATGATGCCCGCCGCCGAGACAGTGATTGGAAATTGGAGGAGAGAGCACAACATTGGTCAGATAACGTCGTTACTGTGCCGTGTATTCAGATCGAAATTATTTGATCAAATTCAACAATATTCGATTTTAGATTTGAATTAGAAGTTATTTTGGAGTTGGAGGTTATATAAAAAGATGTGCGGGTTAGGTAGATCGGCCATGCTAAATTGCCCCTTGGTGTCAGGGGGACTAGCCAGGGTAAGTGCATGGGGTTATGGGGATAGGGCCTGGGTGGGATTGTGGTCAGTGTGGACTCGATGGGCTGAATGGCCTCCTTCTGCACTGTATGACTCTATGAAAAGAGACGTGCGAATAATCTGAAATCCCTTCCAACAGCCTTTTTTTAAAAAACACTCGCTTCAAAGCCAACATTTTCCTGTAAATTTCAGATGCCAAAGCAAATTGGTTGAATTCCTTTTCTTTTTCCACAGACAGGGCAAATCTGTGCTCATTAAATTCAGAACACACTCGAGGAGCTTAGCTCTTGAAAAGACACATTTTCCTCTTCTCTGTCTAAATAAATAGATTTTTTTTTTGTATTCAGCAGTTTCCTGTTCAGAATCTGACACAATGTAAAAGTTGGGTAATTTGGGCTTTTCACACCTCGTATTTCAGTAACCCGCCACTTCCATTTTTAGCTTCTCCGGTTATCTCTTGGCCAACAGTTGGATAGCAATGAGGAGGCCAGAGGAAAATCTTTCCCCCATCCCCTCATTTATTTATTTATTAGTGTCACAAGTAGTACATTAACACTGCAATGAAGTTACTGTGAAAATCCCCTAGTTCGCCACACTCTGGCGCCTGTTCGGGTACACTGAGGGAGAATTTAGCATGGCCCATGCACCTAACCAGCAGGTCTTTCGGTCTGTGGGAGGAAACCGGAGCACTCGGAGGAAACCCACGCAGACACGGGGAGAAAGTGCAAACTCCGCACAGCCAGTGACCCAAGACAGGAATCGAACTCGGCTCCCTGGCGTTGTGAGGCAGCAGTGTTGACCACTGTGCCACCGTGTCTCAGATATAGTCAGGGGTATTCATCTGTGTTTAAGACACTGACGTGGATGTGAGCAACCCCACGGCACTGTTCAAACTTTGCCTCTTAAGTAAGGAACAAAACACAATAAGATGTGGGAACAGAAGTAGGCCATTCGGCTCATCAAGTCTACTCTGCCATTCAATGAGATCATAACTGACCTGATATAATCCTTAACTCCACTCTCCCCGCAATGGGCAATGAGAACCTGAACATGGGAGAAGTTCACCTCAGGAGTCTCAAGTTAAAATTGCTGCCAGTTTGATAGCATTTCCACTGCGTTCGATTATTTGCTTTGCCACAGACGGAAGCCACAGCTATGGTGGTTATACGTCCAATGTTAACTCAATGGGAAGTGTCACCAAGAACAACACAAGCTCTTTCTGTACTGTAAAACTCTATGGGCCAGTCGTTCATTCCATGCTCCCACTGCAGCAAGGTCGGAGAAATTGGTGACCTGCCAAATTTCCGTTCACTGCGACGGGACAGGAAAATCCCACTGGCATGAACAGTGATAAGATTCCGACCTGTGACTCTACATCATCAGGTGTAAGCCAGTTGTCACTTAGTTGGCGCTCTCTTCTGTGCGAGTAACCTTGGATAGCTGCTCCCATTTTCACTCGGATACTGTTGATCCTCTTCAGGAACACTGACTGGCTTGTCCCACTCCGCCTCATATCGAGCTGCATTTCCTTAAACCTTGCTTCTTCCAAATGAACCAGGTTCACGGTTCCATTTTGGGAAGCGGCAGCAGCAGCAGGTTAACCAGCCAATCATAGAATCCCCCTACAGTGCAGAAGGAGGCCATTTGGCCCATCGAGTCTGCACCATTGACAATCCCACCTAGCTCCTATCCCCATAACCCCACCTATTAACCCTGACACTGAGGGACAATTTAGCATGGCCAATGCACCCAACCTGCACATCTTTTGGAGTGTGCGAGGAAACTGGAGGGAACCCACGCAGAGACTGGAAGAATGTGCAAACTCCACACAGGCAGTCACCCGAGGCCTGAATTGAACCCGGGTCCCTGGCGCTGTGAGGAAGCAGTGCTAACCACTGTGCTGCCCTTGGAACATATGACATTTAAGACGGCTATTCGGATTTGTTCTGCATCTTGTGGGTTCTTCCAGATGTCACACCGGGTGAAAAGCCAGCCCAGTTCCAATTTCAGTCTGGCCTGGTCCAGAAGAGGACTTTAGAGTGAGCTTATTTTAGAGACCATTGGGAACTTGACAACATCTACCCAGTGTTAGTTACAGACCTCTAAAGCCCCAGCAGTACATGACTATAGACTGAACGTCTGCAGTACACAAAGAAGCTCTATGGGGGGATAAATGCTTCGTACAGGGAAATCTCTAGACTGAGAACCACATTACACAGCGCATCTCTGTGCCTTACACAGTGCAAGTTTAGATGTGGTCTGCTGGTTGCCTGAAGCCTCTTAATAGCATGAAGAGGTCTGTTTTCTCTTCTTAAAAATACGATCATTACTACGTGATGACAGCAGCCTCCCACACAAACTAACCCTGCCAGGATGGGGGAAAAGCTAACTCCTCCACTTAAAAAACTGTCACCTATTATGTTTGTTTTTCTTGTAATTCTGGAACCAGCCTCTTCTGGTGTTTTAGAGAGAAACATTTTTTTTTAAAAAAGGTGCAGTATAAATTTCAGTTATTTTGTTACTTTTATTGGTGTTCAACCATAATCATTTGTGACCATGTTTGTTTGTGCATGGAACGTATTTACAGTAGAGAGTGCTTTTCATAAATATTGTGTTCAAATTACAACACTTAGTTCACTTTTTTAAAAAGGTTTTGGCGTGTGCTTGCACTGCAGTCAAAGCACTTCCGACCTTGGGCTCATGAAATCATCTTATCCGAACTAAAATTCCAATAAACATCATAATTACCAAACTGTAAATAGTCCAGGCCTTGAGGTAAGGTAATCATTATTCCCAAGTTAGTCGGCAATTCCCAGGTGAGCCTCTTATTCTTGTATAAGTTACAGAAGTGCATTGGCAACCGAGCATTGCATGACGTAAGTTACTTCCCCAATCAATGCAGTCCTTTCACTGAACACCGTGCGGTTGTAAAACAAACATGTGCACTTACTTGTAATTGTCCTCCTCGACAAACTTTTGCAGCTCTTCAATATACCGTACAGATTTCAAATACTTCTGCACGTGGGGCAATGTTACTAGGTAGTCTGTGAAGAAAAGTAATGTACCACAATTAGTCAAATCACCGCCGTGAGAAATGCAAGTTGAATTTTTTTTATATAGTTGCAAAGAATATTTTCTTTGATTGAGAAACCTTAGATCAGGTGCAAGGTCCTCAGTGCAGAATATCACTCGAACATAAATGCCGTGGCATAAATGGTCCTTTTTCTGATAGGCAGTCAGTGACTAGTGAGGTTCCGCAGGGATCTGTGCAAGGACTCCAACTGTTCACATTACATATTAATGATTTGGAAGAGGGAACTGAATGTATTATCGCCAAATTTGCAGATGATACAACATTGGGTGGGAGGCTAGGCTGTGAGGAGGATGCAGAGATATTTCAGCATGATTTGGACAGGCTGAGTGTGTGGGCATCTGCATGGCAGATACAGTATAATGTGGGTAAATGTGAGGTTATCCACTTTGGTAGCAATAATAGGAAGACAGGTTATTACTTGAATGGGTGTAAATTGAGAGAAGTGGATATTCAACGAGACCTTGGAGTCCTCGTGGATCAGTCGCTGAAAGTAAGCGCGCAGGTACAGCAGGCACTAAAGAAAGCAAATGGCATGTTGGCCTTCATAGCAAGAGGATTGGAGTATAGGGATAGGGATGTTTTACTGCAATTGTATAGGGCGCTGGTGAGGCCACACCTGGAGTATTGTGTGCAGTTTTGGTGTCCTTATCTGAGGAAGGATGTCTTTGCTATAGAGGGAGTACAGGGAAGGTTTACCAGGCTGATTCCTGGGATGGCAGGTCTGTCATATGAGGAGAGGCTAAGTCGGTTAGGATTATATTCACTGGAGTTTAGACGAGTGAATGGGGATCTCATAGAAACTTAGAAAATTCTAACAGGGTTAGACAGGATAGATTCAGAAAGAATGTTCTCAATGGTGGGGGAGTCCAGAACTAGGGGGTCATAGTTTGAGGATAAGGGGTAAAACTTTTAGAACTGAGGTGAAGAGAAATTTCTTCATCCAGAGGGTGGTGAATGTGGAATTTACTCCCACAGAATGTAGTTGAGGCCAAAACGTTGTCTGATTTCAAGAAGAAATTAGATATAGTTCTTGGAGCTAAAGGGATCAAGGGATATGGGAGAAAGGGGGGGGATCAGGATATTGGATAAGATGATCAGCCATGATCAAGACTAATGGCAGAGCAGGATTGAAAGGCCAACTAGCCTACTCCTGCTTCTAGTTTCTGTTTCTAACTCAGTCTTTCGCAACAACTCAAAACCAGAATTTTTCACCTCTCCGACTGCTCTCTGTTTAAATAATATTCTGCCTTTCGATTCTTCTTTCCAAACTGGACAACTTCATATTTTTCCCACATAATGCACCATCTAACAAAGTTTTGCTCACTCGCTTAACCTATCTCAATCCCTTTGTCGACTCCTTGGGTGGAATTTTTCTGACTCGCCTGCCACGGGAATTGTAGTGGGCGGGGGAGGACCATGCAAAGGTCCGTTGACCTCGGGTGGAAGTTTCCAGTCTCGGGGCGAACACGGCTGGAAAATCCCGCCCCTTGTATCCTCCTCACAACTTTGTTTTCTACATATTTTTGTATCAGCAGCAGCTTTGGCTACAATACAAAAACCCCTGCTTTCTGGATTGTAAACTGAGACACAACCCAATCAGTTACTTCCTCAAATTTCAGAAGTTTATATTCCATCACAAACAAATGCACATTCCCTCTTGGTACCAAACTGTCAGAAATGAAGCTACGTTCTCTCATCAACATATTTTAACCTAAGCCCCACAGATATCAGAAAATAAGGTATCCCCTCAGAGAATCCCTACAGTCTAGGAGGCCATTCAGCCCATCGAGCCTGCACCAACAAGAATCCTGCTCAGGCCCTCTCCCTGTAACCCCATGTATTTATCATCCTACCCTGCCCCCCCGACACTAAGAGGCAATTTAGTTGGCCAATCCACCTAACCCACGCATCTTTGGTGTATGAGAGGAAACCGGAGCACTTGGAGGAAACCCACGGAGACACGGGGAGAACGTGCAAACTCCACACAGACAGTCACCCGAGGCTGGAATTGAAGCCGGATCCCGGGCGCTGTGAGGAAGCAGTGTAACCACTGTGCCACCGTGCCAGATCTCTGGCAGAGATCAATTAAAGTAAGACATGGTTTGTTTTAGCATAAGTTGTCATCCTGGGTTAAACGCTGTGAACTATTCGGTGTGCAATTTCAAGAAGAAATTAGGTATAGCTCTTGAGGCTAAAGGGATCAAAGGATATGGGGGGGGGGAAGGAGGGGTTCAGGATGCTGAATTTGAGGATCAGCCATGTTCAAAACGAATGGCGGACCAAGCTGGAAGGGCTGAATAGCTTGCTTTTGATCTATTTTCTATGTTTCTAAGTTTGTATTCCTTCAAAAGCAGATAAAAACCCTTGAACTCAGACGCTGTGGCCATTGGAGTCATAAATCCATCAAGTATAGCTTCTCACAAAGTGTTTTCCTGTTCCCCAATTACCTTGATTGTTAATTGTCTAACAGAAGCTCCATCTGGCCATTTTAAAAATAACTAACTTAAAAGTTCATAAACATTATCCACCATAGACAGAATATTATACTGTTATCAAAAGCTTACATACCCATAGGTCACTCAGTGCAAGGGCAATTAGGGATGAGCATCAAATGCTAGCCTTGCTGGCAACATCTACATCCCAAAGAATATATAAAAGAAAGCTCACCTCGGACAGCAATGGGCAACAATGTCCATGGATTAGTAAGGGAAATACCAGATGATCAAGAGAAAATGTACAACACTACAAAACATGATCCCACCCCTTTGGGCTACTATTTGTTGACAGGGCGGCACGGTGGCACAGTGGTTAGCACGGTTACCTCACAGTGCCAGGGATCCAGGTTCAATTCCGACCTTGGCTGACTGTCTATGCAGAGTTTGCATGTTCTCCCAGTGTCTGCGTGGGTTTCCTCCAGGTGCTCCGGTTTCCTCCTACAGTTCAGTGATGTGTGGGTTAGGTGGATTAGCCATGTTAATTGCCCCTTAGTGTCAGGGAGATCAACAGGGTAAATATGTGGGGTTACGGAAATAAGGCCTGGGTGGGATTGTTGTTGGTACAGGTTTGATGGGCCAAATGGCCTCTTTCTGCGCAATAAGGATTCTATGATGATTCTATGACAGGACTTAATGGAATTCAGGGCAGTTAACCTCGGAAAGTGCCACAGTTTAGTCAGGATGGTATTAATTTCATTTATTATTGGCTTATCAATTAATATTTGCAATTGTTTCCTGTTGTGCCGAGTTGTGCACTTGTCACTTACCCTGCCCAATCTGCGACTCAATTACCATTTTATCTGATCCAGAATTTTAGGATGTGTTTTATCACTCGAGTGAGAGAGGGGCCACACAATGGGCGCGATTCTACGCCCTCGCTCGTCCCGAAACCCGTAAAATCCCGCCCGAGGTCACGGACCTTCCCATTGTCCACCCCTCGCCCGCTCAGATTTCCATGGTGGGCGGGATGGTAAAATTCCAGCCAAAGTGTCCTTTGTAAGGCTAAATCAATATCATTTTTTTTCATAATAGCTCAAGAAGAAACAATATCCTATAATTGAGGTGCTCTAAGTAAGTGAGCACGCAGGGATGGGAAAAAAGCTCTGAACGTTTTACAAAGAACAGTACAGCACAGGAACAGGCCCTTCGGCCCACCAAGCCTGTGCTGACACATGATGCCTGCCTAAACTAAAGACGTTTTGCCTCTACGGTGGTCTATATATCCCTCTATTCCCTGCCTATTCAGGTGTCTGGCCTACATGTGACTTCAGAGCCACAGCAATGTGGTTGACTCTTAACTGCCCTCTGAAATGGTCTAGTAAGCCACTCAGTTCATGGACAACTAGGGATGGGCACCAAATGCTGGCCCAGCCACTGACGCCCATGAATGAATAAAACAAAATTAATAAATATTGGCAGACCTTGCGTATAAACAAAGTTTTAAAGGTGGGGATTTGGTTTTGTTCAGAGCCAGGATATCAAAAATGTTCACCAACCAATCTGTGCCAAGGCACATCAACCATGGAATCGTTACTCCCAATATAATAGTCAGGCTTTTGTGCTTTTTTTTTTACACCCTTACAAATACATCATCGTTTGCAGCTTGCTATTAAAAAGGAAACCTGATAACCCCTGTGAAATCGTGGCCCGGGTTTTACACGCAGCAGGGGTGGTGTTTGCGGCGAACCCAACAACCTCCGCGGCAGAGAGCTCTCTTTCCCCGATGCCAGCTTGAACCTGGCACTCGGTCAAAGGGTATCTCCAGGTTTCCAGCAACAATGATATCATAAAATTGGGGCAAGCAGCCAATCACTTTGAAGTCTCCTGACAGACAGCATGTAAAGTGCACTGCTTGTAAAACGATATTCAAAAGCGAAAACATGGGACGGATTAAATGATTACAATGCACTTGGGATTAAAGTAGAAGCTGAAACATCATAAACATTGAAAACAAGTGTGAAGCTTGTTTTTAATGGAGAAATTTGAAATTCAACAAATATAAAGTTGTCGTTTGATAGCACAGAACTGGAGCATTTTGCAGCTTTTCATCTTGCACTCCTCTGCAACTGGATCCTAGACTTCCTAACCCACAGACCGCAATCAGTAAGAGTAGGCAACAACACCTCCTCCACGATCATTCTCAACACCGGTGCCCCACAAGGCTGTGTTCTCAGCCGCCTACTATACTCCTTATACACCAATATGTGTGTGTGATGGAATTTTACCATCCCGCCCACCATGGAAATTTGAGCGGGCGAGGGGTGGACAATGGAAAGGTCCGTGATCTCGGGTGGGATTTTACGGTTTTGGGACGAGCGAGGGCGTAAAATCGCGCCCATTGTGTGGCCCCTCTCTCACTCAAGTAATAAAACTCATCCTAAAATTCTGGATCAGATAAAATGGTAATTGAGTCGCAGATTGGGCAGGGTAAGTGACTGTGTGGCCAAATTCCCTTCCAACTCGATTTTCAAGTTTGCTGACGACACCACCGTAGTGGGTCGGATCTCAAACAATGACGAGACAGAGCACAGGAAAGACACAGAGAATCTGGTGAAATGGTGCAGCAACAATAATCTTTCCCTCAATGTCAGTAGAACAAAGGAGACAGTCATCGACTCAGGAACCATAGTGGAGGACATGCCCCTGTCTACATCAATGGGGATGAGGTGGAAATAGTCGAGAGCTTCAAGTTTTTAGGTGTCCAGATCACCAACAACCTGTCCTGGTCCCCCCCATGCCGACATTATAGTTACGAAAGTTCACCAGTGCCTCTACTTTCTCAGGAGGCTAAGGAAATTTGGCATGTCAGCTACGACTCTCACCAACTTTTACAGATGCACCATGGAAAGCAACCTTTCTGGTTGTACCGCAGCTTGCTATAGCTCCTGCTCTGTCCAAGACCGCAAGAAACTACAAAGGGTTGTGAATGTAGCCCAATTCATCATGCAAACCAGCCTCCCATCCATTGACTCTGTCTACACTTTCCGCTGCCCCGGCAAAGTAGCCAGCATAATGAAGGATCCCACGCACCTTGGACGTTCTCTCTTCCATCTTCTTCTGTCGGGAAAAAGATACAAAAGTCCGAGGTCCCGTACCGACCGACTCAAGAACAATTTCTTCCCTGCTGCTGTCAGACTTTTGAATGGACCTACCTTGCATTAAGTTGATCTTTCTCTACACCCTAGTTATGACTGTAACACTACATTCTGCACTCTCTCATTTCCTTCTCTATGAATGGTATGCTTTGTCTGTATAGCACGCAAGAAACAATACTTTTCACTGTATGCTAACACATGTGACAATAATGAATCAAATCATCGAGATGGACAGGGGAGCGATGGGTAGAAGCTCAGGCAAAGAATTCCAGACACTGGGATCTGGGTGGCTGATGGTATTTCTACCAATGGGGGTGCAATGAACAGGAGGTTGAAGTCGGAGGGGCAGAGAGTTTGTGAAGAAATAGAGAGCAACGTTGGAGTTATAGAGCAGAAGCAGGTTAGAGGAGCAAGAACATGGAGGAGTGTAAACACGATCATCATCCTGGGTGTAATCACGGACCAGAAACTGAACTGGATCGGCCATATAAATACTGTGGCTACAAGAGCTGATGATGTGGAGATGCCAGCGTTGGACTGGGGTAAACACAGTAAGGAGTCTCACAACACCAGGTTAAAGTCCAACAGGTTTATTTGGTAGAAAATGCCACTAGCTTTCGGAGCGCTGCTCCTTCGTCAGGTGAGTGGGAGATCTGCTCACAAACAGCACAAGAGCTGGCCAGAGGCTGGGAATTCTGTGAACTCCCCAAAGCCTGTTCACCATCTACAAAGCGCAAAGTCAGGAGTGTTAGGAATACACTCCAGTTGCTTGGATGAGTGGAGCTCCAACAACACTCAAGACTCCAGGACAAAGTAGTGTGCTCGTTTGGTCCACATTCACCAAGTTCAATATTCACACCCTCCACCACTGATGCACAGTGGCAGCAGTGTGTACCAGCTGCAGAAACTCATCAAGGCTCCTTCGACAGCACCTTCCAAACCCCCTACTTTTACCGCTTCAACGGGCAAGGGCACCAGATGCATGGGAACAGTGCCACCTACAAATTCTCCTCCAAGCCGCCCACCATCCTGACTTGTAACAATGTTGGCGTACCTTCCCTGGGTCAAAATCCCAGAACTTCCTTGCTAGCAGCATGGTTGTGTCTTTGCCAAACATGGACTGCAGCGGCTCACTATCACCTTCTCAAGAGCAAATGGAAATGGGCAACAAGAATGCTGGCCTAGCCTAGCCAGCCAATGCTGGCCTAGCCAGCGACGCCCACACTGCGTGAAAGAAGAAAATAACGCAAAAAACTTGAAGGTTTGAATGAGCGGGAGAGAATGTAGAAGTGAAGGCGTGGACGAACGAGACTTGGGGCAGGATGGCATATCCGGCTGAGCTGCAGTTTCTAAAAGGAATGAAGTATTTTCAGTGGAACCAGCAGCAAACCTGGAAAAGCCCATAGTGCAAAACATGGACTAAGCCAACTCCAAAATGACTATTTCAGATACTTAGTATGTGCACTTTTCCCACTTTTTAATCTGAATATTATAATAGTACTTTCAAAATATAGTAAGAATTAAAGCAAGTGAAAGATGCAATAAGAAGAATGCACCTTCCGTGTCTAACTAAGGTTGTCAAGGTTGGTATCCAATTGAAAGACAAGGCGAACAATCGTCGAAATCATTGAATCCCTACAGTGCAGATGGCCCACCAAGCCTGTACGGACCACAATCTCACCCAGGTCCTATTCCCGTAGCCCCCACATTTACCCTACTAATCCCCCTGACACTAAGGGTCAATTTAGCGTGGCCAATCAACCTGATCCGCCCATCTTTGGACTGTAGGCGGAATCCGGAGCACCCGGAGGAAACCCACGCAGATACGGGGAAAATGTGCAAACTCCACACAGACAGTGACCCAGGCCGGAATTGAACCCGTGTCCCTGGCGCTGTGAGGTAGCAGTGCTAACCATTGTGCCACTGTGCCGCCCCAAATGCTGTGAAAATGCCTTGGGTCACTGTCTGTGTGGAGTTTGCACGTTCTCCCCGTATCTGCGTGGGTTTCCTCCGGGTGCTCCGATTCCCTCCCACAATGCATAGATGTGCAGGTTAGTGGATTGGCCATGGTCAGAGAGATTAGCAGGGTAAATATGTGGGGTTACGGGGATAGGGCCTGGGCGGGATTGTTGTCGGTGCAGGCTCGATGGGCCAAAAGGCCTCCTTCTGCAGTGTAAAAGGAGATGTTTCAGAAAAGCAGAATATGGCTTAAATGAAGAGAGACTGCAGAATGTTGTGGTACAGAGAGATCTGAATATCCTTGTAAATGAATCACAAATGTTTAGCACGCAGATACAGCAAGTAATTAGGAAGACAAATGGAATGTGGGCCATTATTGCAAAAGGGATGGGAGTATTAAAACAAGGAGGTCTTGCCACAACTCCACAGGGTATTGGCAACACATACCGGGAATACTGTGTACACTTTTGTTCTCCTTACTTACGGAGGGGTATACTTGTATTGCGATCAATTCAGAGAAGTTTAACTAGGCTGATCCCTGAGAAAAAGGGGTTGTGGTCAGAGGAAAGGTTGAGCAGTTTGGGTCTATATTCACTGGAGTTTAGGAGATTGAGAGGTGATCGTATCAAAACAAATAATATTCTTGAATATATTCAAGACTGAGGTCAATAAGGGAGTCAAAGGTTATCGGGGGGTAGGCAGGAAAGTGGAGTTAAGGCCACAATCAGATTAGCTATGATGGTGTTGACTTGTAGCCATGATGTGGAGATGCCGGCGTTGGACTGGGGTAAACACAGTAAGAAGTTTAACAACACCAGGTTAAAGTCCAACAGGTTTATTTGGTAGCAAAAGCCACATAAACCTGTTGGACTTTAACCTGGTGTTGTTAAACTTCTTACTTGACTTGTAGCCCAGACTCGTGGGGCCAAATGGGGGCTACACCTGCTTCTATTTCTTTTGCTCTTAGTTTAATTAAAGATTTTTCTCAAAACAGTCTTTGTGAGGTTAAAATGTATTAATCAGCACTACAAGCTTCATTTTTAAAAAAATCTGGAAGCATTATATGGATTGTTCACTGTAAAATAGATATTGTTATAAACAAAATGCTTGACTGTTAACTGTTCCCTGCTGCAGTCCCCATGGCAACGCTTCTACCAATCTGGATCCACTTGCCAACCAATCAGTACTCTCTTCTCATGCAAAATAAATTGTTGTTGCTTTTACCGTTGGCATTTTCTTTTCAGCTGTGCTTAAGACGGAAATCTTTGATAGCGTGGGTGGGATTTTCCGGCCGCACTCACCTCAAAGCTGCAAATTCCCGCCAGAGGTCAGCGGATCTTTGCATGATCCGCCCCCGCCCGCTATGATTCCCGCGCCGGGTGGGACAGGAAAATTCCACCCCATGTCTTTTTTTTCCCCAATAATACTCAGATCACAGATAGATCATAGAAAACCTACAGTGCAGAAGGAGGTCATTCGGCCCATCGAGTCTGCACCGACCACAATCCCATCCAGGCCTTATTCCCATAACCCCTCTTATTTACCCTGCTAATTCCCCTGACACTAGGGTCAATTTAGCATGACCAATCAACCTAACCCGCAGATCTTTGGACTGTGGGTGGAAACTGGAGCACTCGGGTGGGGAAACCCACGCAGATACGGGGGGAATATGCAAACTCCGCACAGTGACCCAAGGCTGGAGTCGAACCCGGGTCCCTGGCGCTGTGAGGCAGCAGTGCTAACCACTGGGCCTGCCCAACAATTCAACAATTCTGGACAAAGCACAGATGAATAAACCACATATGTAGGACGGCGAGAAATTTGTGTGGTTTGGAACTTTCTGTAATAAAACTTCCAGAATTCAGCTAATTGGGGTTGAAAATCTGTTAAAGTCATTTAATTGTGAACAAGAATCCACTTAAAGAGTTAGATTAGGATCATTTTCACATTCAACTAATTCTTCTGCTTGTCAGCAGTTTCAACATTATAGTTCAAAAGATGTTATAGCTCGTAATGTCCGGACAAAGTGATCGTACATCTGTTTTGTGCATCGCAGCATTAGAAGCAAAATCCCATCTGTGGATGCTACTGATCCAATATAATTATTCTTCCTGCAGTAATTAGCTTTCAGAGCCAATGACTTTTAAATTCAACTATTCCGCCCTGTCAATAGCAGAGCACTTTCCTAAGTCCAGCACAATCTGCTTCACAATTGGCAATATAAATTCTTCCCGTTGCTCGCGAGTCAATTCTCGAAGGTCCTGTAACAATGGATGACTTCTTCCCTTCCCCACTGTACAGGCCTAACTGTGGCCTCCGACTCTGTTTAATCACAGAGTCCGGATGTCAAATGGGAGACTTCCGGATCTATTGAGGAACGTTGGAAATTCATGTCAAATCAGGTGACTTCCATCTGTGAGGACCTCAGTCTCAATGTAAAAACCCTCGGAAAAGTCACACTTTGTTGAAGGAGGTGTAACAAGACTGTTAACATTCTCAGGCAGTGAATTCCAGGTCCTAACCACTCGCCGAGTGGAAAAGCTTTTTTTTCTCATATCGCTTTTGCCTCTTTTGCCAATTACTTTAAATCTGTGCCGTCTTGTTTTCCATCCTTTGACAAGTGGGGAATGGTTGCTCCCCATCTATCTTGTCCAGATCCTGTA
Source organism: Mustelus asterias (assembly GCF_964213995.1). Lineage (NCBI taxonomy): Eukaryota > Metazoa > Chordata > Chondrichthyes > Carcharhiniformes > Triakidae > Mustelus > Mustelus asterias. The sequence goes on from NC_135813.1 coordinate 17,245,597, forward strand.
TGATTTTCAATTCAAATCAACATTTCAGCTTCAATATTCTCCAAGGTAGTCCTAATTTCTCCAATTTATTTTGAGTCTGTGAAAATTTGCTGAAGATACAAAGCTAGGTGGGCAGGACACAGAGTCTGCAGAGGGATTATCGATGAGGCAGATGGAGTAATCATAGAAATCATAGAAACCCTACAGTGCAGAAGGAGGCCATTCGGCCCATCGAGTCTGCACCGACCACAATCCCACCCAGGCCCTACCCCCACATATTTTACCCGCTAATCCCTCTAACCTACACATCCCAGGACTCTAAGGGGCAATTTTTTTAACCTGGCCAATCAACCTAACCCGCACATCTTTGGACTGTGGGAGGAAACCGGAGCACCCGGAGGAAACCCACGCAGACACGAGGAGAATGTGCAAACTCCACACAGACAGTGACCCGAGCCGGGAATCGAACCCGGGACCCTGGAGCTGTGAAGCAGCAGTGCTAACCACTGTGCTACCGTGCCGCATAACTTGGAAAAACGAGAGGTTGTCCACTTGGGCATGCAGAGAAGAAGAATGAATCCATACGTGAATACCGAGTCTATAGTTAATGGACAGCAACCTCTCTGGCTCTGAAAGATTTCATTTTAGTTTGTGGAATGGCAACTTACTACATTATCTACAGTGCCGTAGGAGGCCATTTGGCCCATCGAGTCTGCAGCAACTCTCCGACACAGCATCCCACCCAGGCCCTATCCCCATAACCCCACGTATTTACCCTGCTAATCCCCCTAATTTACATATCTTGGGATTTTAAAATGTTTTCCACTGATTTTCAAAAGAAAAATTAAGCTCCTGATATTTTAGCGTTTAGCTTAATCCTATGTATATGCACCAATCATCTATTTCCCTCTATAAAAAAAACCCAGTAGAATTGAATGATTATCAGTGCCATGTATTTCCTGGTTTGCTGCCTGTGAGAATTTTATAATTTATTTAGTGAATGCAAAGTTCCGAAGCCAAGCTCGTTTCTTCCCTTCCTGCTGTGTTGAGTTTGGAGAGGCCTCTAATGATTCTGTGGATTGGGCACTATTCGATGGTGTGGTGCAGAGTTTGCTCTCTCCCACAGGCACATAGAAGTTTGGCATTGAAATCCCATCTGTGAAGGTTGGCCAAGCAGGGACCCTGGCCAGTCCAGAACCTGTTGAGGGTGGATCACTCTTTCCTTGAAACCAGGCTCACTGGACACCAGAGATCTTCTCGAGGCAAACTGGACACAAACTTATGCCAGGAAAGGGGAAATTCACACCAGAGATGGCAAGATATTTGTAGTCAGCTATCTTTGGGGGCAGCACGGTGGCACAGTGGTTAGCATTGCTGCCTCACAGTGCCAGGGACCCGGGTTCGATTCCTAGCTTGGGTCACTGTCCGTGCGGAGTCTGCACGTTCTCCTCATGTCTGCGTGGGTTTCCTCCAGGTGCTTTGGTTTTCTCCCACAGTCCGAAAGACATGCTGGTTAGGTGCAGTGTCCATGCTAAATTCTCCCTCAGTGTATCTGAACAGGCGCTGGAGTGTGGCGACTGGGGGATTTTCACAGTATCTTCATTGCGGTGTTAACTTAAGCCTACTTGTGACACTAATAAATAAACTTGAAACATTACTTTACCTTGTGATCAGGGGAGAGATCCATCACCTCACCACTGACTGCAGAGCCATTGTACACCGAGAACCGTTTCAGAAAGTAGAACTCATCCACAAAACTAATTTTAAAAATAATATTTGCTTTATATTTTTTAGTCAGCAACCCCAGGAATAACATTATTTTATTAGCTTCAGAAAATACACAAAACCCTCGGCACTTCTTTGATGACTTTAGCTGTTCAGTTTTTCCTTACAGCTACTGAAACCATAATGCGGCGGGAGTTTATTTTTTTCTCAAACTATTAAAAAGCACGGACAGAGGTCCACAGATGCCTTACACGGGGAATTAAACTGACCGACTAATGGTCATCTCAAAAAATAAACGTACAGGGCAGCGGAGCATATGCATGTGAAATCTGACCACAGCAGTTGCCTAATTCCGAGTCAGGCAATACATCAGTGCTGTGTCTCTCAACGTAATGTTGCTGAATAAGATTTAAAACAAAAACAAACTTTGAGAAATAAAAGACTTTTCATCTTGCCGTTTCAATTGCCTCTCTGACTATCGTTTGAAATAACATTCCTCAGAAGTGAAGCACCCTCACCATAACGCATGGTTTTAAATTCACAAGTTTATTTATTTATTAATGTCACAAGTAGGCTTACATTAACGCTGCAATGAAGTTACCATGAAAATCCCCCAGTCGCCACACTCCGGCGTCTGTTCGGGTACCCTGAGGGAGAATTTAGCACGGCCAATGCACCCTAACCAGCACGTCTTCCAGACTGTGGGAGGAAACCGGAGCACCCGGAGGAAACCCACACAGACACGGGGAAAACATGCAGACTCCGCACAGAGAGTGACCCAAGCCGGGAATCGAACCCGGGTCCCTGGCGCTGTGAGGCAGCAGTGCTCACCACTATGCCACCGTGCCGTAAGAACGTAAGAACTAGGAGCAGGAGCAGGCCATCTGGCCCCTCGAGCCTGCTCTGCCATTCAATAAGATCATGGGTGATCTTTTTGTGGACTCAGCTCCACTTACCCACCTGCTCACCATAACCCTTAATTCCTTTACTGTTCAAAAATGTATCTATCCTTGCCTTAAAAACATTCACTGAGGTAGCCTCAACTGCTTCACTGGGCAGGGAATTCCACAGATTTACAACCCTTTGTGTGAAGAAGTTCCTCCTCAACTCAGTCCAAAATCTGCTCCCCCTTATTTTGAGGCCATGCCCCCTAGTTCTAGTTTCACCTGCCAGTGGAAACAACTTCCCTGCTTCTATCTTATCTATTCCCTTCATAATTTTATATATTTCAATAAGATCTCCCCTCATTCTTCTGAATTCCAATGAGTATAGCCCCAGTTTACTCAGTCTCTCCTCATAAGCCAACCCTCTCAACTTCGGAATCAACCTAGGGAATCTCCTCTGCATCCCCTCCAGTGCCAGTATATCCTTTCTCAAGTAAGGAGACCAAAACTGTACACAGTACTCCAGGTGTGGCCTCACCAGCACCTTATACAGCTGCAACATAACCTCCCTGTTTTTAAACTCCATCCCTCTAGCAATAAAGGACAAAATTCCATTTGCCTTCTTAATTACCTGCTGCACCTACAAACCAACTCCTTGTGATTCTTGCACAAGGACACCCAGGTCCCTCTGCACAGCAGCATGCTGCAATTTTTTACCAATTACCACACTGAGGGAGAATTTAGCAGTGCCAATGCGCCTAAACCAGCACGTCTTTCAGACTGTGGGAGGAAACCCACGCAGACACGGGGAGAACGTGCAGAATCCGCACAGTGACCCAAGCCGGGAATCGAACCAGGGTCCCTGGCGCTGAGAGGCAGCAGTGCTGACCACTGTGCCACCGTGCCATGAAATAGATAGAGGGCATTAAAGTGGCCAAGTGCTCCCATCTGGACCCCTGTGTGGCACCATGTTGTGCTCCTTTTAACAGGAGGATGATTAGAAAAACCGAGACATTTTCATGGCAAATTTACACAGGTTGAGTTATGTTAGTTTTCCCACCTGCTGGAGAGTATACACAGAGCTCTGTAAGCTACCTGTGCAAGTATTGTCAGACTGCAAAGCAAGTGGGTATTGCTCCAAAAACACTGCAGGCTTTGTTGTGAAGTGAATCCGTTTAAATAAAATACATTTTAAAGGGTGCGGGCCTCGCACCAAGGCAAAATTCAGGAAATAGAATCATAGAATCCCTATAGTGCAGAAGGAGGCCATTCGGTCCATCGAGCCTGCACCGACTGCAATCCCACCCAGGCTCTACCCCCATAACCCCACATATTTTCCCTGGCTAATCCCCCTGACACTAAGGGTCATTTTAGCACGGCCAATCAACCTAACCCGCACATCTTTCGACTGTGGGAGGAAACGGGAGCACCCAGAGGAAACCCACGCAGACACGGGGAGACCAGACAGTGACCCAAGGCCGGAATTGAACCCGGGTCCCTGGCGCTGTGAGGCAGCAGTTGCTAACCACTGTGCCGCCCCAAAATCAACTTTTTTATTTGACAAACTTGGTTCAAATACACTAGGATATTTCTTTCCCCTAGTTTCGAAACATGCAAGAATTCAAGGGGTGATTTCCAGGCTGTGCGCTTCCAATTCTTCAGCTCCATTCATCAAAATAGAATGTCTAAAAAAAACATTTATTAGACAAAGACGTGCTTCCTCTAGTTGAGGGGTCAATTACTGGGGGGTGGAGGCGGCGCATAGATTTAAGGTGATTGGGAGAAGGATTATATGGGATATGAGGAAGAGCCTTTTCACCCAAAGCATGGTGGGTGTCTGGAATTCACTGGCTAAGTTGTGGTTGAGGCTGAAATGCTCAACTCATTTAGAAGGTACCAGGATCTGTACCGGATGTGCTGAAACCTGCAAGGACACAGACCAGGTACTGGAAAATGGGATTAAAATGAGCAGCTCGCTTTTTCTTTCGTCCTCTTTTTTTTGGCCAGTGCAGGGACAAAGGGCCAAATGGCCTCATCTGCACTGTAACCTTTCAATGGTTCTAAATGAAACCTCACCAACAAGTTCCATTGTGGACACTAATCAAGGTTACAGAGAGTTAGCAAAGTGGCATTCCAGATGGCACAGCAGCACGTTGCTACTGTGGTTAGCACTGCTGCCTCACAGCGCTAGGAATCCGGGTTCAATTCCAACTATGGGTGACTGTCTGTGTGGAGCTTGCATGTTCTCACCGTGTCTGTGAGGGTTTCCTCCCACAGTCCAAAGATATGCAGGTTAGGTGGACTGGCCATGCTAAATTTCCCCTTCGTGCCCAAAGTTGTGCAGGTTAGGTGGACTGGCCATGCTAAATTGCCCCTTAAGTGCCCAAAGATGTGCAGTTTAGGTGGATTGGCCATGCTAAATTGCCCCTTAGTGTCCCAAGATGTGTAGGTTAGGAGAATTAGCATGGTAAATATATGAGGTTACGGGGATAAGGCCTGGGTAAGATACTGTCGGAGAGTCGGTGCAGACTAGATGGGTCGAGTGTCTTCCTTCTGCACTGCAGGGATTCTATGATTCTATGACAATCTGATGGCGTGCATATTTCTTGGAGAAAAGGGAAACACTCGGAAAATAAAACTAAAATACTGCGGATGCTTGAAATGGGAAATCAAAACGGAAAGCATTGGAAAGTGAGAAACACAAAGCATCTGTGGAGACTGAGAGTTAATGTTTCAAGTTGCGTTTGACTCTGCTCAGGACTGCCTGCCCCTCCATGTCCTTGGACCGCGTTCAATCAAACATCTGTCTAACCCAACCCTGAATGTATTCAATGACTCAGATTCTGTGGAAGAAAATTCCAAAGATGAAGGGCCATCTGGGAGAAGAAATTCCTCCACATCTCCAACTTAAATGTGAGACTGTGGATTATTAAAACTGTTTCCCTCCTAGTTCTATGTACCCACTGGCGGTGGGGGGGGGGGGGGGGGGGGGGGTGCATGCTCTCAGCATCGACTCTGTCAAGCCCCCCGTGGAATCTTATGTATTCCAGTAAGGTCACCTGTTGTTCTTCTAAATTCCAATAGGCCCAAACTGCTCAACCTCTCCTTGTAAGATAACACATTCATCCCAGGAATCAGTTGAACCGCTTCCAATCCAAGTATATCCACAGAGGCCAATACTGTAGGCAGGAAACTTTTCCTCTCAGAGGGTCATTATTTTTTGGAATTCTCTTCACAAAGCGCAATGACGGCCAGCAGATCATTGAATATGTTCAAGGCCGAGTTAGATAGCTGTCTGATAGAGTCAAGAGTTATGGGTGTTCATTGTGTCTTGGGGAAGGATGAGTCCAGCATCCACCTTAAACACAGCTTTATTTCTCAGGCAGTAAAGCAAAGTCATGGACTCTCCCAGTTCCCCGCAGACAGGCGGGGTGGAATTCTCCAGTCCCTCCGTGGGGGGTTTCCCTGCGGCCGAGGAGGATCACCATCAACCCCGCCAGCGGGATCTTCCAGTCCTGCCGAAGTCGATGGGGATTGATGTTCCTCACCGGTGCCGCTGCTGCGCAATATATTCTTACGGTGATCCCTAATCATTCCCCAATGCTGTGCTTAATGACCATTCTAACGCAGGCAATTCATTGCGACACAAATTCAACTTTAACAATGGGATCAGGCAGCAAAGTGAAGTTACAGCCACAATCAGGTCAGCCATGGCGAATTAAAGTTTATTTATTATCACAAGTCGGCTGACATTAACACCGCAATGAAGTTACTGTGAAAATCCCCTAGTCGCCACACTCCAACGCCCATTTGGGTACATTAAGGGAGAATTTAGCATGGCCAAGGCATCTACGGAGCACGTCTTTTGGACTGTGGGAGGAAACCGGAGTACCTGGAGGAAACCCACGCAGACATGGGGAGAATGTGCAAACTCCGCACAGACAAGCCGGGAATCGAACGCAGGTCCCTGGCGCTGTGAGGCAGCAGTGCTAACTACTTTGCCACCGTGCCAATCTTACTGAATGGCAGAATGGGTTTGATGGGCCAAGTGGCTTGCTCCTGCTCCTATCTTGTGTGCGCGCAGAACTGTCCACTTACACGGCCAATGCTACTGTAATATGTTAACATGATAGAATGAGTGGGAAACTTGTACTCGTGTAGCCCATTCATTTTCTCCCAGAACGTACAACTCGCAAAGCTCTTTTAAGTGTAAGCGGGAACACTATTCATGGAATGGGCTTTTTTCAACATCCTATAATCCGTGCAGCTTCTACTGATAATTCTATCGCTCCTATTCAACCTAATGGGACAGTGCACTGTGACCAGAGCATTGAACCGCTGCCAATTCAACATAAGAGTCCAAACAGAGATTATGTGCTCAGTTTTCCTGCAGCTCGTATCAAGCAAAACTGATGCAATGTACCTCGGGGAAGTGAATTTGCTCACGTCCATGCTTTAGTAAGTGTTCAGTAACAGCTGCTTTATCCAGCTCCTCCATCATCAGCACCCTAGCCCTCTCAATGTGGTTCCTATTTCCGAATTGCAGCATTGCGGCAGCATTACTTTCCCCAAGATGCTCGTTACTCATTCCTATTCCTCCCAGCTGATGGATGGAAGATTGTAATGATGCATTTTTGAAATTGGAGGAGGATTTGAACAGCCCTTGGTGACACACTGAAGGAACGGCCAAGTGTTGTTACAAAAGCAATGTGGTTGCCTCTCAGCTGCCCTCTAGTAACTATGGAATGCTGGCCAGCCAGCGACACCCATGTCCCGCAAATGAAATTTGGACAAAGATGTCAGGCAGTCCAGCCTCACTGTTCATAACAATATCACTCCTGCAACTGAGTAACAGCCACTCCTTTACAAGATTTCAGCTCAAATGGTGCCTCTTTGGTTTGATTTATTATCGTCACATGTATTAGCATACAGTGAAAAGTATTGTTTCTTCCACGCTATACAGACAAAGCATACCGTTCATACAGAAGGAAAGGCGAGAGTGCAGAATGTAGTGTTACAGTCATAGCTAGAGCGTAGAGAAAGATCAACTTCATAAAGGATAGGTCCATTCAAAAGTCTGACAGCAGCAGGGAAGAAACTGTTCTCGGGTTGGTTGGTACGTGACCTCAGACTTTTATATCTTTTTCCCGACAGGAGGAGGAGACGTAGATAAGCCACGGGTTAAAGATTTTGTGTCCTTTCCTGATTGAAGGAGGTGGAAGAGAGAATGTCCAGGATGCATGGGGCCCTTCATTATGCTGGCTCCTTTTCCGAGGCAGCGGGAAGTTTAGATAGCGTCATTGGATGGGAATAACTGTCCTTGATGACAGTCAATAGCACTGTGAAGCTTTCAGCGACAGTGTCCTTACAACAACAGCTTACATTTACATAGCACCTTTAGTGCAATGAAACATTCCGAGACACTCAGCAATGTCCTGTGCAGTTCCCCTTCATCAGACATTTTCCCCCAATCTACAATCCTTTTAAAAATCGAATTTGCCCCATAATTCACAGGAGGATATTGTGGAGAAAAGAAAGTTCTGAATTAAATATTAACCTAATGCAAAATATAGATCCAGAGCAAAGGTACAGTGCATTTGAAAAATCATAGAATCATACAGAGCAGAAGGAGGCCATTTGGCCCATTGAGTCTGCACCGACCACAATCCCAGCCAGGCCCTATCCCCATAAGCCGATGCATTTACCCTAGCTAGTCTGCCTGACACTAAGGGACAATTCAGCATGGCTAATCTACCTAACCTGCACACCTTTGGACTGCGGGAGGAAACCAGAGGACCCAGAGGAACCCCACGCAGACACGAGGAGAATGTGCAAACTCCACACAGACAGTGACCCAAGCCGGGAATCGAACCTGGATCCCTGGTGCTGAGAGGCAGCAGTGCTAACCACTGAGCCACCTACCAGAATATTAGCTGAGTTTCTGGATTAATAGTCTAGCAATAATGCCATTAAGCCATCGCTTCCCCAGACGAATAATGATATTCAGTCTGGTTATATAACAGGTAGGTATCCCATACTGCCAGAAGGGTTTACCCTAGAACTCAATTTGCTAACTAAGTGTTCGCAATTTTAAACATTTTAAAGCAATATCGTCACTATTTTGACTCAAAGGTACAGGTTTACTTAAACAGGAGGAATGGAACAGAAACTGAATACACACCACAATTGAAAGAAACTTGTAAATCCGAAATGATCCTCAAAATATTGTTCATCTGGTTCGATCTCTGCTCATTTTCCATGATGCTGTCGGATGCCGGATAGGCTGAGTCAATGTAGATCAAATCCAGCAAGTAAATTCCTGAAATTTAAACACAATTTTCAACGTTAGACTATGAATGAATAATTTAGATTTTAAAAACTATGATGTTCGAGTACATTTTGTTGATGGTATATTGATCAGATTGTTAGCAGGGCACTGTTTAATTAATTTTTTTGAGCGCAGATGGGGGACAACTGGGACACCGGGTTGAGGGGGGACAACTGGAAGACTGGGTGGGGGGGGGGGGGGGGGGGGGGACAGCTGGGACACTAGGTGGGTGGGTGGCAACGCCATATGATTTTCTCCCTCCAATCCACCCAGTCAAACAGCATCTCACACCTCCCCGCATTACGACTTTTCTTCAAGTCTCCAGTGTCCAGGAGATTAACTTTTGATTCCCAGAAACTCCAGGACAATCCTGGGGCACTGGGCATGACTAGGCACAGGCCCAATTCCAACAAGCCGTAAACCCTGAGGCAATATAAAAAACTGGGGAGGGAATCACTATCGTGAGTCTTGGCCTTTGCATCTGGGTGTTCCCAGGAGGAAAAGTCAGCATGATTGGACCATATATTTTCAGGAGGGGTAATGGAATGATTCTTTTGTGGCCTAACCATTCCACATAAAGTTGAAGGTGAGGCACGTACTGATGCAATTCATGAAGATACTGTCTTTCACCTCTCTGGCATGGCTGTAAATGTGATCCAGACTAATCATAGAATCCCTACAGTACAGAAGGAGGTCATTCACTTCACGTATGCACCAACCCTCCAATAGAGCATCCCACCCAGACCCTATCTCCTTAACCCCACATATTTCCCCCAACAATCCTTCTAACCTACACATCTTGGGACAATAAGGGTCAATTTAGCATGGCCAATCCACCTAAGCGGCACATCATTGGAACACCCTGAGGAAACCCACCCAGACACGGGGAGAACATGCAGACTCCGCACAGACAGTGACCCAAGCCAGGAATTGAACCCGGATCCGTGACGCTGTGAGGCGGCAGTGCTAATCCCTGTGTCACCCCAAAGCAAAACGTAATGGGCTAGAAGTCTCCTCTGGCCGCAGAGATTCTCTGTGAATCGAATTTGGTCAGTCTGACTGAATTCCGAGCAGAGGTGGGTCTACAGCATTGGCATTGAATTTCCAATCAATTGGCCATGTCTTTCAGCCATGCATCAGAATGACTGATTTGGAAAATGGATCGAACACCACACTGGTACAAGTAGGGATGATAACCTGAGGCTGCAACTGAAGCCTACTCTCGGTGCAAAGGATGAGGAGCTTTAGTCTTCATCTGGCTGTGCTATGATCTGACCTAGGACTGCTTGATAGGGTTGCCAACTGTGATTAAATGCATTCCTGGAGGTTTCATCACTTGACTTGCCCCCCACGCTCCAGCCAACAGTCGGCCAACACATCCATCCTCGTGACGCACTGCCTTCCTACATCAATTGGAAAAATACTCATTACCCAATTTGATGATGCCTGACCGTCAGCCAAACAGTCTTAGCCCAACCCTCACCCCCCCCGCCCACCCCCCCCCCCCCCCCAATATTTTTATAGCTGATAGGGAGAAACTTTCAAAGAAAATAACAAAAAAAACCCAGCAATTTTCACGTCTCGATGATTTTTCTCCGGATTTGTACACAGCAGTATCCTGGAGATTGATCATTAATTCTGGACACTCCAGGGCAATCCCGGAGGGTTGGTAACCCTGCTGTTTATGTTAATGGTGGAGGAAAGCATTCCATTCCCCAGTACTAGATAAGCACAATAAAGTTGCGCAGTTGAACATTTAGTGGACAAATTGGGGATAAAAGACAGGAAACAGCGGATAATGAGAAGATTTCCAAAAGAACAAAGAACAAAGAAAATTACAGCACAGGAACAGGCCCTTCGGCCCTCCAAGCCTGCACTGACCATGCTGCCCGACTGAACTGAAGCCCCCTACCCTTCCAGGGACCATATCCCTCTATTCCCATCCTATTCATGTATTTGTCAAGACGCCCCTTAAAAGTCACTATTGTATCTGCTTCCGCTACCTCCCCCGGCAGCAAGGAGAGTTTGGACTATTGTCAGTTGTTCCATAATTGACAATAACCTTGAGAATTGGAGAGAGAGAGAGAGGAAGGCGTGAATGAACATGAATTAAGGCAAAGATTTTTAATGCAAGGGAATCAAGCGTTATGCGGATAAGGCAGGAAAGTGGAGCTGAGGATTATCACATCAGATCAGTCATGATCTCATTGAATGGAGGAGCAGATTCGATGGGCTGAATGGTCTGCCTTTGTTCCTATGTCTTATGGTCTTAACTTCCTCAGTTGTGGAATACAAGATCAGTGACAATGTAGAGAAATGTTTATTTATATTTATTTTAATCACGACACAAATGCTTTCAACCCCCTTAATTCATACCTCTGACCACAATTTGGAAATGGTCTGTCAGTTGAACATTTTCTAATTGGCATTAGGATTTGCCTTTATGTAACCCACCCAGTCCCAAACCCAACCATTTGCTGGTTACAGTAAAAGGGTCAATTAGAATATGTATGAAAAGCACCAAATATCGATGTGCAAATCTCTTTTCCATTGTTGGCTATTGGTGAATGCACTGTTACAAAGCCCAAGATAGTGTAGTTTTTTTTTTAACCCTCTTACATCAGCAGAAAAAGCACTATGCCTTTGTTTTGTGACTGGTAGACGCCCGACGGAAAATGTTCCACAGAATGGCAAGACAGGGCAAAAACCAAACCTTGTCGTGTTGTCAGTTAGGTGGAAACCTACACGGCTCATTTGCAGAGAACACGGAAGCCACAGTGAAGCTATTATACCTAGAAATCTCACAACGCCAGGTTATCACTTATCACTCCATCACTCACCTGATGAAGGAGCAGCACTCCGATAGCTTCTGCTACCAAATAAACCTGTTGGACTTTAACCTGGTGTGGTGAGACTTCTTAATGCGCCCACCCCAGTCCAACGCCGGCATCCCCACATCATGGATACCTCGAAATGTGTGAAGAAATGGTACGCCCTCTGTGTCCCATTGCCACCGCCCCCAAAGTCTCTACGCTCCAAATAACACAAAAACACAGTTGGTCATGCAGAAAGAGAGAGAGGAAAGATGTTTTTTTTCCCGATGGGAGCCCTAATCTAAGAGTCTCATCGTGACCTGCCTTTCTGTCAGAAGTTGCCCATTGCGTTTGCGTAGCATCATCTGTTTTGGTTTAGTTACACCATATTAAAAATCTGGACTTCCTCCGAACACAAGAGTTACATGGCTCGGAACACCTAACAAAAAGCCTATGAATCAATTCAAAATAGGAGCGAGTTCTCCTTGATCTGACACTTTAGATGTCACCCAACATACTCTCATAAACGTGGGACTGTGCAAATGGAATTCCCAACAGCCGTTCTTGCAAAAATATATATATAGAACTAACAGCCTGGTGCAGACAAGTTTACACTATCCAGTGCTAAAAGCTGGGCACATCCTTGGAAGCTGACGTGAGTTTCCCCAAGTAAAACGCCATCCAATTGATGAGACCTCAGCCCTGAATTATTTAACACGATTTATCTTGCTGATCTTGCGAAAACAGCTGCCAAAGTGTGACCGATCTTCTCAAACATCTTTCCCAGAAGGTACTGCCACATATTTGTCATCACACCATTACGCATAAGCTGCTCCACCTCAGTCCATCTTCTCTGGCTTCCAGTGATCTCATTTGGTTAGCCACAAACTCAAAAGTGCAAGCTCTTTTGAGTAACTTGAGCCATATTCGACTCATTCCAATGGGTATAAATCATTAATAACTCTTAACAGATTAAGCACTTCACCGAGAACTTCACACAAAATGCCTGGAGCATGCATATCTCACCAGTGAGATACAACATTATGTCTTTCATTAGTTGGGCATGCTCAAAGCCACTAGATTCTGTGTGATTTTGAAAAAATGAGAAACTCTAATCGTTAGAAATGAAAAGAGGGGCAACTTCCTTTTTGTTTCATTGATTCAAGGGATATGGGCTTCACTGGCCTGGCCGGCACTTACTGCCCCATCCCTGGCCAGACCAGCACTTACTGCCCCATCCCTGGCCAGGCTAATACTTACTGCCCCATCCCTGGCCAGGCTAATACTTACTGCCCCATCCCTGGCCAGGCTAATACTTACTGCCCCGTCCCTGGCCAGGCTAATACTTACTGCCCCGTCCCTGGCCAGGCTAATACTTACTGCCCCGTCCCTGGCCAGGCTAATACTTACTGCCCCATCCCTGGCCAGGCTAATACTTACTGCCCCATCCCTGGCCAGGCTAATACTTACTGCCCCGTCCCTGGCCAGGCTAATACTTACTGCCCCATCCCTGGCCAGGCTAATACTTACTGCCCCATCCCTGGCCAGGCTAATACTTACTGCCCCTTCCCTGGCCAGGCTAATACTTACTGCCCCATCCCTGGCCAGGCTAATACTTACTGCCCCTTCCCTGGCCAGGCTAATACTTACTGCCCCATCCCTGGCCAGACCAGCACTTAGTGCCCCATCCCTGGCCAGACCAGCACTTACTGCCCCATCCCTGGCCAGACTAACACTTACTGCCCCATCTCTAAGCAGCTGAAGAATAAGTTGCATTGGAAAAGCTGAATTGTGTTTAAGTTTATTTGTTATTGTCACAAGTAGGTTTACATTAACACTGCAATGAAATCACTGAAAATCCCCGAGTCGCCACACTCTGGCACCTGTTCGGGTACACTGAGGGAGAATTTAGCATGGCCAATGCACCTAACCGGCACGTCTTTCGGACTGTGGGAGGAAACCGGAGCACCTGAGGAAACCCACGCAGACACGGAGAGAACGTGTAAACTCCGCACAGACAGTGACCCAAGCCGGGAATCGAACCCGGGTCCCTGGCGCTGTGAGGCAGCAGTGCTAACCACTGTGCCACCGCGCCTTTTATCTTTGGGGGCTAAAGGGATTAAAGTGCAATGGGAGGGTGGTGGGGGTGGAATTGGGATCAGGATATTGAATTTGATGATCAGCCATGATCAAAATGGATGGCAGAGCAGGCTACACGGGACGATTGGCCTACTCCTGCTTCTAGTTTGTATGTTTACAGCTCTTGCCCTGTGGAGCTTGTATGTGTTATTGCCGCAGTCATTGTCTGAGTAATTAAACTTTCTACCCTCACCCCCCCCCCCACCCCCACCCCCCGCAATCAGATTTCTGATCTATGCCTGTCAGTTCTCCCATTCCCTACAAGATTTGCAGTCACTGTATCACACATAAGACTTGCCTTTAGCTTCAAAATGAACTTTGAATACGTGGCTTGAATTTCTTTCATGATGCTTTATTCCCAGTATCCCTTCAGTCAGTGCTTTTGACAGGCGTGTAATGAACAGTTAATAGCAAAGTAATCAGCGTTGAGTACACTGGGTGCTGCCAGCATTTCAGTTTCTTTCTGCTATAGGTAGCCATCCAGCAACACAATTTGTCAATAAATTCTTGACAAACCATCCCAACACTTGAGCCAACCATGCAGGGATCTGACCACTAAAAGCTCTGGCTTTCTTGCTGATAACCAAACTCAATTATTAACAATGGGAACATGTGGCAAACCCAAAATGACATTCTACTGAAGCCACGCCTGGTCTTATAGAATCAAACAGTGCAGAAGGAGGCCATTCGGCCCATTGAGCCTGCACTGACAACAATCCCACCAAGGCCCTATCCCCACAACCCTCCCACATTTACCCACTCAGTCCCCCTGATACTAAGGGGCAATTTATCGTGGCCAATCCGCCTAACCTGCACATCTTTGGACCTTCTGATCGAGATTTCTCGATGTTCTTTCACCAACTGTTCTGCCGTCTTGAGATTGAGGACTGCATTTTTTTTTCCCCTTTGTCCTCCATAATTTTCCTCCTTTCCCTCTCCTCCTCCTCCTCCTCCCCCCCCCCCCCCCCCCCCCCCAGTTATCCTCTGGTGCCAACCCCATGCAGCTGTCACTAAAAATTAATTTTATATTTCTCCCTTTTAAGACCGAGATGAAGAGAACTTACTTTTTCTCTCAAAGGGCTGTCACTTTGCAAAATTCTCTTCCCCAGAAAGCAGCGCAAGCATTGAATTTACTCAAGGTCGAGTCAGATTGATTTTTGACAGATGAGGGAGTTGAGGGCGATGGGGAGCAGAGAGAGAGTGGAGTCGAGACCACAAAGAGATCAGTTGTGATGTTATTGAATGGGGGAGTAGGCTTGAAGGGCCGAATGGCCTACTCCCAAGTTCAGATGGTCCTGTATTCCTATGAGGACACCACAGAAACATAGAAACTAGGAGCAGGAGTAGGCCATTCAGCCCATCGAGCCTGCTCTGCCATTCATTTTGATCATGGCTGATCATCGAATTCAACATCCTGATCCCACCTTCCCCCTATATCCGTTGGTCCCTTTAGCCCCAAGAGCTAAACCTAATTTCTTCTTGAAATCACACAACGTTTTGGCCTCAGCTACTTTCTGTGGTAGTGAATTCCACACATTCACCACCCTCCGGGTGAAGAAATTTCTCCTCACCTCAGTTTTAAAAGGTTTACACTTTATCCTCAAACTATGACCCTTAGGACTCCCCCACCATTGGGAACATTCTTTCTGAATCTACCCTGTCTAACTCTATTAGAATTTTATATGTTTCCACGAAATCCCCTCTCATTCTTCTAAATTCTAGTGAATGTAATCCTAACCAACCAGTTGGAGGATGATATTATTTCCTCTTCAGACTTCCAAACAGGAGTCATATTGGACACAAAACGTTAACTCTGTTCTTAAAAAAAGTTTATTAAAGTTCAGTTTAAGTTTATTTATTAGTGTCACAAGTAGGTTTACATTAACACTGCAATGAAATCACTGAAAATTCCCTAGTCGCCACACTCCGGCGCCTGTTCGGGTGCACTGAGGGAGAATTTAGCATAGCCAATGCACCTAACCAGCATGTCTTTCGGATGCTGGGAGGAAACCGGAGCACCTGGAGGAAACCCACGCAGACACGGGGAGAATGTGCAGACTCCGCACAGACAGTGACCCAAGCCGGGAATCGAACCCAGGTCCTTGGCGCTGCGAGGCAGCAGTGCTAACCACTGCGCCACCGTGTCTCTCTGCACAGGTGCTGCCAGAGCTGCTGAACATTTTAAAGCACTTTTTAAAATTTCAACAATCTCTGCTGAACTAACCATATAATTACTGTGACGACAAGAGCAGTTCAAGGACTGGGAATCCTGAGGCGAGTAACTTACCCAAAGTCTGTCCACCTTCTACAAGGCACAAGTCAGGAGTGTGATGGAATACTCTCCACTTGCCAGGATGGGTGCAGCTCCAACAACACTCAAGAAGCGCAACACCATCCAGGACAAAGCCGTCTTGCTTGATTGACACCCCATCCACCAACTTAAATATTAATTCACTCCAGCGCCTGTACATAGTGGCAGCAGCGTGTTCCATCTAACATACACTGCCAAATGGCCTCCTTCTGTACTGTAGGGATTCCATGGTTATTCTATGGAGAGATTTCTAGACAGTAAAGGCATGAGGTTAGTGTGAGAAAATGGCCATGAGGTGGAACCAGCCATGATTGAACTGACGGAGCAGGCTCAAGGGGCCAAATGGGGTGGCACGGTGGCACAGTGGCTGGCACTGTTGCCTCTCAGCGCCGGGGACGTGGGTTCAATTCTGGTCTCGGGTCAATGTCTGTGTGGAGTTTGCACATTCTCCTCATATCTGTGTGGGTTTCCTCCGGGTGCTCCAGTTTCCTCCCACACTCCAAAGATGTGTGGGTCAGGTTGATTGGCCATGCTAAATTGCCCCTTAGTGTCAAGGGGACTAGCAGGATAAATACATGGGGTTACGGAGATGGGGTGGGATTGTTGTCGGGGCAGGCTCGATGGGCTGAATGGCCTCCTCCTACACTGCAGGGATTCTATGGTTCTATGGCCTACTCCTGCTCCCATTTCCTATATTCCAATGATAAGATTAAATCCACATAACTGTGTATATAGCCTGAAGCCTAGGGAACCTACAAAATAAAAGGTGGATGTGTAAAGCAACTGCCTGTCTGATGGAGCTACTCCAAGAGTTCTCATTTCACTACTTTCACATCCTGAAGCTGGAAAAACAAAACCGACGGGAATATCATACACTTTCCAGGAATACTTTGTGGAAATGCGGTGCCCAGGAGCTCTGAGCTATTAACTGAATGGAGACACTGCAGACGTCCCAAGGAGAGTGACACAAAACTGCCACTTTCCAAGAGAAGGTAAAATGGAAAACAAGGGCTGTAGGGCACGTCAGCAAAATAATCTGCATAAAATCAGGTTTAAATGTTTCAGAAAGCGGAAAAAATTCAGCAACAAGGCAGAACAATACAATCCCTGGCCAAAGAACTTTCTCTACAGCCGTGTGTTTAACAAGAAGATAATGGACTTGAAAGGAGGAAAGATTATTCATTCAAGGAAGGAGTCACCTGGCATTGGCACTGTCAATGGGTCAATTAAAATAGAACACAGTGGGGCAATTGGTAAGAGTTGGCAGTGTTCTGTAGAATGTTGCATTCAGCCAGTTAATCCTCTTGCTAATCATACCTATTGTTCCTTTTGATTGGAGCTTGAGAATAAAGGACAAGTAAGCCTGGCGCAGATTGAGAAGTTAACTGCGATAGAATGCTACTTCCTGTGGCTTGTCCATCTTTGTTTGTGACAGCAATAAGCAAGAACACAGCTATGACGCAAGAATAGTGGCAGGAAATAATGAAGCAGCTCGCTCAAGGTGTCCGCTGAACATCCCAAGCTGGGTGTCCGCATATAGTGACTTCCGTGGTTTGACAAAAGACACTGAGGATAACAGTTAGCTTCTCATTGTAATGACCGTCAGTTAGCATATGTACAGGCCACTGCCTTACTGCCCCAGCCAGTAAGGATTGTAGCTTTACCTTCTGACCTCCATGGCTAATGCCACCCCAGATGGTGCGTCGACACAACAAACGGTGACGGGTGTTCATTCTCTTACAATAAGATCGCTGCTTTTACAATCAGATAGGGTTAGATCAATCGGAGCCTACTGGAGCAGACACAGTTTTACTTTTTTTCCCTCCTCAGCTCACTTTCATTCGCAGCATTTAACTCAATACAGGCAGAAAGGAAATCACTCTGACATTCAGCCAGAGCTTTGGACTGCCTGAAATTCAGACAATATAAAGTTAAATACTGATGACCTTGAAACCATTGCCGATTGTCGGAAGAACCCATCTGGGTTCACTAATTCCTTTAGGGAAGGAAATCTGCCGTCCTTACCCCGTCTGGCCTACATGTGACTCCAGACCCACAGCAATGTGGTTGACTCTCAACTGCCCTCTGGGCAAGGGCAACTGGGGATGGGCAATAAATGCTGGCCAGCCAGCGACGCCTATGTCCCACGAATGAATAAAATGAATGAATAAAACATAAAGTTGAAGCCAAAGCTGATGATGCTACATGTGGAGGGGCAGTCTTCTCGTAGTTACTCATAGAAACATAGGCTGGACTACACGGACTTCTGTCTGCGGGTTCGAAGGCAAGGGGACTCATAAATGCAGCGTGCCTACCTGCCTGCCATTTAATTGTCCTTTTTCGGATGGCAGCTGGTGACTCGTGGAGATCCGCAAGGGTCAGTGTTGGGACCACAACTTTCCCCTTTATACATTAAGAATCTAGATGAAGGAAGTGAGGGTATTGTGACCAATTTTGCAGATGATACAAAGATAGGTGGAGGGACAGGTAGTATTGAGGTGGCAGGGAGGCTGCAGAAAGACTCAGACAGGTTAGGCGAGTGAGCAAAGAAGTGGCAGATGGATTACAACGTAGGAAAGTGTGAGGTTATGCATTTTGGTAGGAAGAATAGGAACGAAGATTCAAATGGGGAGAGAATTTAGAAATCGGAAGTGCAAAGGGACTTGGGAGTTCTAGTTCAGGATTCCCTTAAGGTTAACTTGCAGGTTGAGTTGATAGTTAGGAAGGCAAATGCAACATTAGCATTCATTTTGAGAGGACTAGAATACAAAAGCAGAGATGTACTGCTGAGGCTTTATAAGGCTCTGGTCAGACCACGTTTGGAATATTGTGAGCAATTTTGGGCCCTATATCCAAGGAAGGATGTGCTGACATTGGAGAGGGTCGAGAGGAGGTTCACAAGAATGATCCCTGGAATGAAAAGCTTGATGTATGAGGAGCGTCTGAGGACTCTGGGTCGTACTCGATGGAGTTTAGAAGGATGAGGTGGGATCTCATTGAAACTTACAGAATAATGAAAAATCTAGATAGAGTGGACGTGGAGAAGATATTTCCATTAGTCAGAGAGACTAGGATCCAAGGGCACAGCCTCAGAATAAAGGGACGACCCTTTAGAACCAAGACAAATAATTTCTTCAGCCAGAGGGTGGTGAATCTGTGGAATCCATTGCCACAGAGGGCTGTGGAGGCCAGGTCATTGAGTGTATTTAAGACAGATAGATAGGTTCTTGATTGGTAAGGGGATCAAAGGTTACGGGGAAAAGGCAGGAGAATGGGGTTGAGAAACAAGTCAGTCGCGATTGAATGACAGAGCAGACTCGATGGCCGATTGGCTTAATTTTGCTCCAATATCTTATGGTCTTAGTGGCCACACTCCAGCCCTGGGCAGGGAGAGGCCCACACCAAGCAAGTAGTCTGGGGCTATGTTGGCAAAGGGGAGGGGGACCTCCGTTAGAGGGTCCCTTCAGTCAAAGGTAACCCCAGGACGCTGGCTCCTACCTTTTCAGCATCTCAGCCATGGCCCCTCAAAGCTGGTCGCTATCCCTACACCCTGCCTCCTCTGGCTGGGGTCTGCCATCTGTCTGCGTGCTCTTACTCTGGATTTACTCAAGGTCTGGCCTTCACAGCCTCCATTTCTTCGGGAACTGCTCAGAATGGCCACTGCTGGATCTACAGACTGCGGAGCTGCCAGCAATCCGATTGGTCAGTAGCTCTACGGCAGAACCTAAGCCCCAGAGGAGGGTGAAAGTGTCATCCTGAACCAATAAGCACTCGACCGAGTGCTACATGGCTGCAAGTCTGCTGGCTTAATTTTGGGTGGGCTCCCGACCAATGTTTTAGCCAGAACGGGGTGGGGAGCAACCTGTAGAATCACAGACTGATACGGCACAGAAGTCGACTCAGTCCAGCTGTTTGGCTGAGCTACCAGACTGCACAGTGAGAATCATAGAAGAATATAGAAGAATGCTAGACTCAAGCAGTGAGAATCATAGAAGAATCATAGAATCCCTACAGTGCAGAAGGAGGCCATTTGGCCCATCGAGTCTGCCTCGAAAATCATCTCACCCAGGCCCTATCCCCATAACACCATGTATTTACCCCGCTAGTCGCCCCAACACTAAGGGGCAATTTTGCATGGCCAATGCACGTAACCAGCACATCTTTGGACTGTGGGAGGAAACCGGAGCACCCGGAGGAAACCCACACAGGCACAAAGAGAACGCGCAGACTCTGCACAGACAGTGATCCAAGCCGGGAATTGAACCCAGTTCCCTGGCGCTGTGAGGCAGCAGTGCTAACCACTGTGCCACCGTGCTGCCTAGTGATGGTTGATCCGTCTACCCCACACTCAACAGTTCCTCCACCTGAATAGACCGCAGCCAGTTTACCAGCATTGAAAATCTCAGCTAACCAGTGAGGAAATGGAAAGCAATTTGAAAATATTTCTTTATTCAAAGAAAAACAACACTCCATGGCTACTGTGTTCAGGACTGCCTTTCAGATTCGCTTTGCCTATAGCCCAGTGCATTCAGTGAACGAACAGCTGGATAATGAAAGTGCCAGGCTGGATCCTGGTTTGTGCTGAACTGAGGAGTGTGTGTATGATACAATTAGCACTGCTGCCTCACAGCGCCAGGGACCCAGGTTCGATTCCCAGCCTGGGTCACTGTCTGCGTGGAGTCTGCACATTCTCCCCATGTCGGCGTGGGTTTCCTCCAGGTGCTCCGGTTTCCCCCCACAGTCCGAAAGACGTGCTGGTTAGGTGCATTGGCCACGTTAAATTCTCCCTCAGTGTACCCAAACAGGCGCCAGAGTGTGGCGACTCAGGGATTTTCACTTCATTGCAGTGTTAATGTAAGCCTACTTGTGACTAATAAATAAACTTAAAGAATTGGCTCAGCTCCCATTTGGCTCAGATCAAGTCCATGATGGGCTGCAATGTCCTGATCTTGTCAGCTTGTTTGTCTCTCTTGTGGGGGCCTTGAATTGGATTCAATTTGACTTTGGTTTTTGGAGCAAGCAAGGAGATGGATTTGGGTGCGTCCGGTCCACTCTGCATATTGGCTTTATAACTGTTAAAATGAAGTGCAAAATCTTTACAAAGGGAATAATTGGCTCAGATTAACACTGGTGATCAACATAATACAGCTCCAGTCCACGGTGGTTAGCACTGCTGCCTCACAGTGGCAGGGACCCTGGTTCAATTCCCAGCTTGGGTCACTATCTATGCGGAGTCTGCACGTTCTCCCCATGTCTGCATGTGTTTCCTCCGGGTGTTCTGGTTTCCTCCCACAGTCTGAAAGACGTGTTGGTTCGATCCATTGACCTGAACAGGCGCCGGAATGTGGCGACTAGGGGATTTTCACACTAACTTCATTGCAGGGTTAATGTAAGCTTTACTTGTGACTAATAAATAAACTTTAAAAAAAAAAGTCCAGGCATGTAGTTTCTCAACGTGGACAGCATCTGGCTCAAATGTTAAGTTGGATAGGATTGCCTGCGAAGTCCTTCATGATAGTCCCGCAGTACCCAACACTCAATGTCAAAGGGCGCACATTAATAAGGTCAGCCTTGCTCCAGCCAAGTGCTGGAGGGAGACTGGGGCCAATGAAATAACCCCAACGAGGAGTCAACATGATAAAGAGAGGCTTGGGGGAGGGGGGGGGAAATAGAGAAAAGGGTGAAAATTCTTCAATTCTCCAAGAAGTGTGGCTAGAATCATCACAAGATGATCTTCAATTTTTGGGTTGTTTTTGTTTCAACAAGGGTGCCAGACTGAACATCTTTCTTCAAATCAAACACAAATGGTGGACCAAATGTTTAATAAGTATCTTACACAGAAAAGCTGCTTTATACCAAGGCACTTGTGGTTGGAATGATCTATGTGCTGCTAACTGGAACCATATTGTAGGAGTATGGATTGGCTGAAGGGGGAGTGATCAATTGTTTCGTACGCACGGTGATTTTAAAGTTTATTTATTAGTGTCACAAGTAGGCTTACATTAACACGGCAATGAAGTTACTGTGATAATCCCCTAGTCGCCACACTCCGGCGCCTGTTCAGGTACATAGGGAGAACCTAACCAGCATGTCTTTCGGACTGTGGGAGGAAACCGGAGCACCCAGAGGAAACCCACGCAGACACGATTAAGAATGTGCAGACTCCATACAGCCAGTGACCCAAGCCAGGAATCGAACCTGGGTCCCTGGCATGATGGAGCAGCAGTGCCAACCACTGTGCCACCCAAGTGGACGAAGTAGGGATAAAAGCCAGGGATCAGCAGAAAATGAGATTTGTTCCGTGATTGACAATAACCTTAAGAACTGTGGAATGAAGAAGTCATGAATGAACTTGAGTCAAGGCTGAGATAGACAGATTTTTAATCAGTCAGGGAATCAAGGGTTATGGGGATGACCGCTGTGCCACCGTGCCGTCCACAAATGTGACACTGGAACTAAACAAAGACATCTTCAAAAGCCACTGGGCAATATGAGAAGGCTTCTAAGGAACAAAAAAAAATCAGACGCATGGCTATCAATATGAAATTTTATTACATTACTGGAAAATCAACATCCTTGGAGTTGACCAGAATCTGAACTTGACTCGTCATATAAATATTGTGACTACAAGAGCAGGTCAGAGGCCAGAAATCCTGCAGCAAGTAACTCACCTCCTGACTCCCCGCCATCTACAGAGCCCAAGTCAGGAGTGGAATACTCTTCACTTGCCTGGATGAGTGCAGCTCCAACAACACTCAAGAAGCTTGACGCCATCCAGGACAAAGCAGCTCGTTTGATTGCTACCCGGTCTACAAACATTCAATCCCTCCCTCACCGACGCACAGTGACAGCAGTGAGTACCATCTACAAGATGCAGGAACTCATCAGGGCTACTAAGGCAGCAGCACCTTCCAAACCCACGGCCGCTGTGATCTAGAAGGACAAGGGCAGCAGATACCTAGGAATGACATCCCCTGGAGGTCCCCCTCCAAGACGTTTACCATCCAGACTTGGAAATATATTGCTGCTCCTTCAGTGTCGCTAGGTCAAAATCCTGGAATTCTCTTCTTTATAGTACCTACATCACAAGGACTGCAGCAGATCAAGATGGCAAGTCCACCTTCTCGAGGGTAACTGGGATGGTGTGGTGAACCATCGTTGGTTCCCACTGGATAGTACTGAGCCAGGGTCTGGCCAGTACTACAAGTATGTACATATGTTGCTGTTGGGTTAGGGATGGGTTGTTCCACTTGTTGCTGTTGGGGTTAGGGTGGGGTTGTTACACCTTTGTATTGTTGTATTGTGGTACATCCCAGTCGGGCTCCGCCTCCTGGGAGAGGTATAAAGGTCCCTGCTCTGGCTGGGACCCCTCAGTCTGGGATCGTGTATATAATTGGTAGCTGCTTTGTTACAGCAAATAAAAGCCTTTATTTCCTGAGCATCAAGCCTCGTGTATGATAACGCGCATCAGATGGGTAATAAATCCTGACCTAGCCAGTGATGCCAACATCCCATAAATAATTTTTTAAAAAAATCCAGCAAATAGCTTCCCAGGAAAGACAGTCATATCGTGGGCAATTGTATCCAAGTACAAAAGATACCTCAGACATCTCTCTCTCTCTTGCCAAACAAAATACACAGTAAGCTGTGGAGAATTGTTCATGCCAATTCTATGTCTATTCATTTCTGAATTACTTTTGGAGTTACTCTTTTCCGCCCACTGCAACTCAACTGGCACAAAGACAAGCATTTTGGTACAATTTGCATAACCCATTGTGTGAGCTCAGAACGATCAACTTTCAAGTTTGTGCTTTCAGCTGGGGCCAAAGCCACTCAGCAACTTTAAGCTGAGTTAGACTGTTGGACTGAAAGAAGCACACACTGTCAGCCACTATTCCAAGATACAACTCCTGATTTGAATTCGGGACCGGGTGTCAGGTTGGTGGAGCACGCGGCAAGCTGCTTGTAGAATTGTTCAGTGCTTAAATATGAGGGCGTGGTAGCTGGTCTATGCTCACTCTACTTGACTGGCTAAGCCTGGGTGTGGACTCAGAGCAAAGTACACAGACACCACAAGCTTGAGCTGTTAACGTGAGCGATAGCAGAGATTTTTCTAAACCTCTTGTAAATCAAATTGTTGCACATCGAGAAACAAGTGTCACCCCTGCATTTCTCCAAGAGGTACAAAATATAGAAAACTGACATGTTGCCACCAGTGTGAGATCCTGGCGATTTTAACTCGTATTTTAGTTTGATTGGCAGGCTGCCCGGGTGCCCATGCGATGCTGTCAGGATAACAGCATTTTCTCCATTTTCATAACACAATATTTGGGTGAGTCACTTACTTAAAGCAGGAAGGCACCTCTTAAATGGAGCTTACGTTTGCTGCTTTGAGAGATTTCACTGTAACTGCATTGGATAGAACTCAACTATAAGTCAATGAGTGAGACGGATGTGCCCAGAGTGTCTGATATCTCCCTGCAGAATCTGGTCAAAGGTGATCGGGCAAGCGGGGAGCGACTGGGCCTGAGCACCCACGCCAGCCGCTATCCTGTCGGCCTGGGAATAATCACCCCCAAGATCTGGCCTCAGTATCAGAAGAGGGTCAATGACTTCACCGCAGTGGTAAGGATGAGTACACCTCTTCAGCTCTCTGTCGCTCTCAACACTACTTACCAACACTCCATTCAGCCCACCTCCCCCACCAGTAACAACCATTCCTTCCCCCAGGTCACCCTTCATATATACAATCCCAAACTCTCGTTTTGCCAGTGCAAAAAATTCCTTTGCCCTCTGCACACCATCGCACTAACAGCATTCTCCTCTCACGTTCCAATAAGTCTACAGTCAGCAGTTCCCCTCCCAGTCGCTTCCTCTCTTCACATTCAGCCTTAATCCAAACATTCGCAAGCTTTCCTCGGATGTGAGGAGTCCGACACACCTGCTCTGACCGCAGCAACATTCAGCGACCCTTGCCCTCTCTTTCTGCAGGGCTGGACATAATATAGCATCCGGAGGGAAGCAAGACTAGAGGCAGCTGTACCAGCCAATATAACCCTCGCCCAAACACAACAAGAAGCCCTGAACATGAGTGATCCTGGCAAAGCCACCAGCCTCGGGGCAGGTGAGGATGGTACCCGATTTGGTGAAGATGTCTGACATTACTTCTAAACATTCCTTCACCTCAGCAAATATTTAGCAAGGTTCACAACTGCATCCTGACACCCACTAATGTCCAACCTCACAGTGTCATCCTATCAAATAGTGAAGGAGGTTGGAATCATAGGATCCCTACAGTGCAGGAGGAGGCCTTGCGGCCCACCATGTCTGTACTGACTCCCTGACAGAGTATCTTAGCCCGGCCCTATCCCCGTAACTTAATGAATTTACCCCACTAATCTCTCTAACCTACACATCTTGGGACACTAAGAGGCAATTTAGCATGGCCAATCCACCTAACCTGCACGTCTTTGGACTGTGGTAGGAAACCAGAGCACCCGGAAGAAACCCACGCAGACACGGGGAGAACATGCAAACTCCACACAGGCAGTGACCCGAGGCTGGAATTGAACCCGGCTCTCTGGCGCTGTGAGGCAGCAATGCGAACCACTGTGCCTTTCTTGATGAACAATGTCATCACATCAAGTAACTTCTCAGTATATTTACGTTGTAATTATGTATGGCCAGAAGCCTAATAAAAGCTGAAGCAAATTTAGATCCCTG
This sequence comes from Mustelus asterias, assembly GCF_964213995.1. Taxonomy (NCBI): domain Eukaryota; kingdom Metazoa; phylum Chordata; class Chondrichthyes; order Carcharhiniformes; family Triakidae; genus Mustelus; species Mustelus asterias. The sequence goes on from NC_135813.1 coordinate 17,271,499, forward strand.
CCAGGAGAAAAGCACCTTGCAAGGGGCCATGCTTATGTGGGGGAGAACTCTATTACCAAGAAGCCTTCATGATCTATTCATGTAAAATCAGACTTTTATAGCAAAGGAAGTAGTTAAGGTATGCTAATCATGGTGACCCACATGGTTGTAATAAATAGAACACATTTACTGCCAAACAGACTTAGCTTGGCCATGAGAAACTCAACTATTTGTAGAGCCACACATCAGAGCAAGTGGAGTTTTCAGAATCAAGGTCATTTATTTATGTCTCTTGGTTGGACAAAAACCAAATCCTATTTAACGCACCTTCAGGAATATATTCACATAATTCTTAAATCTAGTAGCTTCACTGAGTCCCATCAAGGTCATATAATGAATAATGGATAGGAAGGGGGAAATTAAGAGTTGAAGTTAAAGTTTATTTATTAGTCACAAGTAGACTTACATTCACACTGTAATGAAGTTACTGTGAAAATGCCCCAGTTGCCACACTCCGGCGCCTGTTCGGGTACGCTGAGGAAGAATTTAGCATGGCCAATCCACCTAGCCAGCACATCTTTCAGATTGTGGGAGGAAACCAGAGCACCCGGAGGAAACCCACGCAGATACGGGGAGAACGTGCAGAGTCCATACAGACGGTGACCCAAGCTGGGAATCGATCCTGGGTCCCTGACGCTGTGAGGCAGCAGTGCTAACCACTGTGCCACCATGCCATCCCTTTGTAATTTTTGCCTTTCAAATGAGAAAGATCAACAGTGACAAAGCTTTGAATGAAAGATCATTGGGCGTTAAGCACTGAGGGAGTGAATGCTGATGCTAGTTCTTTTACCCCGGGGTTCAGGTTCCATCACGGTGGACCGGCACGGTGGCACAGAGGTTAGCACTGCTGCCTCACAGTGCCAGGGACCCCGGTTCGATTCCCAGCTTGGGTCACTGTCTGTGCAGTCTGCACGTTCTCCCCGTGTCTGCGTGGGTTTCCTCCGGGTGCTCCGGTTTCCTCCCACAGTCCAAAAGACGTGCTGATTCATTGCATTGGCCATGCTAAATTCTCCCTCTGTGTATCCGAACAGGTGCTGGAATGTGGCGACTAGGGGCATTTTCACAGTAACTTCATTGCAGTGTTAATGAAAGCCTATTTGTGACACTAATAAATAAACTTTAAAAAACCAGTTGAGGAATGTTACCCAACCTGACTTCCTTCCAAGAACACAGCCTTGAAATCAACAGTTACATTTCCAAAATGCTCGCTTCAAATTATTCAACACTGCATCATATCTTGGACTGGAAAGAATGATGTGAGGATAGGGCTTTTCTCTATCAGGTAACCAACATTAGGTCCACCATAAGGCTGGGACAACTGACAGTCTTTCTTTGATTATTGGACACAGTTCGCCAGAAGTCACCTTGCTCAGTGAGCAACCTCCCCTTTCCATCCTAACCTTACAGCAGCAAAATTAATTAGCTGTACGGTATCCTGGACACAGTCACAGGGCAACAAGAGGAAAGGGATGACAATCAGTGGTGGTCATTTAAAAGTAAATGAACGATCTTGACAGAAAATATTAAACAGAAAACACTACCGCATGCTTTACTCCAGCCTAATTCACGGAACTCGGTAGCAGAATAATGCATATGTTGCTTATGTTAACCAATGTAGTTGTTCCTTAAATTTCATTTAACATGGTCTCGAGTGACTGTGTGGAGTTTGCACATTATCCCCGTGTCTGGGTGGGTTTCCTCCGGGTGCTCTGGTTTCCTCCCACACTCCAAAGATGTGCAGTTTAGGTGGATTGGCCATGCTAAATTGCACCTTAAGTGTCGGTGGGACTAACATGGTAAATACATGGCGTCATGGGAATAGGGCCTGGGTGGAATTGTTATCAGTGCAGGCTCAATGGGCCAAATGGCCTCCTTCTGCACTGTAGGGATTCTATGACCGTACATCCTGAGCTTGCAATCAGATCTCAAACTCTCTTCGCCTGATTCAGCAACGCACATATGTGCGCACACACATCATTCGTGGGACATGGGCATCACTGGCTGGCCAGCATTTATTACCCATCCCTAGTTGCCCTTAGAAGGCAGTTGAGAGTCAACCACATTGCTGAGGCTTTGGAGCCACATGTAGGCCAGACCAGGTGAGGACGGCAGATTTCCTTTGCTAAAGGACACTAACGAACCAGACAGGTTTTCTGACAATTGACAATGGTTTCAGGGTCATCAGTCGATTCTTAATTCCAGATATTTTTTATTAAATTCAAATTCCATCATCTGCCGTGGTGGGAATTCAAACCCAAGTCCCCAGGACGTTAGCTGAGTTTCTGGAGTATTAGTCTAGCAATAATACCACTTGGCCATTGCATCCCCCCAACTAGGACTAGGACAAAATGAGAGCTTTTCAAAGACTTCCAAATGTTTTTATAGAGCTTGGGGAAGTGAGGGGTTTGAGAGGTGCATGGGAAGAGTGGGGGCTGAAGGATGGAGATAAGGAGTGATGGGTCAAGGGAGCTAAGGTTAGAGGATATCATCCCCGGAACTGGTCCAAAGTTTTGAGCAAACCGTGGTGGTCATTTTAACTTTGCTGCCTTCACATTAGCCTGTCTCCATCTCCACGTTGGGGGCTGCCTGGCTGTGGACTATCCCCACCGTCACCGAACAAAAATCCTGAAGGGTGGCGATGCCCATTAGGAGAAAGGATCATGATGCTGGAATATTCTCCTGACTCCCAATTCAGGGATGAAAATCTAGTTCTATGTCGCTCATTCATTGCCTTTATTCTCCCATCCCAGGCCAAGAAAATTACAGTTCCCTCATCTGGTCTCAATGCTCACCAATTTAGGACTTGCTGCCACTCTTTGAATCCTCCTCTATCCCATATCACAGTCTAAATTCAACGTTGCACATTGATCTATCAGTGGTGGCCCAGTGGTTTGCACTGCTGCCTCACAGCGCCAGGGACCCGGGTTCAATTCTGACCTCGGGTGACTGAGTATATAGAATTTGCACATTCTCCCTGTGTCTGTGTGGGTTTCCTCCGGGTGCTCCGGTTTCCTCTCACATGCCAAAGATGTCCGAGTTAGGTTGATTGGCCATGATAAATTGACCCTTTGGACGTGATTTTATGGCCGCGTTTGTTCCGAAACCGTAAAATCCCGTCTAAGATCAATGGACCTTTCCATGGCCCACCCCTCACCAGCTCCAATTCCCGTGGGGGGGTGCGGGATGGTAAAATTCTGGCCTTAGTGTCAGAGGGCTTTGCAAAGTAAATACATGGGGTTACGGGGATAGGGCTTGGGTGGGATTGTGGTCGGTGCAGGCTCGATGGGCCAAATAGCCTCCTTCTGCACTGTAGGATTCTAAGACGCTAACCTCCTCTTGAGCTCCACAAATCAGGACTGGGGGCCCATTTGTGGAATACATTCTGCATCCAAGCATGGGTGAACATGCGACGTATTCTATTTATTGCACAGCTGGGCGCAGTTGTGAAGAACTGATATATAATATCGGAAAAACAACTACCATCAAAACAAATTCCGCTGTATTTTTAGTCGGGTGGCGTTGGTTTGCAACTGCATCTCAAGTTAATTGGGCATTCTATAGATCTACTTGGAGTCATCGTTAAGTATAGTTAGCCAACAGCTCGGCATGTTGTCTCTTCCACAGCCCCTCTGCCGCAGTGATCTGCAGACGGCGGCCTTTGGAATGCAAGCTCCAGAAATCTATGAAGGTGATGGCAGCCGATGCGGTGTGATGTTCTTCTGTACCGCGAGACACCAGCTGGATTGGAAGCGCTGTTGAAGGTGGTAGAATCGACACAGGCACAAACAGCAGCAGCAGAGCACACACACGACAGGGAAGATGACAAAAGCTGGCACACCCGGCAGCCTGCGTCATCGCACTAAGGGGGGGAGGCAGAGGAATGGGAGGATCACCGTACATCTGTCGTACAGCCATTACAAAGAAGAAACAGCAGATAAAAAGAAATCTCATACTTTACTACTGAGTTAATTCAAGTGCAGTTACTCAATGCTCAGTTGCGGTTATCATAAGTAAGGCATGTGGCTAATTTCGATGACAAGACAGATATCTTATAGCATGACCTCAGCAGCACGGCGACTAAAATATTTTAAATGCATGACATTTAACTGACGGAGCTGCAAAGGCTTGTCCTGACGTGAGTGAGCTTCGAAACCACACGAGGGGCTGGAATTCTTAATCTCAAATTTCTCATTTGACCGAATTGCTCCTTTGTGTGAACGTGACATTATCTTCTTCATTTCGCTTCTTAGACAAACACAGGCCGTCGTGGCAATGAATGGCAGGAACTTATCGGTCAGCTGCAAGGGTGACAAGGTTTCTGGGCTGACCGGATTTAAAACTGTGTGGGATAATTAAAGAAACAATTCCACAAGTGTGCTTGATGCTGTGGGTAGCACCGGAGGTTCCGACTTGACTGAGATTCTCTCACAGTCACTGATGTACACTGATAAGTTTAAAGTTTATTTATTAGTGTCACAAGTAAGGCTTACATTAACACTGCAATGAAGTTACTGTGAAAATCCCCGAGTCGCCACACTCTGGCGCCTGTTCGGGTACACCGAGGGAGAATTTAGCATTTAGCCAATGCACCTAACCAGCACGTCTTTCGGAGCACCCGGAGGAAACCCATGCAGACACGGGGAGAACATGCAAACTCCGCACAGACAGTGGCCCAAGCCGGGAATTGAACCCGGGTACCTGGCGCTGGGAGGCAGCAGTGCCAATCACTGAGCCACGCAAATGGAAGAAAATGTGATTTTCCGCATACGTGTTCCATTATTTTTGTGTACATCTCCCGTACTCATGTTTCCGTGTCTGATTCAATGATTGTAGACAGTGTCGTGTCCACTTTAGTCGTGGGGCGGGGGTCAGGGCTCGGGGGATGGTATGAATCTGATGAATTTTGGTTAAAGCCTTTGTCTCATCGGGAGAACACAGTAAGAAGTTTAACAACACCAGGTTAAAGTCCAACAGGTTTATTTGGTAGCAAAAGCCACACAAGCTTTTGCTACCAAATAAACCTGTTGGACTTTAACCTGGTGTTGTTAAACTTCTTACTGTGTTTACCCCAGTCCATTGCCGGCATCACCACATCATCGGGAGAAGGCAGAGTTCAAGCCTTCAATCGCCCTTCCTTACAGAGAATGCATCGGTTTTAGGACAATCACTCTGTGTAAATCATTGAATCCCTACAGTGCAGGAGGCCGCCATTTGGCCCATTAAGTCTGCCCCGATTCTCTGACAGAGTACCTTACCACTGCCCTCTCCCCACCTAATCTCCGTAACTCCACACATTTACCACGGCCAATTCACCTAATCTGCACACCTTTGACCACTAAGGGGCAATTTACATGGCCAATCCTCCTAACCCGCACATCTCGAGACACGAAGAGGCAATTTAGCATGGTCAATCTAACTAACATGCACATCTTTGGATTGTGGGAGGAAACCCATGCAGACACGGGGAGAACATGCAAACTCCAGAGTCACCCAAGGCTGAAATTGAACCTGGGCCGCTGGCATTGTGAGGCAGCAGTGCTAACCATTGTGCCACCTGAATGAACATCAGCAGTTCCTATGCATTGTTGTAAGACTTTCCTTGATGTGACAAACTTTTCCAATCCAACACCTGGAGAAAAACGGTTACAAATAAAATTTTTGTCTAATTTTAACAGTCAGAATGATGCCCATTTGGTTTGGCTTTGCATCGAACTTTGGTATTTCATCTGAATCTGTAGTTTTGTGTCATCAGAATGAAAGTGAATAATCATATGCCCCTCATCTAGGAAGGAGCCCGAGGTTAATGGTTAATAATATAGTTCAACAGAGGTAAATAAACCCATAATCTAAAGATAGCGCACGATTTTTCTGCCATGCTGTGTTGATTGAGTGGCATAGTGGGAGTGGGAAATTTCAGCGGGAGGCTAAAAATGGGAATCGTGCCCAGCGTTGGCCTGGTTGCAATCTTCCCGGGCCACTTTTATTGACGTAAGCAGCGGGAAGGGCACGACGCTGATGTAAAAATTCATAAGCCTGTTTAAATGTTATCTATGAGCCCGGAATGCAATTGTCCGACCCCACTTAGCCCTCCAACCTCGCCGGTACAGATCCTCACTGGCAAGCATCGCAAATGGTCTCCACCAACGGGGGCCTGATGTGATGGCCTCGCCGGTAGGACCAGGGGCCAGCCTGGCACTGCCCACCAAGCACCCTGGCACTGCCCACCAGGCACCCTGGGAAAATTGCATGGGGTAGCTCGCTGAAAAGATTGGAGTGAAATTCTGCAATTTTCAGACTTTTAGGCCACTTAGAATTTTGGGGGGAAATTCCACCCAACACTGGCGCCAATGAACTCATTTGACCTTTTGCAAAATGGTCAGTCAGATTGCATAGAATTATGCTTCCTGGTCTCGCAGAATCCTACAGAATACTTCCTCGAATCTTTCAGAAACAAGTGTGGCTATTCAGCCTCTCCCGTCTGTGCTGGTTTTAAGACGGAACTTTCCATTTCGGTATAGCTCCAAATTTCACCTCACTTCATCTCTGGTTCTTCACAGAATTGTTACGGCACAGAAGGAGGCCATTGGGCTCTTCGTGCCTGCACTTACTCTCCAAACCAGCATCATGACTTAGTGCCATTGCCCTGTCTTTTCCCCCATACCCTGCACATTGTTCCTATTCAAAATAATCCTCTAGTGCCCTCTTGTCTGCCTCGACTGAACCTGCCTCCACCATGCTTCCAGACAGTGCACTCACTCCAGACCCCAACCACTCGACATGTGAAGAGGTGCTTTTCCCCCTCACATCACATCTGCCAATTATTTCAAGACTCTGCCTTCTGGTTACTGATCTACCAACCAACTATCCCTGCCAGTGAAAATAGCTTCTCCTCATTTATCTCAAGCTTCCAAACATCTCAATTAAATCTCACTTGCTTTAATCTTCCTCTGCTCCTGGAAGAGCAGTGCCACATTCCTTCGTTTCTTCACATAGCTGAAGTCCGAGCGACATTCCAGTGAATCCCACCCTGCACCCCCGACAAGGTTTAGGCTTCCTTCTCAAAAGTGTAGTGCCTACAACCAGACACAGTTTCCCAAAAGCAAATGATTGTGAATGTAGCCCAGTCCATCACACAAACCAGCCTCCCATCCACTGACTCTGTCTACACTGCCCGCTGCCTTGGAAAAGCAACCAACATAATCAAGAACCCCATGCACTCCGTACATTCTCTCTTCCACCTTCTTCCGTCAGGAGAAAGATACAAAAGTCCGAGATCACGTATCAACCGACTCAAGAACAACTTCTTCCCTGCTGCCATCAGACTTTTGAATGGACCTATCTTATATTGAGTTGATCTTTCTCTACACCCTACCTATGACTGCAACACTACATTCTGCACCCTCTTCTATCCTCTATGAACGGTATGCTTTGTCTGTATAGTGTGCAAGAAACAATACTTTTCATTGTATACCAATATATGTGACAAAAAATCAATTAAATTAATTTCACCTCCTTCCTTGGCTCAGTGACAATTATGTTCCGTTGGGAAAAAGATACAAAAATCTGAGGTCACATACCAACCGACTCAAGAACAGCTCCTTCCCTGCTGCCATCAGACTTTTGAATGGACCTACCTTATATTAAGTTGATCTTTCTCGACACCCGAGCAATGATCAAAACACCACGGGCCGAATTTAACAGCCCTGCTCGGGCGAGATCGTAAAATCCCGCCCAAGGGCAACAGAGATTTCTGTTCTGGGAAACCTCGCCTGCCCCGATTCCAGGGCGGGCGAGGTGGTAGGATTTCAGCCTATATTCTGCACCCTCTCCTTTCCTACTGGCCTATGCACTCTATGAATGGTATGCTCTGTCTGTATAGCGTGCAAGAAACAATACTGTATCCCAATACATATGGCAAAAATAAATCAAATCAAATCAGCTGAAGTCTAACCAGCAAATAATATTTTTTTTTTACAAGTAATTCCTCGCTGTTGTGTGCTGCTTCTGTTTATAAATTCAAATTTTCTGAAATTCTCCTGCCTGCTTCACAGATTTGAGAATGAGAAGCCGCAGGTGACGATATTCCTGCACCCCATTTAGAATTCTATTGCTTCCTTTATATTGCCCTTCCTCATTCTTCCTATGATGTAACACTTCCAATTTTGCAATTTGTCTTGACTTGTAATAACTTCTCAAATGATGCAGCATGGCAGCAGAGAAGCCAAGCCAACTGGCAGCCGAGTGCTACTCCTGCTGCTTTCTCCCCACTGTTAATAATGAAAGACATGCCAGAATGCAGTGCCACAACAGATAATCAGAAAACACACTGCGCATTCAGGCAGAAACTTTTCAAACACTGAAGTCTGGGCATAACTGGCTAACAGGAAATAATTTGGAAAAGTTCAAATCCTCAGCAGCCCCCTAACTGAGTGTCTGTCAGGTTGGGTTGATTCTGATTAATGGTCACTGCAAAAAAAACCACCAACTTGGGCAGGATTTTTTTTTAAAATCTCCCTATGGTGGCGAGCAGGGCAGAGGGCAAGCAGGGAAATTCGCACTGCCAGCCAACAGGTGGGTTTGTAGGCACCATACCACCCCTGGGCCATTTTCCCAGTGGATAGTCAACTGAGGTCACTTAGTAGCCTACTGAGGCCCAATCTGATATGTGAGGCCCACTGGAGTTCCAGTAGGCTTGCAGGCCCAAGTCTTTGAGGACTATGCCAGCTGTGTGGATGGAGGCTTACCGGTGGCAGACCCGGTGTGGGGTGCTCAATTCTCAACAGGCTTTGAGGGCCTGCTGGTCTGCCTGGCCACGCCTGTGACCATCGGCCACCTGTGGAGGGGCATCCCCCCCGCCTCCCCCTCCCCACAATGGTGGCCAGGCTGCTGAAGACACATTTAAATTCAGAACTTTAAAAATTTGGAGAATCTCTCAAAATGGAGGCATTCTTTCTCTCTCTTTCTTTCTCTTAATCTGAATTCCAAGCTTTTACTTCTTCATTGCTGGGCGGAGTTGGGGGGGTGGTAGTTCCCATTGGCACCACAGCTTCAAGAACCCACTTGCCATCCTTAATTGGATGAAGATCTCACTCTCCGGCCACCAATCGGCCAATTTGGGAAAAATCACTGCCGGTTGGCAACATCCCAATCTGGAGTTGTGACCCCCCCACTGTACCCTGATGTTTGAGTCCTGATTCAAAGGGCAAAATCTTGCCCCGTGAATTTATGGGGCTATAAGTCAGAGGGGGTGGGGGTTGACTTATATAAGCGATCGATCATTACTCAAGTATATATGGTAAATCTCCATCAGTGGGAAATATTAATCTGTACAGTGATTCAGAAATATTATGTGGTCATGTGAATGTTTACAGAACTGCGGGTGTTTTGATATATTTATTAGACGTCAAGTTTTCCTGAGAGAAAAAAACCTCACCACAGAAAACACTGGAGGCATTCAGCAGCTTGGACAACGTCTGCCAAGTGAACACACATCGATGCTGTGGGTATGAAGCTCGGTAAGATCTCTATTCGCTGTCTCCAAGGAGGGAACAACCTCTGGATCTCTGCTGCCTTTTGCAGTGGACTTGGTTATTATTGCAAACGTCTGCCTTCACATTGGCTGTGGCTGTGTCACTCAACAGAAAACCAACAATACTTTCTCAGAATGCTCTTGGTGTCTTTAATCGAGTCCCTCCTGGTCTGTCTGGACTTCTGCCAGAGGCAGTGGTAGAGATGGATTCAATTTTGTCTTTTAAAAAGCATTCATTTGGACAGTTACATGGGTAAGATGGTTATAGAGGGATATGGGCCAAACGTGGGCTATTAGGACGAGCTTAGTGGTAAAAACTGGGCGGCATGGACAAGTTGGGCCGAAGGGCCTGTTTCCATGCTGTAAATCTCTATGACTCTATGACTTATTCTGTTCAGCAACTTTCCAAACTCACACCCTCTCGGTCTTATAGAATCACTGAATCCCTACAGTGCACAAGGAGGCCATTCGGCCCATCGAGACTGCACCGACAGCAGTCCCACCCATGCCCCATAACCCCAAATATTTACCCTGCTAATCCCCCTGACACTAAGGGGCAATTTAGCATGGCCAATCAACCTAATCCGCACATCTTTCGGACTGAGGGGGAAAACTGGAGCACCTGGAGGAAACCCACGCAGACACGGGGAGGACGTGCAGAATCCACACAGTCACCTCAGGCTGGAATTGAACCTGGGTCCCTGATGCTGTGAGGCAACAGGGCTAACTACTGTGCCGCCTGTCTTTAGATTTAGATCCTTCCATTTCCAGTAAGGTTTATTATCTTGGCATTCTTGCTGTAGATGTATTTCAAATTGATTGGGGACGCAACTGCAGAGTTTTCATTTCCGTTGAAATAAGTTCTGAATTCTTTCCCAAGGGCTGCCACAGTGGTTAGCCTCACAGCGCCAGGGACCTGGGTTCGATTCCCGGCTTGGGTCACTGTCTGTGTGGAGTCTGCATGTTCCCCCTGTGTCTCTGTAGGTTTTCTCTGGGCGCTCTGGTTTCCTCCCACAGTCTGAAAGACATGCTGGTTAGGTGCAATGGCCATGCTGAATTCTCCCTCAGGGTACCCGAAAAGGCGCCGGAGTGTGGCGACTAGGGGATTTTCACAGTAACTTCTTTGCAGTGTTAATGTAAGCTGACTTGTGACACTCATAAATAAAATTTAAACTCTTATTATAAATTCTGGCCCTAGTTTTGATTGGGATAATCAGACCCTCCCGTTCCTGTTATGATGTCTTCTTTGCAAGAGAGTCAACAACACAGAAACAGCTCATTTGGCCCAAATGGTCTATGCTGGTGTTTATCCTGCATGTAAGCCTCTTCCAATGCTAACATAATCTTATCATCATCATATTTCTTTGCCCTTTGTGTACCGATCCAGTTTCCCCTTAAATACATCTATTCTATTCAACAGGTTTAGGAAGTTTCACTTTGTAGCCAGCCTCTGAGGGAAAAGTCTTCTCAGGGCCCAAGTCCACTGGGAAAAAATAATATTCCTGAAACTCTTGATGCTGGAGATGCAAAGAATCAATCATCTCATTGGAGTAAAGGCTTTCAGAAGCCTAAAAAGGGGCTAACACTAACCTTTCAAGGATTCTGACCTGACCAGATTTGATTTGATATATTGTCACATTGGTATGCAGTGAAAAGTATTGTTTCTTGTGCGCTATACAGACAAAGCATACCGTTCACAGAGAAGGAAATGAGAGGGTGCAGAATGTAGTGTTACAGTAATAGCTAGGGTGTAGAGAAATATCAACTTAATGTAAGGTAGTTCCATTCAAAAGTCTGATGGCAGCAGGGAAGAAGCTCTGAGGAAAATTCTCCTAAATTTCCTAATTGATTTATTAGTGGCTATCTTGGAAGTCTGGTCCCTAGTTTTGCCCTCTGCCACAAGTGAAAACAATTTCCACCCCATCAAAAACTTTCCTAATTTTACAGTCCTGGGACTCTCCCCTTGGAGGGAAGGATGGAGGAAACTGCATCCATTGGCCAACTGGGCAACGTCATTCGCACAAGGTCACATCGCCACATCGGGGGGGGAGGTTGGAATGCTTGCAAGACAAAAACTCCCCAGAAACGATAAGGAGAATCAAAGGGTGCGACAGTCGTACAATGTAACTTTTAATTGACAGATTCTAATGGTGAAACTCACTCTTTAAGTTCAATTCACAGGGAATTCTCTCACACAAGGAGGAGGAAATGGCAACTTTCCACCATGTTGTGTGGGAACATTTCTGTGGGTGAAGATAGTGAAGGAAATAATGCGTGAGAAAGTGCTTCTAACTCACATCCTCTGAGAGGATTAACCCATTCTATTTACGGAGGATGAAGTCTGGCCTTAGGAAGAAAATTGAGGTTTGTTTTAAAGTCATTTTATGATTGTTGGTTTAAACTGTAGTAGATTTTAGATGTATTTTCATAGTTCGTTGGCAATCAGTGTATTTCCTTTTTCATTCGTTTGTGGGGCTTGGGCGTCACTGGCTGGTCAGTATTTATTGCCCATCCCTAGTTGCCCGAAAGCAGTTGAGAATCAACCACATTGCTGTGGCTCTGGAGTCACATGTCGGCCAGGCCCAGGTAAGGACGGCAGATTTCATCAGACGGCAAGGACATCAGTGAACCAGATGGGTTTTTTCAACAATCAACAATGGTTTCATGATCATCAGTAGATTCTTAATCCAGATATTTTTCTATTGAATTCAAATTCCACCATCTGCCGTGGCGGGATTCAAACCCAGGTCCCCAGATCATTAGCTGAGTTTCTGGATTAATAGTCTAGCGATAATACCACTAGGCCATTGGCTCCCCTATTGGACTCATTTAGTTTTTAATGTAATGTATTTGGACTTCCAGCCAACACTATGATGAGACTCCAATCTCTATGGAAAGTTGCCAATGGTGAAGGGTATATTTTTCCTACTTGCTTCAGGCGATGTGTGCGTGTGGGGCAATGGAAATCCATTTGATGAGAAAACAGGATTCTTGTTCTAATGTAATGTTCTCGACCCTGCAGTGGGGACATTTACATGTGAACAGTATAACGATCAGGCTTTTTATTCCTACAATGAGAAAAGGCAAAAGCTTTCATTTATGCAACAACCAGCAACCTTTCAACCTGTTTTTGCCAAAAAAACACTCAATGCGGTTTACACACAATCATAGAATCCCACAGTGCAGGAGGCCATTTGGCCCATCGAGTCCACACCGATCACAACCCCACCCAGGCCCTATCCCCATAACCCCATGTATTTACCCTGTTGGGGCTTGGGGCTCCGAGAGCTTGTGTGGCTTTTGCTACCAAATAAATCTGTTGGACTTTAACCTGGTGTTGTTAAACTTCTTACTGTGTTCACCCCAGTCCAACGCCGGCATCTCCACATCTCAAGTAACTACCCAGTCAATGCTCTCCACATGTACTTAACCTCGGCTGCTACAATATACAGCAGTTAGAGCACAGCTCAAAAATAACACGACCCTTCGCTTTGAATGGATGCAGTTATTGGGTCAATTGGAAATATTAACCAGTAGGTAAAGGTAATTAAAGTACATTATTCAGTCATCACAAAATTGAAATGATATTGACCATAACTCTTCCATTTTTACAGATGCACCCTAGAAAGCATCCTTTCCGCATGCATCACAGCTTGGTATGGCTGTGATGTATCTTGGTCTGGCTGTGATGTATCTTGGTCTGGCTGTGATGTATCTTGGTCTCTGACGAATACTGCAAGAAACTACAAAGGGTTGTGAACGTAGCCCAGTCCATCACGCAAACCAGCCTCCCATTCATTCACTCTGTCTACACTTCCCGCTGCCTCAGAAAAGCAGCCAGCATAATCAAGGACCCCACGCACCCCAGACACACTCTCTTCCATCTTCTTCTGTTGGGAAAAAAATACAACAGTCTGAAAGCACATACCAACTGACTGAAGAACAGCTACTTCCCTGTCGCTATCAGACTTTTGAATGGTCCTATCACTTATTAAGCTGATCTTTCTCTTCACCCTATCGGTAACTGTAACACTATATTCTGCATCCTATCCTTCCCTTCTCCGCTATGTACTCTGAATGGTATGTTTTGTCTGTATAGTGTGCAAGAAACAATACTTTTCACTGTATCCCAGTACATATGACAATAAATCAATTCAATATCTCCCATGATGTTACTCACAAGATGTCAGTTAAAAGTGAATTTCCCCTCGAGTACACGTTGCAGGGTTAGCGAGGAGGATCTGCTGCTTATGATATTCCATCTGGTGGTAAAGGTGTGCAGTTTCATGTGTGGCAGGAAGCTTTATAAAGGGGCAAAGTGCTACTGAGGAACCTGCTAGAAGCATGACAAAATGGCAATGGCCAGAAACGGGACGAGACATTTCTAATGTCCCAACTATTTTGGAGGTTGTGGATTTTAACAGAAAAAGAAGACTTGGTTCGCACGTGTAGATTCAAACATACACACAACAGGTTTTATTGAAGAGCTGCTCTCTGTACTGCAGAATACAAAACTGAAAGTAAAACATCAGGCTGAGCACAGACCCTAATGACATCACCACCAAATTCTGCGATCTTAAAGCAACCTGCAACTTTTTCTGAATATGCAACGTTATAGATTTTAAGGGCCTTGGCACGGTGGCACAGTGGTTAGCACTGCTGCCTCACAGTGCCAGGGACCCGGGTTTGATTCCCGGCCTTGGGTCCCTGCCTGTGCGGAGTCTGCATGTTCTCCCTGTGTCTGCGTGGATTTCCTCCGGTTTCCTCCCACAGTCTGAAAGACGTGTTGGTTAGGTGCACTGGCCATGTCAAATTTGCCCTCAGTGCACCCAAACAGATGCCGGAGTGTGGCAACTAGAGGATTTTCACAGCAACTTCATTGCAGTGTTAATGTAAGCCCACTTGTCACACCAATAAATAAACTTAAAACATATATGTGGAACTCTCTCATTCCTGAGCCATTCTGACAAAAAGGTCTCCAAAAACAATGCATATTAATCCTTTTGTCTCTGAACACTGTGTCTGTTTCCATCATTTGCCTTTCTAGATTTGAGGCTGTAATCTTTCTTTCACATTTTCAGGTTTCCTTACTGTAGGTTATCGATGGTACCGGCAGGATTTTTATTTGCCTCCATCTCAGCGCCGGTGAATTTATTTTCTCTACTCCTCTTCCTCTCGGTAACTGACTCCCGTGGCGTGTTGGAATAGGTCAGGAGTTGTCCTGTTCTGGAAAAGCTACCACCATCAGCCACATCTTAAACCAATTGTTTCAGCAAACATATGACTGACACACACACACACACACAATCCACACACAATGTGTATACTTTAAGATGGCTTCAGCCTTCAAAGCTTATTCTACGTTACAACTGTATCTACCAGCTACATCTGGCTGATGTGCTTGGAATGATCTCGCTGCAGATGAATTGGAAGAGATTGTTCATTGACTGCGAGTGTAGCCCTTGCCCTCCTGAGCCAACACAAACCCTATGTGGTCAGGGTAACAAAAGCAATCAGTATTTCCAGGATCTCCTCGTCAATGAGGCACTTCTGTCAACCAAACAGTTAGCGTTTTCTCGATTTCCTCCCTCCCCTCTTAAGTCTAGTCCACAACAAAGCATCCTCTTTCAGCCAGAGGAATTAACCCGGGCTTCACGCCACTGCTCAGGCTACCTGCTGTTACCGGCATTCTCTGATCATCCCACAGAAGCTGTGGTTTTTACAGGCCGGCAGTCTAGTTCTCTCTCCCCGCTGAGTCGCTACACACCCCAATCCACAACTGGATTATTTATAATATCTATGCAGCGTTTGGCTTTTTTTTCAAAAAAAAGTCTCCCAGATAGAACATCTGTTCCCTAAAAGCTAGCGCCAGCAAATCACATCCTAAATAAGAGAAAACAAATGTCATTGCTGTTGCTGTTGAATGCTGATCACAACATTCGGGGTAGGTTGAATAGGAAAAGATGGGGGTAGGGTGGAGGAGCAGCAGGGGGAACGGTTTAGCTGACGCACCAGGCCTCCTTAGCAACATCATGGAGCCTTGACAAAAATGGCAGGTCAGTGGGTTTATTTTAGATCAGTGTATCTTTCAAACAATACTCAACTTTAATATATTAGATTCTTAAATGGGCTATGAATTTATGAGCTTAGATTTATATGAAAATTTGGAGCAGCCTTTCAGATTAATTTAATTTGAGCACTTTTGTAAATATCACTGGGAACACAATAAGTATTCTTGGTTTAATGTTATTATAGAGCTTAGCTATTTGGAATACAAATAGCCAAACTCTGGCTGAGATCTGTTTTTTTTTTAAAACCCCTCAATATTCATATTTTGGCCCAATTCTCAGCAATTCTCATTCAGAATTTGGCTGAGGTGCCATTTGTAATGAATTGGATGAGATTCATGAGGTGGGCCTGTTAGAATATGAGCTCCCTGATTGAAACAGTTAATGCTGTCCAACCAGGGAGCCCTGCAGGGGTGTGTAATGTGGAGTGTCCAGCTTACCGCCACTCTGTACTCGGAAGTATCTGTCTAACTTTAGTGAAGAAATCTGGATCGTTGAAGGGACTCCGGCCTTGTGGGCATTATTTCACCATTTCCAATGACCACCAGGTAAACCAGTCTCTTCATTTCATTCTTGCACTGGCTGGGTCAGCACAGTTGTCAGCACCGCTGTCTCACAGGGACCCGGGTTCGATTCCAGCCTCGAGTCACTGTCTGTCTGGAGTTTGTACCTTCTCCCTGTGTCTGTATGGGTTTCTCCCGGGTGCTCCAGCTTCCTCCCACAGCCCAAAGATGTGCGTGTTAGGTTGATTGGCCACGTTAAATTGCCCCTTAGCGTCCCAGGATATGTAGATTAGGGGGATTAGTAGGGTAAATACGTAGGATTGCGGCTGTTGGTGCCTGGGTAAGATGCTCTGTCGGAGAGTCGGTGCAGACTCGATGGGCCAAATGGTCTCCTTCTGCACTGTCGGGAATCTAATCTGAAAGACCTGGCTGCTTTTACGGAGGTCAGGAACTCCAAGTGCGAGTGGATCTCAGGGTTTGTGTGCATGCGCAGACTGTAGCACATTCACAGTTCTGTATTTTTAAGTCCTTTGGGCCCAGCACGCCTGTGCATGTTGAAAGATAGTGTTAAAAACACAGGTCATGTGACTGTTAGCAGAGTGCCATTAAAGACAAGTGAGTGGATTTTTTGGTGTCTCTGAAATCCCCTGATCTTTGGCCATTCCGTCAAATTCTTTGTCCCACCTGCCATGATTCCAGTGGTGGGGCAGGATTGAAAACATCCCACCCAAGTGTCCCAGACAGGGGACAGGGACAGGAAGAGGTTCCAGTGAAGAGAGAAAGAGGCTGTCGTCAGCGGACTTTAAGTGAAGAGGGCTCAGGAGACCTCTGGCAATCAAAGTGGGCTCGGGAGCAGCCTTAGATATCTAAGAGGGCAACCGAAGGTTTGTTACTCTGTGTTGTGGGCCTCTGGGGCAAGAGTACCCTTTTGGAGCAGTAGTATCCAGCTTGCCGGAGCCGCAGGGCTGAAGCTGTGCTTGTGAGTTGGTGCTGGAGTACAGATTTGGGAATCAAGGGGAACAGAATATCGGAAGATGAGATTGAAACCCTGCGAGGTAGGCAGGCATTGCTGCCGTCCAAGTTGGAGCAATTTGTAGAGCGAATTCCAAGCCATGATTTTTGAAGATTAAGAGTGAAATCCCTTGTAACAAGACAGACTTTCAATGAGATTAGTTGACTCATTGTTTACTGACATCTGGGTGGGTTTTTGAGAAATCCATGGACTCTGTCCTGATCTCATTTGCCATTTATTTTGTGGCATGGTCTGTTCGACCACAGTTTGCCTGTTAACTCACATGTACCTCATATTAACCCTGAAATGTTAGAGTATAAAATAGATACACGGCATTGGTGAGGCCGCAGCTGGAATACTGTGTGCAGTATTGGTCCCCTTATTTGCGGAAGGATATATTAGCCTTGGAGGGAGTGCAGAGAAGGTTCACCAGGTTGATACCAGAGATGAGGGGTGTTGATTATGAGGAGAGACTGAGCAGATTGGGTTTGTACTCGTTGGAATTTAGAAGGCTATGGGGGGATCTTATAGAGACCTATAAGATAATGAAGGGGCTGGATAGGGTAGAGGTGGAGAGATTCTTTCCACTTAGAAAGGAAGCTGGAACTAGAGGGCACAGCCTCAAAATAAAGGGGGGTCAGTTTAGGACAGAGTTGAGGAGGAACTTCTTCTCTCAGAGGGTGGTGAATCTCTGGAATTCTCTGCCCACTGAAGTGGTGGAGGCTACCTCGTTGAATATGTTTAAATCATGGATAGATGGATTCCTGATCGGTAAGGGAATTAGGGGTTATTGGGATCAGGCGGGTAAGTGGAACTGATCCACTTCAGATCAGCCATGATCTTATTGAATGGCGGGGCAGGCTCGAGGGGCCAGATGGCCTACTCCTGCTCCTATTTCTTATGTTCTTATGCTAAAGTGTTTCATCTTTCTGACATGAATACTAAAGTTTATTCAAAATCTGTGGAATTTTGTGACTTTATTCACTGAGCAAGTGTTCTGAATCTCAAACTTTGTCTTTTTTAAACAAAACATTATCAGTCCCTAACCAGATCTTACCAATAACTCAGGAGTTTGGTCTAGGATCAGAACAGGTTTCATTCGGATTAGCCACTCTTCCCGAGTTGAAGAACGCAAGCACAGTTTGTACCCATTTCCTGTTTTCTTTTAGAATTGAGAGATTTTACAAAAGCCCCCCCATTACAGGATGACGCTGAAACAAGCCAGTGTTGGTTCACATGCATCTATACCTCATTCCTCCAAAAACGTGGTCCCCTATTTGAAAATTTGTAAGGGTCGGGTTCTTACAATCCTATGCTGGGAAGTTGTGGATCATTAGTGCAGAGCCTATACCGGAATGTCCATAAGGGAGGGCCGTATGCTTTAAACAGAGTCAATGCCTATATTAATTAATGGTGGGAAAATCGGATGAGCTTCTTTGCAGCCTTGCGCCTCAGTTCAGCTAATAGAAATAGGAGCAGGAGTAAGCCACAAGGCCCTTCAAGTCTGCCCCACCATTCAATATGATCATGGCTGGCCCATGCTGGCCTCAACTCCTTTCCTGTGCCATTTCCCCAGAGTCCTTCCCACACTGGGGACTAAAGCACAGACTAACTCACAGACCACAATCAGTCAGGATAGGCAATAACACCTTCTCCACGATCATCCTCAACACCAGAGCCCCACAAGGCTGTGTTCTCAGCCCCCTACTATACTCCTTATGACTGTGTGGCCAAATTCCCCTCCAACTCGATTTTCAAGTTTGCTGATGTCACCACCGTAGTGGGTCGGATCTCAAACAATGACGAGGCAGAGTACAGGAATGAGATAGAGAATCTGGTGAACTAGTGCACCAACAATAATCTCTCCCTCAATGTCAACAAAATGAAGGAGATAGTCATCGACTTCAGGAACCGTAAAGGAGAACATGCCCCTGTCTACATCAATGGGGACGAAGTAGAAATGGTCAAGAGCTTCAAGTTTTTAGGTGTCCAGATCACCAACAATCTGTCCTGGTCCCCTCCATGCCGACACTATAGTTAAGAAAGCCCACCAACGCCTCTGCTTTCTCAGAAGACTAAGGAAATTTGGCATGTCCGCTACGACTCTCACCAACTTTTACAGATGCACCATAGAAAGCATTCTTTCTGGTTGTATCACAGGTTGGTATGGCTCCTGCTCTGCCCAAGACCGCAAGAAACTACAAAAGGTTGTGAACGTAGCCCAATACGACACGCAAACCAGTCTCCCATTCATTGACTGTGTGTGCATTTCCCACTGCTTTGGCAAAGCAGCCAGCATAATTAAGAACCCCACGCACTCCGGACATACACTCATCCATCAGGAAATAGATACAAAAGTCTAAGGTAACGTACCAACCGACTCAAGAACAGCTTCTTCCCTGCTGCCATCAGACTTTTGAATGGACCTGCCTCGCACTAAGTTGTCTTTCTCTACACCCTAGCTATGACTGTAACATTACATTCTGCACTCTCTCCTTTCCTTCTCTTTGAACGGTATGCTTTGTCTGCATAGTGCGCAAGAAACAATACTTTTCACTGTGTACCAATACATGTGATAATAATAAATCAAATCGGTGACATTAAGGTTGCAGTTTACACAGACTTGGCTTACATTCCCACAGCATCTGTTGAGAGAGAACAGGGCCAACGTTTCGAGTCTGGATGACCCTTCATCATTAAACGATGGTAAGGTTTAAAATCAGACAGAAATAACGAAAGAAATGTTAATTAATAGTTTTACTTCCATGTTTATCTGCAGGCGAATCGGGTAGACATACCAGAAGATGAGGTTAGAAATGACGTAACTGCACTTGAAATAAAGAGGAACATTAAATAAACTAAATTGATCTCAAAAAGGCTGAAAAGGAAATCCCTTATCCAGATTAATTGCATCTTAAAAGCAGCCGGGGAAGACCGCAGCAAATGTAAAGAAACGTCTCTATACAGAGAGTGGTGAGAACATGGAACTCACAACCACAGGGATAAACCACGATAAAATGTACAGACGCTGATGGAGTTATGTTGGTAAAAGTAAGATTGGGATGATGTTCGAGTGGAGTATAAATGACTGCAGAAGCTGGATGGACCAGATAGAGTACTCAGCTTTAAGCTCTGTCATACATCGATTCCTCTGTAATGCCTTTTCACATGGTTAAGTTTTACAACTTGCTGCTGTTGTCACAGCATTATAGACTTCTTGTTTCATGTCTTGGGGAGAATGTGTGTTGGCAATGACGCAGGGCAGGATCTGCACCAGAAGCATATGATACGAATTAGCCGAGCAAAGCTGACAAATGTCAGCAGCGAGAAAAATGGAACAGCTATGAATGTGCTCTTAAAAAATGTTGTTTTGGACGGGGGAAAGGAACCTCAGAAGTGCAACTGTTACAACGAGACATCCCAGAGCCACTGGCCTCTTTGCTGACATAAGCTCGTCATAAACCAGGGCTTCAGTGTGTGTAATCATGCCTGGTGGCCCCTGATATCCAGCGCCCCTTCACCCCCAACCTCCCTCTCCCACCCCTACAATCCCTCTGTACCTTCCACCTCTTGTCTGGATGATCCATTACCTAAGGTCAGCCCATCACTGGCGAGGTTATTGTGACAGACCAGCTGCATTCCTAGGCTGTGATATCACAAGCCATGGTTCCCATTATTGTAAACTGTGTTTGATTGAGCAGAAGAAAAACAGTAAAAAAAGCATGTCAAAGCTTCACGATGACACATGGAAAGGAATTTCTTTTATTAAACTGTGGGTTCTGCTGCAATTAGTAGCATTAATATTTTAAAAGCAAACATCCCACATGTAAACAACTCCGATCCTCCATGAAAGCTGGAAAGATACCACACCACATCGTTATATTATGCGCAGCCACAGTGATTAGCACTGCTGCCTCACAGCACCAGGGTCCCGGGTTCGATTCCGGCGTCGGGTAACTGTCTGTGTGGAGTTTGCACGTTCTTCCCGTGTCCACATGGGTTTCCTCCGGGCGCTCCGGTTTCCTCCCACACTCCAAAGATGTGCGAGTTAGGTTGATTGGCCACGATAAATTGTTCCTTAGCGTCCCAAGATATGCAGATTTGGGGGATTAGTGTCAGCAGGATAAATATGTCGGGTTGCGGGGATAGGGCCTGGGTGGGATTGTCGGTACTGCCTCGACGGGCTGAATGGCCTCCATCTGCACTTTAAAACTGAGATGAGGAGGAACTACTTCTCGCAGAGGGTAGCGAATTTTTGTGGAACTCGCTGCCCCATCGCGCGGTGGAGTTTGAATCGTTGAATGGTATAAGAAGTATATCAAGGAGGGGATAAATATATTTCTAATAAAATATGGGTTACAGGGATATGGGGAACAGGTGGGGAGGTGGATTTGAGACCAGGGAGAGATCAGCCATGATCTGATTGAGGAGCAGGCTCAGTTTGCCTACTTCTGCCTCCCCTCTGTTCCTCGCGATTAGGATGATTTTTGTGCAGTTTTAACACAATAAAGCCTCAAATGATTTTAGCCTTTTCAGTGATGTAATGTTGAATGGTTGAGGTCTGTTTGACTTTTAATCATTGACATCCTCATCGGTACTGTTTTCCACATTCCTTTCTTTGAACAGCCCATAATTTATGCTTGGTTCCGTTATATTTGGATAGGAACCATCAGCAGAGAATGCAAGGCCTTCAAAATCTCCTCCAACTTTAACAAGTATATCAAATGAACAACATATGAAGGCAGGCTCCGATTGCCTCTTTTTTCTCTCGTAGCGCTGTAACTGAAGAAAGCTTCAACCACGGGGGAATAAAGTTTCCTCAAAACCCTCACAAACGACATGTAACCAGGGTGGCCAGACTACAGCGCAAACAGAATGCTTTTTAAAAGCGAGTGCGTGGTCACCCCAGACACAGCGATGGTTTACGGCAATCCCCCTTCAACTCAATTAAAAAAAAAATGTTGTTTTCTGTAATGCTGGCTGGGAAGGATTTTCCATTTTAAATGTCACTGGGTGACAGTCAATGAAATCATTTATTTGAATATATATGAAAGGGCAGCATTACGTAACCCTGTCTGGAAGCAATTACACGCCCACAAAAGCGTGAGAGACCTGACCGATCAACGATGCAAGATGCAGCTTGTGAAGCTCTTATCAGCTAATCCGACCACATGAACGTGCGGCCAATTTTCATTCATTTGCTGGGGTATTTGTTTTACGAGCGAGAATCAATCTTACAAAGTCGGCTGGAGCGGTGGAAAAAAAACACTTGGCCAATTTTAAAGTTAAAAAAAATAATCTTTTGAACTTGTGGCAGCGGGGGGGGGGGGGGAATGAATCTTTCCATTTTACTCTAAAGACGCTTGCAGATCTTCCTGGCCCACTCACTATCTCAAGCCCAGTAAGACAGATGGTTTTACTGCATTCCCCCCCCTCCTCCTCCTCCTCTGCTGCTGAGTTCGCTGTCCGGAGGCTGACTGTGACCTGGGAGCAGACTTCCCTCTCTGCTAACCACAATTTCCATTTGTACAGCACCGCTCGCAGGGAGCAACCACCTCGAGGGAGTTCACTGAGGCACAACTGGAAAGCGAACGAGCGCTAAACTTAAAGAGATTTCAATCATTGGATGTGGGCTGGGCCAGAATTTATTGCCCTTCTCCAATTGCCCTTGAACTGAGTGGCTTGCCAGGCCATTTCAGAGGGAAGTTAAGAGTCAACAACATTGCTGTAGCTCTGGAGTCACATGTAGGCCAGACAGGGTAAGGACGGCAGATTTCCCTTCCCTAAAGGACATTAGTGAACCAAATGGATTTTTACAACAATCGACAATGGTTATCATTAGCCTTTTATCGAATCATAGAGTAATACAGCACGGAAACAGGCCCTTCAGCCCAACCAGTCCATGCAGGTGGGGCTAAATGGATAGCACAGGCATAATAGGCTGAATGGCCTGCTTCTGTAATGCATCATACTGTGAAAGCAGTGTGCTTATAATGTGCTTCTCTTCAGACTGGACAATCTACCAAATTCAATTCAATTCCATTCACTCAATTCGGGGCAACAATGGAAGCAAATGGGACCAAGACTTTACAAGTAGTTTTTGGGGCAAGTTCTGATTATTCAACAATGTCGGAATGCCTGGATCTTTGGGGAAGAGGCCGGGGAAATTCCATGATTGCACCAGGAGGAATCAGCGACCGAAAAACGCCAATCTGCCAATGATTTCTGGTGCATTCACTTCAAAACCAACAATGCTTTGCCATCAACCTCCTGGACTCCCACACTGAGGACTTCTCTCCTTAAGCCCCTCCCCTCCTTTGAACAACTTGGTTTTAAAATTCTGATCGGTATTCAAAATCACTCCATGGGGTCATCTCGCCTCTCCCCAAGCCCTGCAACTCTGAGTTCTCTGACCCACCCTGCCCCCCAATTCTGAGTTTTACACATTTTCATCACTTCACTATTGGCCGTCGTGCCTTTGGTTGCCTGGGTCCCAAGCTTTAGAATTCTCTCCTCAAATCATTCCACCTCGCCTTTGCTAGATCCTGCATCTGCAGCCAAATTTTTGATCATTTGATAATTACTCCTCCTATAGCTTGGCGGATTACATCTCCATAATGTGCCTAGGGTTGTCTTCCAACATTTAAGACACCAGGCAAAGGGATAGATAGATCAGAACACCACCACCTGCAAGTTCCACTCCAAGCCCCTCACCATCCTGACTTGGAAAGATACTGCCCGTTCCTTCACTGTGGCTGGGTCAAAACCCTGGAACTCCCTCTCTAACAGCACCGTGGGTGTACCTACACCAGACTGCAGCGGGTTCAAGGCAGCAGCTCACCACCACCTTTGCAAGGGCAACTAGGGATGGGCAACAAACGCTGACCTAGCCAGTGAGGTCCAAATCCCATGAATAACTTTTTTAAAAACTAAATATCGATGCATGTTATCATATTTTTATGGGTTAAATTCGCAGGCTGCAATGATCTGATTTCCGAAATCATCATCCCTGGGAGCTCTGCTCCTGACTGGAAGTGACGGATTGGAAAATTATCCTCAAGTGTGTCCACCTCGGGGGGGGGGGGTCTCTTTTTTTTCTGTTCACATAACCGCTCATAGGAAACCAGAACCACTTTCCATTCTCTCATTCAATAGCCAGCAGGGAAATCGAACCTGAAATTGTACTCGGTGCATTATTTACAACGTTTCCCCTTCCACCGCATGTAGCTGCCCGGTGCCAAACGTAGACTTGAAAACTGCGGAGCTTTGCAATGCACTCCATCAATCCACAGACCAGAAGGGATCCTGAAAATAATTGCCTATAAAGCATAGCCCTTCAAACTGCAGCCACTGGTACCTCGGGGTTCTTGCAAGGGCTGTCAAGGTGGTCTCTCAATTCATCGCATTTCAGCCCATCCATCACCGTACTTTCATTTTGACTTACATTACTCCGATAGAAGTTGCTGCATTTCACTTCCTTAGTGAACAATCCAGATTTCCTGACTTTTCTCTTCCCCAACTATCTCCCTCATGTATTTATTGAATTTCTTGCTCATAATTGTCCTGTACTTGCTCGGGGTCGTCTGGCTGACAGTCAGTCCCTTTACCATAGCTATCGTCACGGCCAGGTGAATTTGGAGGGGAAGCACGCGGTGTCCATTGGCAAGCTTCAGGCCTTCCGTGATCGGTGGGCACTGCGGAGGCTTATACGCATCAGCACCCTCCCGGGAATGAGTTAAATTTTATTTTTATTTATTAGTCACAAGTAGGCTTACATTAACACTGCAATGAAGTTACTGTGAAAATCCCCTAGTCGCCACACTCCGGCGCCTGTTCGGGTACACAGAGAGAATTTAGCACGACCAACACACCTTTGGACTATAGGAGGAAACCAGAGCACCCGGAGGAAACCCACGCAGACACGGGGAGAAAGTGCAAACTCCACACAGACAGTGACCCAAGCCGGGAATCGATCCTGCGTCCCGGGCACCGTGAGGGAGCAGTGCTAACCAATGTGCCGCCCTGACGTTTCGATTTAATATAAGTTTTCCAATGATGTTTAATTTTAGTTACGGTGCCCCACTAGGGGCTGTCACCCGCTGTAATTTTTGTTCAACTTACTGATTATTGTTTTGTTAAGAGTATAAAAGTGTTGCTGCAATAAAAATATTGCGTGGGATTTTCATAACCGCCCCTCCCCATCCCCCCGCAGCCTGTTTTGTGGAGGTGGAGGTGGAGGTGGAGGTGCTCCCCCCCTCCCCCAACCCCCCCCCACCTCCCCCAACCCCCCCCCACCTCCCCCAACCCCCCCCCACCTCCCCCCCAATCCCCCCCTCTCCCAATCCCCCCCTCCCCCAACCCCCCCCACCTCCCCCAACCCCCCCCACCTCCCCCAATCCTCCCCACCTCCCCCAATCCTCCCCCACCTCCCCCAATCCTCCCCACCTCCCCCAATCCTCCCCCTCCACCTCCCCCAACCCCCCCAATCCTCCCCCAACCCCCCCAATCCTCCCCCTCCCCCAACCCCCCCAGCTCCCCCCTCACCTCCCCCCCCTCCCCCAACCCCCACCTCCCCCCCCTCACCCAACCCCCCTCCCCCAACCCCCACCTCCCCCCCCCCTCACCCAACCCCCCTCCCCCAACCCCCACCTCCCCCCCCTCACCCAACCCCCCTCCCCCACCTCCCCCCCCACCTCCCCCAACCCCCCCCCCCCCCACCTTTGGCCGGCAGCGAGATCTTCTGGTCCTGATGTCAACGGTTTTTTTTCGTGGCTCACAGAATATTGCCACTGGGGAACCCACCAATGGGGGGGGGAGCGGGGGTCGGGGGGGGGGGGGGGGGGGAGTCGGGGGAATCAGCAGGACCGGAGGAAGCCCCCCGGCAGGAAGGGCTGGAAAATCTCAGCCATTGTTTTCCATTTGGAAATGGACACTGAGAAATTAGGCCGGAAATGACCGGGAACCATGATGTATTTCATGTGGTGATTTATTATCTTCATGTGTATTGGGATACGGTGAAAAGTATTGTTTCTTGCGCTATACAGATAAAATTCACTCGGGGTGGCACAGTGGTTAGCACTGCTGCCTCATAGCACCAGGGACCCGGCTTCAATTCCCGGCTTGGGTCACTGTCTGTGTGGAATTTGCACATTCTCCCCGTGTCTTTGTGGGTTGTCTTTGGGTGCTCCGGTTTCCTCCCACAGTCCAGAGATGTGCGGGTTAGGTGGATTGGCTAAATTGCGCCTTAGTATCAGGGGGGACTAGCTAGGGTAAATGCATGGGTGAGATTGCGATCAGTGCAAACTTAATGGGCCAAATAGCCTCCTTTTGCACTGTAAGATTCTACGATTCTATTCTACTCTATGAATGTGTTGATATCTGCAGAGATTTATCCACTAAGGAAGATTCATGCCTCTGGTGTCTTTTAAGGTGCATTGCCAGTTTAATTTCCCTTTTATTTGTTGGAATTATCCCAGTCCACCCCTGGCTGGCCTTTTGCCCACAATTAGCTTGACGTTCTTCCAAGATTCTGCTCCCCCGATCTATCCCACACCAAGTCCCATTCACCTTGCTCTTTGTTGTCCATCTCCCAGTTAAGGAGCACCTCCATTACAAAACTCTCATCCTCCCACAGCCCTGCCCGTCCGTACCTTTATCATCTTCTCCAGCCCCACAACCTTTGGGGATATCTACACTGCTTTGATTTGATTTATCATCACGTGTGTTGGTATATAATGAAAAGTATTGTTTCTTGCGTGCTATACGGACAAGAACACACTGTTCATAGAGTACATAGCAGAGAAGAGAAGGAGAGGGTGCAGAATATAGTGTTACAGTCAGAGCTAGGATGCAGAAAAAGATCAGCCTAATATAAGGTAGGTCCATTCAAAAGTCTGATGGCAGCAAGGAAGAAGCTGCTCTTGAGTCGGTTGGTACATGTCCTCAGACTTTTCTATCTTCTTCCTGACGGAAGAAGGTGAAAGAGAGTATGCCTGAGATGCATGGGATCCTTGATTATGCTGGCTGCTTTTCCGAGGCAGTGGGAAGCATAGACAGAGTCAATGGATGGGAGGCTGGTTTGCGTGATGGACTGGGCTACGTTCACAACCTTTTGTAGTTTTTTGTGGTCGTGGACAGAGCAGGAGCCATACCAAGCTGTGATACATCCAGAAAGAATGCTTTCTATGGTGCATCTGTAAACGTTGGTGAGAATCGTAGTGGACATACTGAATTTCCTCAGCCTCCAGAGACCGTAGAGGCATCCTCTAATTCTGGTCTTGATTTTAATCACTCCGGGGCGGGGTGGGGGTGTGGGGGTGGGGTGGGGGTGGGGGGGTGTTGCGATCAACTGCCAAAGAGCCAAGTTCTGGAATTCCTTCCCAAAGCTTCTCCAACCTACTTTAAGACACTCCTTAAAACCTACCTGTCTGACCGAGTATCAGGCCATCTGTCTGAATATCTCTGTATCTGGTTCAGTGCCAAACCTTGCTTCACAATGCTCTTTTGAACTGGTTTGGACTATTAAGTTAGCAATGCTACATAAATACAAGTTGTTGTTTGGAAGGAGATACAGAAGTTATTGGCATATGTCTTCCATGCTGGTCAGACTCCACATCATGGAGACCTTTGACGGGAGTGCGGCTGATATTTACAGAATCCTTTCAGACTCTACATAGCGCCGCCATGCCAAAGCACAGCAGGAATTGGCTAACACGCCTGATAGACCGAGGCTGACAGGCAAGAAACCAGCAGCAAAACAAAAATTTTCTGAGAAATATCTCAACCATCTCATTGGCAGCTGTTTACAAACTTCAAATATTCCATCTGAGAAAACAAATCTTTTGTTTTGAGGTCCAGCAAACAGTCAAAAATAATTAGCAGCACAACAAAGTCAACCGTCTCATGGCTGAAAGCGTGTATTAAATGCATCATTACATGAGAAGGAAAGGAATGGAGTAGGCGGCACAGTCTCTTGAGCAAGCTCACGCCATTTAATAAGAATGCGGACGATCTCGCTCCTCTCCACATTTCCCAATTCCCTAATACTCAATAATCTATCAACCGGCCATGAATGCACTCAACAACTGAGCAACCACAACCCTCTGGGGTTGAGTTGTCCAAGGATTAAGAGTTAGGGCGCAGATTAGCCATGGTCTCATTGTTTAATGGAACTGGCCCAAGGGTCTGAATGGCTTACTCCTGTTCCTATATTCACAACCCTCTTGGTGAAGAAATTTCTCGACATCTCGGTCCAAAAGTGGTTTCCCCCTTTTCTCGAGACTACGGGCAGGATTTTCCGGCCCCGATCGCCCCCAAAGCTGGAAAATCCCGCCCGAGGTCAACGGACCTTTGCATGGTCCGTGTCCCGCCCGCTACGATTCCTGTCGAGGATGGGACGGGAAAATTCCACCCTGTGATCGCAAATTCCAGACCCTGCAGAGGGACGAGACCCGTAACACACACAGGTGAATCTTGGTGCCAGAAGGGCTGTCAGAGCTGCAGGCAATCTGTCTGCTTAACAAAATGAGTTGTCAACCTAACCTCTGTTCACTTTCCTGACATGGTGTGTTGTACCAACAGCAACACATTACCCTTGTGCCTTTATACCAATTGGTGATCTTTGCAATGAAAATATTTCTTCCCGCTGGGTAATGGAGAGTCTATTCGACAACAGGATGGAGTTTCCCTTAGGATCATCTCCCATAAAAAAAATTGGATTCGGGGATGGACACCAGTGGAAAATAATTAGGGACAGAGACGTGTGACCTGTAATACACCCACTTAGTTCCTACTACCACCCCACTCGGGTGAGTGAAGAACCCAAGGGGGCTGGCCAGCTTCAGACAATTTTGAACACTCAATAGGTACCCTTGATATTACAAATCTGTTTGCCACCCCATAACAAAAGCACATATATAGAATCATTGCAATTTGTAGAAGGGTAGGCCACCAATGACATGTGGATGGCCCATATTTGGACATCATTTCCTGTCGCTCTTTATGGCCTGTGTCTCCCCTCCACATTTGTCCCCATCAAGTGCCACAACTCTCCACGATTGCCCTGCAATCTCCAGGAATTGAAGACTTTGCTGACACGGTGTGTTGTACCAACAGCAACACATTACTGTTGTGCCTTTATACCAATTGGTGATCTTTGCAATGAAAATATTTAGCAATGCTGCTAACAATCTAGGAAAAAAAAAGGTCGTCACAATGCTGAGCACTGCTGCCTCACGGCACCAGGGAGCCGGGTTCAATTCCCACCTCGGAGACTGCCTGTGCACAGCTTGCGTGTTCTCCCCTGTGTCTGCGTGGGTTTCCTCCAGGTGCTCCGGTTTCCTCCCACAGTCCAAAGATGCGCAGGTTAGGTGGATTGGCCACGCTAAATTGCCCCTTCGGGTCAGGGGGACTAGCAAGGTAAATGCACGGGGTTACTGTGATAAGGGCTGGGTGGGATTATTGTTGGTGCAGGCTTGATGGGCCAAATGACCTCTTTATGCACTGTAGGGATTCCATGATGATTCTATGATCTTTTTAAAAATCACAGGGGCAATAAAAAAAGTGTTCGTTATTTCCCATTTGATTTGAACTCCTTTGTTACTGCGAAATTGCAAATGCGTTTGCTGACACAGGGCTGTTGAGGTGTAAGTGGTCATCATAGAAATCATAGAAACCCTACAGTGCAGAAGGAGGCCATTCGGCCCATCGAGTCTGCACCGACCACAATCCCACCCAGGCCCTACCCCCACATATTTACCTGCTAATCCCTCTAACCTACGCATCTCAGGACTCTAAGGGGCAATTTTTAACCTAGCCAATCAACCTAACCCGCACATCTTTGGACTGTGGGAGGAAACCGGAGCACCCGGAGGAAACCCACGCAGACACGAGGAGAATGTGCAAACTCCACACAGACAGTGACCCGAGCTGGGAATCGAACCCGGGACCCTGGAGGTGTGAAGCAGCAGTGCTAACCACTGTGCTACCGTGCCACCCTAATGCACTAAAACATCCAGATATATGTCCAACCATAGTTGTCAAGTTGGCAACAAGTCATAGATGGTCCATTGACCTGAGAATGTATTTCTGAGATCTACTATAGCTTGTGTGGTTTTTTGGACTCGTAATAATTTGTTTCTGAATCACCAAAAATACATCTTGAACCTTATTGCAAATCACCTAAAGAAGGAATATTCCAACCTCAGCATATAATAATTCCAATTATAAATGTAGTAAGTTAGATGGACAAAGTAGAAATGGTTGAGAGCTTCAAGTGTTTTGGTGTCCAGATCACCAACAACTTGTCCTGATCCCCCCAATGCCGACGCTATAGTTAAGAAAGCCCACCAACGCCTCTACTTTCTCAGGAGACTAAGGAAATTTGGCATGTCCGCTACGACTCTCACCAACTTTTACAGAGGCACCATAGAAAGCATTCTTTCTGGTTGTATCACAGCTTGGTATGGTTCCTGCTCTGTCCAAGACCGCAAGAAACTGCAAAGGTCATGAACGAAGCCCAGTCCATCATTCAAACCAGCCTCCCATCTATTGATACTATCTACACTTCCCGTTGCCTCGGAAAAGCAGGCAGCATAATCGAGGACCCCACGCACCCGGGACATTCTCCTGTCGGGAAAAAGATACAAAAGTCTGAGGTCACGTGCCAACCAACTCGAGAACAGCTTCTTCCCTGCTGCTGCCAGACTTTTGAATGGACCTACCTCATGTGAAACTGATCTTTCTCTACACCCTAGCTATGATTGTAACACTACATTCTGCACCCTCTCCTTTCCTTCTCTATGAACGGTATGCTTTGTCTGTACAGTGCGCAAGAAACAATACTTTCACTGTTTACTAATACATGTGACAATAATGAATCAAATCAAATCAGGGATTCAAATCCTTTGTCATATTTATAGCAAACTGATGTGAAAATCTATATTATCCTGCCACAGAATTGAATCCATTTTTATTAATATATATTTTCATCATAAATGAGTCATTACACACAGCTTGTCTAACAACACAGACAATTGCTCAAGACTGAAAATCGGTTTGTCTAACTTCATAGAATCTCTACAGTGCAGAAGGAGGCCATTCGGCCCATCGAGTCTGCACCGACCACAATCTCACCCTATTCCAGTAACCCCACATATTTACCCTGCTAATCCACCGACACAAAGGTCAATTTTAGCATGGCCAATCAACCTAACCCGCACATCTTTGGACTTGGGAGAAACCGGGGCACCCGGAGGAAACCCACTTGAAGTGATTATAGAATCAAAGATAACTGTTTACCAATCATGGCTCTCTTCCTCACTTTGACACACTAGTCCTCTTCAGCGTAAAGTGCCAGTCTCTGTTTTTTAGCCTCGGTGAATTGGTCTGTAGCAAAACAAGAGACGGGGTTTTACGGCCACGCTCGTCCCAAAGCCGTAAAATCCCGCCCGAGGTCAGTGGACCTTTCCGTGGTCCACCCTCCGCCCACTACAATTCCCATGGCAGGCGGGACGGGAAATTTCTGGTCTCGCAAGTTGAATAATCATCCAAACATGTTTGGAGAGCAAGCTGCAAAGCTTAGTGCTGGAAAAGTTCTCAGCACCTTTGATAAACTTTAGTGTTTGTGGACCAGGTGTTGACATGGGCGCTTTCAATGACACAGATTCATAAGGTGTCATGTGTCAGGAGCACGGGAGCTTTCCCCAGAGAGCGGGCAGATACACAGCACCTCAGAGCTGCTCGGAGTTAACAATCGACTGTTAGTGTTCCAAATCCTTGGTCGCCAGTCATTGGAAGCCAGCACTTACACAGTGTTCTTAATCAGAGCCACGGCTGGGGAAACAGCCCCCACCAACTCACTGATAGGGCACAAGCTTAAAGATTGGGTTTCTGTCAGGATGCTTTGGTCAAATTCATTGCCGTAAGCCTGCACCGTAGGGGGGCGCAGGTTAAAAGGTCACATACCTACCTGTCACTCAAATCCTCCGCAGTTTGCACATTGGCTGCCAAACTTTAAACCAGTACGAAAGTTCTTCTGGCCATAACAGTGCAACGGATAGATCATTGGACTCTAAATCCATCCAACTGCTCAAGTGTTTGACCCCATTTCAATTCCTCGCTCCCCCAGAATTGTGCGCACCCCAATTATAAAGTTAAAGTTTATTTATTTGTCACAAGTAAAGCTTCCATTAACACTGCAATGAAGTTACTGTGGAAATTCCCCTAGTCGCCACACTCCGGCGCCTGTTCGGGTCAGTTCACCTAACCAGCACGTCTCTCAGTCTGTGGCGAGGAAACCGGAGCGCCCGGAGGAAACACAGGCAGACACGGGGAGAACGTGCAGACTCCACACAGACAGTGACCCGAACCGGGAATGGAACCCAGGTCCGTGGCGCTGTGAGGCAGCAGTGCTAACCACTGTGCCACCGTGTCATCCACCACTATTATATTGTCCTGCAGAGAGAGTGTCAGCATCAGATTAAAACAATAAAAAAATCTGCTAGAACACATTCTCTGCCTTTCTGGTTGCAGCTTTTGCTGTTGCATTTAGATCAAGTATACTTGGCACTTTCTGCACAAACCTGGGCTTTCTGTTGGTTTAATCACAGGAAACTAGTTGTGAAGATATGAGCTTATGCTCCTCCACATGTACAGCATGGTGTAATGTATCCGTCAGCGTGCCAAGGAATTCCAAATCCATTGACTACATTGTAAGCTGCCACATCCTCCAAAAACAGTATAACGTCATGCTTTCCTCCTGCAATTTTGCGGATTAATATATCAAACGAGCGAATCTAATCAACAACTGGTGAACATTAAAAACAGATATTACTGTGTGGCAAGTGAAGACAAAAGGTTTACCCGAGGTCAGGGCAGACGTGCTTGACTTTGGGCCGGGGCTGGGATCGCTGCCCTGCCACAGATAGTCGCCGTCACGCTAGCTGTTTATCATTCACTCCTACTGTGCGTTGAAAAGGAACAATATTTCAGTTTTATTCGGGCAAGGATCACAGCGACATGGATATTGTGGTTGTCCTCCCCTGCTACAAGTGCTGGCTTTCAATCTCCTGTTCTTTGTCTTGTTTACAGCCCGACGTCAGTGCAAAGACAAAGCCGATTCGCACAGATCATAGAATAGAATCATTACCGTGCAGGAGGAGGCCATTCAGCCCATCGAGTCTGCACTGACTCTCTGAAAGAGCATCTTACCCTTTACCCCCATGCATCTATCCCACTAATCCCCCCAACCTACTCATTTTGAGACACTAAGGGACAATTTAGCACGGCCAATCCATCTAGTCTGCACATCTCTCGGACTGTGGGAGGAAACCCGCGCAGAAACGGGGATAACGCGCAAACTCCACACAGCCAGTCACCCAAGCCGGGAATCGAACCCGGGTTCTTGGCGCTGTGAGGTAGCAGTGCTAACCACTGTGCCACCCTAAAATGTAAAACTCCAACTGGTTCTACAACAAAACAAAATAAAACCATGGCCGGAATTTAATTCTCACAGTGGTGGACCCGTCCAATGGTCCCAGAGCCGTTGGCCACACTCTGCCTTAACGTTACTTGGTGCCAGTCAGGTGCTTAACTGGTTGGGAGTCTGAATCGGAAGTCGGTCCCCAGTACCGGCAGCGCCATTGGGAGCGCTGGGCCACTGCCAGTACTGCAGGAGGCCCAGGCTGCAGGATCGTCAGTGGAGCAAGGTAGGTGAAGGAGCTTCGGTGGACAGGATAGGAAGACCCCATTGAGAGGAAGGGGGGGGGGGTATTTAAGGCAGGCGGGGGTCTTCACCCATTGGCAGCCCATACGGGACTCTCTGTGAGGCATGGGTTGTCCAATGAGAAGGGACCCCCTACCCTCCCATTCTCCCCACTGCAGGCTACAGGAGTACCTGCCAGGGTTTAAGTTGCCCACATGGTGTGGCTGTAGGAAATCGTGGCACAGGACTCTCATAAAATCCCAAGCAATTTCTTGAATACGCCAAGAGCCCAAAGATGTGCAGGTTAGGTGGATTGGCCATGCTAAATTTCCCCTTAGTGTCCCAGGATGTGCAGGTTAGGGGGATTAGCGTGCTAAATACATGGGGTTACGGGGATAGGGCCTAGGTAAGATGCACTGTCGGAGAGTCAATGCAGATTTGATGGGCTGAATGGCCTTCTTCTGCACTATGATTCTATCTCTCTCGTCCCATAGCAGCATCCTAGACTGACAGGGCAGCAAATGCTGTCTCTGCCAAGAGAACATCTCTAGCACAGGCACTAAAACAAGACAATCCTGAGAATGAGGGAGTGAACCCATGACCCACACCTCTCTGAAGATTAAACGGAACGTCCAAGTGAGGAAGGGGCCACAAGATGACTTCCAGGCCTTACAATGGAGGGATCGCCCTACATTTCTGTCCCTTGCAGATGGACAATTCAATAAATGATTGGCATGGGACTCCCAGAAATAGGGATATAAACAGACCCTCAAAGAGGGAAAAATAATCACTTTGGATGGAAGAGAGCTTCTTGAGGTGGACCATCTGACTGGCACCTTGGTTGACTGAAGACTAAGGGCTTTTCAGAGTGACCTATGCGATCCTAACACTTCAGCTAGCTCGAGAAGATGGAGAACAAAAGAGACTGCCACCTCCAGCCACGGAGGTCAGTTCACCCAACCTGGGACTTGTAAACCATTCTCACCTGTTACGGCCCATGTGTCTTTTCAGCTTTTTTAGATTATATATCATATCTAAAACTGTTGCTTCTTAATAAACTGCTTTAAAATCACCCATCCCATCAACCCCCTGTTTTGGGGTAATCTTTTTTAGTTGAATATCAGTGGCCACCTAATGGTGGTACGGTGGCACAGCGGTTAGCGCTGCTGCCTCACAGCGCCAGGGACCAGAGTTCGATTCCCGGCTTGGGTCACTGTTTGTGTGGAGTCTGCACGTTCTCCCCGTGTCTGCGTGGGTTTCCTCCGGGTGCTCCGGTTTCCTCCCACAGTCCGAAAGATATGCTGGTTCAGTGCATTGGCCATGCTAAATTCTCCCTCAGTGTATCTGAACAGGCCGGAGTGTGGCGACTGGGGGATTTTCACAGTAACTTCATTGCAGTGTTAATGTAAGCCTACCTGTGACGAATAAATAAACTTTAACTTTAATGGCCTTAATTGACCTTTGGGTGGGAAAGGAGTCTTCTTGCCGTGGACTTAACTGGGGGGAGGGGGTTGGCCAAGGCAGCAATGGGATATCCAAGTCACACCCTTCCCACCAAATGAAAAGGGTCTTTTGTCTCCCAGCCCTCTTTCAGGAAGAGAATAAAATTCCACTCTATTTATTCCTGGGAGACCGACCCTACCAGGTTTGGAGGGCAGAATCCGAGCCAGTTTCAGGCTGTTCTTATACTTTAACCACAGCATCGTAGAAGGCCAAACCTTTGCATTTCAACACAATGACCGGAATCTTACCACCGTTCACGCCGGCAGGATTTTCCCATCCCGCCGCAGTGAACGGAGATTTAGCTGAGCGCCAAATTCTCCAACCTCGCTGCAGTGGGAGCGTGGCACGAAGGGCTGGTAAGATCGCGCCCCCATAAGCTTTTAGTTAGAATGTACATGAAGAGACTGGCTATTTTATGGAGTTAATTTGATTCGCTTGTATAAAAATCAATTGAAGTCATCTTCCTGATGCCTATTCGGTAAACTAAGTGCTGCATTCTGCGATTGTGATGGAAGATATTGAACATGGGAAGTAATGGGATAATGAAAAGGTTTAGTTAACCAGACCTTATGACTTCGAGCTTCCAGTGCTTGGAAACTTGCCATCAACCAGCTAATTCTGTGGTGGCTGTTTGATATAGTCTCGGAGACAAGGAAACACTTCGCTTTTGTTATCCCTGACATTCTTGGCAGTGCGAGGACCAGAAACAACCCACATTTCAATTGATAAT
This sequence comes from Mustelus asterias, assembly GCF_964213995.1. Classification (NCBI taxonomy): domain Eukaryota; kingdom Metazoa; phylum Chordata; class Chondrichthyes; order Carcharhiniformes; family Triakidae; genus Mustelus; species Mustelus asterias. The sequence goes on from NC_135813.1 coordinate 17,307,585, forward strand.
ACCTGACCGGCCTAAATTCACTGACATCGAAACGTGATAACATTCGATCAATAAGTTCGTCATAAGCCACTCCAACAACTTTACTGCAGTACGGATTATTCAATATCCAAGTAACACAGCTGCCTCTAAACACTGCCAAACACACATTCCACTTTGTCACAAACAGCTTTCTGACTGGCAATACACTTGCGCCAAATACAATCTGCATAAAATGCATCTAATCAGGTGTTTGCTTTTCCCCTTAACGCATGGAAAACAATTGTTATCACGATTATTTCTTTCTTCCAAATCTGGTTAGATAACAGTCCCATTTTCATGGGATAGAAAAGACTTGGTGTGTGATCTTACCGGCCATTCACACCCCGCTGCCATTGCCAGCAAGGTCGGAGAGTTTTGTGCCCAGCCAAATCTCCATTCACTGCAGCGGGACCAGAAAATCACACCGGTGTGAACGGCCGGAAGATTCTACCCTATGTATTGTCTTATCAAGCCTTGGGGAACATGTTGTTGCTGCTTTAAAGGGAGGCAATGTTCCCTAAAATGTACGGTGTGATGGTGTTATCACTACCATCAGTCAGATTATAGGTAGCTCCCTCCTCCCTTCAATCTGAAAAGTAGATCATTTTATCCACATGAGCATAAGGAGCGTTGATAAAAGTCTCATCAATGTTTAGCATTGTTAAATTCAAGTCCAGCTTCCATGACCTGAGGTCAGGCGATATCATCATCAACCAGGCCGTCACGGTTTTGTTTTTAACTCCATCCTTAAAGTTACAAAGCCAATGCTCAGAGTGGACTGGGGCAAACCCAAATCCATCCCCTTGCTTGCTCCAAAAACCAAATTCAAAATCCAATTGAATTCAATTCATGGTCCCTACAAGGGAACAAACAATATCCAAGCTGACAGGATGAGACATTACATCCCATCTTGAGCTTGATCTGATGTTTGATCTTAGCCAAAAGGCTGAGAAGTGTTCCAACAGCACGTACATTCACATCAATCCTCATCACTCCCTTCACACAACCAAAGTTGTTTTTCATTTTTACCTCGTTTCCAGTGCTGATAGCGACTTGTGTCTTTTATGTGACAGTATTGGGTACAAGTGTATTCACATGGTTTGGGAAGGGGAGGATGGCAGATGTCTCCCAATCTGCTGAAATAGGGGATTCTCACAGTGACTTCATTGCAGCGTTAATGTAGGCCAACTTGTGACACTAATAAATAAACTTTAAACTTGGTTCACTGGCTTTGGCAGTTGGATTGGAGATTGCGAATTTGTGTCCCCTAACATGATCCTGGGTTTTCTCTCCCGTCTTGTTTTCCCAATCCCAGGGGAATTGCATGTGTGTGTGCATGAGTGCACATGTGCACATACACGTGTGTTTGTGCGTGTGTGAGAGCACGTGCACATGTATGAGTGTGCATGTACATCGGCCTGCTTGTGCGTGCGTGGATGTGCGGCATGCATTTGAGCTTTCACGCATGTGTTTGCACGAGTATATGTGCGCACATGCATGTGTGCACACATGCGTGAGTGCACATCCATGTGTGAGCACAAATGAAACAAAGATGACCTAGCACATGAACCAGGTGTGATTGCATGTGCGTGTGTGCGCACACGTATGAGGGGTGCAGGCGAATGAGAGTTGCATCATGATGATATGCATCATGTGCTAGGCGGTCTTTGTTTCATTTGTTCAATCTTATGTAGCTCTCATATTTCAGCTCAATTTTGCTCCAGGAACACATTATTGTTGGCTACACAGTGCGGAAGGAGCGCTGAGCGATGTATTCAGCATCACAATCTCAAATCCACCACTGGTGTGTAAGCTACATGAGGAACCAGCACACAGGAAGGAATTCCATGCAGTTAATAATCTGTGACACAGGAACTCTATTGATATTGCCAAAATAGAAAAAATAACACGTTGCTCTTTTTCCGAGTTCCGGTCGTTCGATAGGCTGTGTAGAATATATTCCAAAATCAAGTCAGCACATTTCAAGTTCACACAGTTTTGCAGCAAAAAAATCAGATCCTGGATGAAATCCCAGGAATATCCACACAATGGCTGAGCGAATGACTGAAATGGGCAAAGATAAAGGACAGCCTCAAAAGATGCTATTCCAATAAGCAGACATAAGCTTTATATAAGCTGTAGACATATCGATTTATATTCTATATGATCTACAAGGCTCCTCTGACAGCACCTTTCAAACCATGACCTCTCTCACCAGAAGGATAAGGGCAGCGAGTGCATGGAACCTGCAAGATTCCCTCCAAGTCTCACACCCTCCTGACTAGGAGCTTTATTGCCGTTCCTTCAACGTCGCTGGGTCAAACTCCCGGAACTCCCTCCCGAACAGCGCTATGGGTGTACCCACATCACATGGACTGAAGCGATTCGAGAACAAAGCTCACCACCACTTTCCCCAGGTTTAATAGAGATGGGCAATAAATGCTAGCCTCACCCGGAGTGCTCATCTTCCCAAGAACAAATTCAACAACTCGTCCTGGTCCCCCCCATGCCGACGCTATAGCTAAGAAAGCCCACCAACGCCTCTGTTTTCTCAGAGGACTATGAAAATTCGGCATGTCAGCTACGACTCTCACCAGCTTTTACAGATGCACCATAGAAAGCTTTCTTTCTGGTTGTATCGCAACTTGGTATGGCTCCTGCTCTGCCCAAGACCGCAAGGAACTACAAAGGGTCGTGAATGTAGCCCAGTCCATCACTCAAACCAGCTTCTCATCCATTGACTCTGTCTACACTTCCCACTGCCTCGGCAAAGCAGCCAGCATAATTAAGGACACCACACACCCCGGACATTCTCTCTTCCACCTTCTTCCATTGGGAAACAAATGGAAAAGTCTGAGGTCACGTACCAACCGTCTTCTTCCCTGCTGCCATCAGACTTTGAATGGACCTACCTCGCACTAAGTTGATCTTTCTCTACACCCGACCTATGATTGTCACACTACATTCCGCACACACTCCTTTCCTTCTCTATGAACGGTATGCTTTGTCTATATAGCACGCAAGAAACAATAGTTTTCACTGTATGTTAATACGTGACAATAATTAATCAAATCAAAATTAAAATACTGGTGACTATGGTCCAAAGGCATTTAATGTCACTAACCAATTAACCAAGAGTACTGCATGGGATCATCAGTCAAGATTCAAAATGGGAAGATGTCTCCCACACTTGGTAAAATATATATTTCCGTTGTGTCAGTCAAACACTCTCCCAGTTGGCCGTGGAACACAACCAGCTCCACATACAAAGCAGCTTTCCGACACCCACACGTCGCTAAACATTAGCGAGACAGTCGAGCTTTCACCTCCGAGTCAGACGGGGATCGATTCAACCCCCACCCACCCCACCCAGGGGTCTGAGCAGATCATCCAGGTTGGCATTGCAACGCAGCTCTGGGGTTGCCCATAGGGCAGCGCCTCAGAACATGACAATGGACCTATCGTCAGCGTTAATGGGGACGATCAGTCTACCAACCCCCTTTGAGCCCATCACCACCTGGTTAATTGTAATATCAGTAAGTAAAGGTCAGCCCTATCGAGATTAATTCACATTAATGAGAGTTGGACTGACACGAAAATGTATTTTGAGACCATGAACTGCATTCTGGTCCACCACAGACACAAATCTTGAAAAAGGTCATCCAAATGAATGTGGCACATTCTACATTACCCTGAGACCTTCAAACACAAGTCCCAACTCTTTGGGTCATCATGTCTGGTTTGTAAGGATTGGATTGTACGGGTTATATATATAATAGAATACTCTTGCAAAAGTCCATAACCTTTTATTCAGAAGCAGCACAGCTATAACATTTAAGCAGAAAGACGCAACTTCTACAGTCCCTGGAGCTCTCACAACTCAGGTGCCACAGGGTCACAGAATATCTGCCAACAGTGAGAAGAATGCAGGGCAGTTGAACTAATCAACCACTACAAGAGTTGAGGAATCATGTTGCAGCTACATAAAACCTTAGTTAGGCTACATTTGGAGTACTGTGTGCAGTTCTGGTCGCCACACTACCAGAAGGACGTGGAAGCTTTGGAGAGAGTGCAAAGAAGGTTCACCAGGGTGTTGCTTGGTCTCGAGGGTGTTGGCTATGAGGAGAGGTTGAATAAACTAGGACTGTTTTCACTGGAAAGACAGAGGTTGAGGGGAAACCTGATAGAGGTCTACAAAATTATGAGAGGCGTAGACAGGGTGGATAGTCAGAGGCTTTTTCTCAGGGTGGAAGTGTCAATTACAAGGGGGCACAGGTCCGAGGTGAGAGGAGGGTAAGTTTAAGGGAGATGCGCGGGGGAAGTGTTTCACGCAGAGAGTGGCGAGTGCCTGGAACGCGCTGCCAGAGGTGGTGATGGAAGCAGGCACATTAGTAATGTTTAAGAGGCATTTGGATAGGTACATGAATAGGGAGGGAATAGAGGGATGCAGGCGGAGTAAGGACAGAAGGTGTTTTTTATAGTTTAATTAGGGCATCATCATTGGCATGGACTTAGAGAGGCCGAGGGGCATGTTTCTGTGCTGTACTTTCCTTTGTAATAAATAGAAGATCAAACCCTGCTAGGTAGCTGAAATCAAAACAGACAGTGTTGGGAGTGTCACAAAAGGTCCACCAGCACTGTGGAGAGTAACCAAGCCTACTTTCCCAGCTGTGTTCCCTCCTCCAGATCTGAAAGAGAAGCGAACCTTTGCCATGTGGAAGATGACAATATAGGCATGTGGGGTTTAAAATAAGAGAGAGATTGTCTCCGAGTGGAAGTGAATGGGTTAAACAACCTACAGACTGCTCAATTGAGAAAAAACAACATGTCAGATTGTTTTAAGAAAGAAGTAATAGAAGGAAGGCAGTGAAAGCAGCAAGGGAGACAAGGTTTAAAAGCACAGGAAAGACAGAAGCTTTGAAATGAAAACAGGAAACACTGTAAAACTCAGCAGGTGTAGCAGACTTGAAGACCCAAAGCTGTGTCCTGATCTGGAGCACTGATGTAAATAATGGAATCAATGACATTCTGGTGGCGAGTGATTTGTTGTATTCAGTATTTTTTTTTGCTTTAACCCTTGATTATCACTGTGCACTGTTCATCCGGCAGTAAGGATCTGCAGTTGCGAGCAATAAAGGAACTAACTTCACAAAGTAAATCAAAGGAAAAGGTTTAATAAGGAAACTTAATTACACCAACACTTGGGGCCACACGAGCTCCCCACAATCCCCATCTGCTTTCTATTTATACAGGGTCAGCTGACCACCACATCATTTTGCCATTGGTTACATTGTCCACCAGGTCAGCTGACCCTCACATCATTTTGCCATTGGTTACATGAGAACAATTCCAATGTTACCATTGGTTACATTATACCATGCACCACTGAGGGGTCAGCACTAATCACTGCCAACAAAACTGTGGTCGTCAAAAAGCAAATGTTGCACCACATAGAACAGTGAGAGATTTCTCACAGAGTGCGATGTCACCCCAAACCTCTTGCCTTAGACACCACCTCAATATACACGTCATGTGCACTGCTCTCCCTCCCGGCAAAGCCAGTTATTCAGCAGGCACGGAGGCCGTTTCTCGGGAATTCTGCCCACAACTGAAGGTGCCTCAGCTCTTGGAGGCACCCTCGCCTCGGGATGCCAGAAGATAGTTCAGACACCACTCCAGAGTCTCGAGCATTTAGCAGGACGTGACGTTTTGTGCAGTACCGGGGGAGTACTGCACTAGTGAAGGTGCTGTATTTCAGGCGAGAAGTTAAACTGAGACTACAACTGGCCTTTCGTGTAGCCATAAGGGGAGGTGATGGCCTATGGTACTATCGCTAGACTATTAATCCAGAAACTCAGCTAACATTCTGGGGATCAGGGTTCGACACGGCAGATGATGGAATTTGAATTCAATACAAACTATCTGGAATTGAGAATCCACTGATGACCATGAAACCATTGTCAATTGTCGGAAAAACCCATCTGGTTCACTAATGTCCTGTAGGGAAGGAAATCTGCTGTCCTTAACTGGTCTGGCCCACATGTGACTCCAGAGCCACAGCAATGTGGCTGATTCTCAACTGCCCTCCAAGGGCAACTAGGGATGGGCAATAAATGCTGGCCAGCCAGTGATGCCTATGTCCAATGAATGAATTAAAAAATAAGACCCCTGGCAGTATTTTGATCAGTAGGAGAGTTCCACTGACACCTTGGATAACAGCTTAAGTTTATTTATTGTTACAAGTAGGCTTACATTAACACTGCAATGAAATTACTGTGAAAATCCCCTAGTTGCCACCCACCGACGCCTGTTCGGGTCAATGCACCTAACCAGCACGTCTTTCAGACTGTGAGAGGAAACCGCAGCACCTGGAGGAAATCCACGCAGACACGGGGAGAACGTGCAAACTCCACACAGACAGTGACCCAAGCCGGGAATCGAACCCGGGTCCCTTGCGCTGTGAGGCAGCAGTGCTAACCACTGTGCTACCCAGTTATCCCTCAACGAACATAAAGTTTAATTCATCCTAATGTTGTTGTGGGACCAAAATTGGCGTCACATTTACATACAACAGTGTAACAGTTCAAAAGTATCTAATTGAATGAAGGACTTTGGGACATCCTGAATTCAGTAAAGGTTGTCGGGCAATACAGCAGGATATAGATAGGCTGGAAAATTGGGCGGAGAGGTGGCAGATGGAATTTAATCCGGATAAATGCGAAGTGATGCATTTTGGAAGAAATAATGTAGGGAGGAGTTATACAATAAATGGCAGAGTCATCAGGAGTATAGAAACACAGAGGGACCTAGGTGTGCAAGTCCACAAATCCTTGAAGGTGGCAACACAGGTGGAGAAGGTGGTGAAGAAGGCATATGGTATGCTTGCCTTTATAGGACGGGGTATAGAGTATAAAAGCTGGAGTCTGATGATGCAGCTGTATAGAACGCTGGTTAGGCCACATTTGGAGTACTGCGTCCAGTTCTGGTCGCCGCACTACCAGAAGGACGTGGAGGCATTGGAGAGAGTGCAGAGAAGGTTTACCAGGATGTTGCCTGATATGGAGGGTCTTAGCTATGAGGAGAGATTGGGTAGACTGGGGTTGTTCTCCTTGGAAAGACGGAGAATGAGGGAAGATCTAATAGAGGTATACAAGATTATGAAGGGTATAGATAGGGTGAACGGTGGGAAGCTTTTTCCCAGGTCGGAGGTGACGATCACGAGGGGTCACGGGCTCAAGCTGAGAGGGGCGAAGTATAACTCAGACATCAGAGGGACGTTTTTTACACAGAGGGTGGTGGGGGCCTGGAATGCGCTGCCAAGTAGGGTGGTGGAGGCAGGCACGCTGACATCGTTTAAGACTTACCTGGATAGTCACATGAGCAGCCTGGGAATGGAGGGATACAAACGATTGGTCTAGTTGGACCAAGGAGCGGCACAGGCTTGGAGGGCCGAAGGGCCTGTTTCCTGTGCTGTACTGTTCTTTGTTCTTTGTTCTTTGTATAATGTGTAGGCGGAACTAACTGATTGTTCTGCAGTAGGATTCCTACAGAAGGGAGGAGTTTGTTTCTTTTTCAACTTATAGCATGACAGATTATGGAGCTTCAGACATTAGGTCACTTTTACCACATGTATTTCTAATGTAGGACAGGATCTGTAACTGTTACAGGATGTCATCTTTATTCATAGTTTCTTTGGCAGAGGATTTACAGAGAAAAATAAACTGCCGCGTAAACAGGTTAACTGTTCAACTCATTGCACTATTGCAAAGAAAACATTTCAAAATTTATTCCTTAGAACCAAAAGCACCAAGTTTGTGGAGATACCCACAAACCTGTCAACATCTGAAAAAACAAAAGCTAAATTGGGTTTTTGCATGCAAAACGTTTGCCCATAATAGTTTCCTAAAATGGAAGTGTACAAATATTTGAAAAGTAAAAGTGCAAAAGGGGAATGGGAATAGGACAAGGTGGGTAGATACATCTTTCAGCAGCGTGGAAAGGAACATCTTTCCGTTTTGCAAGATCCTACGCAACAGGTAACTTGTCTTTTTTCACATCAGATACTGATACGCATGCTATATCCAGCATTGTGGGACTTGTTGTTTTGTATATGTACATTTATTATAGTTTAGAGTCATATTTCATGGAGCAATTTGGGATGGCACGGTGGCACAGTGGTTAGCACTGCTGCCTCATGGTGCCAGGGACCCGGATTCAATTCCGGCCTTGGGTGACTGAATCATAGAATCCCTACAGTGCAGAAGGAGGCCATTCGGCCCATCGAGTCTGCACCGACCACAATCCCACCCAGACCCTACCCCCACATATTTTACCCGCTAATCCCTCTAACCTACGCATCTCAGGACTCTAAGGGGCAATTTTTTTTTAACCTGGCCAATCAACCTAACCCGCACATCTTTGGACTGCCTGTGTGGAGTTTGCACATCCTCCCCGTGTCTTTGGGGTGGGGCGGGGGAGGGGCTAGTCAGGTGATGAAACCTCCAGGAGTGCATTTAATCACAGATGGCAATACTATCGAGCAATCTTAGGTCAGATTATAGCACAGCCAGATGAAGACTAAAGCTCCTCATCCTTTGCACCGAGAGTAGGCTTCAGTTGCAGCCTCAGGTTATCATCCCCACTTGTACCAGTGTGGTGTTCGATCCATTTTCCACATCAGTCATTCTGATGCATAGCTGAAAGACATGGCCAATTGATTGGAAATTCGATGCCGTTCACTAATGTAGGTCCACCTCTGCTCAAAATTCAGTAAGACGGACCAAATTCAATTCACAGAGAATCTCTGCAGCCTGAAGAATATTGTAGCTCATAAAGTTTTGATTTAGGGCGGCACGGTGGCACAGTGGTTAGCACTGCTGCCTCACAGTGCCAGGGACCTGAGTTTGATTCCCGGCTTGGCTCACTGTCTGTGCGGAGTCTGCACATTCTCCCCGTGACTGTGTGGGTTTCCTCTGGGTGCTCCGGTTTCCTCCCACAGTCCAAAGGTGTGTAGGTCAGGTTGATTGGCCATGCTAAATTGCCCCTTAGTGTCAGGGAGATTAGCAGGGTAAATGTGTGGAGTTACAGGGATAGGGCCTGGGTGGGATTGTTGTTGATGCTGGCTTGAATGGACCGAATGGCCTCTTCCTGCATTGTGGGGATTCTATGATTCTAATTTGTTTTACAAATTATGAATTTGGCAATACCACTAAAGAAACATGTGATGGTCTAACAACAGGGTCGAGTCAGATTAAATCCAATGCTCAGGAGATTTACCAGGATGCTGCCTGGTTTGGAGGGTAGGTCTTATGAGGAAAGGTTGAGGGAGCTGGGGCTGTTCTCTCTGGAGCGGAGGAGGCTGAGGGGAGACTTAATAGAGGTTTATAAAATGATGAAAGGGATAGATAGAGTGAATGTTCAAAGACTATTTCCTTGGGGTGGATGGAGCTATTACAAGGGGGCATAACTATAGGGTTCGTGGTGGGAGATATAGGAAGGATATCAGAGGTAGGTTCTTTACGCAGAGAGTGGTTGGGGTGTGGAATGGACTGCCTGCAGTGATAGTGGAGTCAGACACTTTAGGAACATTTAAGCGGTTATTGGATAGGCACATGGAGCACACCAGGATGATAGGGAGTGGGATAGCTTGATCTTGGTTTCAGATAAAGCTCGGCACAACATCGTGGGCCGAAGGACCTGTTCTCTGCTGTAATGTTCTATGTTAGACCAAGATATCTCCAACTGGAGGTAGCAGCTGGCATCTCAAAACACTAACAGTTCTGAACTTCATTTGAACGAACTGCGCTCGCTCTTCCCATACAGTACACACCTGTGCCAGCTGGTGACCGTCACCGAACCTGTGCTATCTGCACCCGTATGGAAATACCTGTACTAACCACGCCTGCCTGTGATGACATGTACAGGTCTGGTCTGCCTCAACTTTTCAAGTGAACTCCAGTGCCCAAAGAGCCACACAAGTCCCTCGCTATAACAAATTTTCTTCCACCTCTTATGGTTTGTTGAAGTCTTTCCTTCACTGTGGGAATTTTCAGAGTGGTACTAATTACATAGAAACTAGAAGCAGGAGGAGGCCATTCGGCCCATCGAGCCTGCTCCACCATTCATTTTGATCACGGCTGATCATCGAATTCAATATCCTGATCCCCCCCCCCATATCCCTTGATCTAATTTCTAATTTCTTCTTGAAATCAGACAATGTTTTGGCCTCAACTACTTTCTGTGATAGTGAATTCTACACATTCACCACCCTCTGGGTGAAGAAATTTCTCCTCACCTCAGTTCTAAAAGGTTTATCCCTTATCCTCAAACTATGAACCCCTATGTTCTGGACTTCCCCACCATTGGGAACATTATTTCTGAATCTACCCTGTTAGAATTTTATAAGTTTCTATGAGATCCCCTCTCACTCTTCTAAACTACGTAAGTGAATATAATCCTAACCGACTTGGTCTCTCCTTGTCTGACAGACCTGCCATCACAGGAATCAGCCTGGTAAAGCTTCGCTGTACTCCCTCTATAGCAAGGACATCCTTCCTCGGATAAGGACACCAAAACTGTGCACACAATACTCCAGATGTGGCCTCACCAACGCCCTATACAATTGCAGCAAAACATCCCTATCCCTATACTTAAATCCTCTTGCCATGAGGGCCAAAATTGTGGATGAACAGTCCATTTCAAACGATATTACATCACTTTTAATTCACATTTCCTCTTTTTCTTGTTAATATTAGCAGGAGGGATACACAGACCTAGACCTCTTTTCCCCCCACTCTCAATTCATTTTCCTGGTGATTCATTTGAAAATGAAAAATGAATTTGCCATATGGTGGAACATAATGTGCAGGCGAAGGGGATTTCATGTCTGCCTATCCTGTTTGTTGCTCTCCCAACTGGGTTTCTGCCAATCATAATTTATGGAAACTTCAGCAGCCAACTTCACTTCATCTTTCTCTTTTCAAAAAAGAAAAATACGTAAAGAAAATATCAAATTTAGTATCAAAAGATGAGAGATTTCAAGTGTTGTTGGTCGCAGCTGTACCTCTTCGCCACACACCTCTCACAACCTGTCTTTTATATAGCCTCGTTGGCTTTGAACACATCAAACAGCACAATATAAGGGGCTAACTCCATACCTTGCAAAGGAAATATATCTCTCAGAATTTCATTTGCCCCCCAGGTCAAAATGCCTTTCAGCCAAGCGTTTGAGATGGGCAGCACGGTAGCACAGTGGTTAACACTGCTGCCTCACAGCGCCAGGGACCCAGGTTCAATTCCTCGGGTCACTGTCTGTGTGGAGTTTGCACTCTCTCCCCATTTCTGCGTGGGTTTCCTCCGCGTGCTCCGGTTTCCTCCCACAGTCCAAAAGATGTGCGGATCAGGTTGATTGGCCATGGTAAATTGACCTGGTGTCAGGGGCACTAGCGGGGTAAATGTGTGGGGTCGTGGGAATAGGGCTTGGGTGGGATTGTGGTTAGTGCAGACTCGATGGGCCAAATGGCCTCCTCCTGTACTGTAGGGAGATGATTCTATGAATGTTGCCAATGTCCGTGTGGATAATTGCGACTTGAAATCAGTCTCCAGAAATCATGGTGCAGTCAACGTGGGACCGAGGCGAATTGAAATGCAATTTCATTCCCCCCTCTTCTCCCATCCAATGGGACCTTTGTGAAAACCGCTGGCTGGAAAACGACAAAGCAACAAATTGTTTTGGCAAGACACTGGCGTTTTTATGACCGGGATGAATTGCTGATACTTCTCTTCTGTGTTCCTCACTCATGGTAGAAGGTAGCATCAACTTACGTTGATTAAGTTTCTGGTGTGACGCAGATCACCTGTCAGTCCAATTTGAGCACAAAAGCATTTTGGACACTTGTGCAATGATGTGGGATGAGCTGCCAGAGGAGGTGGCAGGGGCGGAATTGCAACATTTTAAAGACATTTGGACAGATACATGGATGGGAAAGGTGATGAGGGATATGGGCCAAATGCAGGCAAATGGGAGTAGTTCAGTTTAGGGAAGCTGGTCTGGCATGGACGAATTGGGCTGAAGGGTCTGTTTCCGTACCGTGTATCTCTATGACTCTAGCTGCTTGTGGCTCTGGCCCTGTACCGCTCACATGTCTCCTGTTGGTCAGGGTGACTCGGGTTTTGTTCATAGAAGGTGGCGCCTTTCCCGGTGCCATGTAGAGGGATCCTGTGAGGTTCTCCTGTATCTCAGTGGCAATGTCAAAACACTTCAGGGAGACCTTCAGGGTGTCCTTGATACAGCTTTACAGGCCTCCATGTGAACGTTTCCTTTCAATTTGTTCAAAGTAGAAGAGTTTTCTTTTGGTGGGCACTCATCTGACTTTCTGGAAACCTATCCCGCCCTTCTTATCTCCCAATAGCTTGGACAGCTGGATTGCATGTAAACACAGCTTGACTGATGGTGGTCGCCATGCAGCCTATGAAGCCTTACATAAGCGTCATGCTAGCCATCTCCTCAAACAGCTACTGATTATTTCCTCTTAAGAGTCTAATAGCGCCCTCTTAATTCCTAGTGAATGAGCACCATTCTATTTCACTCACATCGCACATTACTCGGAATATGTAGAAGAGAGTCACGAAGGCGATGCGGTGCGTCATTTTGTTTTGAACTTTGGCATTGGCTGTCCAACACGCCGGCTGCCTTGAAAATGTAAACCTTTTGAGATGGATGTGGACGTGTGTTCTGCCAGCTTTGATTGAAAACAGGATGGAGTGTCCTGTGTCCAATCGACTGTACACTGACTCTGCGCTGAGTGAGACCCCCCCCACTCCCAGCTCGATTTCAATAGCAGTAAAACTTTGCACAAATTCACCTGGAATTGATCGGTTGACCTGGTGGTTCGTACGCCAACAGCTACAGACTGCTGGAAACTCCCTCCTGTCACAGCCAAGAAAGCAGAAAACACAAGGGGTGATTTGGCTGCTATTGTTCACCATAAATATCGCGAATGTACAGCACTTCCAACAAATTGAAACCACCTTTTGTGTTGGATGTTATTTCTCCAACAACTTGTGAATTTGCAGTTCATTTCACAAGCTCACCAGCAGATTGGCTACTTACATTTCTCACAATTGTGTTCCAAAAGTCACTTGAGTGATTCCCAAGCACCCCACTGTACATACTGATTTCTTGCCATCTCTTTTTGCAAACGGATCAGCTATTTCCAATCGCTCATCATATCAAGCTCCACTCGGGTCACGTCTCTATACCCGCTCACTGTTGCTTTATTGGAAGAAGCTTTAGATGGGACGTTGCAAATAATCCCCAACTCACAGTTTCAGCACAAAATGATTTAGGCTGACTACTGAAGTAGTGTTGCACTATTTGCAATTGCTGGAATTAATCACACGTCTCTCTGGAATCCCAATATCTGGAATTGAGAATCCCCCGATGACCACGAAACCAATGTCGTTTGTCGGAAAATCCCATCTGGGTCACTAATGTCCTTTCGGGAAGGAAATCCGCTGTCCTTACCCCGGTCTGGCCTACATGCGACTCCAGCAATGGGGTTGACTCTCAACTGCTCTCTGGAATGGCCGAGCAAGCCACTCAGTTCAAAGGTAACTAGGGGTGGGCAATAAATGTAGTCCAAATGTGGAGATGCCGGCGTTGGACTGGGCTAAACACAGTAGGAGTTTTAACAACACCAGGTTAAAGTCCAACAGGTTTATTTGGTAGCAAATACCATTAGTATGGTATAGTAATGGTATTTGCTACCAAATAAACCTGTTGGACTTTAACCTGGTGTTAAAACTCTTACAATAAATGTAGGCCAGCCAGCAACGCCCATGTCCCACGAATGAATAAATGAAATGTCTTTCAAACAACATGTTCAAACAGTGGCCCCATATTCTGCCCTGTATGGTGGATGTAAACGATCCCACAATGCACTATACACCCTTTTCTGGTGCAATATCTATCCCTCGATCGACATCATGGAAACAGATTGGGTGGGATTTTATGGGCTCGCTCATCCCGAAACTGTACAATCCTGTCCCAAGGTCAACAGATCTTTCTGTGGTCCGCCCCTCGCCCACTCCTATTCCCGTGGCGGGCGGGACGGTAAAATTCCAGCCATCACCTGGTCATCATCACATTGCTGCTTGTGGGATCTTGCTGTGCACAACTTGGCTGCCACATTCCCTGCATTACAATAGTGATTACACTTCATAAAGTACTCCATTGGCTTACAAGCACTTTTGGGATATCCTGGGGTTGTGAAAAGTGCTGTATAAAATGAAAAGCTGTCTTTCCTTTTCGTTCCGTTATCACATATCCCTTTCGGCTTGGCAGAGGCCATCCAATTTTTTCAAAACTGTTTTGATATAATCTTCCATTTAAGGCCAATAGTCACCCCACCCATTCTTCTGAGAAATCTCTCTTTTAATCGTCTCCTGAATCCTTTCTGGATCACTTTACTGTAGTCGCTGTTGCATTTAAGCACGCACTTCACCTCGAAAACATTTTCAAGGACTGGCCATTTATCGTAAAGAGATTTAACCTCGATTATTGCTACTGGGTAATGGCACTCTTCTAAAGCCTTGTGTTGCATACTAGAGTTTAGTTACATGACTGCACTGTTCCAACCCGTTACAGCAACAGTGGTGGAAATACACTTCTACTCCACAAATAGTGCATGGTTTACTCACAGATTTTTAAAAATCCTTGCACACTCTCTGATGCATCAAGTCTGAAAACAGGGTTAACCTATGTTCGTATAAAAGATGAGGGTAAAATAAAAGAAACAGACATTGTTTAAAAATCTGTTAACTTCTTTCACTACCCTTCTAACTCACTGTAAAATGTTTGGAGTAAGTCCTAATTGATGGAAGCTCATTACTCCAATGTTCAGCACCATTTGTGATTCCTCAGATGCTGAAGCAGTTCATGTCCAAATGCAGCAAGACCTGGACAACATTCAGGTTCAGGCTGACAAGTGGCAAGTAACATCCATGCCACTTAAGTGCCAGGCAATGGTCAACTCCAAATAAACCTGTTGGACTTTAACCTGGTGTTGTGAGACTTCTTACCATGTTCACCCCAGTCCAACGCCGGCACCTCCACATCATCAACTCCAACAAGACAGGATCTAACCATCGCCTCTTGACATTACCGTCACTGAATTCCCCACTATCAACATCCATTGACCAGAAACTGAACTGGACTAGGGTAATTTCACAGGAACTTCATTGCTGTGTAAGGTAAGCCTTATTTGTGATGAATAAATAAACATTACCTTTTGGACTGGCCATATAAATACTGTGGGTACGAAAGCAGATCAAAGGCTAGGAATCCTGCAGCGAGTAACTCCCTTCCTGACTCCCAAATCCTGTCCACCATCTACAAGGCACAAGTCCGGAATGCAGTGGAATACTCTCCACTTACCTGGATGAGTTCAGCTCCAACAACACTCAGGATGCTCAACACCATCCAGGACAAAGCAGCCCGCTTGATTGCTACCCCTTCCACAAACATTCAATCCCTCCACCACCAATGAACAGTGGCAGCAGTGTGTACCATCTACAAGGTGCACTGCAGGAACTCACCAATGTTCCTTCGGCAGCACCTCCCAAACACATGACCACTACTACCTGAAGGACAAGAGCAGCAGACACCTGGGAACACCACCAACTAGAGGCTCCCTCCAAGTCACTCACCACCCTGACTTGGAAATATATCACCATTCCTTCACTGCCGCTGGTCCTGGAACTCTCTCTCTAACAGCATTGTGAGTGTACCTATACCTCCGGGACTGCAGCGGTTCAGGAAGGCAGCTCACCACCACCTTCACAAGGGTAGCGAGGAAAAGATAATAAATGCTGATCTAGCCAGCCATGCCCACTTCCTATAAAATGAATATTAAAAAATTAATTTGCTTTCCTTAACAAAGGAAAAGGAAGTTTACTGATTTTTGCAGAGATTTATTTTCGTGTATTTGTTCCCGTTGAGAAACTTGTTCTCAATTTAATGTACTGAGTAAGGTTTATCTGTGATGAAGATTTGAGTACAAATGTCTCTGTAAGATGATGGCTAGGTGGCTGCTGTAACAGTAACTGTGATAAGTAGCATCATAACCAGCATCAAATATGAGATTTGCTTCAAAGAGAAAGATAGCGTGTTCTCATTGTGTTTGTGCACCCGCATGCCTGCATGTGCGCTCACACATGTTCCACGCACGCCCACAAGGTGTTGTCTCCAGGTGTGTGCCCAGATACATCTGTTTGTCATCTCATGCACCTGTGAGCACGTGCATGTGTGTGCGTGTGTGTGTATGTGCGTGCGCCCACATGCTTATATGCAAATACATATTGTATATAATTCTGCTGAAATTCCCAGTGGAATTGTTTGCAAGTGACAAATGCCTGAGATTGGTAAACAGTAGATTGTGTCCAGAATCAGTGATCTAAGTCACCAACATTTCTGATATAATAACAGTGTGTATGTTCAGAAAGTGATTTTCAATGAATATGGGAAAGTCTAATCTCCCATAGGTGTGATGAAGATTTTCTGCCGTTCTACTGAGCTAACCTCTGGGCGGGAAATCTCTACCCTGAAGCTTAACGATTCTTAAATCACAAGACTTCTGGATTTTCTTCCACATGGGTTAAGTTACCAGGTCTGTCAAGTAGCTGTTCAAGCTGTTTCAAAGCGATTCCAACAAATGGTGAATTGCTGACACGCGCCCCAACGACCATGAGCTGACGGGAGAAATTGTTGAGCTCCTCAGCCAGAGGACATGTACGGCAGGCATACGGCACCATAAGACATAGGAGCAGAATTAGGCCACTCGGCCCATCGAGTCTGCTCCACCATTCCAATCATGGCTGATATTTTTCTCATCCCCATTCTCCTGCCCTTTTCCCCATAACCCCTGATCCCCTTATTGATCAAGAAGAGGTTAACAGACTAGAAGTGAAAGCTAAAGGTGTGCGATTCTTGTGTACACATTGGCTCTAACTTCTTTGTTGTTTCAGCGAAGGTGTTAACACGGTGAGAATAACAGCTTTCCGTCTCTGTTAGACTGGGGGCCTGAGGGGCAGCTTTCTATAAATGTGAGGCATTCACTGCACAGCACCACTTCAAAAGGTCAAATCAACGGGGCAAAATTGGCTTTCACTCATGGTCCTTGGTCCAAACATCACACTTCCAAACAAGCTATAAAAGACAAACAGGCTTCCATTTAGAAAGTGTCTTTCATGGCCTCAGGATGCCCCAGGGCATTTTACGGCCAGTGAAGTACTTTAGAAGTGTAATCACTGCTGCAATGTAGGAAAGGTTGTAATTTATGAAGAGAAAGTCATGAGCTGAACAAATAAAATAACAATGTGGAGGAGCTCTCTTTCTCTCTCTGTCACTTGTAGTGACAGTTATTGGACATCCGGTTGGACTCAGTAGCAACTGGGGAGGTGCAAATCAAAATTTATGCTGCTTTCTAAGAAGTGTCCTCCTCCCTGACCCCACCAGAGCTGTAAAAGCAGTGGTTTACTCGGACTTAGATAAATAGGTTGCCTCCTTCGTGCCATCCTGACCCACCTCACACTCAGAACCATCCGTGATAATGAACAGAGGCCTATACATCCGCTCCACCAGTGCAAAATATCGTCAGGGTCTCCTGATTTATACTGGCGGAGTGGCATTATTTCTTGTGCAGTGGCAAATGATTTTCAGCATGAATAAGTGTGAGCAATGACATTTTAGTAAGGAATAGAAGGAAGTCATATATTATTTGGGAAATTAGAATCCAGATGGGATGGAGGAACAAAGGGATTTGGGAGCACAAGTACACCAGACAAACAACCTGTTCTGGCCCCTCCACGCCGACACTACAGTTAAGAAAGCGCACCAACGCCTCTATTTTCTCAGGAGACTAAGGAAATTCGGCATGTCCGCTACGACTCTCACCAATTTTTACAGATGGACCATAGAAAGCATCCTTTCTGGGTGTATCACAGCTTGGTACGGCTCCTGCTCTGACCAAGACCGCAAGAAACTACAAAGCCCAGTCCATCACGCAAACCAGCCTCCCATCCATTGACTCTGTCTACACTTCCCGCTGCCTCGGAAAAGCAGCCAGCATAATCAAGGACCCCACGCACCACGGATCTCCGGACATACTCTCTCCACCTTCTTCTGTCGGGAAAAGGATACAAAAGTCTGAGATCACGTACCAACTGACTCGAGAACAGCTTCTTCCCTGCTGTCATTAGACCTTTTGAATGAATCTACCATATAGTAAGCTGATCTTTCTCTACACCCTAGCTGTGACTGTAACACTACATTCTGCACCCTTTCCTTCTCCCCTATGTACCCTATGAACGGGATGCTTTGTCTGTATAGCGCGCAAGAAACAATGCTTTTCACTGTATCCCAATATATATGACAATAATAAATCAAATCAAATATCGTGATGCAGGTCAATGAGGCTGAAAGTAGACCAAATGCTAGGGTTTATTTTCTTGGGGAATATTTGGAACAAGGACTTCGAAGGGCAGCATGGTGGCACAGTGGTTAGCACTGCTGCCTCACAGCACCAGGAACCCGGGTTTGATTCCCGACTTGGGTTACTTTCTGTGCGGAGTTTGCACGTTCTCCGTGTCTGTGTGGGTTTCCTCCGGGTGCTCTGGTTTCCACCCACAGTCCAAAGATGTGCTGGTTAGGTGCATTGGCCATGCTAAATTCTCCCTCAGTGTACCTGAACAGGCACCAGAGTGTGGCGACTAGGGGCTTTTCACAGTAACTTCATTGTAGTGTTAATGTAAGCCTACTTGTGACACTAATAAACTAAAACTTTACCATAGGCTGTTACTCGTATGAAGCATCCTTGTTTATTTACAGATCTATATTCATCTCCATACACCACAACAAGTTTCACATCTGCTTCCCACCAGATCTCTCAGTCCCTTTAATCGTGTGACATTGCCTCATAATTACATCAGGTCAGGTGCTCCTGATGTTAACCCTTTCCTCTACAAGGGGAAGCTCGGTAAGTAAGTGATGCACTATCAAGCAAAGACTAGTTTGTATGCAAGAACAAATAGGCTTATATTCGCAAAAGACTTGGAGCACACCCATGCTGATGAACTGGTCCGGCGACTGAGGCAAGGGGGTTGGGAGCAGTCACCTTTATACCTGGACCGGGGGGGGTGGGGGGAGGAGTCTCAGGCAGGGCTGGCAGGGGCATGCCCAGGCATGTCACACACACAGGCAATAAGCTTAACAGTGGTTTACCACAGTGAGGGAGAAGGGACTAGAGGGTTAAGCTGACAGTGTTAGATGGAGGAGGAAGTATAAACAGCACTGAGTAATAAGGCTGGATGTACTTTTTCTCTGTTGATTTTACAAAACTCCAAATAATTCTGAAAACTTTTACTTTGTGACTCAACTGCTGTGAAGACTCTCTCCACATCCTCTGATATCCAGCCCTGCCAATGCTTTATCCATCATTTATAAAACCAAACACAGCAATCTGTGCCAAAACTGGGATAGGAAACCAGATACCTGAAGGCAGGGCCAGCCGTGAGAGAGCGCTGCCCACGGCCACCTCACATCTCATCTCAAACACCAAGAACTGGGCGCTTGAAGTCACCATGGAAGGAAAATAGATGTGATTGGTCACCATGAGCACCCTAACAGCTGTGTGAAAGCAGTGACCCCAGCAGTCTAACTCTCCATCTGAACAAACAGTCCGTGTAACCTGAACTGAAAGATCTATTTATTGGTCTGATTCTTACTTGCTCGGCCCAGCTGGGAATGGCATCCTCCCCCTCCTGCCCAGGAGTCTCTCAGAATGGGCCATCAATCTCACAGCGCTGCTGCTAGCAGCCTGGAGAACTTGGTTCTGGTGAAGAGGCAGCAGGGGCAGAGGCGGAGGGAGAGGGGGGCAGAGGCGGAGGGAGAGGGGGGCAGAGGCGGAGGGAGAGGGGGGCAGAGGCGGAGGGAGAGGGGGGCAGAGGCGGAGGGAGAGGGGGGCAGAGGCGGAGGGAGAGGGGGGCAGAGGCGGAGGGAGAGGGGGGCAGAGGCGGAGGGAGAGGGGGGCAGAGGCGGAGGGAGAGGGGGGCAGAGGCGGAGGGAGAGGGGGGCAGAGGCGGAGGGAGAGGGGGGCAGAGGCGGAGGGAGAGGGGGGCAGAGGCGGAGGGAGAGGGGGGCAGAGGCGGAGGGAGAGGGGGGCAGAGGCGGAGGGAGAGGGGGGCAGAGGCGGAGGGAGAGGGGGGCAGAGGCGGAGGGAGAGGGGGGCAGAGGCGGAGGGAGAGGGGGGCAGAGGCGGAGGGAGAGGGGGGCAGAGGCGGAGGGAGAGGGGGGCAGAGGCGGAGGGAGAGGGGGGCAGAGGCGGAGGGAGAGGGGGGCAGAGGCGGAGGGAGAGGGGGGCAGAGGCGGAGGGAGAGGGGGGCAGAGGCGGAGGGAGAGGGGGGCAGAGGCGGAGGGAGAGGGGGGCAGAGGCGGGGGCGAGAGGGGCAGAGGCGGGGGGAGAGAGGGGCAGAGGCGGGGGGGAGAGAGGGGCAGAGGCGGGGGGGAGAGAGGGACAGAGGCGGGGGGGAGAGAGGGGCAGAGGCGGGGGGAGAGAGGGGGCAGAGGCGGGGGGGAGAGAGGGACGGGGGGGCGAGAGAGGGGCAGAGACGGCGAGAGACAGAGAGAGAGAGAGACAGACAGAAAGGGAGAAAAAGAGAGAGAAGATCGAGTGGAAAGTTAATTGAGGTGTTGAAAATTCTGTTGGGTTTGGACAGAATAAATAAGAAGAAATGATTTCCAATGGCAGGGGGTGGGGCAGTAATTTGACAAGGATTCAAATGCAAGATAACTGGCAAATGAACCAGAGGAGAGAGGAGGAGAACTTTAGTTATGCGGCGAGGTTGCTACTATCTGCCCTTCCTGAAAGATTGGTGGATTCAATCCTAACTTTCAAAAGGGAGTCAGGTAAATCACTGAAGAGGAATAACAGGCAGGACAAGAAGATTAATTAGTCAGCTCTGAAAAAGCCAGCATGGACACAATTCCTGTACAATTCTAATACTACTGGCAGGAAGGAGACCAGCTTATTGTGGTAAATATGGTCAGTTACATATTGTGTGTAACAGTAGAATCCGAGAGGAATTGCTTTGTTTCTGCGACAGTTCCAGTGCTTGTTAGAATCCTCCAATTCATTACAGCATGGAAGCAGACCATTCAGGTAGACACAAGCCTCCAGCCAGCCAACTTCATCTAACCCCATCAGCGAACCCTTCTGTTCCATTCTCCCTCATGTACTTACAGCTAGCTTCCCCTTCAATATCATCCCCACTCTATGAAGTCTCACAACACCAGGTTAAAGTCCAACAGGTTTATTTGGAATCACGAGCTTTCGGAGCGCTGCTCCTTCATCAGGGGAGTCACCTAATGAAGAAGCAGTGCTCCGAAAGCTCGTGATTCCAAATAAACCTGTTGAACTTTAACCCCTGGTGTTGTGAGACTTCTTACTGTGCCCACCCCAGTCCAACGCCGGCATCTCCACATCATGCCCACTCTATGAGGTGGTGAGTTCCACGTTCTCTGGGTACCGCTTTCAACAGATCCGGAATGCACCCTTGACTCATTCTAATGAGGGCCAAGCAGGAACTGAACTTCCTGGCGCACACTGCCACCTATGTGCCAGTCTTTGGGCACAATCAAAATCCTGGACACCTACCCAACAAGAAGCAAAGTCAACCGGCCAGTTTCCAATGATATATTTACTAGGGCACCCTAGCGATGTTGCCACATTTGACCATCTGCTGTGCCAGCTCTTTCAAAGCTCACACGGCTGATCCGGATCCAAACCTTCCGACAACTCAGCTCCTGCGGTCGAGGCATTCAGTTAACACTCACCCCTCGGCACGAAGGAAAAATTGGATAGAAGGACCAGTGTTTTCTGAAGAGAGTCTCCAGCAACGCTCAACCAGTGTAGAGAGAGAAAAAAAGATTGTTTTCTTCCTCGGAAGCTTTGTCAACCGCAGCCTCCAAAACGCGAGGGTTACTGACTGGGTCTACTGTCGGCCTGATATGTGGGACCTAGCCTCCTGGAGTTACTTTGTTTAAACAAGGATTACTGGTTTAGTCTGTTGGTAGGATATCTGTACCAGGAGTAAACCAAGGTGTCATTTGACCTCTGGAAAAACACACAACTTCAACCAATTCAAACAAAAGTGCATATGATATTTACAGCAATATTTGAAAAGGCTTCAGTTTTTCCTTTGGCAACTTTATCTACTCTACGTAATCTGTTATTTTACAATGTGGAAAACAAGCTCGAGTGAAATAGTCAAACATCTGCGCCATCATTTTGAGGCTCATCAGTCACAGACTGAATAAATGAGTCGAGAGAGATTCTTCGCAGCCCCTTTCTCTAGTTTCGTACTTGTCTTAAATTTGCGCTCTTCTCATTTTGACACCCGCCCCATTGTGTATTCCCAACCCGCTATTTTTTCCTGAAGATTAATGGAGCTTTCATCAGACAGAGAGTGGTGGGTGCCTGGGACGCGCTGCCAGAGGAGGTGGTGGAAGCAGGAACATTAGCAAGATTTAAGAGGCATCTGGATGGGTACATGTATCGGGAGGGAATAGAGGGCAATGGGCTGAGTCAGGTCAGAAGTTTTTTTGGTTTATAGGATCATAGTATCCGACAGTGCAGAAGGAGCCCAGTCGGCCCATTGAATCTGCACCGACCACTATCCTACCCAAACCCATGCATTTACATCACTCGTCCCCCTCACACTAAGGGGCAATTTAGCATGGCCAATCCACCTAACCCGCACATCTTCAGACTGTGGGAGGAAACCGGAGCACCCGGAGGAAACCCACAGAGACACGGGGAGAACGTGCAGACTCCGCACAGACAGTGACCCAAGCCGGGAATCAAACCCGGGTCCCTGGCGCTGTGAGGCAGCAGTGCTAACCACCGTGCCGCATCATGATTGGCACAGGCTTGGAGGGTCGAAGGGTCTGTTCCTGCGCTGTACTTTTCTTTGTTCATTTTAATTCGTTCATGGGATGTGGGCATCACTGGCTAAACCAGCATTTATTGCCCCTTCAGAAGATGATGGTGAGTTACTTTCTTGAATTGTACAGTCCATGTGGTATTGGTACACGCACAGTGCTGCTGGGTTAGTGTTAGGCCCAGCGACAGTGAAGGAATGGCGATATAGTCGCAAGTCAGGATGGTTTGTGTCTCGGAAGGAAACTTGGTGGTGTTTTAAGGTGTCTGCTGCTCTTGTGGTAGAGGTTGTGGGTTTTGGAAGGACTCCACAAAGACAGTGACCCAAGCCAGGAATCGAACCCGGGTCCCTGGTGATGTGAGGCCGCAGTGCTAACCACTGCGCCAGTGTGTGTGGCCCCTATTGCAATATGAAGCCAATAGCAGGTGCCGGCAACACCTGTAGGAGGTTGAAAAGCTGTGCTGTCACTGCGCCGTGCTCCTTGTAATTATCTTTCAACATTTTGTACACCAAGAACATTTGTAATGTGACAAACTGGGCTGTTGAGACACGGCTTACTGCGAAGGATCACTTGTTCCAACCTACTCTTCAATAACTCAAGTTTCTTCATTTGTTCAAAAAAAGTGCTGGGTATTTTTCCATCTTTTTCACGGTTTCTGTCATCATCACATATCGATGTTTAGGATAGACTGTGCGCTCAAACATGATGTTTTTACTTTTGTCTCATTTGTCCTTGGGGAGGTGAACATCTCTGGCAAGGCCAGAATTTATTACCCATCCTTATCTGCTCTTGAGAAGGGGGTGGTGAGCAGTCGCTTTGAGCCACGGCAGTCCATGAGGTGGAGGTCGGCCCACAATGCTGTTCGACTTCTTTTGCAGTGGATTTAAGCTTGCTAGGATATTTCAGAATCCACCACTTTGCTGTGGTCTGGGATCACACGTAGGCCAGACTGGCCATGGACAGCAGATTACACAGAAGGTGGTGGGGGCCTGGAATGCGCTGCCGGGCAAGGCGGTGGAGGCGGACACACTGGGAACGTTTAAGACTTATCTAGATAGCCACATGAGCAGAGTGGGAATGGAGGGATACAAAAGAATGGTCTAGGTTGGACCAGGGAGCGGCGCGGGCTTGAGGGCCGAAGGGCCTGTTCCTGTGCTGTATTGCTCTTTGTTCTTTATTTCCTTCACTGAAGGACATTAGTGAACCAGACAGGTTTTTAAACACAATCCAGTAGGTTTCACGATCATATTGTAGGAGATCAACATTTTATTCCAGATTTTATTTTTCGTATTTAAATTCCCAGTTGCCATGGTAGGATTTAAACCCCTGTCTTTAGAGATTTAGTCTGGGCCTCTGGATTGCCAGTCGGGTAACAGTAATGTTATGCTAAGCCGGGTCCAAGACAAACACACAGCTTCTGGGTGATTGTCTTCTTCAAGGACAACAACAACTTGCATATGGGGATAGGGCCAGGGAAGGATGTGCTGGCCTTGGAAAGGGTCCAGAGGAGGTTCACAAGAATGAACCCTGGAATGAAGAGCTTATCGTATGAGGAACGGTTGAGGACTCTCGGTCTGTACTCGTTGGAGTTTAGAAGGATGAGGGGGGATCTTATTGAAACTTACAGGATACTGCGAGGCCTGGATATCATGGATGTGGAGAAGATGTTTCCACTAGTAGGAAAAACTAGAACCAGAGGGCACAACCCCAGGCTAAAGGGACGATCCTTTAAAACAGAGATGAGGAGGAATTTCTTCAACCAGAGAGTGGTGAATCTGTGGAACTCTTTGCCGCAGAAGGCTGTGGAGGCTGGGTCATTGAGTCTCTTTAAGACAGAGATAGATGGGTTCTTGATTAATAAGGGGATCAGGGGTTATGGGGAAAAGGCAGGAGGAATGGGGATGAGAAAAATATCAGCCATGATTGAATGGCGGAGCAGACTTGATGGGCCAAGTGGCCTAATTCTGCTCCTATGTCTTATGGTCTCAAGGGGCAATTTAGCATGGCCAATCCATCTAATCTGCACATCTTTGGATTGTGGGAGGAAGGACCAGAGCAACCGGAGGAAACCCACACAGACACGGGGAGAACGTGCAAACTTCACACAGACAGTTACCAGAGGCCGGAATTGAACCCGGGTCCCTGGCGCTGTGAGGCAGCAATGCTAACCACTGTGTCACCAGGGGTGCCCAAGAGACCAGAACTGGAGCATTGTGAATATTTTGGAGGCTTTTAGGACTGGAGGAGATGACAGGGATAAGGGGGTGCAATGCCATGGAGCGATGGAAAAATGGATGGGAATTTTTAAATCAGGGTGTTGCTCAGCTGGGAGGCAACATGTGTCAGCGAGTACAGGGGAGATGGGCGAGTGGGAGTTGGCCCGTCAGGATACTGACAGTTTCGGATGAGGCAAAGTTTATGAGGTGGAAGATGGGGAGTCCAACCTGGAGAGCATTGGAATGGTCAAGTCTACAGGTAACAGGGACATGGAGGAGGGTTGCAGCAGCACCTGAGCTGAGGCAAAGGCCAGAGTTGGGTGATGTTACAAAGGTGGAAGTAAGCAGCCTGAGTGAAGGTCTTGTTGCAAATATGAGGTTGATAGGCCGTTATTTTTTGGGACTTTGTAGCGTTACATTTAGGGTAAATGAGGTGGGTCATGTGACCTGTCGTGTAGTCTCCTTGACAGGAAGCCAGAGTGGTTTGATCATTAGAGATCAGAATAAGGCTTGGATTGTCGAACCGAGAAGAATCTGCAACGTGTTTATGCCTGGAGATAATGGCTGCAGTCCATGGGTTTATAATGAGTACATGCTGAGTCCCCCAAAGTTCCAGGAAGGTGTTGTGGGTATCAGGTTGGAGAGAGTTGCGCTACAAATTGTCCATTTACTTTGGAGGTGAAAGTAAGTTGTAGACAAAGGTGGAATTTCTATGTGGATGCAAGGTTAATTTGTTTCCCATTGCCAATGGGGGAAGGGGGCGAGGAAGCCATGTCTCAGGCTGACAACTGTTTGTGTGTGTGTGTGGTCAGCAGAGACTTGTTGTTGCTTGGCTTTGCGAGCTGCCACAGCTAAGTGCAGGAGGGAGAGAGACACATCTCCTTCGAAGGATTCCAGGAGATTTGTTCCAGCATGGCCACGTGGAAGAGGAGTTACTGGAACAAGCTTTGCTGCTGGTGGTGGATTGAAGAAACTCTCCACAAAGCGAGGAGTGCCTGGAGATGGTTACTCAAAGTGACTACTCAGTGGAGGAGGGAAATTGGAATGCAATGGAAGCTGGAAGCAACTGTGAACTGTTTGCTGAAAGAACTATAATTCATGGAGAGTGCAGTGTGCGATGAGTCTAAACAGAAGCATTTTCCTCTCTGTGGTTTAAGGTGTAGCTTGCCTATATAAAAAAGACCATTTAATCAATCGCGTTTTAGTCATTTGTTACAGTAAAAGTTTTAAAACATGAAAACTTGAGGTGTCAAACTTTCAGCTAGTGGCATAGTGGTTAGCACTGCTGCCTCACAGCGCCAGGGACCCGGGTTCGATTCCCGGCTTGGGTCACTGTCTGCGCGGTGTCTTTACGTTCTCCCCGTGGGTTTCCTCCAGGTGCTCCGGTTTCCTCCCATAGTCCGAAAGACGTGCTGGTTAGGTGCATTGGCCATGCTAAATTCTCCCTCAGTGTACCCAAACAGGCACCGGACTGTGGCGACTGGGGGATTTTCACAGTAACGTCATTGTAGTGTTAATGTAAGCCTACTTGTGACACTAATAAATCAACTTTAAATTTGAATCTTCTTTTTAAAAGTTACCGTTTTCTACAGAGATCAGACAGCATGGAACATGAAGGAGCATAAAGAGGTCTTCTTCTCACTTTGGGAACTTGTCACTTCATCCTTATGCAGCTGTGTCACACTACTGCAAACATTACCAGGCATGTTATAAATAGATAACATTGTGCCCGATTCTGACTGTCCAGCTTGTGAACTGGTCCAAGTGTATTTAAATAGTCTTGAGCTTATTGCTAACCTATTAATGAATGCAAAGACTCACACAAGGCAACAGAAATGTTAAGAAACTCAAAATAAGCAAACTGTTGAACTTTATAACAAATTTTGGCCTTAGCAGTAACGCGAACCATATCTAACCAACCAATTCCAGCAGTTTATTTAGTATTTCACTCAAAGAATCGACAAAGTGTCATATTCCAAAGTGGGACATTTCATCATCTTTTAAAGCGTATTTACTTTCAATTAGTATTAGTTACCTGTCAGTTAGGCTGTGAAGCCTATCCGTCACACAACGTATTGTGGTATGCCTAAGGATTTACTTTAGCCAGCACCAACCCCACATATATAGTTTTTACAAGGTATTACTCTTGGCTCAGTGATAACGCTGAGTTTAAGGATTGTGATTTTAAGTCCCACCCCAGAGACTTCAGTACATAACCTGGTCTGACACTTCAGCACAGCACTTAGCAAGTGCCGTGCTGTCGGAGATGCTGATGGAACGTTAAGCCCAGGTCTTGCCTGCCCTCTCCGGCGAATGCTCAAGATTCCATGGCACCAACTTAAGATAAGCACAGGAGATTTCTCACTTTCTTGACCAGGTGGCACAGTGGTTAGCATGGCAGCCTCATGGCAGCCAGGGACCCGGGTTCGATTCCCGGCTTGGGTCACTATTTGTGCGGCGTCTGCACGCTCTCCTTGTGTCTGTGTGGGTTTCCTTCGGGTGCTCCGGTTTCCTCCCACAGTCCAAAAGACGTGCTGGTTAGGTGCATTGGCCATGCTAAATTCTCCCTCAGGTGTACCCGAACAGGTGCCAGAGTGTGGCAGCTAGGGGATTTTCACAGTAACTTCACTGCAGTGTTAATGTAAGCCTACTTGTGACTAATAAACAAAATTTTAACTTTTCTAACTCAACATACATCCTCAAACACCACCTACGGTTATAGCCCTGGACCTGAACCCCAGGGTACATTATGAAGCCAGACCAGACCCCAACAATTTTTCTATTTTGGCATGAATGCGAGGAAAGAATGCTTTGCCCCAGGAGTAATTCTACAGACAAAATTAGGGATCTTTTGACAAAAGAAGCTTTATTCATAACATGGTTTAAATGTAACTCTGACAAAATGAAGCAGCTTAACTTTTAACAATTGATCAATAGTTGAAAAATGAAAGGAAACAATTCTAATTTCTAACTTATAATCACTATTTCAGTTCCAATTGAGCAACATTCACTCAAATGTCACTTGAAATACAGTTAGCAAACTCAGGCATACTTGCTATAAATTGTTAACAGCCTTGAAGCTTTCAGAGAGGTTTTGATTTCCAGAGCAGGTTGCAAACTTCAGTCTTTAAAAACCCCCAGCCAGAAACTGAAATTTATTTCTCTGCTATAAACATAGCTCCTCCCATGAAGCACATGATCCTGCATACCTAAACAAAACCTCAGCTCCCATTCCTTTAATCAAAAAAAAACCGAGGGGTCCTTTTGTTTTGTAAATAAGAATCCGTCAGCCCTCTCCGAAGCAAACACTATATGGCTAAAATGAGTAATTACCCTGCTTTCCCAGCATCTGAACTCTATTCCTGCCAGACATACCGACTGCCTGTAAAAAAAACTGAATCTTAAAACATTCCCCTTAAACATAAAATGTATCAATGGCACAGTATCTTCACACTGCAAACATGTGGTCACAGACACTATTTGTGACACCTTGCTGCGTAAAGATTGGGTACAAAAATGACTTGCACGTACTTCATTGGCTCCAACGCACTATGGAATATCCGGAGGTTGTATGAATTCACATTCATCCTTTCTGAAAGTGCTTTCTTAAATTGTCGGTTAAAGTCAATAATAAGATCTCGAATAAGTCTTCGGAGGCAGAAGTCCCTTCACCAAAATCCCTTTATTTACAATTCCCACAGCAGTACACAGAGTTCTATCAGTCAGCAGTCTGCCTTCGGGAGCGCCAGAGGAACTGACACTCCCGGTTAAATACAAGGAAAAGACTCCCTGATTGGCCCATCAATTGACTCCTTAATCAGGAAGTTCATATTCCAATAGGCCAATCCCAATAAATAACTGGATAAAAGCAAATGACTGCGGATGCTGGAATCTGAAACCAAAAGAGAAAATGCTGGAAAATTTCAGCAGGTCTGGCAGCATCTGTAAGGAGAGAAAAGAGCTGACGTTTCGAATCCAGGTGATCCTTTGTCAGAGCTGGCCAACCTCAGTGGCCTGATTGAAGTCATTACAAAGATAACTTCTGGAACGTATCTGATTTACAATTTAAACATTGTCTGGCATCACCCTGACTTCCCAACCCTTTCAGAGGTGGTCTAGTGGCACAAACTCTGACTATATCAAGGGAAACATTTTTAGGATATATCTTTGACTAAATTCTGATGTTTTGTGCTTTGAAGGGAGGTAGGTGCGAGATAGTGTCACAAAACTAAGTCTCTGTCCTGTGTTTTCTTTGAACTTGGCTTCATGATGTGAATAAAAAAGGATGCCTTTTCGTCTGTACCTTCCCAATAGAAAATAAAAACAGTTTGGACCAATAGTCTTATTGCCCAGTTTTTACTGGTGTTCCATTTTAAGGTACACAAAACCAGTTCGGACCAGAATTCTCTTTTCCCTGTTTTTACTAGCGTTTCAGTTTAAGGTCTACAAGACCCATTTGGACCAGAATTCTTATTTTCCAGTCTTTAATTGTTTGAAAATACAATGCCATAAATATCTGGAGCAAATCGCCAGAATGGGGAGCAGGGAAGCCAATAACAGGAGCATTGAAAAGAAACACATTTGGATTCTGAACTGGGGCAGTTTAAGTGCTGGAGGAGTGAGCTTCAATGAGAACAGACTGGAAAAGGTGATAACCTGGATAAAGCTTAGGTTTTATAATGCTCCCCATGTCCAGGTAATCTGGTTATTTCCATTCTGAATGCTGCGTGACTGCGTATGTAACTCTCATTACTACAGTTGAAACTAAATTCTGAAATATTTCCAAGACAAAGGCAAGATGAAAGTGTAGTCTCCACTTTAGAAGGCACATAGGAATAGGCAGCAGCCACAAAAAGATGATCATTGCAAGTCGAACAACAAAGACTTCCTTGCTTCATGACGAGCGTGGTGTGGCGGGAGGGGATGACGATATCTGATCAGAGTTCTTACACACTGTGCCTCTGGAAACCTAAGAATACAACCTCCTGGTACAGGAAATGGCTGAAGCTTTCCTTGCAGACATTACTACGACTTCCAGACTCTGCGGAAAGCGGCGTGTATACAGCCTCTGAGAACGGACTCCAGGGCCTTTCTTGGAATGTGTTGCAAGGTGCGCAAAACACATGTGGCTGCAGAGCTCTTTATAAAATACTCTCAATTTCCACGGTCTCCTGTGCCAGCTAATCACGCAGGATGTTTCGATCCCAAGGCTCCTTACTACAAAGGTCAAGGTTGCAAACTTGAAACTAAACTATCAGTTTCACGCAGCTTTTGAGTTAAGATAGCAATTTTCGCTGGCAGTTGTCCAACCTTGCTCAGGATTCCTTCTCTGCTCGGTGTAGGACTCACTCCCTGAGTGCTCGGGGCAAACTATTTGGAAAGGATTTAAAGTTGGGTGGGCTAACTATGGTGACAAATCTTTGAAGCAAAAAACTAGCGTTAATGACCAAACTGGTGACAGTTGTTTGTTTTCTCCTTTTGATTCTGATTTGTAGCTCTCCAGTGCACATTGATCAGAGGTGACGCAGAGAAATAATAATCCTGACTCCAAACATTGGCTCTCTCCACAGATGCTGTCAGGCCTGCTGAGTTTCTCCAGCATTTTCTGTTTTTGTTACAGGGAGATAATACGTTTCTCTGACGGGTCCACCTCATTGAAGGCCTTCCTCAAATTTATTCAGTGTCAGGAAGGCAGTACAAGAACACCATCTTTAAACGGAGGAGAAATGTAAAGAATGTATATATCCCTTATAGGCAGCACAGTGGTTAGCACTTGGATTTGGATTGGTGCCTTTAGTTCCCATGTGGAGAAGGGGAGGAGGGAGGGAGGGGGATGCCCACATTCTGCTGGCCACATTCCTATCAGGATCCCAGGGATTCGGAGGCCATTGAATCTGGAAATATTAAGCCATCGGTGGCACAGTGGTTAGCACTGCTACCTCACTTTGCTAAGGACTCGGGTCTGATTCCAGTCTGATTCCAGTCTGTGTGGAGTTTGCACGTTCTCCCAGTGTCTGCGTGGGTTTCTTCCAGGTGCTCTGGTTTCCTCCCACAGTCCAAAGATTATTATTTTTAGATGATTTGGTAAATTGCCCCTTAGTGTCCCAAGATGTGTTGATTAAATGGATTAACTGTGGTGAATGTGCGGGATTACGGTTGGGGAGGGGAGGGGGGGGGGGGGGGGGGGGAGGGGTGGGGGGAGGGGGGGGGGCGGGGAAGGGAAGGGAAGGGGGGGGAGAGGGCCTGGGTAAGATACTCTGTCAGGGAGTCAGTGAGACTCAATGGGCCGAAAGGCCTCCTTCTGCACTGTAGGGATTCTATGATTTTATGTTAAACACGGTGAAATTCATTGTTTGCAAGTTGTTCTCTGCGCTGACTGTGGTTTCCATCATTGAAAAAAGACACCAAAACTCCAAGGGGGGTGGGGGGGGGGGGGGGCTTTTAAATTGGAGTTCTTGGCTGTGATATCAGACTTCTGAGAAATCAGCCTGCAGGTTAGGTTGTTAGGGAAGCGGAATCTGATTGGGAAGAAAACTCAAAAAGCCGGTAGTCAAACTTCAGCCAGTGATCAGGACAGACACTGGGCTCCAAGAATTCAGGTTTCCAACAGAATGAGAACAGTCAGCGGCTGTGGAGAAGCTTTGTGTGTGGTACAGCTGGAAGAGGACCAGGAAGGCTAGTGCCATTCGCAGAGCTGAGAATGATCCAAAAGGTTAGGTCATTGCTAAATCTGTACCTGGACTCCACTGTAACATGTATTGCTTCTACACATGACAGACCCATTGGTACTGCAAGATACTTATGAATATTCCTAGAAATTACAGTAATTAATTTACCTTTTAAGTCAGAATGCTGTTCCAGTGAACACATGCACCAGGAAACTTACCACGAGTAAGAGAGTATAGTCAGATGGTCAAATGCTCTTTCCTAGGGTAGAAAAGTCAAGTACAAGGGGACATAGGTTTAAGGTGCGTGGGGAAAAGTTTAGAGGAGATGTGCACGGCAAGTCTTTTTTACACAGAGGGGGTGAATGTCTGGAATGCGCTGCCCGTGGAGGCGGTGGGCGTGGGTACGATAGCAGCATTTAAGGGGCAACTAGACGAATACATGAATAGGATGGGAATGGAAGGATACGGACTCCATAAGTGCAAAAGGTTTTAGTTTAGGCAGGCATCATGGTCAGCACAGGCTTGGAGGGCCAAAGGGCCTGTTCCTGTGCTGTACTGTTCTGTGTTCTTTATTGCACCATCATTGTACATTAAGTGACTGACACGATAGTCCATCATAGCACGATATAAAATAGCTCTCAGGCTTGTAGTTAGTTCCTCTAAATCTTCTCAGTACATCGATGGGTTACAAAGATGTTATTCTGTTGACTCAAGTGTCATTGAAGATCAACTTTGACATGGACACAAGAGCTGTTCTGAATGTAATGCAATACACTCTGGCGAGACAGATGTTGAAGTGATTACCCTTCATTTATAAGCACTTAGCTTCAGAAACTTCTAAGAAATTGCAAACATTATTGGATGGGCAAAGCTCTGTGTTAAAGAACCTATCTACATTCAGAAACAAAAGTCAAATCACTCTGTGCATATACAGGCCCTTCTCAATCGTGTTTTAGAGCCGTAGAACCCCTACAGTACAGAAGGAAGCTTTCTAGCTCATCAGGTCTGCACCAACTCTCTGAAAGAACATCTGACCCAGGGCCCGCCCCTCACCTTATTGGCATTTACCATGGCTAATCCCCCTAACCCACACATTTTTGGACAGTAAGGGGCAATTTAGCATGGCCAATCCACCTAATTTACATATAGAATCATAGAATCCCTACAATGCAGAAGGAGGCATTTAGCCCATCGAACATGCACCAACCGCAATCCCACCCAGGCCCCATCTCTGCAACCCCATGTATCCACCCCGCTAATGCCCATGAGTGTGCAAACTCCACACAGACAGCGACCCAAGCCCGGAATCAAACCTGGGTCCCTGGCGCTGTGAAGCACAGTGTCACCGTGCCACCCAACCCACTGTGCACCTTGGCCATTCAGGGGTAATTTAGCATGGCTAATCCACCTAACCTGCACATCTTTGGACTGATGTGGAAGATTCGAGCTATTGTTTCATCCACAACTTTGACAACATCCCAAATAATAGCTTTACTGTTTTGGCACGGGTGGCCAAGTTGTATTGCCAAGCTTAATTTTCATATGTGACAGCTGCTTTTCCCATCCAATTCAGATGTACATTGAAAAGCATCTCCACAGTTACGAATAGGATCCATTCATTAGCTAATGCTTGGGTTACTGTGACTGCAATTAAACATAAATAGGAGCTTTATAACCAGCCTGATATACTTCTCAGTTTGCGATGAGTTTTAAAGTGTTGCTGCTAAAAGAAAATATTTTTTCTCGTTCCTCTATTTATGTTGTTTTAAAAATATATATTTAAAGTAATTAGTGGAATTAGATACAACAGAAACATGTAGAGGAAAGCTCCCACTCTCTAACATGTAGGCTCTTTGCAGTCAAGTACTTGCAAGTTCAATGATTTTAGACAATCAATGGTGTACAGCAGTGAATTTTTGAATACAATTTCACTTCAGTCTTAGCATTTCTTACATCTAAATACATTTTCAAGATAACTGTGCCTGAAACCATTGATGTCAAACACTATTATCATTGTTGCTGACTGACAGAATTTGTAACGGTCCGATAGGATCGAGTGAAGCTACATCAAACAAAAGAAATAAAAATGTGGTCCAGAGGCACCCTGTGTGACGATACTGTGCCTTTAAAACATGTATTTTAATCATGTTTCTCTGCAGGATGTTTTGGCAGTCCCTGCGATTTTGTCGGCACCGTGTTATCTGTAGCCGGTGTCCTTTATTGTTACTGAAGCAGTATAATTGACATTGTGTTGGTTTTAATCTGAACTAACGCAGCGTTCTGTAGTTTTAATGTTCCCTGGGATTGCTGAGTAGAGTTTGTGTGGGGGTGATTGACAGGTCACATCATGTGACTGAGGACAGCTATTTTTCACAGAGCATTCCAGTATTAGTTTTGGTTTTTAGAAGCTGCTTGAAGCTGAGAGAGATAGCAGTGTGTTTCCCCCTCTCTGGAGTTGGAGTTTTTGCTGTTAAAGTGTTGCTGTGCTGGAAGCGGCCAGAGACTGGGTTTACCTCTCTGAGGTTTTGCTGATTTGAGGGTATAACCTTCTCTGAAAACTGTTGGCTTGGGTTTCTGTCTATAGGCGTTACAAAGCTGGAAACCCGGCATCACGTAAGCATTCTAAGTCTGATGAAGGGTGTATTCCTATGGGATGTTGTTTTACCTTGGAACAACAGAGATAGCTAGCTGTTAAGAGTTATACTGTGTCATGTTCAAGTCTTGAAATTGGTAAAAGTTACGCTAATTCTTTTTGTTATATTCTAACTGTGTTCTTAAATTAACTTTGTTTGATAAACACTGCTTCCTAGTGGGTCACTTGAATCATACCTGGAGCGAAACTGTTCGTCAATGCCAAAATCAAATGTAAAACTTAGGATCTAGGCGAACTTCACAAGATACCTTGGAGTTTCTGGCCTGGGTCTTAACACGTGACAATTAACATTCATTTCAGGATGTGTAAAAAAAAAAACCTTACCTGCATTAACTCAGTTACACTGGCCTGGTGTTAGTCTGGGGTAGGACTGTAGCACAGCACTGGCCTGGTGTTAGTCTGGGGTAGGACTGTAGCACAGCATTGGCCTGGTGTTAGTCTGGAGTAGGGGTGTTGCACAGCACTGGCCTGGTGTTAGTCTGGAGTAGGGGTGTTGCACAGCACTGGCCTGGTGTTAGTCTGGGGTAGGACTGTAGCACAGCACTGGCCTGGTGTTAGTCTGGGGTAGGACTGTAGCACAGCATTGGCCTGGTGTTAGTCTGGGGTAGGGGTGTTGCACAGCACTGGCCTGGTGTTAGTCTGGGGTAGGACTGTAGCACAGCATTGGCCTGGTGTTAGTCTGGGGTAGGGGTGTTGCACAGCATTGGCCTGGTGTTAGTCTGGGGTAGGACTGTTGCACAGCATTGGCCTGGTGTTAGTCTGGGGTAGGGGTGTTGCACAGCACTGGCCTGGTGTTAGTCTGGGGTAGGACTGTAGCACAGCATTGGCCTGGTGTTAGTCTGGGGTAGGGGTGTTGCACAGCATTGGCCTGGTGTTAGTCTGGGGTAGGGGTGTTGCACAGCACTGGCCTGGTGTTAGTCTGGGGTAGGACTGTAGCACAGCACTGGCCTGGTGTTAGTCTGGGGTAGGACTGTAGCACAGCATTGGCCTGGTGTTAGTCTGGGGTAGGACTGTTGCACAGCATTGGCCTGGTGTTAGTCTGGGGTAGGGGTGTTGCACAGCACTGGCCTGGTGTTAGTCTGGGGTAGGACTGTAGCACAGCATTGGCCTGGTGTTAGTCTGGGGTAGGACTGTTGCACAGCATTGGCCTGGTGTTAGTCTGGGGTAGGACTGTAGCACAGCATTGGCCTGGTGTTAGTCTGGGGTAGGGGTGTTGCACAGAAGAGCAATATTTTCCTATTTCCACCAATTGACTATTCTTAAGATACATTTTTAAGCAGGTTGAATATCTTTACCAATGTGTCGGTGTGCCTGGATCTGGATTTTTCTTGGCAGCTACTGAGGTAAGTAATAACAATAGAAAATACTGGAAAAAAAAAACTCAGCAGGTCTGGCAGCATCAGTGGGGACAGAAATAGAGTTAACTGCCTGAACCCTTCTGAAAAGGAACCAGACGGAGTGGAAACGTTGACTCGGTTCCTCTCTCCACGGGTGCTGCCTGGCCTGCTGAGTTCTTCCGGCATTCGCTGTTTTTATTTCAGATCTCCTGCATCGGCAGTATTTTATTTTTACATTGACGAACCTTCCTTATCTCAGCAGAGAACCATGCCAAAACATGTGCTAGTCCAAGTAGCAAATATTACCGAGCATGTAAATTTTATAACAACCCATTCTCTTTACCTGGTTTGGTTATCATGCAAGGTATTTCAAAACTGCAAGGATATGCGCAGCCAGAATAACTGTAGCCCCATAAACATTCTGACTATCATCATGATCGAGGGAACCATGAGAAAAAGCAATTTTCTCTCAGCGCCAGGGATCCAGGTTCGATTCCCGGCTTGGGTGACTGTTTGTGTGGAGTTTGCATGTTCTCCCTGTGACTGCGTGGGTTTTCTCCGGGTGCTCCAGCTCTCTCCCACAGTACGAAATATGTGCTGGCTGGGTGGATTGGCCATGCTTTATTGCCCCTTAGTGTCAGGGGGACTGGTTAGGATAAATGCATGGGGTTATGGGGATAGGGCCTGGGTGGGATTGTGGTCGATGCAGGCTCGATGGGCTGAAAGGCCTCCTTCTGCACTGTAGGGATTCTATGATTCTGCTTCATATTGATCACCTATTTTTTTAGCTTGTTTGTACCCAAGTGTTACTTTGATACATAGCATCATAGAATCCCTACAGTACAGGAGGGAGTCATTAGGCCTATTGATCCTGCACAATGGGACAACAATCCCACCCTATCCCCGTAACCCCACATATCTATGCTGCTAATCCCCCTGAAACTAGGGTCAATTTAGCATGGCCAATCAACCTAACCCACACATTTTTCGACTGTGGGAGGAAACCGGAGCACCCGGAGGAAACCTACGCAGACACGGGGAGAACGTGCAGACTCCGCACAGACAGTGACCCAAGCCAGGAATCGAACCCGGGTCCCATGCGCTGTGAGGTAGTAATGCTAACCACTGTGTTACTGTGCCATCCTTAATATTATTTTACAAAGCAATTAGTGGGCAATGTTTGGAATTGTGTCAGGTTTTGGAAATCAGTTGCCCTTTATTTTGCACTCGAGGTCTGCTGATTAAATTACCCATCAACAGTCCACGGGGTGGGATTTTCCGTCCCCTCCGTGGCATGTTTTCCCACGGCAGATGTGGCCCGCCATTGGCTGCCAGCGGGATCTTTGTCCAGCCAAAGTCTACAACATTTTGCATGGCTCGCTTGCCCCGCCGCTGGGGAACCCACTGAGAGGGGTCTCATACGGCGGGACTGGAAGATCCTACCCTGT
The DNA here is from genome assembly GCF_964213995.1 of Mustelus asterias. Lineage (NCBI taxonomy): Eukaryota > Metazoa > Chordata > Chondrichthyes > Carcharhiniformes > Triakidae > Mustelus > Mustelus asterias. Next base: position 17,344,921 of record NC_135813.1, read on the forward strand.
CTCTTCATTTTGCACATCAAAAGGAATCAGCTCCATTAAGATGATAGCAAATCTGTGGAATTCCCTGCCCAGTGAAGCAGTTGAGGCTACCTCTTGAATGTTTTTAAGGTAAGGATAGATAAATTTTTGAACTGTAAAGGAATTAAGGGCTAGGGTGAGCGGGCGGGTAAGTGGAGAGAGTCCACGAAAAGATCAGCCATGATCTTATTGAATGGCGGAGCAGGCTCGAGGGCCAGATGGCCTACTCCTAGTTCTTATGTTCTTATTAAAACAGGTATCGACCCTCCCTCCCTTCCTCCCCCATGGGGGAGGGGAGGGTGGGGCAGGGAAGCAAATACCACAATTGGGAGATGAGCACCAGGAATCATGAACTCCCGACAATTATCCAGACTTGATAAAATGAGCCCCTGCCAATCACTGCAATAAACTGGCGTTGAATCATAGAATTCCTACAGGAGGCCACTCAGCCTGTACTGACCACAATCCCATCCAGGCCCTATTCCTGTAATCCCACACATTTACCTTGCTAATCCCCCTGACACGAGGTCAATTGAGAATGGCCAATCAACCTAACCCGCACATCTTTGGACTGTGGGAGGAAACCGGAGCAGCCGGAGGAAACCCACGCAGACACGAAGAGAATGTGCAAACTCCACACAGACCCGAGGCCGGAATTGAACCTGGGTCCGTGGCGCTGTGAGGCAACAGTGCTAACCACTGTGCCACCCCTTGTGACAGGGTCAGTGCAAGAGCAAACATGACATTGTGACGATTGTCGAGACTCGCAAAGTTACCAGAGGCTGCAATTTCAAACGTAAAACTTAACTGTTTGTAATTTTAACACAGGAAAGTATTTCTTCTCGAGGGCTGTCGGAAAAACCTATAGCAATCGATTTGGTCACTTGACAGCTGTGTTTATGGGAATGCATCAATGAAGAAAAGTTGGCACATTTGCTCCGAGCACTCGCAGGAAAACACCTCTCTGGGAGAATCCAAGGAGACAGACTCTAGTTTATCCGGTATTAATTCACAATGGCATGCAAAACGTAGACATTCTGAAAGAGTGGACAACCACAACAATAATCGCCTACACGCCAATTCAAGTCCTCTTTGTTGGCGCATTCTGTGCATGCATTCCATCTGTTGACTAATTAAGTTAATGACAAATGGCACTGCAGTGTTTGAAGACCGCTGCCGCGCTTACTTACGGACGTCTACTTGACAGAAGGCTAATCTAGATGAAAGGTTTTAAATTCTCCAGGTAATTAGCGCAGCACTCTCAAAAAAGAGGAAATGCCCACCGTACAAATAACTTTCCAAGGGTTGCTCTCGCCTATGCTTTAACCAAGAGCTCCAACAGTATACACAGAAAGCAAAATGAATCCAGATGAGTGTTATAATTTAAAATTAAATACAACTTCTCACATGTGGGCGAGTGAGTGCCTTGAAGTCATAGACTTCATGACACAATCGGCTACCATACAGGCATTTAGTTTTCCATCGCAAGGCAATTTATATCAAATGGTTGTTTTTCAAAGTGACAGCTAATTGTGAGAAAGGTCATGGGAGATTATAGGCATTTAGCCTGCACAATGGTCTGCTCCCTTCCACAGTCCTTAGAAGCCGGCTACTGAAGTTAATTCCAGGCTAGGAATGCAGGTCCCAGTGGATACGACCAACCCCACAATGAGAGACCACCCCAGCTTCAGCCCAACAAATGAAATCCCGCAAGCAGCGTCAATCTGATATCCCATTCATGCCATGGCAGTCACATCGGGAAGCACGACACTGCAAGCGAAGGAGTAACGAATGGCCTGTTGATGAAACTTACACTTGGCTACTGTTTGAATAAGTGGTGGCTGAAAGAGGTGATTGTGTTTTTTTTCTTTGACTTGGCTGGCATTTGCTGCCATTCCAAAATAGTACCCAGATGCTGAATAATAGACGGGGGAGAAGCGGATGCCATATTCGCACGTAACCTTCCTAGATTAAATTAGGATGCATTTATAGTGGGAGTGCCATGGGAACTTGCCTTTCCCCCATCCCCTCCCCCGCAATAACCCTCATCTTTCCACCTCCCCCCGCCAAACAAACCCCTCCCCCATCCCCACATAAACCACTTCACTCCAAGGATGAAATCTACTGGGTTATTAATTCCTTCAGAGTCAACATTTCCTGATAAACAAACAAAAGAAGGTGCCTTTTTTTTTAAATTTAAAGTTTGTGTCACAAGTAGGCTTACATTAACACTGCAATGAAGTTACTGTGAAAATCCCTTAGTCGCCACATTCCGGCACCCGTTCGGGTAGACTGAGGGAGAATTTAGCATGGCCAATGCACCTAACCAGCACGTCTTTCGGACTGTGGGAGGAAACCGGAGCACCCGGAGGAAACCTACGCAGACACGAGGAGAATGTGCGGATTACACACACAGACAGTGACCCAAGCCGGGAATCGAATCTGGGTCCCTGGCATTGTGAGGCAGCAGTGCTAACCACGGTGCCAAGGTGCCGCCCCTAATTGTTAAATGCCACCTGCTAATTCTTCAGTCCCAACCTCCCCACCTCCCGTATGGGACCTCACACGTGCGGCTGAGATTTAGAAGCTTGGACAAGAGGTAAACAAAGCTCCTCCAACTCGCTGTTCAATTTTTGACTTTCCGCCAATAGTCAAGAACTCAGCATTTGTGTTACCTGGTCAGCCTGATTTACAACACGATTAAAGACCCCGGTACTCAAACTCACCCCAGTGCCAGCGGAGAAACATTCCACACTGAGGCTGGAATTTTACAACCCGCTGTGTCGGGGAAGGTGGGTGGGCCACAGGACTCTGTAAAATTGGGCGCCATGCCAACAGCACCTTTCCTGGCACCTATCCAACCCCTGCTGCAATTCTACCAGCGGCCTGGGAGACGCGGACCTGTTAGTGGGCATTTCAGGACCATCCTCAGCCACTGCTGGGAATATTACCCATGGTCAGGAGCTTGGCATCGTATCCAGCCAGACAGATGTAACCTGGTGGCCGGGTGAGGAAGGATCACCTTTTTGGGGCCTTTGTTTGGAGGCTCCCCATCTCATGTTTTCCCTCCCACCCCGTTCTGTCCACCCCGACACCCGCCTCTCCACCTCACCCACCCACCCCCCACCTGGCTGGGTCCTCCCAGCATGGCCCCAGTGAGACCCCAGATTTACCTTCATCTGGGCTCCATGGCTGCACGCTTCCCTCTGAGACTACTTGTAGTTCCAGCAGTGACCACCCGCCCCCGGTGGCGGTGCTGGGAGGGGATAGGTGTGACATCACTCTAGCTGTGGGGCAAGCCGGCCGAGTCGACTATTCGGATGGGGTATGGGTCAGGGACTCCAGACCTAGAGTAAAGCCTGGTCCTTCGCTTCATCATTCAGCTTTGTAAAAGTGCAGCGAAAGCAAGGAAAACTGTAATGATCATGATACTTAGGAAGACGTTTGCTCATGTGGAGCTGGTTGGCAGGTCAGTCATGATCTCATTGACTGGGGGGACAAGCAGAGAGGTGGAGGGCCTACTCCAGCTCTGACGTCTGATCAGTCTGGCCTTCTAAACAATTTCTAAATACTGCTTCTTGTTATATTTAGGGCGGCATGGTGGCACAGTGGTTAGTGTGTAATTAAATTCCCAGCACAAGGAGAACCAGAAGATATGAAATTGGTTGTTTGGTGATGCTTTTTGTGACAATCTACCAGATGGACATTCAAGCGGTGCCGGATTCATAATATTCCTGGTAGGTAAGGAAGGAAAATGTTGCCCCTTGGCCTGGGAAGCAAAGAAATTAAAACGGGTTGTCGAAAATACATTGGTAGCGGAGGAAAACCCATCGTAATTTGGTGTTTGTTTTTGAAGAAGTGCTACAACCATGGCAGAAGGTAGAAGTAAACCGGTGGGATTTGATTGTCCCAGTCTTTTCAGATGCCGAACCATAATCGGCAACGGAAGGCAGAGGTGGAAATGTGGACCCTTGTCACAATACCGAAAAAAAAGCAAGGTATGGCATTAGCTATATCACTTCCAATTGGGAGCAAGATAAGAAGCAAAGTATTTTCCGACTGGACAGCACATGCCCTGAACCAAGAAGAAGGGCTACAGCTCCTGATACAATACTTAGATAAGTTTTACCAGAAAGATGAGTTCTTGGAGAATTATGAAGGATGGGTGATGTTTGACAGGATTAGGAGACAAGACACCCAGTCCATGGAAGACTATATCATGGATTTTGACAGGGGCCGTAAAAGGCTCATGAAATTTAATTTGGAGATTCCAGATGCAGTATTGGCCTTTAAATTGTTGGACTGTGCATGTCTGTCGCATATGGATACTCTTTTAGTAATGACTGGAATACAATTAAAGTGGAACAAAACCCCTCTTTGATCAAATGGCAGCATCATTAAAAAGGTTTTTCGGGAAAAAATCATTCCTCGCCACCTTGTTCAATGCAGACCGGAATACCATAGCACCCAGAACAGAGGAGTCAATGGTCACTCAACCATGTGCCAGTCCAAATGGTACAAGGAGGCCTTTAAACAGACACAGTTACATTAACAGACCTAGTGTCAAACCGTTAGAACTGATTTGAAAATGGGGAAAGACGACGCGCATGGGATACTGATAAAAGACGTTTAAATCGAAGGAATGCTAGAGGGATTGTAAATCGTTGTTTTTTTCAGTACAGCACAGAACAGGCCCTTCGGCCCACGATGTTGTGCCGAGCTTTATCTGAAACCAAGATCAAGCTATCCCATTCCCTATCATCCTGGTGTGCTCCATGTGCCTATCCAATAACCGCTTAAATGTTCCTAAAGTGTCTGACTCCATTATCACTGCAGGCAGTCCATTCCACACCCCAACCACTCTCTGAGTAAAGAACCTACCTCGGACATCCTTCCTATATCTCCCACCATGAACCCTATAGTTATGCCCCCTTGTAATAGCTCCATCGCTGTTCCCAATACGATTCCCCACACCACTACATTATAAACTGCCTGAAAAGAAGAAATATTGTCTTTGAAACCATTCTCTGCTCCCAATGTTTCTTCAGAAGGAACTCTTCAAATGCAGACAATAAAAGTATAACAAAAAACTTATAAATCAAAGAAAGGGTTTAATAAAGAAACTTCATTACTCCAAACTTTAGGGCCTCGCCCTAGGCCAATCCAAGTTCCCCACAATTCCCAACAGGTTCTTACTTATTGTGAGTCAGCTGACCATCACATTATTCTGTCATTGGTTTCATTGTTTACTGGGTCAGCTGACCCTTACAGCTTATTACCATTGGTCACATTACATGCAATACAAAGTTGTCACCAGTTACATTCTGACAGTTAGCACTGCTGCATCACAGCGCCAGGGACCCGGGTTCAATTCCAGCCTCGGGTCACTGTCTGCGTGGAATCTGCACATTCTACCCGTGTCTGCGTGGGTTTCCTCCAGGTGCTCTGGTTTCCTCCCACACTCCAAAGATGTGCGAGTTAGTTTGATTGGCCATGCTACATTGACCCTAATGTCAGGGGGATTAGCCGGGTAAATGAGGGTTGTGGGAATAGGGCCTGGGTGGGATTGTGGTCTGTCCAGACCCGATGGACCAAATGGCCTCCTTCTGTATTGTAGGGATTCTACGATTCTATGAAGCCAGTGTGAAGGCAGAATACACATTCTGAGTGACATTTCATGTTTAGTGGATTATTAAGCACTTTTAGGCACAGTGACACAATGGTTAGCACTGCTTCCCGAGAGCGTGAGGGACCCGGGTTCAATTCCAGCCTTAAATGACTGTCTGTGTGGAGTTTGCATGTTCTCCCCAGGTCTGCATGAGTTTCCTCCCAAAGATGTGCGGGTTAGGTGGATTGACCATGCTATATTGTCCCTTAGTGCCCTATGCTATATTGTCCCTTAGTGCCCTATGCTATATTGTCCCTTAGTGTCCTAAGATGTGTAGGTTAGGTGGGGGTAAGTGTGTGGGGTTACAGGGGGGGCTGGGTAAGATGCTCTATCAGAGAGAGTCAGTGCAGACTCGATGGGCCATGTGGCCTCCTTCTGCATTGTAGGGATTCTAGGATTCTACAATCAGTCTTCACAATTATTTCTCTCAAGTCATAAATGAAGTTTTGTATTCTCCATTAACTAACCTGAAGGAGGAAATTCACAACATAATTAAGACAGAAATGACAATAGTAAAGGAAGCCAGGTTGTGGAGTAAATCTGCTTAATTGGGAATCCTTAAAAAGCAAACAACGATCAGAAAGTACCTCAAATGAAACAAAACATTTCTTGCGGGTGGAATGTAACTTGGAACAAGACCGTTTATCAATCATGAATTCCATTGCCAAAAGGGAGCTGTGATCAGATATACGGATCATAACGGTATATATTAGTCAAAATGAGAAACTTAACCATAACATTCGGAAATTAATGGATTTGCACAAATTCCTGCATTTCAGATCTTGAAGTAATGCAAAATATTAAGCTAGATAGGTATCTCCAAAATTATTGTTCCTCACTAGGCCAATGTCGAGACCTTTTGATTGATAGACAAGATATGTTTCTTTCTTTCATTCAATATGTGCTTATTTACTTTCCAAACAAGACTACTTCAGTCGCACTGTAGTTAAAACACTTTGCTTGCAAAGCGAGTTGAATCTTTTTACTAAAGGCCAAAAGAATTTAATCATCTTCAAGGCAACTGCATTCAGAATTAGGCATTAGAAACATGTATGACAAAGACTGAGAGAGGGGGAAAGAGAGAGAGGCAGAGGGAGGTAGGGTGATAAAGTTTACGTGGATTACAACACTGCCCTCTCCAGCAGCGAATGATTGATGGGGACATTAAGATAAGTAACGATGCTACAAAGTGCAAATCTGGCCCCAGGCTAACAAGGTAAACATCCCTGTGCTATTAGCCGCGTTCATCTAATAGAAGGGTGTCTTCTAAAGTCAGCCAGTATACCTGCTGCTATGCCCAGAGTCATAATTGGAAAATGGTACGAAAGAAAATGAGTGGATGTTTTCAGAGGCACGTAACAAGTTGGAAAACCTCAAACTCTAGCTGACCTGATATCCTTTTTTGGTCTGTGTTGATTATGTAGGATGAAGGTCTTTGTGTAAATGTGTTCACCTCTCGAACTGACTGCAGGGAAAACCAAAAAACCAAGGGGGCGACATAATGGTCAGCATTGCTGCTTCACAGCGCCAGGGACCCGGGTTCGATTCCCGGCTTGGGTCACTGTCTGTGTGGAGTTTGCACGTTCTCCCCGTGTCTGCGTGGATTTCCTCCGGGCGCTCCGGTTTCCTCCCACAGTCTGAAAGACATGCTGGTTAGGTGCGTTGACCCGAACAGGCGCCGGAGTGTGGCGACTAGGGGAATTTCACAGTAACTTCATTGCAGTGTTACTGTAAGCCTTACTTGTGACTAATAAACAAACTTTACTTACGTTACGCACCTAGGAGAAACATTCAACTTTACAGTTCAGCTCCGTCCATTTCAGTTTCATTTCATAGAACAGCAGGGCGAGGCAGGAAATCTTTACGTTCACAAAGTTAAGAGCACAGAATATGGCCATTCAGCCCAGCAGCACCAGGATAGCATTTGTGCTCCACATGCGCCAATTCCCACCCCTCACAGTCCAACCCCTTCAACATACCCTATTCTTTTCTCCCTCATTTGCACATCTCATTTCCCATTGGACACACCTGTGCTGTTTGCCTCAACTACTACTTACAATTGCAATTGTATAGGGCGTTGGTGAGGCCACACCTGGAGTATTGTGCGCAGTTCTGGTGTCCTTATCCGAGGAGGGATGTCCTTGCTGCAAAGGGAGCGCAGCGAAGGTTTACCAGGCTGATTTCCTGGGATGGCAGGTCTGTCACATGAGGAGAGACTAAGTTGGTTAGGATTATATTCACTAGAGTTTAGAAGAGTGAGAGGGGATCACGTAGAAACTTATAAAATTCTAACAGGGTTAGACAGGGTAGATTCAGAAAGAATGTTCCCAATGGTGGGGGAGTCCAGAACTAGGGGTTATAGTTTGAGGATAAGGGGTAAACCTTTTAGAACTGAGGCGGGGAGAAATTTCTTCGCCCAGAGAATAGTGAATCTGTGGAATTCACTACCACAGAAAGTAGTTGAGGCCAAACATTGTCTGATTTCAAGAAGAAATTAGATAATAGCTCTTAGGACTAAAGGGATCAAGGGATATGGGGAGGAAGGTGGGATTAGCGTATTGAATTTGAGTCGTAGTGAATGGCGGAGCAGGTTCGAAGGGCCGAATGACCTACTCCTGTTTCTAGTTTCTATGACTCTTAAGTGTCCTTAATTGATGGGCAATAAGTGCTGGCCCAACCAGCAATTCCCACGAACGAATAAAAAATATAGGTACTCAACAACTGCCATTGTTTTGGAAGAATCTGATAAGCACAAATATAAATACATATAAATATATTCCGGGTCTGCGTGGGTTTCCTCCGGGTGCTCCAGTTTCCTCCCACAGTCCAAAGATGTGCGGGTTAGGTTGATTGGCTATGCTAAATTGACCCGAATGTCAGGGTAAACATGCTGGGGTTACGGGAATAGGGCCTGGTTGGGATTGTGGTCGGTGCAGACTCGATGGGCCGAATGGTCTTCTTCTGCACTGTAGGGGTTCTAAGATTCTATTCTATGATAGAGGAAAAATCATAAAATTGAGATTCAATTCTGTGTAGACCACCAATTTTCTGAAAACCTTCCCATCCAAGTATCTTCACAGGAGACTTGAAGTGTGCTATATTTTTTTGGAATTGTGATTCCATCATTAGATTTCCCATACACTGTAATAATTTTATCTTCACAACTCAAGGGTATCTTTCTATCAATGAGGGATATCAGCAATGATGAGGCGCCACAAATTAGGACAATCTCCCAGTTTTTGGTGCTGAAGAATTTCAAGTTTGACATTTACTGCAGCAGTCTGAAGGTAGATAATTTGTTACTATATTCCCCACAGTTATTTTAACCTTGGCCAATTTTTCTCTTGCAACTGTTTATCCAGATGTGAAGTAATCATTAAACAGCTGCATGCAATTAGTTCAGGTGAAGCGGCCAACAATGCTTCAGATCCACGTAGCACTTGGAAGGACAGAAGAAAGACATTGGAATTTTGTTGAGAGTTCATTATGCAAAGTTCCCCAGAATAAAAGAGGCAGACAGACTGTGAATTTACTCTTGCGGTTATTTAAAGGAACTAGTTTTTTTTTGTGCCAGTGCCCAAGATTGGAGAGGACCCAGCTTATAACCCGGAACCTAACTCTGCAACATTCACCCTCTCTGAACAAATACGCCAAGCTTACAAAGCACAGGTGAACCACATCTGGTGAACACCATCGACAAATCAGTACATATCCAAAAAGGCCAGAACTTTTACAGATGCACCTTTTTTTTGGCTGTATCACAGCTTGGTATGGCTTCTGTTCTGTCCAAGACTGCAAGAAACTACAAAAGCTCGTGAATGTATCTCAATCCATCCAATGTAGCAAACCAGCCTTCCATCCATGGACTCGGTCTACACTTCCCGCTGCCTTGGCAAAGCAGCCAGCATAATTAAGGACCCCATGCACCCCGGACATTCTCTCTTCCACCTTCTTCCGTCAGGAAAAAGATACAAAAGTCTGAGGTCACATACCAACAGACTCAAGAACAGCTTCTTCCCTGCTGCCATCAGACTTTTGAATGGACCTACCTTGCATTAAGTTCATCTTTCTCTAATCAAAATCAAATCAAACTTTCACCCCTCTTGATCTTTTCCCCTCGGTACTCGAAGAAACATTGGCACTTTAGCCAGTGAATCCCCGAAGCAATCTCAATTATGGGCTACAAGAAAGTGGGAGAGTGGCACTAGGTGAATTACTCCTTCAAAGAACCAGCCCTGATTTGATTTGATTTATTATTGTCACATGTATTGGGGTACAGTGAAAAGTATTGTTTCTTGCACGCTATACAGACAAAGCATACCGTTCATAGAGAAGGAAGGGAAAGGGTGCAGAATGTAGTGTTACAGTTATAGTTAGGGTGTAGAGAAAGATCAACTTAATGCAAGGTAGACTAATGAGAGCTAAAAGCATAGAACAAGAGTAAAAGTGGAATTAGTGGGTTTGCTGGGCACAGCTTGCAAGAAGTTGCCTTGCTCCGGCACCATCTTGAAATATGGCAGGCCAAATGGCCTCCTTCTGTGCTGTACCCATTCAGTGATTAATTATGTCCCACATTAGAAACCTGTACAAAAATGCAGTTTGATTTCAATGTATCCCCCTTTTCCACATCCAATTTATTTGGGTTTTAAAATAACTCAAGGATCACACTAATTTTTAGTTCTCAATATTGAACTGATTTAAAGTTATATCGTGCCACAGATCCACTGAATTATTACAGCACAGGAGGCTTCCATTTGGCCCATCGTGTGTGCACCAGCTCTCCAAATGAGCATCATGTCTTAATGCCATTCCCCTGCCTTTTCCCTGTACCTCAGGAACTTGTACATGATGTTTCTATTCAAGTAATCTCCTAATGCTCTTTTGAATGCCTCAATTGAATCCATCTCAACCACACTTCCTGGCAGCGCATTCCAGACCCGAACCACTCACTGTATGGAATAGTTTTCTCCCACATCACATTTGTTTCTTTTGCAAATCACTTTAAATTTTTCTACTTTGTCCAGCCCCCCTCATGATTTTGAGCATCTCTAACAAGTCTCTTCTATGCCTTCTTCTCTCCAGTTTTAAAGCTTATTTATTAGTCACAAGTAGGCTTACATTAACCTTGCAATGAAGTTACTGTGAAAGTCCCCATGCTGCCACGCTCCACGCCTGCTCAGTTACATGGAGGGAAAATTTAGCATGGCCAATGCACCTAACCAGCACGTTGGAGACTGTTCTCCATAGAAAACAATCCCAACCTCTCCAATCTATCCCCATAACTGAAGTTTCTCATCCCTGGAACCATCCTTGTTTTAAAGTTTGTTTGCATAAACACTTACCTTCTCAGAGAGAACATCATTATATATGTTACCATCACCATCTAAACATAAGTGACACTTACTTCCCTTTCCAATACAATTAGTCTGGTGAGGCAGAGTAGGATGCGAACTGTGCCAGGTATGAACTCTGTTCAAAACTGAGGTACATTCACATTGGATGAATGTGTGCAACCTTTCCCAACATATTCTCGAACATTCGTTTCAGTCCCCACTCACACTGCAATGGAGCCAAGCTCCCCAATGAGGGTTGTATAGGGTGGCACGCTATAAAAAGCAAGATCCCACAAACTGATCATCCCGACACCAAATGCGTTAGCCATGGCTCAGTAACACCTAGAGTCAGAAGGGTGGAGGACAGGGGGATGGGCTCAAGTTCCATTCCAGAGACTTCAGCACAGGATCGACACTGACAGTTTGCAGTACTGAGGGAGTGCGGCACAGTTGGAGATCCCACCTTTCAGGTGGGATATTAAACCAAGCCCGCGTATCGGGTGGATGGAAGACATCCTGTGGAGGTATTTCAAAGAGGAGGAGGGGAGTTCTCCCTGTGTTCTGGCCCACATTTATCACAGATTATCCAGCCATCATTACACTGGGCCTTGCCATGAGCCAGCTGGCCGCACCGTTCCCTACATTTACAGAGTGATGACACTTCAAAAGTACTTAATTATTTGTAAAGCACTTTGGAACTTCCCAATGTCGTGGATGGCACTATAGAAGTGCAAAGGTGGCACTGTGGTATTATCACTGGACGAGTAATCCCGAGGCCCAAGCTAGCGTCCAGGGGAGTTGGGTTCAAATCTCAACATGGTAGCTGGTGGAGTTTAAATTCAGTTGATAAAAAAATTTGGAACATTAAAGCTACTCTCAGTAATTGACTTATAAAAACACACCTGGTTCACTGATGTCCTTTAGGGAAGGAAATCAGCCGTCTTTGCCTGGTCTGGCCTACATGTGACTCCAGAGCCACTGCATTGTGGTTGACTCTCAACTGCCCTCTGAAATGGCCCAGCAAGCCACTCCGTTCAAGGAATGCCCACATTCCATAAGAGACTAAAGATTTTTTTAAAGTATCTACTTTTGGTGTTGCTTCATTTATCTTACTGTTTATATTACTGTTAAATCTGAGAGTGCCACCAGTAGTTGTACTGAAAGATTAGTTCAGAAGCTTGGGATATACATACATAATTCAGTAGAGGGTGACCCGGTGAAAGAGCAGTGAAAGGGTTTAGCTCTGCAGATTAATTATACATTTTAAGAATGATTTAATTTACTCAAGCACTTTCAGCACTGGCTGTGCTTAACTAATCAAACAGGTCACTTAAACAAGGAGAGTTATTATTGGAGTTTAAACTTTATCTGCATCTAAGTCATGCCAGCTGGGGTTTGTTGCCAGTGAGATTGGAGAGCACAAGTTAACAGGATCTCCAGTGCCAATCTCATGCCAAAGCACAGGCCATGCTTGGGGAAGCTCTGGTATGAATCTGGTAATGTAAACAGCGCAAAGCGTGTCTGCTCCATTGAGCTAAGTGCTGCTGCAACATTACACAGAAGAGTGCTTGACCCAATGAGATGGAAAGGGGCACCATTCTTCTCAGATGCTTTCAGTGAAAGCACTTTGTGAGCAGGGCTCCTTGTGCTAGTCAAGATTTCCAAACTCCCAACCATTAAACAAACTGGAGATTCATGCCTCATCCTTGGTTTTATTAAATGATGTTTGAGGGTTTCATCTCTTGAAATTCTCCCGCCTGTTTAAACCCGAGTAAAACTTATGTTGACAAATTTAGTTTGCACATTTGGATGCATTTCCCCTGACCAGCAGCTGACCCCTGCAGCGAATGTGAATTTCAGGGATTATATAAACAGACTAAAAGCAAATCCAGAGGGATATTCGGAAGGCTTTCCAATTGATCTCAAATGTAAACTATACAAGGATGCTGTCTCGTCAAATGCATTACTCTGAAACAGCGAAGGCAGCAACAGCTGCGGAGTTAATAAAAGGTGCATTCTGGACAACATCAAAGCAGATCCTGGATGGGCATACTAAACAATACTGTTACATTTATAACACACTCGCACACAAACACAGACACCAACGCACACACACCCACACACTAATGCACACGCACCCACTACTAACGCGCGTCCACCCACACACACACACACTAACGCGCGTCCACACACACACACACTAACGCGCGCGCACCCACACACACTAATGTGCACGCACCCACACACACACACTAACGCGCACGCACCCACACACACACGCACTAACACGCACGCACACACACACTGCTGGGAATGAAAGTAGTTGTGTGCATCTTGGTTTGAGATGCTCAAGTCCCACCCATTTGTGCAGTGGCCCAGTGGTTAGCACTGCTGCCTCACAGCGCCAGGGACCCGGGTTCAATTCCCGGTCTGTGTGGAGTCTGCACATTCGCCTCGTGTCTGCATGGGTTTCCTGCGGGTGCTCCGGTTTCCTCCCAAGGTCTGGCTAGGTGGATTGGCCAGGTTAAATTCTCCCTCAGTGTACCCGAACAGGCGCTGGAATGTGGCAACTAGAGGATTTTTACAGTAACTTCACTGCAGTGTTACATTAAGCCTACTTGTGACACTAATAAATAAAATTTTAAAAATTTACACTGTCGCGAGATCCCAAAGGTGCTCAGTAACTGATTGGCACCAACCATGACTTTGACCTGCTGGCTGCAAATTTTGTCATGTGGCCATGTATGGTCCATTCGGAGAGAAATAGGGAAAACTAAACCTGCAGCTGCCAACTTCCAGAACTATTCAGTTTAAGCCAGTTGCCATCACTCTTGCCTCTAAGACTCAATGTATGGGTTCAAATGCTTGTTGAGGAAAGCTCGTACTGTTGGAGTTGATCAGCAGATATTGGCCTGCAGCTTCCTGGCCCCATGGATTTGGGGGGGCTATCCAGTGATGCCCTGGGGAATGCCTCTTGGAAGTTCCTAGATAAGGCTTTATGTGGCCATTGTCCATAAATGCGAAGTTCCCCTGGACAATTGCACTGACAACCTTCCAAAAAAACTATATGAATCAGTAACCATCGATGGTTCTGCCAGCAAATTGTTACTCTGAAAGAGTTAGAAGCAATAAAAGTGCTTCTAACTTCAGCGTAACTTTTTTAAACACCCAGAACGAGACCTCCCCACAGCTCTGACCCCCCAAACCCCCGCAAACTAAGCACCACAACCCCTAGGCTATTCACCACCAGCATGGGATTCCCCATCCTCCTGCCCGAATTCAGCTTTATTCTCCAGGCAGTCAGTGTGTCTGGAAAATATTTAGCTCAAGGATTGTAAAAGCAAGTTAATTACTCATTTCCACTAGGAATTTGTTACTTTGGATAGAGCTGTTGAACTTCCGTTTACATAAAAGATTCTTTGGGTGGTTGATTGACAGGGTCATGTGATAATGTGGTTAATGTGGTCTGTAGCAGAGAGAGACAAAGCTTTTTGCAGTTTAGAGTTGGAGTACTAGCTGGAAATTGTTTGAAAACAGAAGCTTCTCTGCAAGCTGCCCTGAAATTAATTTCTCTCTAAAACCTTCAACACTGTCTCATTCATCCGAGCAAGCGGCAGGGTAGTTAACACTGCTGCCTCACAGTGGCAGGGACCCAGGTTCAATTCCAGCCTTGGGTGACTGTGTGGAGTTTGCATATTCTCCCAGTATTTGTGTGGGTTTTCTCCGGGTGCTCCTGTTTCCTCCCACAGTCCAAAGATATGCAGGTTAGGTGGATTGGCCCTTAGTATCCCAAGATGCGTAGGTTAGGGTGTTAGTGGGGTAAATGTGTGGGGTTATGGGGATAGGGTGGGCATGGTCCTGGATAAGAAGTTCTGTCTGAGGATTGGGACAGGCTCGATGGACTGAGAGGCCTCCTTCTGCACTGTAGGGATTCCACGATTCTTGTATATTTATGGTTGCTAACTATATTTACCAACCATAAATACAGTTCATGTATTTACAGTCTGTAAGAGAGATGTTGCTTATTTGGAACTGAAACAGTGATATGTTAGAAATTAAAGCTGTTTCCTTTTCAATTTTAAATACTGTTCAACTCTTAATAGTGAAGCTACTTCATTTGTTAGAGTTATATTTAAACTGTGTTATTAAATAAAGTTTGTTTGATGAAAAAGATTCCTAATTTGTCAGTGGAATTACTCCTGGAATGCAACATCCTATCCTCATATTTATGTCAAAAACAGAAATTTGTTGGGATCTAGAATACACCTTGGGGTTCTGGTCCAATACCATAACACGTCCATGTCCAACTCCCCCCCATCCCAAATGTCCAACTCCCCCTGGTACCTGATTCACCCTCTGCCCTCACCCCCAATGCTCTTACCCCCGCCCTTGTCCAAATCCCGACCCCCCCCACATCCCGTTCACTTGCCTCAGACAATCAATCCCCTTCGCCCTGGTCGGTTATTTGCAGTGCGACTTTGAAACTCACCTGCTTTACGGCAACTCGTTCTGTAAAAATAGGGGTGTGACCTCCTACTCCTTTTAGACTTGTTGGCTGGAGCCAGGAATGTGCTGTTCTGCCCGAATCTCACCCAGCCTGAGTCAGGGGAGTCAAGTGAAACATGCGCTCAGGAGTTTCAGCGCAGGACAGGTGAGGTGGAGTTACAATCTGCTGCTGATTGCCAACCGAGGAAGTCACAGCCCAATATATTAAAGCAAGGTCCTTCCTCCCTGTTCCTGTTTTTCTGATGGATATGCAGGCCCTGCAGTATTAATTCAAGGAAGGGCAGGGAATTCAGCCTCTTTCCTGTCCAGATTGCATCCCCAATTACCACCTCCAAAAGTCTTGTTGGTATTATTGCTAGACTGTTAATCCAGAAACTCAGCTAATGTTCTGGGGACCCGGGTTCAAATCTCGCCGGAGCATATGGTGGAATTCGAATTCGTAAAAAGTATCTGGAATTAAGAATCCACTAATGAGCATGAAATCATTGTCGAATGTCGGAAAAACCCATCTGGTTCACTAGTGTCGTTTAGTGAAGGAAATCTGCTGTCCTTATCTGGTCTGGCCTACATGTGACTCCGCAGCCACAACAATCGACTGCCTTCTGAGATGGCTTAGCAAGCCACCTAGTTTCAAGGGCAACGAGGGATGGGCAATAAATGCTGGTCAGCCAGCAATGCCCATGTCCCACGAATTAATGAAGAAAATACAGGATAATTGTCGCATTCATGATTATTTGCAGAATCTTGGTAAAAGGACTAGCCTAGCCTATCTGCGAATTCACCCTTTTAATATATTAATTGTCTTTAATTATATGCAGGCTGTGTGCATTAATTGGGGTTGCACTTGAGCCAATGTAAAGAGGCACTTACTGAAACTATGGTGTGGTTTGAGTTAAGAGGTATATTGTAATCTTTCACTCTGCAAATCAATGTTAGATTGAGTAAAAGTTGGCTCCAGTATTATATTTCAGCAACTAGCTTTCCTGATTAGAACACACTGTACTGTACTTCAGATTAGTTCAATGTTTCCAGTGAGTTTTTGGACCCCAGCAATCTGTAATTCTTCATCCAGGCAATCAACCTCCACACGTGAACTTGAGCAAAGAATGTCAGCAGATTATTCAATTGTGGAGGACATCACAATCGTGGGAATTCTTTGTCCTTTTCAGTCATATACAGAGGAGACAACAGCGATCACTGTTGGCATCCAGAAATGCCTGATATTCCCCCAGGACTCCTTTCTAACCCAGTATGTGAGAAGACCAACAAGGGAGGATCCACTGCAGAAAAAGGTAATGGGGAATGAATCAGAGCAAGTATTGGAAGTAAAAGCAGGGGAACATTTAAGCAATAGTGACCCTAATAATAATATGGTTTAAGACAATAACGGAGAAAACAAGTATTGTGAAGTAGAGGGCAACAGATCGCAGAAAGCCAATTTTGAGGGGCTGGCATACAAGGTGGGAAAATAGATGGACAACATTATTTGCCAATGATGGAGCGCAACAATGGAAACATTCAACAGAATAGAGGAAAAATGAATTCCATGAAGAAACAAGGAAAAAAAAATGAAACACAAATTAGCTACCATGGATGAATAAAAGCATGAGGGAAACATTGAGGGCAAGCAAAGGGACATAGACTTC
Source organism: Mustelus asterias (assembly GCF_964213995.1). Lineage (NCBI taxonomy): Eukaryota > Metazoa > Chordata > Chondrichthyes > Carcharhiniformes > Triakidae > Mustelus > Mustelus asterias. The sequence goes on from NC_135813.1 coordinate 17,362,092, forward strand.
GTACCACAGACTGCAGAGGAGGACATGACAAGGAAGAATATGAAGTGACCAGGAGAGAATTAAAAAGATGGGAAAGAAAAGAGGAACTCTGAAATTAAATTATTCAGGAACATAAAACAAATATCTGCCTGCAGAATACTTGAAGCAAAGAAAGTTGGGATGGGAACTGGGCCACAAAGGGATCAACAGAGTAAAGTCATAGACTGCAATATGGAAATGACAAACACAATGTGCGGGATTTTCCGGCCGTTCCCACCGCCGATGGTGACCCCCATCGCGGGTTTCCCGGCAGCAGAGGGTGTGAATAATGGGAAACTCCGTTGACAGCGGTGGGACTGGAATATCCCGCAGCTGGCCAATGGTGGGTCAATACTGAACAGAAGTTAATACCAAAGAGAGCTGCAACAGATGACAATGAGGGGTGACACAGTGGTTAGCACTGCCGCCTCACAGCGCCAGGGTCCTGGGTTCGATTCCCGGCTTGCGTCACTGTTTGTGCGGAGTCTGCACGCTCTCCCCATGTCTGCGTGGGTTTCCTCCGGGTGTTCCAGTTTCCTCCCACAGTCCGAAAGTGCTGGTTAGGTTGATTGGCCGTGCTAAATTCTCCCTCAGTGTACCCGAACAGGCGCCAGAGTGTGGCGACGAGGAGATTTTCACAGTAACTTCATTGCAGTGTTAATGTAAGCCTGCTTGTGACACTAATAAATAAACTTTTTTAAAAAAAAGTTTGCAGAATGGCCAAATGAAATCCACCACAGAGGAATTTGAGGGATTACATTTTGCTGAGAAGAGATAAGCAGCTCACATATTAATTGGAAAAGAAGATTCTAACTGGGACAGATGAACAAAGGGATCTCAGAGTACAGATACACAAATCACTAAAAACGTGACGGTACACATTAATAAAGCCATAAGACAGCAACGACAAAGTTGCTGGGATTTATTTATAGAGGGATAGAATGGAAGGCAGGGACACTGAGCAAAACCTGCGTCAAACCATGATTAGGCCAGACCCGAAACAATGTGCCCTCAAACAGAACACCATGTCACAGCACAAGATAACCCTCGTTCTAGTTTCTCGACTGGCGGGTGAAACTAGAACTAGGGGGCATAGCCTCAAAATAAGGGGAAGCAGATTTAGGACTGAGTTGAGGAGTAACTTCTTCACACAAAGGGTTGTGAACCTGTGGAATTCCCTGCCCAATGAAGCAGTTGAGGCTACCTCATTGAATGTTTTTAAGGCAAGGATAGATAAATTTTTGAACAGTAAAGGAATCGAGGGTTATGGTGAGCGGGCAGGTAAGTGGAGCCGAGTCCACAAAAAGATCAGCCATGATCTTATTGAATGGCGAAGCAGGCTCGAGGGGCCAGATGGCCTACTCCTGCTCCTAGTTCTTATGTTCTTCTAATTCAAGTACTGTAAAGCATTTAGAGACATCTGGTGGTTGAGAAAAGCGCTATATAAATGCAAGCCTTCCTTTACTCCCTACCAACACTTTTTTTTTATTCGTTCACAGGGTGTGGGCGACGCTGGCTGGGCCAGCATTTATTGTCCATCCCGGAGGGCAGTAGAGAGTCAGCCATGATGCTGTGAGTCATACGTAGGCCAGACCAGGTGAGGACGGCAGAGTTCCTTCCCTAAAGGACATTAGTGAAGCAGATGTTTTTTTATGAAAATCCATAGAATAGAATCCCTACAGTGCAAAAGGAGGCCATTCGGCCCGAGTCTGCACCGACCACATTCCCACCCAGGCCCTATTCCCGTTACCCCACACATTTACCCTGCTAATCCCCCTGACACTAGAGTCAATTTGACGATCTGCAAGAAGGTCGCGCATATCGACACAGCAACGCCGGCATCTCCACACCATGACTACCATCGACACCGCAAACTGCCGGCTCCAAGTGGAGAGGATCTGCAAGAAGATCGCGCATATCGACACAGAACTTCTTACTTGGGTCAATTTGGCATGGTTAATCAATCTAACCCACACATCTTTGGACTGTGGGAGGAAACAGGAGCACCCGGAGGAAACCCACGCAGACACGGGGAGAACGTGCAGACTCCACACAGTCAGTGACCCGAGGCTGGAATTGAACCCGGGGTTCCTGGCGCTGTGAGGCAGCAGTGCTAACCACTGTGCCACCGTGCCGCCCATGATGCCGTCAACAATGGTTTTGTGGTCATCGTTAGACTTTTAATTCCAGCTCGTTTTAAAATTCAAATTTCACCAACTGCAATGGTGGGATTCAAACCCGGGTCCCCGGGGCATTCGCCTGGGTCTCTGGATTACTAGTCCAGTGACAATACCACTACGCCACTGTCTCCCCTGAAGTTATCTTTTGCAGCACTGCCTATCCTTATTCCATCTTATTCCATTTCATTTCACAGGACTCTTACCAACGGAAGTATATTTTAAATAGAAACACTTTGTGCAAAAGGAATAGCTATATAAACAAGCGGAATTATTTGAACAGATTTTTCCCCGAAACTGTGCTGCCTGGGCTGGGCTCCCTGGTCGTGTGGGGACTGTGCGCTATTCATCTCCCCTCACTCGCTATGTTAAAACAAAAACCGAATCCAGCAGGATCTGGCTGTCTATTGACTGTTAAAAACACAGAAATGTAAAGAATGCATTCCTAAGCTTCACTTTTTCCATCACCAAAAGGCAGATGTTGCGTGCGAACCCTTTGCGCTGCCCACCTCATCACTTTTCCACCCTCCATTTCCGCAGAAAGGCACCTATACCAAATTGGCCGAGCTACCATGCCCGCCTAACTCAGCTGTCACTAACACAAATAAATCATTCTCAGATAAAATCATTTGCATCGAACCCTGGCAGCGAAACAGGAGATGAGTAATCTTGATCTCATCATTGGCATTTCCCAGGAAGCAAAGGCAGGTTGCCAAAAAGATTGAAGAGTTTTCAGATATCAGTGAATGTATAGTTTGAGGTGTTTAACTAAGGGTCAGTCTATGTTTATTTTTATACACACAAAGGTTATATTGTTTCAACCGCTATTCCAGGGGCAGGGAGCAGGAATGATCCCGGCTTGGGTCACTGTCTGTGCGGAATCTGCACGTTCTCCCCGTGTCTGCGTGGGTTTCCTCCGGGTGCTCTAGTTTCCGAAAGACGTGCTGGTTAGATGCATCGGCCAAGCTAAATTCTCCCTCGGTGTACCCGAACAGGTGCCGGACTGCGGCGGCTAGGGGATTTTCACAGTAACTTCATTGCAGTGTTAATGTAAGCCTACTTGTGACTAGTAAATAAACTTTCAAAACTCTCGGGGGCCATACAATAGGGATACAATTCCACTGGGGGTGATGATGGCCTTGTGGTATTATCGCTGGACTATTAACCCAGAAACTCAGCTGATGTTCTGGGGACCCGGGTTCGAATCCCACCATGGCGGGTGTTGGAATTTGAATTCAATTAAAAATATCTGGAATTAAGAATCTACTGATGACCATGAAACCATTGTCGATTGTCGGGAAAACCCATCTGGTTCACTGATGTCTTTGAGGGAAGGAAATCTGCCGTCTTTACCTGATCTACATGGTACTCCAGAGCCACAGCAATGTGGTTGACTCCCAACTGCCCTCCAAAGGGGTGGGCAATAAATGCTGGCCGGCCAGTGCTGCCCATGTCCCATGAATGAATACATTTTTAAAAAATGCGGACAGGCCCCCAGTACCTCGAGGTATGTTGCTTTCCTCGTTCTGCGAGCGGGTACAGAGGAAACTGCTGAGAAAGACCAGTAACTCCTTCAAGGCTGCCCACTTCCCCCACCCTACCCACCCTCCCCGTCATAACGATTGGACGTGTTCCACACACTGAAGCAACGTCACCTCCGGAGAGAGGCAAAATAAACATTGGAGAAAAGCCTCGGGCCTCAAAGGGAAAGGAAATACTTTGGGAAAACCCCCTCTCAGAATCCCCAGGGGTCAAAATTGATCCAGGCATTGATTGGCATGAATCACGTGCCCGCTCTAAGGACACTTATTCTCCCTGTGATACAATCTCTGAATCAGTTCAGGTCCCACCTGAAGGCAGCACACAAGAGTCAATGGCAATATCTTCTGGATGTTCTCAGGGGTGGCACAGTGGTTAGCACTGCTGCCTCTCAGCGCCAGGGGGTCAGGTTCAATTCCGGCCTCGGGTGACTGTCCTTGTGGAGTTCGTATATTCTCCCCATGTCTGCGTGGGTTTCATCTGGGTGCTCCAGTTTCCTCCCAAAAGATAGAATCATTGAATCGCTACAGTGCAGAAAGAGACCATTCGACCCATCAAGTCTGCACCAACCACAATCCCACCCAGGCCCTATCCCCATAACCCATGCATTTACCCTAGCTAAAGGTTCCTGTAAATGTCAAACAGCTTTGACAGCTGAGGCAATGTCACCTCCGGAGAGAGGCAAAATAAACATTGGAAAAAACTCACATTTTTGGAAGTTCCATGCTTTCATTGAGATGCGAAATGTAACTAAGCCTAAACTTCAGTTATCTAAATTGCAATTATCTAAAAAATGGCACACATTCAAGAAAGGTCATTGACATAAGGGTAAAACTCACATGCGGGTTAGGTGGATTGGCCATTCTAAATTGTCCCTTATTGTCAGGGGAATTTGCTGAGTAATACATGGGTTACAAGGAAAGGGCCTGGGTGGGATTGTTGCCGGTGCATGCTCGATGGGCTGAATGGCCTCCTTCTGCACTGTAGGAATTCTATGATTCCATGAAATGACCAAAATCCAGTCTATTTCTACTCTGACATAGCGTATTTAAATGCTTCAACCGTCGAGGCGACTGCTGTTGAAGTTCTCACCAACCTCCATCCACGTAGGTTTTAAGAAGGGGGTCATTTATAGTAACCAACAGTTGGAATCGAGTTCATCCTACCCTGTCCTCAATGCAGAACCAATGAAACCAACTGCTGCCCCTACAGGGATCAGCCAATGTGGAAGTGATCACAACTCAAGTAAGGAAAGGATGGATGGGGGTGGGGGGCGTTGGGACCCTGATACAATACTTTATTTCACTCAGAAACAGTCACATTCCCATTGACCACAGTTATTCACCCTGTGATGGGCTAGTATAGGTGGGTCTGTGCCTCGTGGGAAAATGGAAGACTCTTCCCAGTAGGATCCCTGTGAAAGAACACTACTGTGTGCTTTTAAAAATAACAATGGCTGGACATCTCATTCGGTGACGTAATCCTTCGAGTGCATTCTGTATCTGTCAAAGCTGTTTGACATTAACAAGAACATAATTTCATTCCCGGTTTCTTTCATCAACACTTCCGCCATGATGGGGGCGGCACGGTGTTGCAGTGGTTAGCACCGCTGCCTCACAGCACCAGGGACCTGGGTCCATTGTCCCTGTAGAATTTACACATTCTCCCCGTGTCTGCGTGAGTTTCCTCCGGATGCTCCGGTTTCCTCCCACAGTTCAAAGATGTGCAGGTTAGGTGGATTGGCCATGCTAAAATTGCCCCATAATGTCAGGGGGATTAGCAGGGTAAATATGTGGGGTTACGGGGGTAGTGCCTGGGTGGGATTGTCAGTGCAGACTCGACGAGCCAACTGGTCTTCTTTTGCACTGTAGGGATTCTATGATTCCTTGATTTGCCGTCATTTCAGGTTTGGAGAAGATCAGAGCTTGATGAGTACGAGCAACAAAATAATAAATCACTTATTTTTTTCTTCCTTTCTTCAGATGTAGAGGTCACGTGCCGTATTTCAAACTATGGGAGCTCAAGTCCGGTCCCAACCTTTTTACCAACACCCCAGTTTATTCCTAGTTACGATGATGGTTAATGTCCACCATGAAATCGATGCAGCCAAGATCCCCAATCGTGAACTGAACTGTGTCTACTCGGAGAGTGTTGGTCACATCTACCTCAGCACCTATACGCAGATCTCTGTGCCCAGACTGGCAAATGTTTGAAAATGAAGAGATTCAGAGCTTTGAAACTACGTCAAGATATGCCACTCAAGGACAGGAAATGCCCAAGCGGTTCCCACAAACCACCCAAGACTTTTTAAAACTTGTCCCAAACGCTGGGGCTATCCCCCACATAGCTTCAAATCCAAGGTTGGTGAGTTGGCCACCCTAGGGTCACAACACCGAGTTTCATTGCCGCCTATTTATACATGTTACTCAGTTTGCTCTGGGTCCTACAATTCTACGATTCTTTACTGTATTGACCCAGAGCAAACTGAGTAACTTGTATAAATAGGCGGCAGTAAAATTCTTTATGAATTATAGTTCTCCTCTATTTCAAGGGAGTTTATGGGCGGCATAGTGGCACAGTGGATAGCATTGCTGCCTCACAGCGCCAGGGACCCGGGTTCGATTCCCAACTTGGGTCACTGTCTGTGCAGAGTTTGCACATTCTCCCCATGTCTGCGTGGGTTTCCCCCGGGTGCTCTTGTTTCCTCACACAATCCAAAGATGTGCGGGTTAGGTGGATTGGCCATGCTAAATTGCCCCTTTGCGTCAGGGGGACTAGTTAGGGTAAATGCATGGGGTTATGAGGATAGGGCCTGTGTGGAATTGTGGTCGGTGCGCACACGATAGGCCGAATGGCCTCCTTCTGCACTGTAGGATTCTATGATTCTACAATTGATTTCAGGACTCAGATTGGGATGAGGTTTCACAATGGTGTTACCATGTCCACGCTGCTGCACAGCTAAAACTGCTGTGGTCTTGATCTTGCCAGGTCTTCCCAACCTCATCTTCAAATCCCTCCCCATCTGTAACCGCCTCTGGCCTCACATCTCTCTGAGATGTCTGTGTCCTTCCCAATTTGGCTCTCGCACATTTCCAATTCTCATCGGTCCACCATTGGTGGTCACACTTTCAGCTAGCTTGGTCCTAAACTCCAGAATTCCCTCCCTAAACCTTTCCCACTCTCTACCTCACTTGTCCCGTCTCAGATGCTCCTTAAAACTGACCGCTTTGGTCACATTTTAGCTATCTTCCCAACGTCTTCCTGAGGTGACTTTGTGCCAAATATTAGTTGGTAACATCTCTGTGAAACACCTTGGGACATTTGATTACACCAAAGTTTCATAGAATCCCTACAGGAGGCCACTTGGCCCATCAAGTCTGCACTGACTCTCTGATAACAATCCCAGCCAGGCCCTATCCCCATGACATGTATTTACCTTGCTAATCCCCCTAACCTTCACATCTAGCACGTCCAATCCACCTAACCAGCAGGTCTTTTGGACTGTGGGAGGAAACCGGAGCACCCGGAGGAAACCCCACGCAGACACGGGGAGAATGTGCAGACTCTGCATGGACAGTCACCCGAGGCCAGAATCGAACATGTGTCCATGGCGCTGTGAGGCAGCAGTGCCAACCACTGTGCCACTGCTCTAGAACAAGAGGACATTTTCACAGTTGAATGCATTCTCACGGAATACCGAATACAAAGGTGAACAGGTCCCAGCAGATTAGAGTCCCAAACCAAAGGATTCCACCTTCCAAAGCGCCCAAGTCAAATTCTCGCCAACATTTACAAACTTGTCTCAAGCCTCAACAAAAGGAATTAAGCGTTAAATGTTCAACAGGTAACTGATCGTAGAGAAAAGCTTTGTTTACCAGTTCCAATCTCCTGTTGCCATGATAGACAAGATAAAGACAAACTTTATTTGTCGGCACGGTAGCACAGTGGTTAGCACGGCTGCTTCACAGCTCCAGGGTCCCGGGTTCGATTCCCGGCTTGGGTCACTGTCTGTGTGGAGTTTGCACATTCTCCTCGTGTCTGCGTGGGTTTCCTCCGGGTGCTCCGGTTTCCTCCCACAGTCCAAAGATGTGCGGGTTAGGTTGATTGGCCAGGTTAAAAATTGCCCCTTGGAGTCCTGAGATGCGTAGGTTAGAGGGATTAGCGGGTAAATATGTGGGGGTAGGGCCTGGGTGGGATTGTGGTCGGTGCAGACTTGATGGGCCGAATGGCCTCCTTCTGCACTGTAGGGTTTCTATCTATCTTTATGGTCTGCTTTAATCAACACCATCAGATGGAAGTCAAACAGCAGAACTTCACTGAAACAGCATGCGCATGCAATCAATCCAGCCCTCCGCAACATAATGATGATGGCATGGCAAGTCACGAATTGAAGACTGCTTTTCATAATAGATTAAACATCTTGGCAACTGTCTGTCCCGCAACTAATGCTGCTGGTTTTAACTACTGAATCTAGGTTTACTCAGGCTTTGCTTTTGTTGTTTTGCTATTCTGTCGCTATCGTCAAGGCAGTCCAACATTCATGATTAGAGAACCCCAAAAGGGTCTCTCTGAAGCCATAGATGCACTTGACATCTGCAGGAAATTATGGCACCTCCCCATCGATAAAAAAAAAGTACGGCCAAGATATTCTACTGACTCGTTTTCTCATGCAATCTCCACTCATGTTGCAATGAAACCCCCTCGCCCGCAACCCTGCATCCAGAAGCGCTCCTTCCAGTTTTTGGCTAGCGTGCTGTAAAATAGAAGGAGCCACTTTGCATCAGCGACTTGTTTCCGATGGATTAGAGTAGAATTGGATTACAGTGTAACTGATAGTTAGAGGCAGCACAGTGTAACGAATTAGGCATTAACCCACATTCTGACAAAGCCAATTGCTTTCAAATCCAATGGCTAATCGGGGAAATGAGGCACCAGTGGATTATAATCAATGAACTCTGTCCTGGTGTGAACTTAACCTGCATCAAATAAGCATTAAGGCAGCGATATAATATGTCCCTTTCTAAGTCAATCGACGAGGTGTTTTTGTGTTGACTGGAAGCCACTTTCAAAAAATTGGGGGAAAAAATAGAAATGATGTATGTAATTCTGTGTAAAATCTACAGCAAGGTTTTGTACAAATGAATAATAAATTAATTAATAGATGAATACATGGTTTGTATGTGATTATCCTCCTCAGAGAAAACCAAGATGTGGAGATGCTGGCCTTGGACTGGGGTGGGCACGGTAAGAAGTCTCACAACACCAGGTTAAAATCCAACGGGATGAAGGAGCAGTGCTCCGAAAGCTCGTGATTCCAAATAAACCTGCCGGACTTTAACCTGGTGCTGTGAGACTTTTTGCAGAGAAAATGGATGATGTTGGGGTAAATGGGTTCTTTACCCACAGAAAGCTACAACTATACCACAAGATTTCTTTAGGGGGTTCTAAGAGACCAACAAGCCTCCCTGGCCAGTCAAAACGCCACTCACATTCTGACCAGTTGATTCATCAACACTTTGGCACAATGGCACAGTGGTTAGCATTGCTGCTAACCAGGGACCCTGGTTCAATTCCAGCCTCGGGAGGTCACGTCTGTGTGGAGTTTGCACGTTCTCCCGTGTCTGCGTGGGTTTGCTCCAGGTGCTCCGGTTTCCTCCTACAGTCCAAAGATGTGCAGGTTAGGTGGACTGACCATGCTAAATTGTCCCAAGATGGTAAGATTAGGTGAATTAGCCATGGTAAATGGGTGGGGGTTGTGGGGATAGGGCAGGGTAAGACGCTCTTTCGGAGAGTTGGTGCAGACTGGATGGGACAAACAGCCTCCTTCTGGACTGTAGGAGTCCGTGGTTCTACCTGTTGAAAATAGTGCTTGGAGTGGATAATGCCAACATATTTCTAGCCACACCCGAAGCTTCACACCAGGGACAATGCCTTCTGCTTTTAACTTCTACACAGCAATACGTACAGTACACAGGATCTGGATTCCAGTATAATGCCCTATGGACAATCCCGTACCTCTCTTGAGGAAGTGCTGCTCACAGCTCATTGAGGGCATGACAATATTTCTAAATAGGATGATGGTGAGTTTCAAATTCAATTAGCTGCAACATAAAGTTGGTAACAAAAGCTTCATCTCTGCCCTTCGCTCAAAACCTGAGGCGATTGGTACAATATACGCCTGACCTTTTCCACATCGCATTATTTCAATTCTGCATGAATATTTTATTCAAACATTAAAGCTTCTTTCATAAGTTTGTAAGGTATAGGAGCAGAATTAGGCCATTCAGCCCATCAAGTCCTCTCCACTATTCGATCATGGCTGATATGCTCCTCATCCCCATTTTCCTGCCTCCTCCCCATAACCCTTCAACCCATTACCAATTAAAAATCTGTCTAACTCCTCCTTAAACTTACTCACTGTCCCAGCATCCACCGCACTTTGGGGTAGCGAATTCCACAGATTCACAACACTTTGGGGGAAGTAGTTTCTCCTCAACGTCAACTTAATTTAAAGGTAACCATCAAAAACCATTTGACATTTAAGATTCCCACTAAATGTCAAATGTAGAGAAATGGACGATGGACAGACAGGGCGGCACGGTGGCACAGTGGTTAGCACTGCTGCCTCACAGCGCTGGGGACCTGGGTTCAATTCCGGCCTTGGCTCACTGTCCATGTGGAGTTTGCACGTTCCCCCCGTGTCTGCATGGGTTTCCTCTGGGTGCTCCGGTTTCTTCCCACACTCCAAAGATGTGCGGGTTAGGTGGATTGGCCGTGCTAAATTTCCACTTAGTGTCAGGGGGATTAGCAGGCTCCTTGGGTTAGGCGAATAGGGCCTGGGTGGGATTGTTGTCAGTGCAGGCTCAATGGACCAAATGGCCTCCTCCTGCACAGTAGGGATTCTATGATTCTAGATGTACCCAGTCACATTTTGTTCAATCATTTTAAACCCATTGCAAATTAGTAACCTATGTGAATACACCTGGGGATCAAATGAAACTTTGAACTGGTCAATAACAAACATATTTAACTTATTACCTCCTTAAAAAAAAAGACAATAAGATGCTTGTTATTTTCCTCTGCTTTTCCCAATTTTCCTAACACTTCCCACATGGTCAGTTCTGTCACTCTGACAACAATGGGGCACATCCCACGTAGATAATAAACAGCAGAAAATACATCTTTAGTACAGGCCCATTAACTCATGAATGTCACGCAGAGAGAGTGACATTGGTTTCCTGCACGGTTGTCTGAATATGCCCAAATGCAACGTGACATTCTTCTTTCACAGAGGTTAAAATGCTTAATCTTTTACACATCATTGGGTCGATTTTAAACAATCCTCTCCAGACAGAGCTGGAACGGCTCACTGTAAAACCCATCGATGCTGTTCGCGGTAAGCCGCGCAGTCAAACAGAAATGGAGGGAGAAAACTGGGAAGAGGGAGAGAGAATGTTTGGGATTGAGATGAACAAACCGGGAACCATAGGAGCCATAAGCTAAAAAGAGAAGAACACCACCACTGACAAGTACGTGAATCTAACACTATTTACCCAAAGGTAGAAGAGTTCGGTTTCACCTATAACAAAGTGACTGAATCGGTATGGTGCAGAAGGAGGCCATTCGGCCCATCGTGTCTGCACCGGTTCTCCAAATGGGCATCATGACTCAGTGCCATTCCCCTGCACATTACTTCAAGTAATCATCTAATGCCCTCTAGCATGCCTCGATTGAATCCTCTCCCACCACACTTCCAGATAGCGCATTCCAGACCCAAACCACTCGCTGTGTGAAAAAGTTCTTCTCTCACATCACATTTGCTTCTTTTGCAAATCACTTGAAACCAGTGTCCTCTCATTCTCATAGAATCCCTACAGTGCAGAAGGTGGCCATTCGGCCCATCGAGTCTGCCCTGACCACAATCCCACCCAGGCCCTATCCCCATAACCCCATATATTTACCCTACTAATGCCTCTAATCTACGCACCCCGGGACACTAAGGGGCAGTTTAGCCTGACCAATGCACCTAACCTGCACATCTTTGGACTGTGGGAGGAAACCGGAGCACCCGGAGAGAACCCATGTAGACACAGGGAGAACGTGCAAACTCCGCACAGACTGTGACCCAAACCGGGAATTGCACCCAGGTCCCTGGAGCTGCGAGGCAGCAGTGCTAACCACTGTGTCGCCCCATCTCGATCCTTTTACGAGCGGGAACAGTTTTCTCCCCCTCTACTCCGCCCAGCCCCCTCACGATTTTGAACACCTCTATCAAATCTCTTTAGCCTTTTTCTCTTCAAGAAGAACAGTCCCAACCTCTCCTAACTATTTTCATAACTGGATTAGAACCATATATAAAAAAATATCAGAGTCCCAGTGGAAATAAAAGCAATGAAATCATTCTTCTGCTCAGTTTCTGTAAAGAAATGTTAGCATATGGTTGCGGCTTTGCAGAATCTGCTGTGGAGGACTTCCTGGCAGTTCATCCCCATCCCCCTCTCTCCCTTTGCTGGATTTCTTCCTGATCGCAGGTCAAACCTTGCAGCTTTGCATCTGGTGACAGCACAGCGCTCTGAAAGGTTCAGGTCGCAAGTGATGTTGAAGTGTCACACCACATACCAGCCTCTCAAAAGCATCATCACTCACAAAAGAGAATTTGATTCCCTTCACCTTGTCTCTCGACGATCAGCATGCTTGCATTATCGGCGCATCGACTATGAGATGATGGGTGCCCGCCCTTTACTGTCGAGAAGTGACTGGTCGTTCATCACTCCCCAGGCCAGCTCCTCGCGGATTGCCAGCTGCTTTTGCACCGGAAGACTTTGGCTGTCAGCGAACACGTTCCCTGGGACGCTCTCCGAGACAAACATCAGAGGTTGCTGGAGAATTATCAGCTCATCCGAGTGTTGCAGACTGAAGCCCAGGACGATGTGCTGACAGACGCACCAAAGCCTGGGGGCAGCCGCCGCAGTGGCACAAATGGGGAAGGCCGCTGTCCAGGACCTTTCAACCACAGTAAAGCAAGGGGAGCAGAATCTCCTCGGACCGAATGACGCACTGAACGTACACAGTGAATATATCATGCATCTTAGTCGTACTGAAGCACCTCAGAGTGCGACTCGCTCTATACAGACAACCTTTCAAATAATTTTGCAACGTTTGTAAGAACCATTGTAAAATGTCTGAAATATTTCCTTTACTGTATTGAAGCATCTCAGAGTGTTACTTGTTGTTTGTAAAGAACCTGAACACTTGCTTTTTGTGTGACGGCCATTTTGGAACCGAATGGACCGAATGGCTTCTTTCTGTGCTGTAGGGTTTCTAAGATTCTAAGAATTGCTGTTGACTGCCTGTTCTGAGGTTCAGTAAGAAGTCTCACAACACCAGGTTAAAGTCCAACAGGTTTATTTGGTATCACGAGCTTTCGGAGCGCTGCTCCTTCATCAGGTGAGTGGAGACTGTATTCACCTGATGAAGGAGCAGTGCTCCGAAAGTTCGTGATTCCAGATAAACCTGTTGGACTTTAACCCTGGTGTTGTGAGACTTCTTCCTGTGTCCACCCCAGTCCAACGCCAGCATCTCCACATCATGTTCTGAGGTTAATGTGCGTGGAGGCAGATTTCATTATTTATGGCTCTTAAAGGTCCTTAAGCATCTGTGAAAAGTGATAAAGGAGAGGAGGGAGAGCAGAGAATGAAGTGTACTGTATAGGCCTCCATTTGAGTCACACACACACACACTTGGACACCTAGTGAACATAATTGTATTCTTCAATTCTGGGTAGTAGTCAGGCTGGGATTTCTGGCCCAAAGAGGGGTTTAGCTCACCTCGCAATCTCGGAGACTCAATGTCCTGGGTACAAATGAAGCAGTTGTCTTAAAAATTGAGATTTCACTTTCTTCACTGTACAATGGAATATGTTTAGGTTAGGTGGGTTGGCCATGCTAAATTGCCCCTTAGCATCCAAAGATAAGCAGGGTAGGTGGATTGGCCATGATAAAAATGCGCAGGGTTATGGGGACGGGGTGGGTAAGATGCTCTTTCGAAGAGTCGATGCAGACTCGATGGGCTGAATGGCCTCCTTCTGCACGGCAGAGATTCTATGGTTTATTTAAGAACTCAGTGACATTAATAACATTGCACTATATCGAGGGTTGGAATTAGCATTGCTAATTTCCTGGAGGTTTCAATGCACGACAACCCTGCCTTTCACCACTAGTGTGCCATTCCCCCCCATCTCCAATATTTTTATCATTAAATTGTTTAAAAAAGTATTCAAAAGAAGTGACCAAAAGCCAATCATTTTTCTTTTCCTTTATTTCCCCCGTGAGCTGCTCACTAGAGCTACATGGAGAATTAATTCCTGGAGGTTCCAGGACAACCTGAGGGTTGGCAACTCTCGGCCGACCCTGTTTTGGTTCTCTTTTGCACAGCACATCAATAACAATAACCAGCAACAGGGGAACAGTGGTTAGCACTGTTGCCTTGCAGCACCAGGGACCAGGGTTCAATTCCAACCTTGGATGACTGTGTGGAAATCATCATAGAAATCATAGAAACCCTACAGTACAGAAAGAGGCCATTCGGCCCATCGAGTCTGCACCGACCACAATCCCACCCAGGCCCTACCCCCATATCCCTACATATTTTACCCACTAATCCCTCTAACCTACGCATCTCAGGACACTAAGGGGCAATTTTAGCATGGCCAATCAACCTAACCCGCACATCTTTGGACTGTGGGAGGAAACCGGAGCACCCGGAGGAAACCCACGCAGACACGAGGAGAATGTGCAAACTCCACACAGACAGTGACCCAAGCCGGGAATCGGACCCAAGTCCCTGGAGCTGTGAAGCAGCAGTGCTAACCACTGTGCTACCGTGCCGCCCTCCCCGTTCTGCACGTTCTCCCCGTGTCTGCGTGGGTTTCCTCCGGGTGCTCCAGTTTCCTCCCACACTCCAAAGATGTATAGGTTAGGTGGATTTGCCATGCTAAATTGTCCCTTACTGTCAGGGGGACTAGCTAGGATAAATATGTGGGGTTACGGGAATAGGGCCTGGGTGGGATTATAGTTGGTGCAGACTCGATGGGCCAAATGGCCTCCTTCTGCGCTGTAGGGATTCTATGATCTATGTGCAGGTTAGGTAGATTGGCCATGCTAACTTGACCCTGGGGGCAGACTTTTCTACGATTCCCATGGCAGGCAAGACAGGACCATGCAAAGGTTCGTTGACCTCATGTGGCATTTCCGGCCTTGGGGTGAATGCGGCTGGAAAATCCCCCCCCCCCTTAGTGTCCAAAGATGTGTAGGTTAGATGGATTAGCCATGGTAAATGTGTGGGGTCACAGGGATAGGGTGGGGGGGGCGGGAGGGGGTCGTATGTCTCCTTCTGCACTGTAGGGATTCTATGACTCTGTGCTGCTGCTGCTATTGGACTCGGAACTGCAACACAGCTATGGTGGCAATCAGCAAGCTAAAAGAAAATTGAGTAAATTATTTGCAGTTGGGTTGACAAGCAAAATTGGCTGACCTCAAGGCAGGAGGCACATGTGCCCTTCTGTTTGCTGGCTGGCTCCGCTACTGTCTATGCCCCATCCATATCTGGGGTCAGCGCTATAATTGCGGTGCTGTTAGGTCTGGGCGAACGTCTGAAACTAAGTTAAAAAGGCAGTCCTTTAAAGTGCAAAGTAGTTCTGCCATAACTGGAACATGCTGTCAAATTCAAATGCACGCACGGGTTAAATTTTACCGGCAAGTGCGAAAACCCTGAACAGAATTGGCAAGAGGACAAGAAAGTAGTCCTAGTCGCTCATGATATCCCTTATCTGTATTATTCCACCTGAGGCACCCACTGCAGTGGACAGAAGTCAAGCAAAACTAAACATACTGGCAGGAGACCTTCAACCGGTGCTATACACTAGATACATCGATGACATTTTCTTCCTTTGGACTCATGGTGAACAATCACTGAAACAACTCTATGATGACATCAACAAGTTCCATCCCACCATCAGGCTCACCATAGACTACTCTCCGGAATCGGTTGCATTCTTGGACACGCGCATCTCCATTAAGGACGGTCACCTCAGCACCTCACTGTACCGCAAGCCCACGGATAACCTCACGATGCTCCACTTCTCCAGCTTCCACCCTAAACACGTTAAAGAAGCCATCCCCTACGGACAAGCCCTCCGTATACACAGGATCTGCTCGGATGAGGAGGATCGCAACAGACACCTCCAGACGCTGAAAGATGCCCTCATAAGAACAGGATATGGCGCTAGACTCATTGATCAACAGTTCCAACGCGCCACAGCGAAAAACCGCACCGACCTCCTCAGAAGACAAACACGGGACACAGTGGACAGAGTACCCTTCGTTGTCCAGTACTTCCCCGGAGCGGAGAAGCTACGGCATCTCCTCCGGAGCCTTCAACATGTCATTGATGAAGACGAACATCTCGCCAAGGCCATCCCCACACCCCCACTTCTTGCCTTCAAACAACCGCACAACCTCAAACAGACCATTGTCCGCAGCAAACTACCCAGCCTTCAGGAGAACAGTGACCAAGACACCACACAACCCTGCCACAGCAACCTCTGCAAGACGTGCCGGATCATCGACACAGATGCCATCATCTCACGTGAGAACACCATCCACCAGGTACACGGTACATACTCTTGCAACTCGGCCAACGTTGTCTACCTGATACGCTGCAAGAAAGGATGTCCCGAGGCATGGTACATTGGGGAAACTATGCAGACGCTGCGACAACGGATGAATGAACACCGCTCGACAATCACCAGGCAAGACTGTTCTCTTCCTGTTGGGGAGCACTTCAGCGGTCACGGGCATTCGGCCTCTGATATTCGGGTAAGCGTTCTCCAAGGCGGCCTTCGCGACACACGACAGCGCAGAGTCGCGGAGCAGAAACTGATAGCCAGGTTCCGCACACACAAGGACGGCCTCAACCGGGATATTGGGTTTATGTCACACTATTTCACATAAATATTTCTGCTTTTTTCCTCCTGAGTCTTTATCATGCGATCCTAGAATCAGAATTTATGTCACACTATTTGTAACTCCCACAGTTGCGTGGACCTGCAGAGTTTCACTGGCTGTCTTGTCTGGAGACAATACACATCTTTTTAGCCTGTCTTGATGCTCTCTCCACTCCCATTGTTTTGTTTCTTAAAGACTGGATTAGTTGTAAGTATTCGCATTCCAACCATTATTCATGTAAATTGAGTCTGTGTCTTATAAGTTCTGTTTGTGAACAGAATTCCCACTCACCTGAAGAAGGGGCTCAGAGCCTCGAAAGCTTGTGTGGCTTTTGCTACCAAATAAACCTGTTGGACTTTAACCTGGTGTTGTTAAACTTCTTACTGTGTTTACCCCAGTCCAACGCCGGCATCTCCACATCAGGAGAGCATCAGGCAGGGCGGGCTGTAAAAGTGGCTTTTGGTTAGACCATGAGAGTGAAGTTGTGCAGAGCAGAGATCAGCACGTCTGAAAACACTCCGTCACAGGTGGCGTGCATTTCAGAGCTCTGATACTTTCCTGGAACACATATTTTTGATGCCGAACGAGGTATATTAACCACGCACAGAACGGCAGCGAGAACCCCTGTCTGCAATTGATTTTGACAAGAGGGAGTGTAGGCTTTGCTTCCATAATGAAATACGGTTGATGTTTTATTGGATTACCCTCATGTATGTGAAACCTTTTCCAACTGATTGCCCTCGTTCAGTCAAAATGCTACAGCGCTGATCCACAGGAAACTAACTTGAAATGAAAGAACTCACAGTAACACTACCCATTGGTTTGCTTGTGATTCTGTCAGTTGCAGCAGCAATGTGGATCCATTTAAAACCTTAAGCACTTCCACTTTTCTGGTGAAGTCAAACACAATTTGCCTCCAAGAAGCTGAAGGCTGCATACTTGTGCGGCCTTTTGGACTGGTTGTGAATTCGCTCGAGCTCCAATCGCAGAATAGGGAGGCGGTGGCCTAGTGGTTTCATCGCTAAAGTAATAATCCAGAAACTCATGTTCTGGGGACCCGGGTTCGAATCCCGCCACGGAAGCTGGTGGAATTTGAATTCAGTCAAACAAAATTTGGAATTAAGAATCTACTGATGACCATGAAACCATTGTCGATTGTTGGAAAAACCCATCTGGTTCACTAACGTCCCTTTAGGGAAGGAAATCTGCCGTCCTCACCTGGTCTGACCTACATGTGACTCCAGAGCCACAGCAATGTGGTTGACTCTCAACTGCCCTTGGGCAACTAGGGATGGATAATAAATGCTGGCCCAGTCAGCGACGCCCATGTCCCATGTATGAAAAACAAATCCCAGTGGAATTCTACAGGGCCCTTTCACTGCCATCTTCAGCTGCCCCTCAATCCGAGGGTGACCTCTACTCAAGGGTCGCAAGTGTCAATGACTTACCTCAGGAGATGGACCTGCCACAAGTGTCAATCTGACCCTTGGGTTCCCACCCAATCTGATGGCGAAATCACAACTTGAAGCCTGACTTAGTCAGGTGCCCGTTGCCTGGCAACTGTCCATCTTCTGCAGAAGGCGCTGTGTGTATTTTGAGCAAGAACAGAACCCCCCGACCCCCCGACCAATACAGTGAGCGTATGTCTACGTGGGAAGAAAAAACAAAACACCTTGTTTGCTGAAGCAGCCAAGTATAACCAGCAGCGAGATGTGAACATCCAAACAAGGAGCAGCAACAGGCCATTCAGCCCCTCGAGTCTGCTCTCCCATTTAATAAAACCTTGGCTGATCTGATAGTAGCCTTAAAGCTGCATCTTGCCTAATCCCGATAACCTTTCACCCCCTTACTTACCAAGAATCTATCCACCTCAGCTTTAAAAATATTCACAGCAAGGAGTCTCACAACACCAGGTTAAAGTCCAACAGGTTTACTTGGTAGCACGAACTTTCAGAGTGCTGCCCCTCAAATAAACTTGTTGGACTTTAACCTGGTGTTGTGAGACTTTTTACTGTGCCCACCCCAGTCCAACGCCGGCATCTCCACATCTTAAAAATATTCAAACACTCTGCTTCCACCGCCGCCTTTTCAGGAGAACTCACGTCCCTCAGTGAAAATAATAGAATCCCTACAGTGCAGAAGGAGGCCATTTGGCCCATCAGGTCTGCACCAACCACAACCCCACCCAGGCCCTACGCCCACAACCCCACATATTTACCCTGCTAATACCCTGTCATTAGGGTCAATTTAGCATGGCCAATCAACCTAACCCACACATCTTTGGAGTGTGGGAGGAAACCCACGCAGACATGGGGAGAACGTGCAAACTCCAAACAGTGACCCAAGGCCGGAATTGAACCAGAGTCCCTGGCACTGAAAGGCAGCACTGTGCTGTCCATAAATCTTTCTTCCCGCCTCCATTTCAAATGGGTGATTCCTTATTTTTAGTCAGCGACCCCCTAGTTCTAGATCCTCCCACAGGAGGGAACATCCCCTCCACATCCATCCTGTCAAGTCCCCTCAGGATTTTATACGTTTCAGTCAAGTCGCCCCTTGCACTTCTCAACTCCAGCGGTTACAAGCCTTAGCCTGTCCAACCTTTCCTCAGAAGACAATTCTTCCATTCCAGGTATTAGTCTGGGTAAACCTTCTCTGGACTACTTCCAACACACTCACATCCTTCCATAACAGCGGGTGTGAACTCTGCCACCAGTGCCCGCATACAGGAACAGGGGTAGGCCATAAAGGGAGGGATGCCATTGGAAGGGCAAAGAGGAAAGAGGGGAGCAGAGAGCGCCAGGAATCAGTTCAGCACCATGTCTGGATGGCGATGGGCGTACGTAGAGCTTCAAACACGTGGCTGAAGATTTTATATTGGAGACGGAGGGCGGAGAGTCATTGTCGATCAGAGAGCGCAGCAGCAACGATTGAGCGGAACATGGTGTGCCGTAGGAGACGGGCAGCAGAGCTTGGGATGAGCTGAGGTTTACGGAGCTCGGAGAACGGGAGACCAGCCAAGAGAGTGGAGTGGAGTGGAGTCTGGAGACAACAACGGCACGACTGAGGGTTCCATCAGCAGACGCCTCGAGGCTGGGGCGGTGGTGGACAGTGTTTCCATCAGCAAATGAAAATAAATTGTGTGGTTGTGCTGTGGTCTTTTTGTGCAAAGCATTGCCATCAGCAAGAGATATGTTTTGGACATGCCAGTTACACATCCGGCCCCAGTCATGCAGTTGTGTCAAAACTTTTGAAAACAATTGCGAGGAAAACCAGCCCTTTCTAATCCTTAGGGAAATTTCCCTAGCAACCGAGAGTGCCCTCGCGATGACCTTGGGCTATCCCCAAAAGCAATTAGCCTCCAAGTGGGCTTAAAGTACCCAATTGCAATAATTAGATCATGTGGTTTTGAATTAAAGGGGTTACCTGGCACGCAGATGCACTTTAGCGACAGAATAAGATATAATTATGCACTGCGGGGAATATATTCCTCTCCTTGTAAGATAACATATTCTTTGGCTGGACCAGAGGCTACGCCATAGGTAGTCCACTAGTATTAGCTTAAGTATAAACACGAGCTCCTTTAACTTGGAAAACGATCCCAACTCCGCCCCCCCCCCCCCCATGTGACTAAAGCTACAATCCAAGGCAGTTTACAGAGTTTTTGTCAGTGCAGTACTGATTGCTTATATGAACGGTCATATAAGCAAAGCAATTCAACTGAACAATTCTGCCAACTCAGGAATTGGAATCCAGCCAAATGCATCAATTGTAAAATCTTGGAATTGAAATCTGTCTCTATCCACAAAACAAATCACAATAACTGGACACAATATGGCATTTCTAACTTGCAATACAATATGTATGTTCACTTATGCCTTTAGCTTAGTTGAATACTGAAAGGCCTGGATAGAGTGGACATGGGGAAGGTGTTTCCATTAGTCGGAGATGCTAGGACCCGAGGGCACAGCCCCAGAATAAAGGGACGACCCTTTAGAACCAAGTTGAGGAGGAATTTCTTTTCTTTTTAAATTTATTTATTAGTTACAAGTAAGGCTTACCTTAACACTGCAATGAAGTTACTGTGAAATTCCCCTAGTCACCACACTCTGGTGCCCGTTCGGGTCAATGCACCTAACCAGCACGTCTTTCAGATTGTGGTGAATCTATGGAATTCATTGCTTCAGAAGGCTGTGGAAGCCAAGTTATTGAGTGTATTTTAGGACAGAGATAGATAGGTTCTTGATAGGTAAAGGGGTCAAAGATTACGGGGGAAAGGCAGGAGAATGCCAGGGCGGCACGGTAGCACAGTGGTTAGCACTGCTGCTTCACAGCTCCAGGGTCCTGGGTTCGATTCCCGGCTCGGGTCACTATCTGTGTGGAGTTTGCACATTCTCCTCGTGTCTGCGTGGGTTTCCTCCGGGTGCTCCAGTTTCCTCCCACAGTCCAAAGATGTGCGGGTTAGGTTGATTGGCCAGGTTAAAAATTGCCCCTTAGAGTCCTGAGATGCGTAGGTTGGAGGGATTAGCGGGTAAAATATGTGGGGGTAGGGCCTGGGTGGGATTGTGGTCGGTGCAGACTCGATGGGCCGAATGGCCTCCTTCTGCACTGTAGGGTTTCTATGATTTCTATGAATGGGGTTGAGAAACTGGTCAGCTATGATTGAATGGCGTAGCAGACTCGATGGGCCGAATGGCCTAATTCTGCTCCTACATCTTATGGTCTTATCTTCCCAAGGTGCTTTATGAGATTGTCAGCAAACAAAAACACTCGGAGATGATATGACAGGTGACTGGAATCTTGGTCAATGAAGTAAATTTTATGGAGCGTCTTCGAGTAGAGACCGAGGGAGAAAGTGGTCGAAAATCAAGAGAGGTTTAGGGAGGGAATTCCAAGCTTTCAGTTGACATCAAGGCTGCCAACAATGGAGGATGTGCTGGGGACCAGAACCAGTGGAGCGCAGAGATCTTGGGAGCGCTGCAGGGCTGGGACACAGACAGGGAGGGGCAAAGCCACGGAAGGATTTTAAAATCAAGGTGTTGCCAGACCAGGAGCTAAAGTAGGGCAGCTAACACAGAGATGTTGGGTGTGCAAGATGGAGCAGAGGTTTGGATAAACTCAAGTGTACAGAAGGTAGGTAGTCGGGGCCCAGTCAAGCGAGCACTGAAGTAGTCCGGTCTAGACTCTTTCAGAGTGTTACAAATAGGCTGTTGTGTGGCTTTTCAGAATGAACAACTGTGAATATTTCTGACTCAATTCTTCCTTAATTAGTCCAGGACTTCACAAAAATCCCAGACAATATTTTCAGATTACGCCATTGCCTCCGAGGATCATTCTACAATAATGTCATGTGAACATGTGCCAGGTTTAACCTAATGTGGGAATTGCAACTTAATTGCTCCTTGAACCAATGCCTACTGTTGCTCATCAGGGACACAACAAGTTGGATTACCAGCTGCACACTGGTTAACAAAGCCTTTCAGGATACTCCTGCCCAAACGTTGCTACATGATACGAGTTAAAAGGTAATGAGAACATTTCCCTGTTGAAGTGCAGGAGTCTGTCCCGTACTCTCTAATACATGGTGTGTGTCTCGATCAAGATTGCAAGGCACAGGTCCAATTTAGATTTGTATAGTATATACTACTCTATAAGGCACTTCCATTCCCTGAAATTTCAGCTAATGATGCAATTATATTTATTTTTATTAGTGTCACATTAACACTGCAATGAAGTTACTGTGAAAATCCCTTAGCCGCCACACTCCGGCGCCTGTTCGGGTACACTGAGGGAGAATTGAGCATGGCCACTGCACCTAACCAGCACGTCTTTTGGACTGTGGGAGGAAACCGGAGCACCCAGAGGAAACCCACGCAGACACGGGGAGAACGTGCAGACTCCACACAGACAATGATCGAAGCCAGGAATCGAACACAGGCCCCTGGCGCCGAGAGGCAGCAGTGCAAACCACTGTGCCAGCCTGCCACCCTTTAATGTCAAACGGATGAAGGCAATGTCACTGCAATTTAGCAGCAATAATAACTTCAGCCTATTATGCAACTGCGGCGTCATCCACCCAGGATTTTTTTTCATGTCAACAACCTTCTCACCTGGACCAACTATTCACCTTGGCGTGAAACCAGTCAGCTGGAAGGAATTCACCATGGGGAGTGACGGATGCACGTAACACAAAGCTGCAGATGGTCGAGGGGATACATTACAGGTTCGCATGAGATGCCTTTGGTACTTTGGAACCTGATCAGTGTTAAGAGTTCAGGTTTGTTACCTTCATCACTGAAGGTGGGCGGAGATAATGTTTGCACCCGTTAGTCTGCTTGTCTGTAAACAATATGTCTCAAAAACTAATGGATGGATTTCAGGAAAATTTAGTACAGAGATATGAGATGGCCCAAGGGAGAATTGAGCAGTTTTTAGCAAAGATGTGGACCCAGATCCTGGATTTGTTTTTAAAAGGAGCCAGTAACATTTACTGTGGGCTGTTGGATTCAGAATTTCATCATTTTAGATTGTCTCAGCTGTTGTGGTGGAATTTGTTACAGCTGTCAAAATGTGAGCAGAGTTTTCAGAGCAGGTCGTTCAACGTGGATTGGCCAGAAGCTTCCTCGATGAAGTGGAAGCTCTCTCTTCATTTTTTAATTATTGAGCAAGGCAATCTTGTTACACAGTGAGTGGCCCCAGACCTCTGGGCCAGAAGCTGCGGGTTCAAGTCCCACTTCAGGGCTTGATGGCCACGGAAAGGGTGTCCATAACATGGCCAAGCAGGTTGACTATCAGCCGGAAAATCCTTCTGGCACACCTGGTGGCAGGTGGCAAGAGCAGGGAGAACATCCTGGTCAGCCATAGTGCAGAAGGCAATGGCAAACCACTGCATTACTTTGCCAAGTGTAACCACGTGTCTGGAACAAGCTGCCAGAGGTAGTAGTAGAGGTGGGTACAATTTTGTCTTTTAAAAAGCACTTAGACAGTAAGATGGGTATAGAGGGATATGGGCCAAACGCGAGCAATTGGGGCGAGCTTAGTGGTTAAAAACTGGGCGGCATTGTCATGTTGGGCTGAAGGGCCTGTTTCCTTGCTGTAAACCTCTATGGCTCATGGACCAATTGAATGGAAGTCTATGGTCACCGATGCCCTGTTAGGGCAAGGTACCTGCAGGAGGAGGAAATACAGGCAGGGAAAAGCATGCGGACTGAATGCAGCAGAGCGGAGGATGTGTTCTGTGAATGTCCACTGCACTTATTTTCTAATTAATTTAAGCTGAATGTCTAAAAGTCAGTTTAAAACTTTCAAACAGAAAATCTTACACCATATCAAAATCATTTATTACTGATGTGACAGGGACAAAATAAAATCTGGTTACATTTCTACCTTCGGCCTTCAAGATGATAGCAAGTAATCAGTGGAAGGAGCACAATGGGCCTCAGTGAGATGACTTTTCCTTCCTTCCCCCCATCCCCTGAAGGCACGTATTTCCTTCCTGGGCTTCACAGGCGCCACACGTACCCTCCAGCCACACTTTGGGAGCAGTGATCACTCATGTGAGAGAGCCTTTGACAGGGTCAGCAGATTGTTTGCCCACAAGAACCATCAGAGCCAACTCCAACCCTATCTCATCCTGACATTCCCTTCTAACCAGAGTCGCTGGATAGCGATCAGGAGTAAGGGGAATCCTAATCAATTCTCATTTCCCTGATCCCAGGGTGTTGAGCCTTAATGTAGCCAAGGTCAGCCAGCGCTATTGAGAAGGACTGAACTCGAGGGCCTTTGCACTCTGCATTGCTGGCTTACTTTGTATGAGTAAGTCTCCCAGCAGTCAGGGACCACCAATCTTATTGAACGAATTAATATCCTGAACTAATACACTCCTTGAAGGCATTGGAATTAAAACCTCAGAGTCCCTAGCGCAGGGAAAGCTGCTTCGGTTGATGTTTGGGATCATATTACTGATTCTACCTTCCACTTCCATCTGTCTCAGTAACTACAGATTTATTTCCACTCTATTCGTATTTTCTTTTTAAACGCCCAGTCTAGTTGCTGCCACCTCACCTGTAAATTGGGTGGCACGGTGGTGCGGTGGTTAGCACTGCTGCCTCACAGTGCCAGGGACCCAGGTTCAATTCCTGGCTTGGGTCACTATCTGTGCTGAGTCTGCACGTTCTCCCCGTGTCTGCGTGGGTTTCCTCCGGGGTGCTCCGATTTCCTCCCACAGTCCGAAAGATGTGCTGGTTAGGTGCATTGGCCGTGCTAAATTCTCCCTCAGGTGTACCCGAACAGACACCAGAGTGTGATGATTTGGGGGGATTTTCACAGTAACTTCATTGCAGTGTTAATGTAAGCCTACTTATGACTAGTAAACAAACTTTAAAAAAATGCCTTGGACCTTTGTTAACAATGAACAATTGCTTACAACAGAAGCAGTGAGTGAAAATACCAAACAACCATGTAATTATGGACGTAATTCGAATGTTTTATACTAAAAGTTACTTTTTAAAATTCATTTATGGGATGTGGGTGTCGCTTGCTGGGCCAGCATTTGTTGCCCATCCTTAATTTCCTGCATTTCAGCGGGCATTTAAGAGTTAGTGCTGTGGATCTGGAGTCACGTGTTGGCCAGAGCAGGTAAGGATGGCAGATTTCCTTCCCTAAAGGACTTTAGTGAACCCAGATGGGTTTCATGGTCATCATCAGATTTTTAATTCCAGATATTTATTAAATTCAAATTTCACCATCGACTGTGGTGGGATTTGAACCCGGCTCCCAGATCTTATTATAGAAACCCTACAGTGCAGGAGAAGGCCATTTAGCCCATCAGATCTGCACCAACTTTATCTAACAGAGTGCCTTTATCCAACTTATCCCTGTAACTCCACACATTCCCCATGACTAATCCATCTCACGTGCACATCTTGGGACATGAAGGGGTAATTTAGCATGGCCAATCCACCTAACCTGCATATCTTTGGACTGTGGGAGGAAACCGGAGCACCCGGAGGAAATCCATGCAGACACGGGGAGAATGTGGAACTCCACACAGACCCAAGGCTGGAATTGAACCCAGGTCCCTGGAGCTGTGAGGCAGTAGTGCTAACTGTTGTGCCACCGTGCTGCCCTGGGTCTCATAGAATCCCTACAGTGCAGAAGGAGGCCGTTCGGCCCATCGAGTCTGCACTCACCACAATCTTACCCAGGCCCTATTCTCGTAACCCCACATATTTACCCTGCTAATCCCCTGACACTAAGGGGCAATTTAGCATGGCCAATCAACCTAACCCGCACATCTTTGGGCTGTGGGAGGAAACTGGAGCACCTGGAGAAAACCCACCCAGACACAAGGAGAATGTGCAAACCCCACACAGAGAGTGACTCGAGCCGGGAATTGAACCCGGATCCCTGGCGCTGTGAGGTAGCAGTGCTAACCACTGTGCCACCATGCTGGCCTGGGACTCTGGATTACTAGCCCAGTGACAATACCAGTGCCTCTCCATTTTGACTCTTGCTTTCCCTATTGCTTCCACACCAAGTTGCGGCACATTCTGTGCATCAATGAGCATGCAATTAAAATTATTTGATTTGATTTGACTTATTGTCACTTGGAATGGGATACAGTGAAAAGTATTGTTTCTTGCGCGCTATACAGACAAAACATACTGTTCATAGAGAAGGAAACAAGAGGGTGCAGAATGTAGTGTTACAGTCATAGCTAGGGTGTAGAGAAAGATCAACTTAATGCAAGGTAGGTCCATTCAAAAGTCTGATGGCAGCAGGGAAGAAGCTGTTCGAGTCATTTGGTACATAACCTCAGATTTTTGTACCTTTTTTCCAATGGAAGAAGGTGGAAGAGAGTATTCCGGGGTGCGTGGGGTCCATAATTATGCTGGCTGCTTTTCCAAGGCAGCAGGAAGTGTAGACAGAGTCAATGGATGGGAGGCTGGTTTGCGTGATGGGTTAGGCTACATTCACGACCTTTTGTAGTTCCTTGCGGTCTTGGGCAGAGCAGGAGCCACACCAAGCTGTGATACAACCAGAAAGAATGCTTTCTATGGGGCATCGTTAAGAGTTGGTGAGAGTCGTAGCTGACATGTCAAATTTCCTTAGTCTTCTGAGAAAGTAGAGGCGTTGGTGGGCTTTCTTAACTATAGATGATTATTTATAACTATATAGATTATTTATGATTTTAAATACTTTTTCAATCATTAATCGCATTTGGGATTACCTGCGCTGTTGATTTCTTTGACTCTGTTCATTCAGAATGTTCCATCCATGGATTTCCTCCCTTCTTTCTCCCACATGTGAACTCTGACAATACTTACTCCCCTGTTCAGTGCTGTACCGCCCAGCAGTGCACATTACATAGTTGCCAAGCTCGCATTAAATGCAGATAACGATAACCTCTCTGGCATCTGGAGTTGCTCATGAATGCAGCCATTATTCCACAAGTACCAGGAAATTTTCCACTTAAAAAGTGGGAAGAACAGTTAAAACATTCTGCGCGACAGAACCGTAAAAAAACAAAAGCCTGCTGCGGTTACCCAGGCATCTCCCATTGTCACCTTTTCCCGTTGCATCATTAAAATGGCAGCTCGTTAATATAGAGAGAGTGTCACCGCTCCAACAAATAATTACCGTTAATCTGTGCAATGTGGTAGTAAAGATTTTCAGGGGCACTCATTTAGCAAGGCATCAATTAACCTCACAAAGGACCCTTTCTTTCACGGAGGAGGCCGGCTGGGACATCAGCAATTTTTAATCAACTATCTTTTGTTTTTCACCCAAGAGCCAGAGGTTTATTGGATGAATGCGTGCACTGCAAGGGCGATGTGATCTTCCTGAGAGACCAAAGCCCCCTTGTCATGATACCAGTGCAAAATTACAACATCAGCCAAATGGGGTTGGGGTGTTTCATGGAAAAGGGGTGTTAATCAGAGGAAAGATACCATCAATACATTGAGCGACCTACCATAGCAAAACATCAAAACTGGAAGCAAGAATAGACCATTCGGCCCTTCGAGCCTGCTCCACCATTCATTTTGATCATGGCTGATCATCAAATTCAATATCCTGATCCACCCTTCCCCCCCCATATCCCTTGATCCCTTTAGCCCCAAGAGCTAGATCTACTTTCTTCCTGAAATCGGACAATGTTTTGGCCTCATCTAGATTCTGTGGTAGCAAATTCCACGCATTCACCACCCTCTGGGTGAAGAAATTTCTCCTCACCTCAGTTCTAAAAGGTTTACTTACCCCTTATCCTCAAACTACGGCCACTAGTTCTGGGCTCCCCTACCATCGGGACCGTTCTTTCTGAATCTACCCTGTTAGAATTTTATACGTTTCCACGAGATCCCCTCTCACTCTTCTAAACTCAAACCCATCGACAGAACCCACCCGAAACACACAATACTTTACAGCCATTACGACAAACAATGAATGAATTGTGCACAAAATAATTGCCTGAGTTCTGTTCATTTTATAAATTGCACTTCGAATTGGCAAACCTTGATTCTGAATTCTTCTATTTCCTTACAAAATTCCAGACTCGCTCAACACCTCGATAATAGAACATAGAACATAGAACAGTACAGCACAGAACAGGCCCTTCGGCCCACGATGTTGTGCCGAGCTTTATCTGAAACCAAGATCAAGCTATCCCACTCCCTATCATCCTGGTGTGCTCCATGTGCCTATCCAATAACCGCTTAAATGTTCCTAAAGTGTCTGACTCCACTATCACTGCAGGCAGTCCATTCCACACCCCAACCACTCTCTGCGTAAAGAACCTACCTCTGATATCCTTCCTGTATCTCCCACCACGAACCCTATAGTTATGCCCCCTTGTAATAGCTCCATCCACCCGAGGAAATAGTCTTTCAACGTTCACTCTATCTATCCCCTTCATCATTTTATAAACCTCTATTAAGTCTCCCCTCAACCTCCTCCGCTCCAGAGAGAACAGCCCTAGCTCCCTCAACCTTTCCTCATAAGACCGACACTCCAAACCAGGCAGCATCCTGGTAAATCTCCTCTGCACTCTTTCCAGCGCTTCCACATCCTTCTTGTAGTGAGGTGACCAGAACTGCACACAATATTCCAAATGTGGTCTCACCAAGGTCCTGTACAGTTGCAGCATAACCCCACAGCTCTTAGACTCCAACCCCCTGTTAATAAAAGCTAACACACTATAGGCCTTCTTCACAGCTCTATCCACTTGAGTGGCAACCTTTAGAGATCTGTGGATATGAACCCCAAGATCTCTCTGTTCCTCCACAGTCTTCAGAACCCTACCTTTGACCCTGTAATCCACATTTAAATTAGTCCTACCAAAATGAATCACCTCACATTTATCAGGGTTAAACTCCATTTGCCATTTTTCAGCCCAGCTTTGCATCCTATCTATAGAACATAGAACATAGAACATTACAGCGCAGAACAGGCCCTTCGGCCCACGATGTTGCACCGACCAGTTAAAAAAAAAAAAAAAAACTGTGACCCTCCAACCTAAACCAATTTCTTTTCGTCCATGAACCTATCTACGGATCTCTTAAACGCCCCCAAACTAGGCGCATTTACTACTGATGCTGGCAGGGCATTCCAATCCCTCACCACCCTCTGGGTAAAGAACCTACCCCTGACATCGGTTCTATAACTACCCCCCCTCAATTTAAAGCCATGCCCCCTCGTGCTGGATTTCTCCATCAGAGGAAAAAGGCTATCACTATCCACCCTATCTAAACCTCTAATCATCTTATATGTTTCAATAAGATCCCCTCTTAGCCGCCGCCTTTCCAGCGAAAACAATCCCAAATCCCTCAGCCTCTCCTCATAGGATCTCCCCTCCATACCAGGCAACATCCTGGTAAACCTCCTCTGCACCCTCTCCAAAGCCTCCACATCCTTCCTGTAATGTGGGGACCAGAACTGCACACAGTACTCCAAGTGCGGCCGCACCAGAGTTGTGTACAGTTGCAACATAACGCTACGACTCCTAAATTCAATCCCCCTACCAATAAACGCCAAGACACCATATGCCTTCTTAACAACCTTATCTACTTGATTCCCAACTTTCAGGGATCTATGCACACATACACCTAGATCCCTCTGCTCCTCCACACTATTCAAAGTCCTCCCGTTAGCCCTATACTCAACACATCTGTTATTCCTACCAAAGTGAATTACCTCACACTTCTCCGCATTAAACTCCATCCGCCACCTCTCGGCCCAACTTTGCAACCTGTCTAAGTCTTCCTGCAAACTACGACACCCTTCCTCACTGTCTACCACACCACCGACTTTGGTGTCATCAGCAAATTTGCTAATCCACCCAACTATACCCTCATCCAGATCATTAATAAATATTACAAACAGCAGTGGCCCCAAAACAGATCCCTGAGGTACACCACTTGTAACCGCACTCCATGATGAATATTTACTATCAACCACCACCCTCTGTTTCCTATCCGCTAGCCAATTCCTGATCCAATTTCCTAGATCACCCCCAATCCCATACATCTGCATTTTCTGCAGAAGCCTACCATGGTGAACCTTATCAAACGCCTTACTAAAATCCATATATACCACGTCCACTGCCTTGCCCCCATCCACCTCCTTGGTCACTTTCTCAAAAAACTCAATAAGGTTAGTAAGGCACGACCTACCTGCCACAAAACCATGCTGACTATCACCTATCAATTCATTACTCTCCAAATAACTATAAATCCTATCCCTTATAATTTTTTCCAACATCTTGCCGACAACAGAAGTGAGACTCACCGGTCTATAATTCCCGGGGAAGTCTCTGTTCCCCTTCTTAAACAATGGGACAACATTCGCTAACCTCCAATCTTCTGGTACTATACCAGAGGCCAACGACGACCTGAAGATCAGAGCCAGAGGCTCTGCAATCACTTCTCTTGCCTCCCAGAGAATCCTTGGATAAATCCCATCCGGACCAGGGGATTTATCTATTTTCAGACCCTCCAGAATATCCTGCACATCCTCCTTATCAACTGTAATACTGTCTATTCTACTCCCTTGCAACCCAGTGTCCTCCTCAGCTATATTCATGTCCCCTTGCGTGAACACCGAAGAGAAATATTGGTTCAATGCTTCACCAATCTCCTCCGGTTCCACACATAACTTCCCTCTGCCATCTATAACTGGCCCTAAACTTGCCCTAACCAACCTTCTGTTCTTGACATACCTATAGAACGCCTTAGGATTCTCTTTAACCCTATCCGCCAAAGTCTTCTCATGTCCCCTTTTAGCCCTTCTAAGCTCGCTCTTCAACTCCCTCTTAGCCAATCTAAAGCTTTCTAGTGCACTACCCGAGTGCTCACGTCTCATCCGAACATAAGCCTCCTTTTTCTTTTTAACCAACAAAGAAACTTTTTTGGTGCACCACGGTTCCCTAGCCCTACCAATTCCTCCTTGCCTGACAGGGACATACCTATCACA
Organism: Mustelus asterias; assembly: GCF_964213995.1. Classification (NCBI taxonomy): domain Eukaryota; kingdom Metazoa; phylum Chordata; class Chondrichthyes; order Carcharhiniformes; family Triakidae; genus Mustelus; species Mustelus asterias. The sequence goes on from NC_135813.1 coordinate 17,393,296, forward strand.
GACTCGCAGTAGCTGCTCCTTGAAAAAACTCCACATGTCGGACGTTCCCAGTCCCTGTAATCTCCTAGTCCAACCTATGTTTCCTAATTCTCTCCTAATAGCCTCATAATTACCCTTCCCCCAGCTAAAACCACTGGCCCGACGTTCATGCCTATCCCTTTCCATCACTAAGGTGAACGTAACCGAATCTATGTCTCTTTGCAGCCTACAACAGCCCTCCACCTCATCCACTACTCCACCAATCTTGGTGTCATCAGCAAATTTACTGATCCACCCTTCAGCCCCCTCCTCTAAGTCATTAATAAAAATCACAAAGAGTCATAATCCTGGAGATCACGGTGGAGATTTTTATTTTGGAACTCAAGCAGAAAAGGCAAAGGGGGAAAGTCGAGCACCAATGCTGACAGACTTCATGGTAGATAATATCTAACGAATGGATCACTTTAGAGTGATTAAAGCTGCTGTATTACTATTACTACCAAGTCATCAATGTACACAGTAATGACCAGTTGACAGATTCAAGTTGTACCTCCAGTTGTCCCTTCACTAAACTCAATAGCGACAAAGCTTTTTAAAAGTTTATTTATTAGTGTCACAAGTAAGCTTACATTAACACGGCAATGAAGTTACTGTGAAAATACCCGAGTTGCCACACTCCGGCACCTGTTCGGGTACACTGAGGGAGAATTTAGCATGGCCAATGTACCTAACCAGCACGTCTTTCAGACTGTGGGAGGAAACTGGAGCACCCGGAGGAAACCCACGCAGACACAGGGAGACTCCGCACAGACAGTGACCCAAGCACGGGAATCAAACCCGGGTCCCTGGCGCTGTGAGGCAGCAGTGCTAACCCACTCCGCCACTGTGGTGGCCCAGCAAATAATTTTTTGTTTTGTTTGTGAGCTTAGCTTGCCTGGGAGTTATACGTCATCTGCACAGAGTCCAAACTTACAACTGCCTCTGCATTGACTTGAACCCTACGTTATGCTGGGTAGGTAGGTTTCTCCAACCTCACCCGTAGCTGGGATTCTCCGGCCCCGCTGCTGCGAATGGAGATTTGGCTGAGCGCCAAATTCTCTGTTCTCACTGACAGTGGTAGAGGGGCATGCAAGACCGGAGAATTCCGGCGACGGTCCCTTTTGCTAACGTACAATCCCAAAGTAGCAGCATACCTACTTAAAATTAATAACCTTGCAATCGTCACTGGATGGCGTTGATGCAATGCCATAATTATTAATCCTTAGGAGGATAAAAATCATACATTAGCAGCTCAGAATCGACTAGGCACCATCAACAACCTTCGCCGCTTTTGTCAGTTGATAAAACGGAGAGAAGAAGAAATATCAACACTTTCATGAATTTTAGCTGAAGAATATTGCAATACAACTGACAGTGGTAGAGGGGCGTGCACGGTAGCACAGTGGTTAGCACTGCTGCTTCACAGCTCCAGGATCCCGGGTTCGATTCCCGGCTCGGGTCACTGTCTGTGTGGAGTTTGCACATTCTCCTCGTGTCTGCGTGGGTTTCCTCCGGGTGCTCCGGTTTCCTCCCACAGTCCAAAGATGTGCGGGTTAGGTTGATTGGCCAGGTTAAAAATTGTCCCTTAGAGTCCTGGGATGCGTAGGTTAGAGGGATTAGTGGGTAAAATATGTGGGGGGAGGGCCTGGGTGGGATTGTGGTTGGTGCAGACTCGATGGGCCGAATGGCCTCCTTCTGCACTGTAGGGTTTCTATGTTTTCTATGTTAACTGTAGTGATCTACATGACAACTGAATCCTGCTTAAGCTTCGACCTGCTGATTTATTCAATCTAGGATGCTGTCTGAACCCCTTGATAGGGTCATGGCCTTAGTAAATCACTCCCACCTATCTGTGGTTATCATCACCGCCACTGGCACTTAAGGTGCATCGAGTGAACGAGCATGTTCCTGGAACAAAGCCCGTGTTAATACAGTCCGAGAGACTAATGCTGGCATTCCCAAGTACAATGCCATTTTAAGTTAGAACATAGAACATAGAAAGCCACAGCACAAACAGGCCCTTCGGCCCACAAGTTGCGCTGATCATATCCCTACCTCTAGGCCTATCTATAGCCCTCAATCCCATTAAATCCCATGTACTCATCCAGAAGTCTCTTAAAAGACCCCAACGAGTTTGCCTCCACCACCACCGACGTCAGCCGATTCCACTCACCCACCACCCTCTGAGTGAAAAACTTACCCCTGACATCTCCTCTGTACCTACCCCCCAGCACCTTAAACCTGTGTCCTCTCGTAGCAACCATTTCAGCCCTTGGAAATAGCCTCTGAGAGTCTACCCTATCCAGACCTCTCAACATCTTGTAAACCTCTATCAGGTCACCTCTCATCCTTCGTCTCTCCAGGGAGAAGAGACCAAGCTCCCTCAACCTATCCTCATAAGGCATGCCCCCCAATCCAGGCAACATCCTTGTAAATCTCCTCTGCACCCTTTCAATAGCTTCAACATCTTTCCTGTAATGAGGTGACCAGAACTGCGCGCAGTACTCCAAGTGGGGTCTAACCAGGGTCCTATAAAGCTGCAGCATTATCTCCCGACTCCTAAACTCAATCCCTCGATTAATGAAGGCTAGTACGCCGTACGCCTTCTTGACCGCATCCTCCACCTGCGAGGCCGATTTAAGAGTCCTATGGACCCGGACCCCAAGGTCCTTCTGATCCTCTACACTGCTAAGAATGGTACCCTTCATATTATACTGCTGCTTCATCCCATTGGATCTGCCAAAATGGATCACTACACACTTATCCGGGTTGAAGTCCATCTGCCACTTCTCCGCCCAGTCTTGCATTCTATCTATGTCTCGCTGCAACTTCTGACATCCCTCCAAACTATCCACAACACCACCTACCTTGGTGTCGTCAGCAAACTTACCAACCCATCCCTCCACTTCCTCATCCAGGTCATTTATGAAAATGACAAACAGCAAGGGTCCCAGAACAGATCCCTGGGGCACTCCACTGGTCACTGACCTCCATGCAGAGAAAGACCCCTCCACAGCCACTCTCTGCCTTCTGCAGGCAAGCCAGTTCTGGATCCAGAAGGCAACAGCCCCTTGGATCCCATGCCCTCTCACTTTCTCAAGAAGTCTTGCATGGGGGACCTTATCGAACGCCTTGCTGAAGTCCATATAGACCACATCCACCGCTCTTCCTTCGTCAATGTGTTTGGTCACATTTTCAAAGAACTCAACCAGGCTCGTAAGGCACGACCTGCCCTTGACAAAGCCGTGCTGACTACTTTTGATCATACTAAACTTCTCTAGATGATCATAAATCCTGTCTCTCAGGATCCTCTCCATCAACTTACCAACCACTGAGGTTAGACTCACCGGTCGGTAATTTCCCGGGCTGTCCCTGTTCCCTTTCTTGAATATAGGGACCACATCTGCAATCCTCCAATCCTCCGGAACCTCTCCCGTCTCCATCGACGATGCAAAGATCATTGCCAAAGGCTCCGCAATCTCCTCCCTCGCCTCCCACAGTAACCTGGGGTACATCCCATCCGGTCCCGGCGACTTACCAACCTTGATGCCATTCAATAGTTCCAACACATCCTCTTTCTTTATGTCCACATGCTCGATCCTTTCTGTCCACCGCAAACCAGCAGTACAACCACCCAGATCCCTTTCCACCGTGAATACCGAGGTAAAGTATTCATTAAGCACCTCCGCCATTTCTAACGGTTCCGCACAAACTTTTCCCCCTTCACCTTTTAAGGGTCCTATGCCTTCACATCTCATCCTTTTACTCTTGACATATTTGTAGAAAGCCTTGGGATTCTCCTTAATCTTACCCGCCAAGGTCTTCTCATGACCCCTTCTCGCTCTCCTAATTTCCTTCTTAAGCTCCTTCCTACATCCCGTATACTCCTCTAAATCCTTAACACCTCCTAGCTCTCTGAACCTTCTGTACGCCTCTCTTTTCTTATTCACCAGGTTCATCACAACCTTCGTGCACCACGGTTCCCGTACCCTACCAACACCCCCCTGTCTCATCGGAACGTTGTCATGCAGAGCTCCAGACAAACATTCCTTGAAAATCCTCCACTTTCCTTCGGTACTTTTCCCCAAGAATGCCTCCTTCCAATTTACCCGTCTAATTTCCTCCCTGATGACACTGTATTTCCCTTTACTCCAGAGAAACACTTTCCTAGCCTGCCTGATCCTATCTCTTTCCAATGCTATCGTGAAGGAGATAGAATTATGATCGCTATCCCCAAGATGCTCACCCACCGAGAGATCCTCCACCTGTCCAGGTTCATTAGCCAGCACCAAGTACAGCCTCTCCTCTAGTAGGCTTATCCACATACTGTGTCAGGAAACTCTCCTGGACACACCTAACAAACTCCTCTCCATCCAAACCCCTAGCCCTAGGGATATTCCAATCTATGTTTGGGAAATTAAAATCTCCCATCACGACAACTCTGTTATTCCTACATCTCTCCAGGATCTGTTTCCCCATCTGCTCCTCAACATCTCTGTTACCCTGAATGCTTTCAGATTGGACAAGCATTCATCAATGAAGTGACATATATGTGTGGATGGTACAGTGGGTTAGCACTGCTACCTCACAGTGCCAGGGACCTGGGTTCAATTCCTGGCTTGGGTCACTGTCTATGTGGAATCTGCACATTCGCCCCGTGTCTGCATGGATTTCTGGGTGGATGACACCGCAGTTGCATAATAGGTCTGAAGTTATTATTGCTGCTAAATTGCAGTGACATTGCCTTCATCCTTTTGACATCAAAGGGTGGCATGGTGGCACAGTGGTTAGCACTGCTGCCTCTCAGCACCAGGGGCCTTGGTTCGATTCCTGGCTTGGATCACTGTCTGTGTGGAGGTCTGTACATTCTCCCCGTGTCTTTGTGGGTTTCTTCTGGGTGCTCCAGTTTCCTCCCACAGTCCGAAAGACGTGCTGGTTAGATGCATTGGCCGTGCTAAATTCTCCCTCAGTGTACCCGAACAGGCGCCGGAGGGTGGCGACTAGGGGATTTTCACAGTAACTTCATTGCAGTGTTAATGTAAGCCTACTTGTGACACTAATAAATAAACTTTGCATTATAAAACATCTTTTGCTTTAAAAATGCGGTCGAACTGGATGCCGAGTTTTCAAAAGCTCTAACTTGTTGGCCTGTAGGATTTAAATGCAATTGCTTCGCCTGAGCTAATTTCTTTTCACTGAGAAGTGACGAGCAGCAAAGAATAATCCTTTAAACTCACAAAACTCAATCAGCTTTTTCCTGCTACTGTTCTGCGGGAGAGGTCTATGCATCAAGAGAGGGCAATTTAGCGATTATCAACTGACCTCGGGCTTGGCTAACAACAGTAATCTTCTCACTAATTGACTGGGCCCATTGCAGGATTGGAGGCAGCATAGTCAAAACTTTCTAGGATTTGTATCGAAAATAATAACAAAATACTCGAGATTATTTGAAAACTGTCAAGCAGCCTGACTGCTTTCCAACACATGCTATCCATATGATCACTGGCTTTCTCAGTAGTCATGTTCTCAAGCTGTCCACTGCTACTCCAAGTGCCATAATTAGTCTGCAACATCTGACAATCTATATTTATTCTGAGCTCATTTCCGTCATGTTATTTAATTAATAAGGCATCTAAGGTCCAAGTACTTCTATATATAGCACCTTTAATGTGGGTGGCACAGTGGCTAGCACTGCTGCCTCACAGCGCCAGGGACCGGGTTCAATTCCGGCCTCGGGTCAGTGTGTGTGTGGAGTTTGCACGTTCTCCCCGTGTCTGCGTGGGTTTCCTCCGGGTGCTTTGTTCTCTCCCACAGTCCAAAGATTTTAGAATCATAGAATCCTACAATGCAGAAGGAGGCCATTCCGCCCATCGAGTCTGCACCAACCAGAATCCCACCCAAGCTCTAACCCCATAACCCCATGCATTTACTCTAGCTAGTCCCTCTGACACACTAAGGGGCAATTTTAGCATGACTAATCCACCTAACCCACACATCTTTGGACTGTGCCGGTTAGGTGGATTGGCCATGCTAAATTGCCCCTTAGTGTCCCAAGATGCGCAGGTTAGGTGGATTGGCTATTGTAAATTGCCCCTTAGTCTACAAGATTATGAGGGGCACGGACAGAGTGGATAGTCAGAAGCTTTTTCCCAGGATGGAAGAGTCAATTACTAGGGGGCATAGGGTTTAAGGTGTGAGGGGCAAGGTTTAAAGGAGATGTACGAGGCAAGTTGTTTTTTATACAGGTGGGTGTCGGGGGAGGTAGTGGAAGCAGATACGACAGTGACTTTTAAGGGGCGTCTTGACAAATACATAAATAGGAAGAGAATAGAGGTCCCCGGAAGGGTAGGGGGTTTTAGTTCAGTTGGGCAGCATGATGGGTGCAGGCTTGGAGGGCCGAAGGGCCTGTTCCTGTGCTGTAATTTTCTTTGTTCTTTGTACAGAGCGAAACCCAATATTGTAACACTTGCATGCTGTGTACTTCTGCCCCACGACTATACTCTACCTCAGAAACAGCAACTGAAGCAAGTCAAATCAGAACGGTTCATTCAGATACATTCTCCCTGTTTTTTTTCTTTACAATTGACTATGTGAACAAAGTAAAATGATAAGCAGGAAAAATAAACTTGAGATTTAAAAAAGAAAGCGCTATTAATAAGTAATAAAATGTGGAAACTCAGACTTTGAAATTCTCAAACTATAAGTTAGTATGCTTTACTTTTCTCACTGACTATACACAGGTATTCAGGTTGGGGCCAGTGATGTTTAAAGTTTATTTATTAGTGTCACAAGTAGGCTTACATTAACACTGCAATGAAGTTACTATGAAAATCCCACACTCAGGCGCCTGTTCAGGTACACAGAGGGAGAATTTAGCATGGCCAACGCACCTAACCAGCATGTCTTTCGGACTGTGGGAGGGAACCGGAGCACCCAGAAGAAACCCATGCAGACACGGGGAGAACATGCAGACTCCACACAGATAGTGACCCAAGCCGGGAATCGAACCCGGGTCCCTGGCGCTGTGAGGCAGAAGTGCTAACCATTGTGCCACCGTGCCACTTGTTTGTAAAAAAAAAAGGTCACTATGTTAGCCATCATTCCTAACCATTTGTGGGGGGAGTTTTGCATCGCGATGCAGATTACTTTGTTAACTGCTGTTGCCTCGCTCATACATGAGCTATACAGAGGTGATAAATTTCCACAGCATGAAAAACGTATGACTTGCTTCAGGGGGACTTGGCAACAACATATTCACTACAGTTGGTATATAAAGCAACTCTGCATTTGCCTGGTTGAAAACAAGTAAAACTTGTGCCAAACAACTGTTGCTAATGTATCTCAGAGGGAAAGTGCCTTGTGAAAACATGGACATATTCACCCCTTCACATACTTACTGCATGTGCACCTTTTCAGATGTGAAGGGGGTACAAAGAGGTACGACTCTCGCCATAGATAGGAGGGTCAGACCATTTCACAGTGTTGTCAGACTGGGTATGTTTGATGTGTCTTTTAAGCAACAAGATTAAAAAGGGTCGACATTTCTCACAACACTCTGTGCTGAGCCACATGTGTGCGTCTGTCAATGCATGAAAGGGAACAAAACCTGAGGGAATAATAGTAACTTTGCACTTCAGAGGAAAAGAAAGAAATGTGTGGTCTGGAAATTTGAAGTCATAGTAATTAAAATCACTCACTGGCTCCAATATATAAAAACATTGGGTCATAGCTTCTGACTGGCGTCGGGAAGCGACAGCCCACTGGAATTACAAGATGTACATCTACCTGTTCATGAAAGCTGCTCCGAAATCTCCGATCTCCGGACCCGCTTGGGGGCCCCCCCCGAGTCCTCACAGGCCCCAGAGTAGTCCAGCTGCATCGGGGGTCAGGGGGCCACACACCCCCTGCTTTACCCCATTCGCTGCCATGAAGCAGGTCAGCTTAAAGGGCCCAGTGAAACTGATAGGCCAAGGGGACGGTAAATTCCCAATGTAACTGGACGGCATTTGGCTGTTTGGGAAGGTTGTAAGTTGGGGGGGTGCGGGGAGGGTGGGGGTGGGAGTGGCTGGTGGAGTCAGAGATCAAGGGCTGTGGGTGACTTAGAGGTCAGGGAATAAAGGGGAGGCGATGGCCTAGTGGTATTATCGCTAGACTATTAATCCAGAAATTTAGCTGCTGTTCTGGGACTCGGGTTCGAATCTCACCACGGCAGATGGTGGAATTTGAATTCAATAAAAAAAAAATCTGGAATTAAGAATCTACTGATGACTATGAAACCATTGCCAATTGCTGGAAAAACCCATCAGGTTCACTAATATCCTTTAAGGGAGGAAATCTGATGTCCATACTTGGTCTGGCCTACATGTGACTGCAGAGCCACAGGAATGTGGTTGACTCTCAACTGCCCTCTGAACAAGGGCAACTAGGGATGGGTAATAAATGCTGGCCAGCCAGCCATGCCCCAAGAATGAATAAAGAAATATCATAGATTGGACGGGGGATTGGACACGGGTGGGAGGGGAAGGGGTGGTCAGGTCACGGGGGGTCATATTGGGTTAGGAGTAACTATTAGCATAACACTGGCAAAACCATCTGAAATTTGCGATTTAAATAGCTTTGTCAGATGGTTCCCAGCGCAGTGCTATTGTTCAGGAGAAGTTAGCTTTTCTGGGCAATTGCCGGGTAAATCTTTACCTGGGTAATTCTAAGAGGGATTCGCCAGCGCATCTTTGAAGTAACCCCTCAAATCCGATGCTGAGTCATCGGGACGTTATAAGCCACTGACAAATTCCTATCATTAAATCTATGCAACACTTTTTTTTATATTTCCAATTTATTTTTGTTTTGTTTAATTATACATTGCCCTTTTTCCTTTTCAGCGAGGCTTTTGTTTCCTCTCACGAATATTAATCTGGTTACTTTGTTTTCTTATTTTATGTTTTGAATCTGTTGTTTCCCGCACTGCTGGAACTCCAACGTTGTCAACTTTAACAGTTGAGGTTAGCCAGCTCCTCATTGCTCTTACTGACTGACAAATTGGCGAGAGAGAGGTGAACGAAAGTGAGCAGTGGCTGGCCTGGGTTAAAAACGGAACAAAACTAAAAGAGGGGATACGACCAGAGGAGGATTCAGATAGCCGGAATAGGAACAAGGATGCACTCAAAATAGTAGGAGATACAGTCAGGAAAAAAATCAGAGGGCTGCCACTGGATGGGGCAAAATGCAGCTCAGAGGATGAGAACAGTGTGGTAAACCACTGTTAGCTTATTACCTGTATATGTGACATGCCTGGACACATCCCTGCCGGCCCTACCTGAGACTCTTCCGCTGCCCCCCCCCCCCCCGGTCCAGGTATAAAGGCGACTGCTCCCCACCCCCCTGCCTCAGTCTGGATCAGTTCATCGGCATGGGTTTGCTCCAAGTCTTTTGCAAATAAAAGCCTATTTGTTCTTGCATACAAACTAGTCTTTGCTCGATTGATGGTGCATCAAACAGAGAAACTGTGGCAGTAAGAAACACAGCCAAGAGGGCTAGATATAGCCAGGGAGTGAGACCCAAATGCACTCGTGCAGGTCCAATGGGGCAGCATAGAGTCATAGAGATATACAGCACGGAAACAGGCCCTTTGGCCCAACTTGTCCATGGCAACCAGGTTTCTTACCTGAACTAGTTCCACTTGGCTGAATTTGGCCCATATCCTCCATGTACCTGCCCAAATGTTTTTAAAGTGTTATAATTGTACCCACCTCTACTGGCAGCTCATTCCATATAGGCACCACCCTCTGTATGAAAACGTTGCCCCTCGGGTCCCTTTTAAATCTTTCCCCTCTCATCTTAAACCTATGCCCTCTAGTTTTGGACTCCTCTACCCTGGGGAAAATACCCTGGATATTCACCTTATCTCTGCCCCTCACCGTTTTATAAACCTCTATCAGGTCACCCCTCATCCTCCTACGTTCCAGGGAAAATAGACCCAGCCTCTCCTTATAATTCAAACATTCCAGTCCTGGTAACATCCTTGTCAATCTTTTTTGCACTCTTTCCAGTTTAATAACATCTTCCCTATAGCAGGTCGACCAGCATTGTAGCAGTAATCCAAATGTGGCCTTACCAATGTCTTGTACAGTTGCACCATAACGTCCCAACTCCTATACTTCTCTGATCGATGAAGGCAAGAGTGCCAAACGTCTTCTTCACCGCCCTGTCTAGCTTTGATGCCACTTTCAAGGAACTATGCACCTGCACTCCTGGATCTCTCTGTTCAACAACACTCCCCTGGGCCCTACCATTAACAGTGTAAGTCCTGCCCTGGTTTGTCTTACCAAAATGCAACACCTCACATTTATCTGAATTAAACTCTATCTGCCATTCCTCGGCCCACTGGCCCAGTTGATCAAGAGCCCGTTATAGTCTTGGATAACCTTCTACACTCTCCAATGCACCACCAACTTTGGTTTCATCCACAAACTTACTCACCGCATATTCTATATTCTCATCCAAACCATTTATATAAATGACAAAGAACATTGGGCCCAGCATTGATCCCTGCAACACACCGCTGGTCTCAGGCCTCCAGTCTGAAAAACAACCCTCTACCACCACCCTCTGTCTCCTACTGGAAAGCCAATTTTGTATCCAACTGGCTAGTTCTCCCTGGATCCCATGTGATCCAACCATACTGACCAGTCTACATGCGGTACCTTGTCGAGGGCCTTGCTAAAGTCATAGACTCAGAGGTTTACAACATGGAAACAGGCCCTTTGGCCCAACTTGTCCATGCCACCCTTTGTTTTAAACCACTAAGCTTGTCCCAATTGTCCACATTTAGCCCATATCCCTCTACACCCATCTTACCCATGTAAATGTCTAAATGCTTTTTAAAAGACAAAATTGTACCCGCCTCTACCACTCCCTCTAGCAGCTTGTTCCAGACACTCACCACCCTCTGTGAGAAAAAATTGCCCCTCTAGACTCTTTTGTATCTCTCCCTGCCCACCTTAAATCTATGCCCCCTAGTTTTCGACTCTCCTGCCTTTGGGAAAAGATATTGACTATCTAGCTGATCTATGCCCCTCATTATTTTATCAACCTCCGTGAGATCACCCCTAAGTCTCCTCCGCTCCAGGGAAAAGAGTCCCAGTTTATCCACAGAAGTCCATGTAGATAATGTCTACCGCACTGCCCTCATCTATTTTCTTGATCACCCTTCCAAAAAACTCAATTAAATTTGTAAGACACGATTTCCACCTTAAATGTGGACAGACATTGGGTGGGTGTCTCTCCAATGTCACCAGCGGGAAGCCCAACTGATTAAAAACCTTAAGGCGTTGGTGGATCAGGAGGTGCCGATGAGGAGGGTGACCTTGAAGCGAACAATAGCAGCTGATATGAAAATTGTTTACGCGGCTACCGGACACAGAGAAGTTAAAGATCAGAGTACAAAGGGATGTAACTCGGCGACAGCCCAGAATACTGGAGTTAAGCAAGTTCCAACAGGACAAAATTCAGAGATTCTGAGGGAAATGAGGCTGATAAGGAAAAGGTCGAGAGTTTCAGATTCAGAATTTTCTTTTTGTTTCTCCAGTCACTGAGGTGTTCATGTACCAACAGCACAGAATCCAGTCAATGGACATCTTTGCCATCCTTTGTGTTGATGTCCTGCAGAAACCTAATTTTCCCCTTCGCTCTCTCCCTCCCTGTGTGGGCAACTACATTCTCTGAAGCAGAAGCGTGAATATCTAGTTTAATTGAGTTTCGAACTTGACTCTCCTTATTCGGGTGTCTATAAATAAATACTAATAAATTCAGAAGCAACACAGTAATATTAACACCGAGGGCAGGATTCCACCCACCCACCAGCAGTGGAGATGGTTTGCCATTGGACGCCAGTGGGATCTTCCAGTCCTGCCGATGTTTACGCCGTTTTGCGTGGCTTGCCTGTCCCACTACCGGGGAACCCATTGCGGGGGGGGACTCCCACCCACGTAACATTTTTCAGTCACATGCAGGAGAGAAAGAGAAAAAGATTTGATGGTGTCCACAGGAATGATCTATTCACTGAAGAAACCTGAATGAGAATGTTAACCCCATAAGACCATTAGATATTGGAGCACAATTAGGCCATTCGGGCCATTGACTCTGCTCCACCATTCAATCATGGCTGATAGGTTTCTCAAACCCATTCCCCTGCCTTTTCCCCGTAACCTTTGATCCTCTTACCAATCAAGAACCTGTCTATCTCTGTCTTAAATGCACGCAATGACCTGGTCTCCACAGCCTTCTGTGGCAATGAATTCCACAGATTCGCCACCCTCTGGCTGAAGAAATTCCTCCTCATCTCTGTTCTAAAGGGTTGGCCCTTTACTCTGAGGCTGTGCTCTCGGATCCTAGTCTCTCCTCCTAATGGAAACATTTTCCCCACGTCCATTCTATCCGGGCCTTTCAGTATTCTGTAAGTTTCAATGAGATCCCCCCTCATCCTTCTAAACTCCATCGAGTACAGACCCAGCCCCTTCACCATATCAATATTTATATACCGAGAGGATAACGACCATTGATTAACACTGGAGTGAGGACTGTAATGGAAATCGATGGCATCTTTCTCTGTTCATTCACATTAAAAGCATTCACTATGTTTCAAAGTTGTGTATGGCTGAACCTCCCCATTTACAAACAGGGTAAAGGCTGCACAATGATACTGAATAAGCAAAGACCTGACTTCAAAATGGGATCATTTGTTCTTAATCCACTTTCATTCAGTTTACAGAGGTCTCTTTGGTATCTTTAACATTAGGCACATATATTTATCCCCTTCACTGTCGCAGTTTGGACTGCATTCAAGAAAGCATAACTGACATTGCAGACTCAGGGAATTGCGTGCAGAGGTGACTGCTTTCTCAGCCAACTCTTGAAAGAGTGCTCCATAAAAGCTTCACAGGAATTATTCCTCTCTCAAAAAACAAAATGGTAGTGATTTTTGGAGGGGATTTCTGGCAGATTATCATCTGGAGATAAGCATGGTGAAATTGCTGCTGCAGGCGAAGGAAGGGAAGAGTGGAAGCTCTGCTGCGGGGTACAAGGCAGCAGGGCAACTACAGAACCAAATCAGGTAAAAACTCACTTGCTGACTTTACTCCAGCCTCACCTCAGCAGTGGGGTTAACCACTGGAGATGTCGAGGTTGATTGACCAAGAGTGTCACTTCTTGCCCATGTACACTTGAATAGCTTTTCAAGTGACACTGCTTCCAGCAAAGGAAGGAAAAAGTGGGAGATGCTAAAGGTCCAAACAAGACAGAGGGCAGAATTTTTTCATAAAAATTCTTAGTGTCAAACAGAAGAAAAAAATGGGAGGATTTCTTGCTGGTTTATTCAACGAAGGTGATTATTGGGAATTTATGGCATTCTGTCCAATCCACAAGCCGTAATGTATTTTCAACCATTGGAGGGATGGAGCTTCAGTTCCCAAGAAGCCGGCTGCTGTGGTCCAGGGGCACCATTGTGCAGGTGCTCCAGTCTCACGATGTACTGTGTACACAGTATACTGCGAGATCTACCACTCTCCTCCTCCCCCCACCTCCATGGACATCATCCTCTCTCTCCCCTCCCTACCTATTGCAACCCCGGCCGATTGCCCCCAAGACCCATAATCCCGACCCAATTGCAACCCCGGCTGATTGCCTCCAACACCCCTAAACTCCACCCCACCCCCAATTGTTGATCCCACTGATCAATTCCCCCACCCCCTCCCCCCAGAAGAGTTACTCCTTTCCCCCTCCCCCTACCAACCTTCCTCCCTTGCTGTGCCTCTCTCCCCCTGTCATGGCTGCACCCCCTCGTCCCCTCCTCAGGCCCCAGCCCCTTGGCACAGGGTGCTCAGTAGGTAGTGCCAGGGTACCACACTGGCACTGCCCCATGGGTGCAGCGTGGCCCTGCCCCAGACAACAAAGGACGGGGCTCCAATAGCTTCCGGTCCCAGAGGTGGAGCCATCATGTCTGGTCCCCATTGGTGGGGACCGTCGGTGATCCTTGCCGGCGAGGCCCTCAATCGGTGAGAGGACTGAGTTAAGTGAGCCTGGGCGATTGCGTCCGGGGCTCGTTAATTATATGTAAATCATGTCATTAATATTCAAATCTGTCTCGTGCCTTTCCTGGGTGTGAGGCTGATTTTGCCGGCAAAACGGGGCTGACAAGATCGTGAGAAGCGAGACATCGGACATGAACCCAATTTTCCGCCTCTCGCCCCCATCTTACTGGCTCATCGCGATGATCGACCATGGACATGGGTACACTATTCGGGTACACGAAGGGAGAATTTAGCATGGCCAATGCACCAAGTCAGCATGTCTTTCCGACTGTGGGAGAAAACAAAAGCACCCAAAGGAAACCCACGCAGACACGGGGAGAAAGGGCAAACTCCACACAGACAGTGACCCAAGCCGGGAATCGAACCCAGGTCCCTGGCACCATGAGACAGCAGTGCTAACCACTGTGCCACCCATTGTGTAGACACTGAATTGGCACAATAATTATTGTCAATTTTAAAACCTTGCAACAATCAATCAATTGAAGGGAGAGAGAGTCCCTAACCCTTCCTGGTCCGGTTGTCACAGAAGTTTGGTGGTAACATCAGACATTTGAACCCAAAAGCTTGACAAGAGAAATCATTTGTGGGAAATAAAATAAATCCCAAGACAACAAATGCTTGGAGGGTTTAACTTGACGGAGCCATGTTGGTTCCTGCTCAGTATTTCTCCCTCAAGATGAGCTAGGAATAAGAGCATTGCTTACACCCAAAGCTGAACCTTTAAGACAGAGATAGATAGGTTCTTGATTAATAAAGGGATCAGGGGTTATGGGGAAAAGGCAGGAGAATGGGGATGAGAAAAATATCAGCCAAGATTGAATGGCAGAGCAGACTCGATGGGCCGAGTGGCCTAATTCTGCTCCTGTGTCTTATGGTCTTATGAAGTAAATCCGTTTGATAGCAGGGAACACGATTCCTGTCTCATCATTTTCATGATGTGGAGATTGGACTGGGGTGGGCACAGTAAGAAGTCTCACAACACCAGGTTAAAGTCCAACAGGTTTATTTGGCTGCACTAGCTTTCGGAGGCTCAGGCTCCTTCATTTTCACACAGGATTTAGCTCGAGTGGAAAGCCTGACATGTGCGTCCTATTTACATGAATATTTCATATCTCATTTGCTTTGAGTGTTTTGCTGTCCAAATGCCAGGAGCGATTGTTCAATAACATGTTGTTAGGATCAAAACTTACTCACTGTAGTCAACAAATGTATTTTGTTTCTGTTTGCGTCGTATCCACGGAAATGATCGAAAATACCCATTTGAGGATTTGATACATGATTCAGATGTGTTTGGCACTGAACTAACTGCTAACTACATGCTTTGTGCACACACAAGATAGATAGATGGATACACTGGATAGCACTGTCCACAAATTCATTTGTCAATATATTTTCACTGTAAACCAGCCTGAGGAAATAGATTTACACTTTCGTTAGAACATCTCAGTCTGTATTGGCTCAGATACAGCCTCACTGTCTGCTGTCACATTGGTAATTAGAGTAACTACAATTTTTACACTGCTTTCATCGGACAAGATGTGGACAAATCTGATACAAAAAGGGGAAATATTTACTCATCCCTGGCTGGTGGTGATGGAGGCAAGGGGGTGCCAAAGGCTGGGGGTAAGGGGAGGGGCCACAGCCTGGGGGGCAAGGGGGAGGGGCCACAGCTACCCATGTGTGTCAGCAACACACATTTCATTCTGGCGTGGGGGCTATCTGTCCAACTGGCAAGAAAATTCAGGCCGAGGAGTTTCGCAAAGCGGGGGGAGGGTTGGGAGGGCAGACCAGTTTTAATGAGGTTATTGTATTTTGTGTCAGTTGTTTGGATGGCTGGTTCATGGTGCGGAGTGACGCCAACAGCGTGGGTTCAATTCCCGTACCAGCTGAGGTTATTCATGAAGGCCCCGGCTTCTCAACCTTGCCTCGCCTGAGGTGTGGGTGACCCTCAGGTTAAATCACCACCAGTCACCCTCCCTCCCCCCCACCCCGTCTAAGGGCAGAGCAGCCTCTGGTCATCTGGGAGTAGTATATGGTATTTGCTACCAAATAAACCTGTTGGACTTTAACCTGGTGTTGTGAGACTTCTTACTATCTGGGAGTATGGCAACTTTGCCGATTTCGAGATAGTCGGGTGAATGGATTGGCGGTACTGATCAGCCAAGATCTAACTGAATGATGGAAGAGGCTTAAGGGGCCTGCCTATTCCTGTCCTGAAACACCTTTGCCAATGCCTCTTTTAAGGTACAGTAACCACAATGTCATCTTGCCTCCAATCCACAAGTTATCAAATGGTTTGTGTCAGATTTCATTTGGTCACCACTGACGTACACAGAAGTTGCAATTTCTCCCCTAGTGTAAAAAAAAAGACGTCTTTCAACACAAGGAGGGAATTTCCATTACACATTACTATTAATAATTCTTCTGAAATGTTGCGGGGTGAGAGGGGGGGGGGGGTGGGGTCGGGAGAAGAAACAGTACACATACTGTGAGATTTTAGTGATACAAGTATTGTGTGAAATAGTTTAAACAATACCACGCACTGTTTTGGACTCGCTTTATTTATCCTTCAGATTTGCTGACCTTTCCCCTCACCACATTTGATGTCATGTTCCACTTTCTCTTGTCAGTTTCCTTCGCCCTCTCCTTGTAAGACTACAAGGGAACCGGCAAAGTTTTACAGTTTATTTCTTAGTCGGTTTACATTAACACACCCTCCCTCATAAGAGCTGTGCCCAAACAAAATAAGTTTGAATGCAATGCCCTCTGCTGACATATCTAATTTAAACTGTCGACATCTTCATTGCAAGTGGGTTGCATATTTCCCTGCTGCTTGTCAAAAGGCAGGGTTTTCCATCACAAGAGCTTGCCCAAGGCTCGGGGGGGGGGGGGGGGGGGCGGCAGTCCACATCTCTTTAATTAGAGCAGGCTGCTGTGACATCATTGCACTGAAGCTTTCCCCTCGAGCCCGCCCACTGCTATCTGTGCCGGAGGACTGAGCCTCTGCAGATTGTACATCTGCTCGGGCAGCTCTGAACACAGGAGGAGTGGATAAAAGGAGGTCCCCCCTACCCCACCCCCCGTACGCAAGACTTCCCTACCTCAGTCTTACTCGGCAGCCCTCTCCAGAATGTAAATACACCAACAGAAAGAAGGGATCCAAGTCAGTTTTGTGCTTCCCTCAGTGACATACTCAGGACTAAGAAGATGACATGCTGGATTTCAATGTACTTCAGGGCACTGCCATGCTGAAGGTAGCCTGGGGTGCCAGCAAACCTCAATTCTGACAGCCTGCTTACTCACTCTGCCTCGACAGACGGCAAGAATTCTCTTAACTCATTCTTCACAACATTATTCGCAGCAAACAGTGAAGACCCAATGGTGTTGTTAACACAAAGGACCAGCGGCTAAGTGTCAATAGGAGAGTTTGGAATAAAATATACTTTTTTTTAAAAAAAACAACCTTTCTGACATTTACTACTTGGAACTGATACCTGGGCATCAAGCACTTGAGAGAGTCTTTGACCAGAGAACCACAGTGATTTACACAGAGGAGAGATTGGAGTCTCTGGCAACAGTCACTCTGGTGAGATGCTACACTTCACGCAGGCATTTAGTCCACTTAAAGAACAGAGGCAAGAAAGTTAAAGAGAGTGTAAGGACGGCAATACTGGCAACGTCAATCTGGTAAGAAAGACTGTTCAGTGTCTCAGACTTCACAGCGAGCTTTAAACGTCAAATGCAGAAGGCAGCCAATTAGTTAAGGGCAGAATGTGATTTTTGTTGGACAGAAAGCCTGATGTTGACAATGACAAATCAAGTGGTGCTGCATTAATGTTGAAATCCAGACTTTTAATGACCTTCTGTGGCAGCCCCCTTTAAAAAGTTCAGGAAAACCTAGTGGCTTTCTTATGAAAAAACATTATTTATCTTAGAAGTTGGGGGGGGGGGGGGAATGATAATTAGTCATTCATTGTGTAACTTGGGGAGCACAGCAGCAGTGTGTGAAGACTGAGATTGCAGAACATTGCGCGAGTTCTCAATTTTATCGGAAAGTTTATGCCTGGTTCATTGGCCAACAAAATTGGCACCCCTCTCTTTTTCTGCTCTTAGTTGCATGCCATTTTTCTTTACAACTGGCTGAAAAAGTGACTTGAACCAGTTTTTCACACGTCCTGTTTAAAACACGCACTTACACTGCAATTGCAGATAGACAGAGCCCGAATAGGGAGAAAAACATGTGTGTAAAAGTAGCCAGCTGTCCTCGTGTATTAAGGTAACGGAAAACAAGGCAGAACTTCTGTGCAACAGCATCACTTTACACACACACACAAGTTCCCGGCAGAAAGGTTCAACGTGCTTCAAATAGTTTAACATTGCTGAATTTTTAATATATTCCTTTAAGTACTCAATTGAGCCCCGCAAAGAATAAAATAAGCTACTACTTATTGCAAAATATCTGCATCAATCAAGGTGGGATGAGACTATATGTTTCAATGTAACTGCACTGAATAGAGAGAAAGATTTGCTTCATAACAGAGTCTTCACGAAAATAAAGTGGGACACTAAAGAGACAAAGGATTTTTTTTTCTTCCAGTAGTGTTTGAAAAGTGTGTTCCAGGTCCAGTCCTGCCCATCAGTGGTTTGCCAGTGACAGCAGACTTTAATGAGGTGCCCAAGAATGCCAAGAATGCCCAGTTAGCTGATCACTCCTGGGACGCAGTCTCTTGGGTTGGCAGACTCTCCCCTCCAAACCTCGGTGCTGGGGTTTTGAATGAAACAAAAGTTTCTTTCTCTGTGTTCGTGTGTGTGTGTGCAGGGGAAGGGGGACGAGGCAGGAGATGGAGAGGGGGAAGGGGGTGGGGGTGGAGTGAACCACATCTGACAAGATAGTATCAAACTAACAAGAAGAAAGAGAGAGAGAGAGAGAAAGGTCTTTATTTTCCTCCCCTCTTTTCCTTTTTTGCACATTAGGAGTTAAAACTAGTGGGACATGAGACACACTTTCCACAGGCAGGCTGCTGTTGAGAAAAATCTTGGCAAGTTCGCTGCTGAACTGGAAGAAAAACAAAGAGCACACACCAGTTATCTCAGACCCAGGTAACCCCCCCCCCCCCCCCCCCCCGCCGTGCCCCTTCCTCCCCTGGCCTCTGCTCCGACAGAACAATATCCAGTGGGGAGGGCAATGGGGGTGGGCAGTCAGGACCTTTGTTCAAAATCTGATTCCTGAGAGAAAAGAAAATCCTTAAGCTTATTATCACAGGATTGCTAAACGCTTGGACATTTTTCAGCAGATCAAATTACCAGCAATACCTACTTATGTCCAAATGCAACTGCTGTGGAGACTTCACGCAAAAGTAGTCAGAAAGTTTTCAAAACTGTTCTGTGGCAAAATCAGTTGTACTGAGCTGTGTAGTGCCGAGGGACTCCAATTGCTTGGTTACAGAGTGCAAACTGTATGTTCTCATAACGGTAACGCTTGTATGAAAGCTTTCAGCAAGAGTGGTACTGCCAGCGTAGGGATAGCTACTTGAGTCATGAAACTTTATTGCAATACTTGCTGTTATTACGCAGGGTGCTGCCAAAGAGAGTTTGTAGAGTGACATAAGTGTATATATTAAAAAAAACATCATCTGTACCAATGAGATCAGTCAAAAACTGACTCGACTAACAACTGATAAACTTTTTAAAAATGTTGTTCCAGTGACAGTCCACTATATCTTCAAACTGAGAAGTTTATTTTATTAGTGTCACAAGTAAGCTTACATTAACACTGCAATGAAGTTACTGTGAAAATCCCCGAGTCGCCACACTCCGGTGCCTGTTCGGGTTCACTGAGGGAGAATTTAGCATGGTCAATGCACCCTAACCAGCACGTCTTTCAGACTGTGGGGGAGAATTTGGCATGGCCAATGCACCTAACCAGCACGTCTTTCGGACCGTGTGAGGAAACCGGAACACCCGGAGGAAACCCACGCAGACACGGGGAGAACGTGCAAACTCCACACAGACAGTCACCCAAACCAGGAATCAAACCCGTGTCCCCGGCGCTGTGAGGCAGCATTGTTAAACACTCTGCCGCCCAAGCGAAAGCTTTAACATCACCCCACTGGGAGGCCTGCATTAACCTTCCCAACTTCTTGCAACTAAACAGTGAATCAGTCAGTCTCTGAGAAAGACTCCAGTTTTAAAAGTCTAACATGTCACATTGCCCTCTTTTTAGGTCAAACCAAATAAACAAACTCAGATTAAGTCGGGACAAAGTAAAAAGGGGCAGCTCCCCAAAAGGAGGGGGAACAGCCCGAACAGAAATCAAAGTACAAAGGAAACTTAAAAAACATACATGTCACATTGCTCACAGCACAATTTCTCATTTGCCGCACATCCCAAGTATTCAATACAACATTGTGTACTTGAACAGAAAGGAAAAGAAGTTGGAATTGTGAACAAAATTCTGTTTTCATTACATTAGATCTTCACCTTGGCAGACTTGGCAACATATGTCGACATCTCCCTTGTTTTTATTCCAAACTTCCCATGCACTCTGGTTTCAGTTTTGTTGATCCTATTAACTTTCTGAAAGAAAGCGTCTTAAATCACGCTCGACTGAAGGGCAACCTGATCCAATTCCGGTTCCCCCCCATTTAAGATTGCAGCATGTCCCCAATGTTATTGGCACCCGCGGTCCACACAGGAAGGCATGTTAGAGCCTGGAACAGTGCATCGTGCACACACTGACTGACCACTGCATAAAGTCATCGAAAATATAATTCCAGTGGTGGTTGAGGAGGAGGTGGGTGTTTTTTTATTATTTCTAATGAGCAAACGTCATTAAGAAAACAACCAGCTTACAGCACCCACCTACAAATAAAAGCAAATTACTGCGGATGCTGGAATCTGAAACCAAAAGAAAAACCGCTGGAAAATCTCAGCAGGTCTGGCAGCATCTGTAAGGAGAGAAAAGAGCTGACGTTTCGAGCCCAGATGACCCTTTGTCAAAGCTAAAAGGCATAGAAAGTGGGAGATATTTATACTGTAGGGGTGAGGGAATGAAAAATGAGTCATAGCCACAAAAACATTAAAAAAACAAGATTCCACCTTAGAGCACCCGCCAATAAATAAAACTGGATTAGATGTGCAGCTGGACGGGGCGTGTCAGAGTAGCACAGGCGATAGAGCACCTGCCCTCCAGACAACAGATGGCCCTGGATTGAGGTCAAACAGCAGCAATGCCGCTTTAAGACTGTTGGCCCCTATCGCGTCTCATTTGGACCGTTACAATGTGCTGGACCTTGCCAGCCCAGGAGTATGCAGTAGTCTGACACAGTTGGCTCACCTCTTACAATAAAGATTGCTTCAAGAGCATTGTTCATCAAACGACACAGAGCAATGAAGAGGTCATGGAGATTTCTGCAGACTAGACTAGACCAGACTGCTACGTACAACACTACCTTTCCATCTCCCACTATCTGATGGCAGCTACAAGCTAGCAAATGATTCCCAAGACGTGGATGGTAGGAAATAGAGAGATAAATCAAGCAAGGAAGGAACTAAGAGATAACGCAATGGATTTTTTACAAAATGTTAAACCAGAGGAAGCAGATTTCCAGCAAATCTATACTGGGTGATTCAGATTGGTAATACGCCCAGATTGGTAATATGCCCAGATTGGGGCGGCACGGTGGCACAGTGGTTAGCACTGCTGCCTCACAGCGCCAGGGACCTGGGTTCAATTCCTGGCTTGGGTCACTGTCTGTGTGGAGTTTGCACGTTCTCCCCGTGTCTGCATGGGTTTCCTCCGAGTGCTCCGGTTTCATCCCACAGTCCAAAGATGTGTGGGATTAGGTGGATTGGCCATGCTAAATTGCCCCAAAATGTGTAGGTTAGGGGGATTAGCGGGGTAAATACTTGGGGTGATGGGGAACAGGTCTGGGTGGGATTTCCCCTTAGTGTCATGGGATTTACGTGAGGCTACAAGGATAGGGCCTGGGTGGGATTGTTGTCAGTGCAGACTTAATGGGCCAAATGGCCTTCTTCAGCACTGTAGGGATTCGATGAATACAGATTAGTAATACTTTATTACAATGCACCTACAAAGCAGCAAGCACAACACTCGTGGAGGCTTGCAGCAGTGTGAATTATTCCAGCGCCTTTAACATCATAAAATGTTCCAAGGCCCGATCACAAGAACATGAGTGAGCAATATTTGTCACCGAGTCACATAAGCACATAGGAGGGCAAAATGCCCAAAGGCTTGTTCAAAGCAGAGGATTTTAAGGAGCATCTTATAGGAGGAAAGGGAGGTGGAAGATTTAGGGAGGAAATTCCAGAGCATGGAGCCCCATGAAGGCACGGCAACCAACAGAGGAATGATGAAAATGGGCGATGCTCAAGAGGCCAGAATTGGAGGGGCGCAGGCACAGTGGGCGCTTGTGTGGAGAGAAACTAGACAAGATTTTCAATTGCCTAATCTGCCTTATTTAGGCAGTGCAGAATAAGCTGAGTTACTAACTATTCTGACACAAAGTGCCTTGGAACATTGTAGGAGTTAAGTGTATCTTCCATCTTGTAGGACGCCAATTAATTTCTCCATCCAGAAGAGAGACAGTTGCAAACAAGGAGGCAAACTAATAAACTAAAGCGCAGCTGAAAACCTGCCAACAATTCTCTTTAGAAACATTTTCCAAAATACACAGGCATTAAACTATAAGATGACTGAATTTGAAATGGACAAAATATTGCCAGGTCCCAAGTCATTCCTGGAAACCACAATACCACCCATTGATTTAGTGTGATTTCTTTCAAAGTGAAAATAAACAGTTTATTGTTCATTAATTACATTTCCCTTGACACTATATTTGTTCATGAAACACAGCAATGTTGCAATGTTCCACAGAAGTATGTTGCTAAGGAACTCCCCCAAAACTGCAAGATAATCATTGGGCAAAAGCTTTAGCAAAGAAATCTTAGAAAGAACAGCTCCAAACCACTGGAAGAGAGATAATCAAAAGGTTAGTCACACAAAGGTTGAACATGACTTTCTCCAACTCCACAGCTAAACCTTCTGCCCCCACAGGAGGTAAGGAAGGCATATGACTCCAGAGCCACAGCAATGTGGTTGACTCTCAGCTGCCCTCTGAAATGGCCGGGCAAACCATTCAGTACAAGGGCAACTCTGAGGGGCAATAAATGTTGGCCAGCCAGTGGCACCCACATCCCACGAATGAATTTTAAAAACTGTTGCATTCTGGGGGAGGCGATGGGTTGACTGGATGGTGTGGTCTTCTCATCTCTACATTCTGTGTTTGATGCGAGGATCATCTCTCTCTCTTCAATGTGCCAAAGCCCCAAATAAAATTAATTTGTAGATGTTACTAATGGAGATTACTCCGCAGTTCAACATTGCAACGATACAACACAAACTGGCACTATTTTTCATTGATACCTTTGACTGAGTGAGGGATGTGACTGCTGCCAGTTTCAAACACTCCACAAGTAGAGGTAGAAACTTCTCTTCTTAAGCAGATGGATAGTTGAGGATGATTTGGTTCCACACTATGAATTAGTTCTCAGGTGACTAAGGAGCCCAATGCATGATTTACTGTCTCTGTCACAGGTGGGGCAGGCAGGCAATGGTTGGAGGGGTGAGTGGGTGGGGTGCTCTGGTTGCCACACGCTCCTTTTCCTGTCGACCCTCGACTTCAGTTTGCTCTTGACGATGAAACTCGGTGTTCAGCTCCTTCCTTAATTCCTTCCCCCCACTTTGGACGGTCCTGGGCCAGAGATTCCCTAGTGTCGGTGGGGATGTTGCACATTTTTTTAAGGAGGCTTTGAGAGTGTCCTTGAAGCACTTTCTCTGCCCTCCTGGGGCTCACTTGCTGTGTTGAAGCCCCAGATAGAGCACGTGTTTTAGGAGTCTCATGTCATGGAGGTTCACAAGAATGATCCTAGGAATGAAGGATTTGTCATATGAGGAGCGGTCGAGGACTCGATGGAGTTTAGAAGGATGAGGGGGGATCTAATTGAAACATACAGAATATTGAGAGGCCTGGATAGAGGGGACGTGGAGAGGATGTTTCCACTAGTGGGAGAGACTAGAACTCGAGAGCATGACCTCAGAGTGAAGGAACACTCCTTTAAAACAGAGATGAGGAAGAATTTCTTCAGCCAGAGGGTACTGAATCTGTGGAACTCATTGACATAGAGGGCTGTGGAGGCCAGGTCATTGAGTGGCTTTGAGACAGAGATAGATAGATTCTTGATTGGTTAGGGGAGAAGGAAGGAGAATGGGGATGAGAATCGTATCAGCCATGATTGAATGACGGAGCAGACTCGATGGGCCGAATGGCCTGATTCTGCTCCTATATCTTAAGGTCAGACATGCAGACCATGTGGCCCTCCCAGGGAGCTGATCAAGAGCGTGACTAACACTTCAATGCTGGGGATGTCGGCCTGAATGAGGTGTGCCTATCCTGCCGATGGGTTTGCGGAGGCAGCACAGGTGGTACTTCCATAGGGTTTTGAGGTGCCTGGTGTACATAGTCCACGTCTGAGCCACATAGGAGGATGGGTATCACTACTTCTCTGTAGCTTGATGCTGGGTCTAAGGTCCTGGTCTTCAAACTCTCTCTTCCTCAGGCAACCCGCAGGCTGAGCTGGCACACTGAAGGCAGTGTTGAACTTCATCGTCGATGTCCATCCTTGCTCGAAGCCACTTTTACAGTGTCCAACACCGTCTGAGCACCAACCTTGGAAGAACCCATCCAATTGCACCTATATTAATAATCGTTTCTTCCCCGCATTTCTTGCACAAATCACATTTGCCTCGTTTGAGTGGAAATGTTATTTTCGCGGCAAATGAGTCAGATTCTGGAAACATTCGTGCTGTAAGTATTAGGTTGAGGCGGCCAGAGTCATTTCATGATGAGAAAAGACTTTTCACTCCACTGGCTGGGCTGGCATCCAACCGAGCTCCCAGTGGTGAACGAGAAGTGCTGTAATCTGCTATGCTTTGCAGCCTGCACCAAATTATACCCCCCACCCAGATAGCTCACCATATCCCGTGGGAAAGGAGGCAGGAGGTGTGGCGGTCTGCTCTTCAGAGATAGGGCAGGACGTTCTGACCCAGCCAGTGCTCGCCACCAGCCGCAAAGCAAGGACATTCACCGCTATCCTCGAAGCAAGTCTCGCTGAGAAACCTGGCGAGATCTGGTGAGAGCTCCACCTCCATCGCCACACTGTGATATCTCACTGGGGAATTTCCCCTTGTGGAGCCGGATTGATAAGAGCCAAACCATCCAAGCAGCCAATCCCAATAAAGGATTTTCACTGGAAACACAAAGGAGCAAAGTGAAAGCACTTTATATTTTTATTTGATGCGGAGGGGCCGTACACATGGGGTGCGGGTGGAAATTAAACTATTGACACAAAAAAAAAGTGGTCAAAAATCCACCCCCTCCCCAGGGCCAGGCCAGTTTGTTGTTTGACAAATGGCCTTCCTTCCTTCGGAGGTCAGAAGTGGGGATGTTTGCTGATGATTGCATAGTGCTCAGAAACATTCAGAACTCCTCAGATACTGAAGCAGTTCAGGTTTATATGCAGCAAGACCTGGACAATATCCAGGCTTGGACTGACAAGCGGCAAGTAACATTCACGCCACACAAGGGCCAGAAAATGACCATCTCCAATGAGGCACAATCTAATCATCTCCCCTTGACAATCAGGGACATTACCGTGGCTGAAGTCTAACATTGTAGAGGCTACCAGAAGCCTAACTGGACCAGCCATATACATGTTGTGGCTACAAAAGCTGGTCCAACTTCTGATTCCCCAAAGCCTGTCTATCATCTTCAAGACACAAGTCTGGAATACTCTCCACTTTCTCCTGGATGAGTGCAGCTCCAACAACAGTCAAGGAGTTAGATATTATCCAGGAGAATGGCAGCAGTGTGTACCATCTACAAGATGTGCTACGGCAACTTACCAAGGTTCCTTTCACATCTTTCAAACCTGCAACCTCTACCAGCTTATAAGGGCAGCAGATACATGGGAATACAAGTTCCCCTCCAAGCCACACAACATCCTAACTTGGAACTATATAACCATTCCTTCACTGTCGCTGGGTCAAAATCCTGGAACTCCCTTCCTAATGGCGGCATGGTGGCACAGTGGTTAACACCGCTGCCTCTCAGCGCCAGGGACACAGGTTCGATTCCAGCCTTGGGTAACTGTCTGTTTGCACATTTTCCCTGTGTCTGTGCGAGTTTCCTCCAGGTGCTCCGGTTTCCTCCCACAGTCCAAAGATGTGGTTAGGTGGATTGGCCATGCTAAATTGCCCTTTAGTGTCCCAAGATGTGTAGGTTAGGGGGACTAGCCATGGTAAGTGTGTGGGGTATCGGGGGTAGGCCTTGGTAAATCAGAGAGTGGGCGCAGACTCAATGGGCCGAGTGGCCTGCTTCTACGCTGTAGGGATTCTACAACAGCATGGGTGTTCCTACAGCACATGAACCGCAGCAGTTCAAGAAGGAACTCGTCACCAGCTTTTCAAAAACATGCAATTAGAGCTGGCCAATAAATGCTTGCCTTGCCATCGATGGTTCCATGGACAAAAAAGAACAAATTTAAAATGTTGATGTAGACGCGGGAGGGAGAAACTGGAAGAATGCGATATTGCAGCCCAGTGCACTTAGTGTCATTTAGTTGTTTGCTTTTCAGATGAAGCAACTGTATATAAAATACAACAAAAGGAACTGGGATTGGCTCAGTTTAAGCGAGTCCTCCCTGCATTGGGAGGACTCCAATTTGAGGTCACGTTCATCTCTACTCCCATTCCAACTCAGCAAACGTTGGAGAATGCAGGAAGAACTCAGTGCGAGACACATGTCCCCTTTCCACAAACATTCCCGTTGTCGCTTCCATTAAAACCCCCACACTCCCTGACTCGTCCAACGGGCTTGTGTGTCTCAGGGATCATACTTTTTCCATGAGCAGGTGCTGTGTCTGCATCAGGATTGCTCACACGTTCCCACAAGCTCACTCAAAGGCTGGAATTCTCACTAAAACAATGTAAAACATTCCCAGGGCCTGGGACTTATTAAGCTTTCCACGGTTTTTTTTTAATACACAGATTTGTGTTTAATGGCAGCAAGAAAGGAATCACACCGACTCGCACTGTTCCTCCCGACACCCCTTGGAGACCATCACTGCCAGAAAATATCCTTTAATGAACTATTCTAAGAGCAAATGAAAAGAAACAGATATATTGAACCGAGCCATTCTTTTCCAAATCCAGCTTCGGATTTCTCCACCACTCGCACCCTGGGGCTCCAAGCTAATGACAGCCGGCCTTTCGATTAGTTTTCTCCCTCAGACTAATTAGTACAACTCCGCTCCATCCCGAGCAACTTAGTCGCTTGCTGAGTTTATTAACCAATCAAAAATAAACATGCAGCCACTTAATTAACAATTTCAACTCAACATCTGGTAATGATGATTTCTATCAGTTGCATAACCTTTCACCAGCTAATCCAAACATTACTCTCTGCTGTTACTTTTTAAGTTTCAGTTTATTTATTTGTGTCACAAGTAGGCTTACATTAACACTGCGATGAAGTTACTGTGAAAATCCCCGAGTCGCCACACTCCGGTGCCTGTTCGGGTACACTGAGGGAGAATTTAGCACGGCCAATGCATCTAATCAGCACATGTTCCAGGGCGGCACGGTGCCACAGTGGTTAACGCTGCTGCCTCACAGTGCCAGGGACCCGGGTTCGATTCCCGTCTTGGGTGACTGTCTGTGCGGAGTCTGCATGTTCTCCCTATGTCTGCGTGGGTTTCCTCCAGGTTCTCCGGTTTCCTCCCACAGTCCCAAAGATGTGCCGGTGAGACGCATTGGCCGCGCCAAATTCTCCCTCAGGAGAACAGGCACCTGAGTGTGGCGACTCGGAGATTTTCACGATAACTTCGGACTGTGGGAAGAAGCCGGAGCACCCGTAGGAAACCCACCCAGAAACGGGGAGAACGTGCAAACTCCACACAGACAGTGACCCAAGTCGGGAATCGAACCCGGGCCCCCGGCACTGAGGCAGCAACGCCAACCACTGTGCCACCGTGCTGCCCCGTATTACGGCTGATATCTTGAGCATAATGTGCCTGAACCTCCTTTTTAGAGTGGGCAAAAACCAAAGTTTTGAACAAACAAAAGCTGTGGAAATGTTTTCTGAGACTAGGGGGTTCGAGGGAGCTAAGAGCCAACAGCACACGAGACACAAGCACATTCACTGACAGAGTCAGAATCATTAATACAAGACAAGGGATGGCAGCAGCAGCAGCCCTCATACTCTATAGTAGATTATGTGCCCTGTCAACTCCATTTACCACCAATTATATTTGCCTTCTTTGCATGACTGGACTCCAAAAGGTTACTATAATTTAACTCGGCGGCACGGTAGCACAGTGGTTAGCACTGCTGCCTCACAGCGCCAGGGACCCGGGTTTGATTCCCGTCTTGGGTCACTGTCTGTGCGGGGTCTGCCCATGTCTGCGTGGGTTTCCTCCGGGTGTTCCGGTTTCCTCCCACAGTCTGAAAGACGTGCTGGTTAGGTGCATTGGCCATGCCTCAGTGTACCCAAACAGGTGCCGGAGTGTGGCGACTCGGGGATTTTCACAGTAATTTCATTGCAGCGTTAATGTCAGCCTACTTGTGACACTAATAAATAAACTAAACTTAAAATAAAATAATTTAAAGCAACGGGAGTATTTCTAACCAGTGGAACATTGATCATAATTTTACTAAATGTATCCCCTCGTGCACAGTACATTTAAAGAATGCCCTAGACCTGTCGCATTATCTCTGAAGACAACATGGCATGAATGTGGCAGATGAGTATCTGTAAGAATATGGATATGGTTTCCACGTTTTTATATCAAGCGACTCTGAATAGGTAGTGTTGTTAGAATTGGTTTAACTGTATACTTGCAGGTCCTATCTTGTGATCACAACAACATACCTGGGTACGGTCGTGGTTCTTTTTATTCAACATCAACTGTATGGGTTTGGGATACTGAAAATAGTTGTGATTTTTCTTTGCTGTGCACAGATCCCATAAAATTTAATTCCAACTTGGATCATTTCAATTTATCCAACTGTAGGGGTGAACTGACCCAGCACAACGTCTCAAAATAGACCTTAAACCAGGAAACATGCAGTCACGACTTGAGTTTGGTAAAGGCCTATTTCCATCATTAGGATGGTTCAGGAGAGCAAAGATAGCGGGAAAAGAGAGAAACGCTGGAGAGGGATGGTAAAATAATTTAGAAAATAGAACAGGATACTGATAAGGGAAGAGCCACTCCCCCCACTCCACCCCCAATGCCCATCCCCAGTTGTGTATCCACCAACTGCTTTATGACCCAAGGGCCACAAGGTGCTGAACAAGATTCAATGGAGCGAGACTTAAACAAGGTCTGCTTCATTTTAAAATGGTGTGCAAGAGGGTAACAAAGCAAAACTCACACTGGGAGCTTCAGCCACAAAAACAAAAGATGCTAGAAAATCTCAGCAGGCCTGACAGCATCTGCGGGGAGAGAATAGAGCCAAGGTTTCGAGGCTAGATCTGTTGTTGAAACTGTTCTTGAGCCGATTGGTACATGACCTCAGACTTTGTGTCTTTTTCCCGACGGAAGGTGGTGGAAGAGAGAATGCCGGGGTGCGTGGGGTCCTTAATTATGCTGGCTGCTTTTCCGAGGCAGCGGGAAGTGTAGACAGAGTCAATGGATGGGAGGCTGGTTTGCGCGATGGACTGGGCTTCATTCACGAGCCTTTGTACATAGTCTTGAGATCAGTACATTGAAATGCTAATGAATGAAGTTAATTTTCAAGGCTTATTTGCTGTCTATAGATTTCACAAACCTGTTACTAAAAGGATAAGGATTATCCAACAGTATCCAATTATACAAGTCTTTGTGTGTAAATGAAGATGAATGAGGCCATATGTGGTAACAGGTGACTGTGAGAAACGGCCTGTTAATACCATCAGGCAGGCCCCATGGGTAGAATGAAGACAGGATGACCCAGATTATATGCAAACACGGACAGCTGTCCCCGAGTTAAATTGGGATCAGAGCTCTCACCAGCTTGACACAAATTTCTCACTTTCCAGTCAAGGTTGGCAAGGTGCTGAAGTTTTGTACGATGGGGGATAAATGCAGACCTGATGCTGAATCGAGTCAAAGTGCAACTTTACGACGAGCGTGAATTTATAGCAAAAGAGCAAACAGAACAGTCTGTGTCTGTGTGAGCGAGAGGTGATCACAGCTGGCTCTGGCTAACATTAATAGACACCGTGCAGCCTGTAAAAGTTAACATGAAACTCAGGGTACGCTTGTCTGCATTTGTAGACAGTTGGGTAAAGATGGTTTCCATCACAGGAAGACATTTGTTAAATTTTACAGGAACAACACTGTAAAAAAGGAAGAATGACTGCAGAGCACCAATCTACAGAATTCATTTGGAGTGTCTTCCTTCAATAGAATCATAGAATCCCTACAGTGCAGAAGGAGGCCATTCGGCCCATTGAGTCTGCACAATCCCATCCACGCCCTATCCCCATGACCCCCCTGCATTCACCCTAGCTAGTCCGCCTGACACTAAGGGACAATTTAGCGTGGCTAATCCACCCAACCCGCACATCTTTGGATTAATATTTTAAGCATATTCTCTTTTCCACTAATCAGTTTCAGAATGACATGACTAACTCTCATTACTCTGCCTTTCTTAACAGAGGATGTATGCCGACAGAAACACCATGAAGAAACTAACTCTAGTCGTCTTGTTTACACTGGTGAAGCTCACAGCGAGTGTGGACAAGGTGGAGGAATTTCAGGCTGAAGAGGAAAGCGATGAGCAGTTCATTCACACGAACAGATACAAACGCGCCACAGTGTCATTGGAAAACAAGTGCTCCTACACCTTCATTGTGCCCCAGCAGAAGGTGACGGGCGCTATCTGTGTGAACTCAAAGCCAGAGTCGGTCCTGGAGAGCAGGGTCAATAAGCAAGAGTTGGAGATGCTTAACAATGAGCTGCTGAAACAGAAAAGACAGATTGAGAGCCTGCAGCAGCTCGTGGAGGTGGACGGCGGGGTGGTCAACGAGGTCAAGCTTCTGCGCAAGGAGAGTCGGAACATGAACTCACGGGTCACACAGCTGTACATGCAGCTCTTGCACGAGATCATTCGCAAGCGGGACAACGCCCTCGAGGTCTCCCAGCTCGAGAACAAGATCCTCAACCAGACGGCGGAGATGATGCAGCTTTCCAACCGCTACAGGGACCTGGAGCACAAGTACCAACACTTGGCGTCGCTGGCCAACAACCAGACCTACCTGATTGCACAGCTGGAGGCGCGATGCCAGCTGTTACCAGCTGCCAAGCCAGTGCAGCCGCCGCCACAGAAACGCAAAATCAACCTAATTACAACCAACGAGATCCAACGAGATCAGAACCATCAAGACAGGCGCCAGCTGGCACTGAACTTATTGCCAACCATGCCAGCTGTCCCTTCCAACATGCCTACCGCAAACGTACCATCTGGTAAGTGAGCTGCAGCATGCATTGTGGCGTTTTGGACAAGTCGTCTTTAAAGATTGAATTGTGTGCGATAACATGTCTCAGGAAAGTGAAGACAATCTTAGATGAAAAATACAGCACAGAATATAATTTTTTTTAAATTATTCATTCATGGGACATGGGCGTCGCTGGCTGGCCAGCATTTATTGCCCATCCTAATTATCTGAGGGCAGTTGAGAGTGGCCCACATTGCTGTGGCCTTGGAATCGCATGTAGGCCAGACCAGATAAGGATGGCAGATTTCCTTCTCTGAAGGACATGAGTGAACCAGATGGGTTTTTCTGACAATCGACAATGGTTTCATGGTCATCTTAATTCCAGATTTTTTTTTAAAATCGAATTCAAATTCCACCACCTGCCGCGACGGGATTCAAACCTGGATCCCCAGAAACATTAGCTGAGTTTCTGGATTAATAGTCCAGCGATAATACCGCGAGGCCATCGCCTCCTCTAAATTAGTTCAATAACAAAGCACAACGTAACTTTTATCAAAAGCTTAAATCTCAAGGCTGCAGACGATTGTTATTTACTTAGAAGCACCACACCGCGCTGAAACAATCCTTTTAATTCCTGTGGAATTGCAAATAAATAAAAGTTCAAGCGTTCCTTCCCCGTCTGTGGGGAGAAGGAATACATATGGTTAGGGAGGGAGCAGATGTGTACTTTGCTGTTCAAAGGTTCGTGTCCCTGTTTGGTTTGAACAATGGTTCCTTATGCACGAGCCTCGTAACAGAAACAAGAGGAGATGACAGGCCACATGTCTGGATGGCATTAGAAATTTATGTTGGAACGCGGAGCACTGATTCTGGACAAAGTCAGAATGGAACTTGGTCAACCAAAGCAAACTACTTGTTACCTTTGCCCATGATCTTAGGGATCAAAACGGAATTGTGTTCAAAAAAGGCCTTCATTTCAGTTTACTTAGAAGCTAGCCGTCCTTAAAAGGCGTTCCAAATGCCTCGCCTCTTCAAACTTTGTCCCTCAATTTTGTGGGTGGAAGACTGGCACACGATTAAAGTCAGATGTCTCTTTTGACAATCCACACCATTTAATATCTCAGGGCCGTCCAATGCTTTGGAGCAGGGAAGCACATTCTTGTGGTGAAACTGGGAAGTGTCTATTTCACAGAAGCGCAACTCTGATGCACAGAAAATTCAAACAGGGCCACACACAAAAAAAATCATATCTCCGCGTGTAAAACCTGCAAAATTCCATACACAAGACATTCGGTTCAGTGCACAGAAAAACTGGGATGTCCCATGTGGGTGGCACAGTGGTTAGCACTGCTGCTTCACAACACCAGGGTCTGGGGTTCAATTCCGGCCTTGGGTGACAGTGTGGAGTTTGCACGTTCTCCCCGTGTCTGTGTGGGTTTCCACTGGGTGCTCCAGTTTCCTCCCACACTCCAAATATGTGCAGATTGGGTGGATTGACCATATGATATTGCACCTTAGTGTCCAAAGGATGTGTGGATTAGGTGGATTCACCATGTGTGGGGTCATGGGGATAGGGCAGGGCAGAGGGGCTGGATGAGAGTTGGTGCAGACTTGATGGGCCAAATGGCCTCTTCTGCGCTGTAGGGATTCCACAGAGGGGTGCACAGAGAGACAGAGTGAGAGAGAGGGGGACAGAGTGAGAGAGAGGGGGACAGAGTGAGAGAGAGGGGGACAGAGTGAGAGAGAGGGGGACAGAGTGAGAGAGAGGGGGACAGAGTGAGAGAGAGGGGGACAGAGTGAGAGAGAGGGGGACAGAGTGAGAGAGAGGGGGACAGAGTGAGAGAGAGGGGGACAGAGTGAGAGAGAGGGGGACAGAGTGAGAGAGAGAGAGGGACAGAGTGAGAGAGAGAGAGGGGGACAGAGTGAGAGAGAGAGAGGGGGACAGAGTGAGAGAGAGAGAGGGGGACAGAGTGAGAGAGAGAGAGGGGGACAGAGTGAGAGAGAGAGAGGGGGACAGAGTGAGAGAGAGAGAGGGGGACAGAGTGAGAGAGAGAGAGGGGGACAGAGTGAGAGAGAGAGAGGGGGACAGAGTGAGAGAGAGAGAGGGGGACAGAGTGAGAGAGAGAGAGGGGGACAGAGTGAGAGAGAGAGAGGGGGACAGAGTGAGAGAGAGAGAGGGGGACAGAGTGAGAGAGAGAGAGGGGGACAGAGTGAGAGAGAGAGAGGGGGACAGAGTGAGAGAGAGAGAGGGGGACAGAGTGAGAGAGAGAGAGGGGGACAGAGTGAGAGAGAGAGAGGGGGACAGAGTGAGAGAGAGAGAGGGGGACAGAGTGAGAGAGAGAGAGGGGGACAGAGTGAGAGAGAGAGAGGGGGACAGAGTGAGAGAGAGAGAGGGACAGAGTGAGAGAGAGGGGGACAGAGTGAGAGAGAGGGGGACAGAGTGAGAGAGAGGGGGACAGAGTGAGAGAGAGGGGGACAGAGTGAGAGAGAGGGGGACAGAGTGAGAGAGAGGGGGACAGAGTGAGAGAGAGGGGGACAGAGTGAGAGAGAGGGGGACAGAGTGAGAGAGAGGGGGACAGAGTGAGAGAGAGGGGGACAGAGTGAGAGAGAGGGGGACAGAGTGAGAGAGAGGGGGACAGAGTGAGAGAGAGGGGGACAGAGTGAGAGAGAGGGGGACAGAGTGAGAGAGAGGGGGACAGAGTGAGAGAGAGGGGGACAGAGTGAGAGAGAGGGGGACAGAGTGAGAGAGAGGGGGACAGAGTGAGAGAGAGGGGGACAGAGTGAGAGAGAGGGGGACAGAGTGAGAGAGAGGGGGACAGAGTGAGAGAGAGGGGGACAGAGTGAGAGAGAGGGGGACAGAGTGAGAGAGAGGGGGACAGAGAGAGAGAGAGGGGGACAGAGAGAGAGAGAGGGGGACAGAGTGAGAGAGAGGGGGACAGAGTGAGAGAGAGGGGGACAGAGAGAGAGAGAGGGGGACAGAGAGAGAGAGAGGGGGATAGAGAGAGAGAGAGGGGGACAGAGAGAGAGAGCATGCGCACGTGAGAGACAGCGTGCGAGAGGGGTCAGGAAAGGGAGCGTTGCTGCCTGCTGTGCTACTGGGCTAGAAACATTGCATAGATTAAATCGGCCTGAAAGGGTCACTTGTCCAAAGACAGTGGCCAGAATTATACCGGCTCGCCTGCCCTGATTCTGGCAGCAGGCTCGGCTCGGAGAACGGCAGTCTCGTTTGGCCTTGGGCGGGATCGTACGAACCTGGGGCGGACGTCCCGGTAAAATTCCACCCAGTGTGGTCAGTGAAGCTGTAGATTTACCAAAGATTGCCTTGTGAGGTCACATTCACTTTGTTCAAAGCGATGTTCAACTCAGTCACTTGTCAGACACGAGCTCCTTGGTGAAATGGCAGTGACAGGACGGGGAGTGGTGATCCAGGTCCTGCCTAAAGACTGGGCCTTTCCTCCAACAGTCGTTAAGGTTTTGACGCATTTCTTCAACACCAAAGAGACAATGGATGGGAGGGTCGTCGATTGCTAAAACGGGGTGTTGTTTTATTTCCATATTTCCAACCATGGGACATTGAACACTACTTGTGTTGGAAGCCAGAATTGAAAGATCAGAGTTGTTTGCTTGGGGGGGGGGGGGGGGGGGGGGCTGGGGGGGGTGAGACAGTGGGGTGTATGAGACATTGGGTCAGTAAGGAAATTTACCCACTCACACCACACCGCTAGCTTTCGGTAATGCCACTATTTTTTATAAGTTTATTTAACAGTGTCATTTACAAGTAGGCTTACATTAACACTGCAATGAAGTTACTGTGGAAATCCCCGAGTCGCCACACTCTGGCGCCTGTTCGGGTACACTGAGGAAGAATTTAGCATGGCCAATGCACCTAACCAGCATGTCTTTCGGACTGTGGGAGGAAACCGGAGCACCCGGAGGAAACCCACACAGACACGAGGAGAATGTACAGATTCTGTACAGACAGTGACCCAAGCCAGGAATCGAACCCGGGTCCCTAGTGCTGTGAGGCAGCAGTGCTAACCACTGTGCTGCCCCAATAGCTCCTGGAATGTGTCCAGCCAGAGTCAGCAATCCAAGTCATGTCAGTACGTGAGAAAAAATATAGAAACCATAGAATCCCTACAGTGCAGAAGGAGGCAATTCGGCCCATCAAATCTGCACTAACAACAATCCCACCTTGGCCTTATGCCCGTAACCCCACATGTTTACCCTGCTAATCCCTCTAGGCTACGCATCCCGGGTCACTAAGGGATAATCTAGCATGGACAATGCACCTAACCCGCACATCATCTATGCAACAGTAATGTCCCATTAATTTCCTGTTGGCGACGTTTCATGGTTAGGAGCTGTTTGTCCACCCAGCACAGCAGTCACTACACAAACTCACAGGTCACACAGCTGTACATGCAGCTCTTATTCGCAAGCGGGACAATGTCCTCGAGGTCTCCCAGCTTCAGAACAAGATCTTCAACCAGACGGCAGAGATGATGCAGCTTTCCAACTGCTACAGGGACCTGGGAGCACAAGTACCAACACTTGGCGTCGCTGGCCAACAACCAGACCTACCTGATTGCACAGCTGGAGGCGCGATGCCAGCTGTTACCAGCTGCCAAGCCAGTGCAGCCGCTGCCACAGAAACGCAAAATCAACCCAATTACAACCAAGGAGATCCAACAAAACATATTACATTTTAATCTGTATGAGTTGAAGTTGGAGCTTTGGCCAACGTTCCTCCCTTTGCCAACAGTAATCCATCTCACTTCTGTCTGCAAGGTCCTGGAAAGAACAGCGAATGTTTATATCACAACATTTGCTGCTATGGCTGCCTCCTGCTCAATTTTGGACTCTTTTCTGTTAATCGGCTGACAAAGTGGGGACCTTTGTTCTGCTGGTCTTGGCTGCTGTCAGGAGAATAGGAAGATCCTGTAACTCAGCGTGGAATCATCTCACTCCAGTGCCATGGCCTATTGTACACAGGTGTCAGAGATGCTGTTGTCAGTGCAGGCTCAATGGGCCAAATGGCCTCCCACTGCACAGTAGATTCTATGACATAGCCAATTGAGGAGTTGGTAACAGGATCCGGGGTTCGCCACATTGGGTTCGATGGGTGTGGGGGGGGTATAATGGGAGGCCCAGAAGGCGGTTTCATGCCGGCGTCTCCCCTCCCCCCCCCCTTGCCAGATTCTCTGCGTTGCTGGTTGAAATCATGTTCAGAACAATGTGACGTTAGGATGTCAAGACTCATTTGAACAACGCCTGGGGGCTAGCTCCCGAATTCACAACCCTGGAACGCCACAGCAATGGGTGGGAAAGCATCTGCAGGTAGATCTTCCAGATTAGCTGTCCTGGATTGCGGGGGCGGGGGAGGGGGGGGGGGTCCATCTTCCAGCTTCAGATTGTTCCTGGAGATCCATATTGATTCTCCAGAGGTCCGCCTTCTTCCTTCAATGGTGGGTGGGCGATGTTGGGCACCTTTTCAATATGGCGCCCATCTGGACTACGTGCCACCCAGGCCTGTCGCTGAATCACGGTGTGAGACCACCCGCTGCATAATGAAGCAGGTGGAGGATTCAACAGATTTTCCCACCAGCCTCCAGGGCGGGACACAGGAGAATTCCGTCTTTACTCTCTGTAAAGGCGCAGAGACAATGCAGCTCCAATCTTACGAGGAAATCATCTGGGGAACTGTTGGACACTGCAGCTTGGGGATTCCACCTTGTAAGTCCCCAGGGAACTGGTACATTGCAAACAGGGAAATAAATAACTCAGTTGTCAACACATGAAACTTAATGTGAGCCCTCAAGCTAATAACTGACCTAATTTTCTCTCTTCTGGTGACATATTTAACTGACTCGAACTAAAAGTATTTAAACAAGTGAATTCAATCCCTTGCCCTGTAATACCCGAACGGTGACCCACGGCTGCAGGTTTTGACCACGAGACCACATTAGCGAGTGGGTAGAGCCTCGACAGCCCTTGTCCTTTCCCATGCCACAGCCATCCGGTATTTTTATCTTGTTGACGCAGTGGGAAGGCAGCAACCCGGGTCACTGAATCTCCAAGCCATTCATTGTGTGGGAAGCTCTTAACCACATTTCAGAGCCATGATGAAGTGCTGCGTAAACACAAGGGTTTTATTTCCTTTTTACTTTTGCTGTGTTGACTTAAAACCTCAAATGTGAGGTCGCAAACCTCGTGAGCCGCCAAACGGGGCCACGGAACTTGTCCCCTGAGCAGGAAAGCAAACCCTTCACAATCTGCGTTTGGAAACCCAGTTTTGAAGCTAACCATCGTGGCTGGTTGGTAGCACGTTCTTTCTGTTGCTGAACAAGTGCACAACGTTTTCAAAACGATCAAAGCTGCTTCGCTTTCCCACAATATACAGAACACGCAAACAGTATGTGCATCGCATACACAATGGGCGTTTATCTGTTGACTTGGGAGTTGAACCATATTCTGTTTTACAACAAGGTAGCAACCAAGCTGACAACATGTACAAATGTTGTTATAAATAAGCAGATCTGCTCGCACTCCCTTTCTTAATTCGCGCCACCACCTGTCTTTATTTCTTATCGAGCAGTTAAACAGAGACCTATTGAGTGAGTAACTTGTACAGATGCGCCATAGAAAGTATTCTTTCGGGTTGTGTCACAGCTTGGTGTGGCTCCTGCTCTGCCCAAAACCGCAAGGAACAACAAAAGGTCATGAAATTAGCCCAGTCCATCGCGCAAACCAGCCTCCCATCCATTGACTCTGTCGACACTTCCCGCTGCCTCGGCAAAGCAGCCAACACAATTAAGGACCCCACGCACCCCGGACATTCTCTCTTCCACCTTCTTCCATCAGGAAAAAGATACAAACGTCTGAGGTCACCTACCAACCAACTCAAGAACAGCTTCTTCCCTGCTGCCATCAGACTTTTGAATGGACCCACCTCGCATTAAGTTGGTCTTTCTCTACACCCTAGCTATGACTGTAATATTACACTCTGCACGCTCTTGTTCCCTTCTCAATGTACAGTCTGCTTTGTCTGTATAGCGTGCAAGAAACAATATTTTTAAAGAAAAAAGTAAAGTAAAGTTTATTTATTAGTCACAAGGCTTACATTAACATTTCAATGAAGTTACTGTGAAATTCCCTGAGTCGCCACACTCCAGTGCCTGTTCGGGTCAATGCACCCTAACCAGCACGTCTTTCAGACTGTGGGAGGAAACCGGAGCACCCGGAGGAAACCCACGCAGACACGGGGAGAACGTGCAAACTCCACACAGAGAGTGACCTAAGCCGGGAATCGAACCTGAGTCCCTGGCGCTGTGACACTTTTCGCTGTATGAAAATTGTCATGCATGTGACAATAATAAAT
This sequence comes from Mustelus asterias, assembly GCF_964213995.1. Classification (NCBI taxonomy): domain Eukaryota; kingdom Metazoa; phylum Chordata; class Chondrichthyes; order Carcharhiniformes; family Triakidae; genus Mustelus; species Mustelus asterias. The sequence goes on from NC_135813.1 coordinate 17,432,340, forward strand.
CAAATCAAAAGGCAGCAAGAAAGGGAAATGTGTCTGAGACAAACTGCGGGGGAGGGTGGGAGGAATAGATCATCTTAACCACTTGACAGTCAGTCAATGCTTCTGCCAAGGTTCAGATGGGATGGGAGGTTGTTGACATAACCGGAGCATTAAAGCTAAAGAGTACATGGCTTCAGAAGACAGGGGGAGCTATTAACTTAGAGCGGAAGACAATATAAATTGTGAAGTACTTTCTCAATCAGTCTCACAGGCCGTGGCTTAGAATGGCAAGCCAGGCTGCAGATCAGAAGCTAAGCAATCTATCAACTCCAGGCCGCGAGAATTAAATGCAGCCAAAATGCTAATCTGATGGCAAATATGAGCCACGCATAAGGTTAAAAATAAATTGTTTAAATGTGCGCATTTTCTTTCCAGCTTGCCTTTTCAACTAAGGGAAGGTTGCATGTGTAAAGAATAAAACGTTTTCATAGTCACGCCAAGTGAAAATTAATCTTTTGGTATTCCATCCCACCGGCTTCAATGGTTTGTTTTTAAAATTTATTTATCCGTGTTACAAGTTGGTTTACATTAACACTGCAGTGAAGTTACTGTGAAAATCCCCGAGGCGCCTCACTCCGGCGCCTGTTCGGTTACACCGAGGGAGAATTTAGCCTGGCCAATGCACCTGACCAGCACGTCTTTCGGGACTGTAGGAAGAAACCGGAGCACCCGGAGGAAATCCATGCAGAAACGGGGAGAACGTGCAGACTCCGCACAGACAGTGACCCAAGCCGGGAATCGAACCCGGGTCCCTGGCGTTGTGAGGCAGCAGTGCTAACCTCTGTGCCACCGTGCTGCCCCCTTACCCATTTCACCTTCCACAAAATCCACCTTGACCCACATACACGGTGGCACAGTGGTTAGCACTGCTGCCCTCACAGCGCCAGGGACCCGGGTTCGATTCCCGGCTTGGGTCACTTGTCTGTGCGGAGTCTGCACGTTCTCCCCATGTCTGCGTGGGTTTCCTCCGGGTGCTCCAGTTTCCTCCCACAGTCCGAAAGACGTGCTGGCTAGGTGCATTGGACATGCTAAATTCTCCCTCAGTGTTACCCGAACAGGCACCGGAGTGTGGCGAATAGGGGATTTTTACAGTAACTTCACTGCAGTGTTAATGTAAGCCTTACTTGTGACAATAAACAAACTAAAAAACTATACGAGTTTAAAGATGCACTCAGCTGAAAATAAGAAGAAAAAAAGTCATCAACAACCCCACCACATCTTCACGCAGTCATCTTCCTCTGGGTTGGGGATGTCCCACTCAGTCTGTAGTTGCTTTCCTGGGCTGCCCGCTCTGCCCTGACAGCCAATACTTTAATCTGTTAACTTCACCAGCCTTTCCCAGGCAGCTCAGAGGAAGAGAAAATATCAGGAAAGATTTGAAAAATGAAAACTAGTGGGGAGAAGAAATAGAATTCACAAAAGCGTTTTGTTTAAATAAAACACAGAATAAAGACATGTGAAATGTTAAAAGGTTAGGCAAAACAATGAGTAACAGGAAAAAACTTAAAGTACAAACACCTTCCACTGTGTAAATATAATGGTTAAATATAAACTCTGAAATACACACCATGGAATTTAGTGCAGTATTCAAACTTCTCTTTTGTCTGATATATATCCTTTAGGAATCAGTAGAGAATTACCAGGAGGTTGTTTTTTTAAAAAATATGGAATCCCTCCAGTGCAGAAGGAGGCCATTTGGCCCATCGAGCCCGCACCAACAGCCCCTGTCCCCGTAACCCCCATGTAATTACCCTGCTAATCCCCCTAACCTACATATCTTGGGACACTAAGGGGCCAATCGACCCAACCCGCACATCTTTAGACTGTGGGAGGAAACCCACGCAGACATGGGGCGAACGTGCAGACTCCGCACAGACAGTGACCCGAGGCCGGAATTGAACCCGGGTCTCTGGCGTTGAGGGGCAGCAGTGCTGACCACTGTGCCACCCCTCTCTCTGCTTCACGAAGGATATGGTAACTTTGGGAAAGTTTGAGTCATGGCACATGCTGCTGAAAGATCCATCCAGAATAAAACGAACACGCAAAATCAATCAGATCGTCTTAGCTACAGTAGTGGAGGAGTGTACTCAAACACAGCAGGTTAGTCTGGCTCATACCAAACGCAAGCTGGGTCCATGAGCAGATTCCATAATCCCCTCCAGATGCACACATGCACATTCCCTCGCTCACCCAGCATCAGAACCAAACATTGGGAAGTCCAGGAAAAATATTTTGAAATACATCCTCAGATTACTAGAAAAATGACAACTTTCCCGGTGAGATCAGGAGCAACAAGAATGTGGCTTCCTGCAGGGTTTCTTTGAGAGAAAGCAGTGCACTGTATACCCGCTTCCTGCATCACCATGTGTGTTCATTCTACAGCCCTTTAAACGTCACCTATATGCTGTTAACATGCTGTTTATTGCTATATTCTACCATAATTTCCACACTGTCCAATTTATTATATTATGTAGAATCTACAAACGGAAACAGACCATTTGATCCAACTAGTCCATACTGACCCTTATGATCTATACAAGCCTCCTTTCCTTTATCATCAAACCCTTCTATTCCCTTCTCCCTCACGTGCTTATCTGACTTTTTTTTTATTCATTCATGGGACGTGGGCGTTGCTGGCTGGCCAGCATTTACTGCCAATCCCTAGTTGCCCTTGGAAGGCAGTTGAGAGTCAACCACATTGCTGTGGCTCTGCAGTCACATGTAGGTCTGACCAGGTAAGGACGGCAGATTTCCTTCCCTGAAGGACATTAGTGAACCAGATAGGTTTTTCCAACAATCGACAATGGTTTCGTGGTCATCAGTAGATTCTTAATTCCAGATACTTTTTATTGAATTTGAATTCCACCAGCTGCCGTGGCGGGATTCGAACCCAGGTCCCCAGAACATTAGCTGAGTTTTTGGATTAATAGTCCAGCGATAATGCCACTAGGACATCGCCTCGTGTTCAATGTATCACCATGATAAAATATTTACCTATTCAGTATGGACATAATCAAGGTTCCATCATATCCAGTGCTACAATTGAAGTTAGACAGCTGATTAGCTTAGGACTTCCATCTCTCAGTGTCATAGTCGGACATTCACTGTAACATGACCAGATCAGAAGCACCAGCAAAACAAGGGTGCATGGATGGATTTGAGATGATAGCCCACCATCATCTACTCAGGGAATCTGGGGATGGACAATACCATGTCTTTGATAACACTGTCCAGATTAACTGGAGGGGGGGAGGAGAGAGAAAATAGTACCTTCAATTTAGCAACCAAAACACTTGTGCAAGAGTCCTCTCGAGTTACTAAAAAGCTCAGAATTGTGGCTTTTCTTCATTTGTTACTGATCATTCTCACTGACAATTAGAATGCTTAGAATCATTGAATCCTTACAGTGCAGGAGGCCAATCGGCCTATCGAGTTTGCACCGACCACAATCCCACCCAGGCCCCGTTCCCGCAACTTCACATATTTACCCTGTTAACCCCCCCGACACTAAGGGGGGGTTAACAATTTTAGCATGGCCAATCAACCTAACCCGCACATCTTTGGACTGTGGGAGGAAACTGGAGCACCCGGAGAAAACCCACGTAAACACGGGGAGAATGTACAAACTCCACACAGACAGTGACCCAAGGCTGGAATTGAATCCGGGTCTCTGGCACTGTGGGGCAGCAGTGCTAACCACTGTGCCACCGTGCCACTTCTTCTCACAGATCTGCTGGAGGTCTCTCCTCATGGCATGATGGGCAACGCATTAGCCAGTGTACAACAGAACCACGCCACTGAAAGAGGTCCAGGTCCGATCCTCAATCCGTGCTGAGCTGGCTGATGTGAATTAGATAGCAGGTGGAGCACTCAGTCCCCTTGGTGTATAGACAGAACTCCTGCCTTGCATAGCAACAGAGCCAATACCTTTGGTAAATGTACGTGTGAGTGTTAGGCTCAGCTAGGAAGTTCCTCATTGATGAGCTTGGGTTCTGAAGCTCAGGTATTGGGCTCACACATTTAACAGAGTCTGAGCCCACTGTATCATTACTCCAGGAATAATCAGCCCCATCACAAAACAAGGAAATTGGAAAGAAATAAAATAGCCACAAAAATAGAAAATGCTGGAAAATCTCTATGGGTCTGACAGCACCTGTGGAGAGAGAATAGAGCCAATGTTTCAAGTCTGGATGACTCTTCGAAGAGTCACTCACACTTGAAACATTAGCTCTGTTCTCTCTCCTTACTGCTGAGACTTGCCAACATTTTCTAATTTTATTTCCGATTCCAGCATCCGCAGTATTTTGCCTCGATTAAATAAAATCATCGGTGGGTCAGAAATTATTTCACTACAGTCTTAAACATTTGACAATACAATCAGTTTCAAGTCAGGTCATGCGTATGCCCTCAGAGTGTGCTGAAACAGAAGTTCATTACCACTTCCATCAGTGCCAATTACTGTGGTTCAGTTTCGTTTAACACCACTGACTCCAGCACTGGCAATGTCAAATTAAGGTGCAGTTCCTTTTAGTAAAGGATTGGTAATTACAGCACAGAACGCACGGCAGATGCTTAATTCATTAGTAGGGCAGGTACCGTATATACCATTCATAGAATAAGACTGCCCAATCATACCATTCTACAACCAGAGAAACTAAAGCTCTGTGCAAACATACTTAAATGTCAACTCATTCTTCAAGAAAGGAAGGACTGACTATTTTTTCAGCTGTTTAAATTTAATGTTTAAAGGAATTTCAGATTTGCCACCAGACCAGTTCTATACAGAAATCTATCCAGTTACAGCTCCTATAAATGAGAAATGGAGATATTTGCTGATGACTGCACAGTGTTCAGTACCATTCTTGACTCCTCAGATACGGAAGCAGTCCAGGTCCAAATGCAGCAAGACCTGGACAATGTTCAGACTTGGGCTGGTAAATGGCAAGTTATGTTGGTGCCGCACAGGTTCCAGACAATGACCATCTCCAACAAGACAGAATCTAATCATCTCCCCTTGGCATTCAGTAGCTTAACCATCGCTGAATGCCCCCGCTATCAACATCCTGGGGGTTACCGTTGACCAGAAATTGAACGGGACTCATCACATAAATACTGTGGCTACAAGAGCAGGTCAGAGGCTAGGAATTCCGCGGCGAGTAATTCACCTCCTGACTCCCGAAAGCCTATCCTTTTCCAAAAAGGCACAAGTCAGGAGTGTAATGGAATACTCTTCACTCGCCTGGATGGGTGCAGCTCCAACAACACTTAAGAAACTTGACACCATCCAGGACAATGGAGCCCATCTGATTGGCACCACATCCACCACCATAAACCTTCACTCCTTTCACCACCCATGCACATTGACAGCCATGGGCACCATCTACAATATGCAGTCAAGTTGAGGGTGACATAGTGGTTAGCGCTGCTGCCTCACAGCGCCAGGGACCTGGGTTCGATTCCCGGTTTGGGTCGCTGTCTGTGTGGAGCCTGCACGTTCTCCCCGTGCTTGCGTGGGTTTCCTCCGGGTGCTCCAGCTTCCTCCCACAGCCAAAAGACATGCTGGCTAGGTGCATTGGCTATGCTAAATTCTCCCTCACTGTACCCAAACAGGAGCCAGAGTGTGGCGACTAGGGGATTTTCACAGTAGCTTCATTGCAGTGTTAATGTAAGCCTAATTGTGACAAATAAACTTTACTTTTAAAAAAAGTCTATTTCGACAGCACTTCTAAACCCACAACCTCTACCATCTCGAAGGACAAGGGCAGCAAATGGCATGGGAACACCAGCATCTGCAAGCTCACCTCCAAATTTTCACACCATTCTGACTTGGAAATATATTGCCCGCCACATTCCTTCACTGTTCCTGGAATTCCCTCCCTTACAGCACTGTGGTGTACCTACTCCACATGGACTACAGCGGTTCAAGAAGGCAACTCAAAGCCATCTTCTCGAGGGATGGATAATAAATGGTGGTGTAGCCGGTGACACTCACCTTCCATAGAAAAATAAGGAAATGGAGTGTATGTTAAGCAGACACAGGAGTCCTCACTGCGACCAGCTTCCATTATTGAATAGCTCGCTAACGCTCATTTTTCAATCTCCACATCTCAGTGTCATTTGCTGAGGAACATTTCACCAGCAGCAGGCACTGAAATATCGACATTGAACATCGCTTCAAATGTCAAAGTTCGCCTGCGGCTGTACGGCCTCATGTGAAGCTAAAACAGTGTGAAAGCATCAGCTCATTCCTGACAAGTGCCACATCACTGCGAGTTTTCCACAGTTACAGCGTTCATCTTTTTTTAACAGGAAACAAAGCTATCTGAATTATTGGAAGAACAAACACAGATTTGATATGATCTCACCCTGGGTGGCACAGTGGTTAGCACAGCTGCCTCACAGCGTCAGGGACCCGGGTTCGATTCCCAGCTTGGGTCACTGCCTGTGTGGAGTTTGCATGTTCTTCCCCCGTGTCTGCGTGGGTTTCCTCCGGGTGCTCCCGTTTCCTCCCACAGTCCGAAAGACGTGCCGGTTAGGTGCATTGGCCATGCTAAATTCTCCCTCAGTGTTCCTGAACAGGTGCCGGAGTGTGACGACTGGGGGATTTTCACAGTGACTTCATTGCAGTGTTAATATAAGCCTACTTGTGACTAATAAATAAACCTTAACTGAGTTTTGAAGTACTGACCCCAATTTGAACAGTATTCAGTCATTAACTTTCGAGATTTGAGCTACAGCTAAATCATGTGATTTTCCAATGTCATTAAAGACAGAGACAGGACGTTCCACTCAATTGGTCTATACTGGCCTTTATGTTCCAGACAAGACTCCTCCCACTCTGCCTAATCTAAGCCTACCAACATTGAGAGTCCATGTCTCACACTCGGACTGGAGTACAATATGGAATCTGTTTTTTAAAAAATATATTCATTTGTGGGACATGGGCGCCGCTGGCTTGCCAACATAGGGTGGCATGGTGGCACAGTGGTTAGCACCACTGCCTCAAAATGCCAGGGATCTGGGTTCGATTCCCAACTTGGGTTACTGCCTGTGTGGAGTTTGCACATTCTTCCCGTGTCTGCACAGGGAGACTCCAGTTTCCTCCCACAGTCCAAAGATGTGCAGGTTAGGTGGATTGGTCATGCTAAATTGCCCCTTAGGTGTCAGGGGTACTAGCTAGGGTAAGTGCATGGGCTTATGGGGATAGGGCCTGGGTGGGATTGTGGTCAGTGCAGACTTGATTGGCCGAATGGCTTCTTTCTGCACTATAGGATTCTACGATTTATAGCCCATTCTGAGATGCCTTTGTACTGAACGGCTTGCTAGGCCATTTCAGAGGGCAGTTCAGAATCAACTGCCACAATTGCTGTGGCTCTGGAGTCACATGTAGACCAGACCAAATAAGGACGGAAGATTTCCTTCCCTAAGGGACATTAGTGAACCAGATGGGTTTTTCCGACAATCGACAATGGTTTCATCAGTAGATTCTTAATTTCAGATTTTTAAAAAATTAAATTCAAATTCCCCCATCTGCTATGGCGGGATTCAAACCCGGGTCCCCAGAACATTAGCTGGACTAATAGTCAAGCGATAATTCCATTACAACATCATCTCCAAGAACTAAGAGCAATAGAGCACAGGAACAAACCCTTTGGCCCTCCAAGCCTGTGCCGATCATGATGCCTGCTTAAACTAAAAGCACATGCACTTGCAGAGTCCGTATCCTTCCATTTGTATTCATCTAGTTGCCCCTTAAATGTCGCTATCGTACCTGCTCCCACCACCTCCCCGGGCAGCGCATTCCAGACATTCACCACCCTCTGTGTAAAAAAACTTGCCTCGCACATCTCCTCTAAACTTTTCCCCATGCACCTTAAACCTATGTCTTCTAGTATTTGACTTTTTTACCCGAGGAAAGAGCATCTGACTCTGTCCATGCCACTCAATCTTATAAACCTCTATCAGGTCGCCCCTCAAACTCCGTCTTTCCAGTGAGAACAAACCAAGTTTATCCAACCTCTCCTCATAGCTAATACCCTCCAGACCAGGCAACATCCTGGTAAAATCTGCTGTACCTTCTGCAAAGCATCCACATCCTTCTGGTAGTCTGGGACCAGAATTGTACACAGGTGCCATTTCCCTGCAGTGGTGATGGAACGTGGCGCTGATGGAGTGCAGTATTTCCAAATGAGCCATTAAGCCATTCCTCCACTCCTCTGTTCCCATCAATGAAGAAAATCCCATAGTAATTTTCAGAGTAGAATCGAGCATTCTCCGAGTGCCCTGGACAATAATCACCCTCAGAAAATAATCAATAATCAACTCCAGAAAATAGATTAACCCTTCACTTATCTCATTTTTTTGCTTGTGGCGCTTGAAGACAGCAAATAAGCTCCCACATTTGGCTGCAAAACAAGATTGACTACACCTGAGAAATGATTCATAAGGAATAGGAACAGGAGTAGGCCATTCAGCCCTTCGAACCTGCTCCACCATTTAATAAGGTCATGGCTGACCTAACACTCAGTATGTCCAGTGATTCAGTGGCTAGTAAAACACCTTATGTTATCCTCAGGCTATGATGGCTACAATGCAAATGTAATTTTGTTCCTTGGGCAAGAATTAGAAACTGAGTGACACTGTATTCAGAGAGAGAGAGCGAGAGAAGGAGGGAATGAGAAAAATCAGAATGACAGAGACACAGTTGAAGAAAGAGACCTTTTGTTTGATTATTTTTTACCATGGCAACACCACATGAGTTTTACAAATATAACAGTACAATCTGTTCTATTATACTCAAAAAAAATTACTTTACACTTCCTAATCGTTTTTCCCCACTTATTTTGACACATGGTGATTCCCTTGCTCCCAATAAAGTAAAAACCTATTGAATTGATGCATTGAAATAACGTATTTCCAGCCTGCATGAAGCATCCTCCATTTCCACACGCACTGATGATGGAACAACCCAACTTGTACCATTTAATGTTTTTTTTATTCATTCGTGGGACATGGGCGTCACTGGCTGGCCAGCGTTTGTTGCCAAGACGCAGCAACACTGAAAGAATGGCAATATCTAATTAGCATGGTGTGCAGCTTGGAGGGTGGAGGAACCTGCAGATGGCGGGCACTGTTCCCAAGCATCCGCTGTTTATATTCTCCTGAGTGGTACAGGTCACTGGCTCAGATAGTGTTGTCAGGGGTTTGGTGACTTTCTGCAGTGCATCTTGGTACACACGGCTGCCACATGCGTCGGTAGTGGAAGGGGTGAATGGGATGAAAATCAAGTGGGCTGTTTTGTCCTGGATGGTGTCAAGCTTCCGGAATGTTGTTGGAGTTGCACTCAACCAGGCAAGCGGGGAGCATTCCTTCACACTCCTGACTTGTGTCTGTATTTCTAAACAGTGTCATACATATCGATACAGAAACTATGAAAGCTAATGACAATCATCAACCCCAGATTGACAGTCAACTATCTTTCCATCTCTGATAGAGCCAATAACAATCAAAACCTGAAAGTTAGAAGCAAGAACTTGCATTTATGTAGCACCTATTACAATGTCAGGCCATCCCAAATCATTTTACAGCCAATGAAATACTTTTGAAATGTCATGTTCACAGTAATGAGAAGCTGTACCAACGTATGTCTACTCTCCAGAGACTGGGAAAGTCTCATTCAAACGTTGTGTGGTGAGTGTTTCCTCTTCCACTGCGCTACAAGTTTAGAAAATAAATCCAGGGGGGCAAATTCAACTGCATCCAATTGGGTTGGAGTTAGAACTGTCACCATCCCGCTTAGATCCCGTCAGCTAATGAAGTTACCGTGAAAATCCCCTAGTCGCCACACTCCGGCGCCTGTTCGGGTACACTGAGGGAGAATTTAGCATGGCCAATGCACCTAACCTGCACGTCTTTCGGATTGTGGGAGGAAACCGGAGCAGCCGGAGGAAACCCATGCAGAAACGGGGAGAACGTGCACATTCCGCACAGACAGTGACCCAAGCCGGGAATCGAACCCAGGTCCCTGGTGCTGTGAGGCAGCACTGCTAGCAATTGCGTCACCCGTGCCACCCATGTGTAATATGTAAATCAGTTCTTGGTGACATCTGCTTTTTGAACTCTGACCCTGTGTGGGGCAATTACCCCAGCTTTCCCGCCAAGTAAAGTCAAATCAGAAGACGATCTGAAGCAGAAGGAGCCATTAAAACTGTGTTCCTCCGAGCCTCAGAAGGTTTAGGCCTTTCCTACCCTGACCTGTCCACTCCCCATTTACTACCATGAACCACAGCCCCCATACTGTACTTAGTCCCAACTGGTGACCAAGATTTTATACGTTGGATCAATGCAGAGATGACACTAGCTTCTATGTAAGAGGCCATATTACACATGCACCCCGGATGTACCCTCTTCCACCTTTGGGGAAAAGATACAACAGCCTGAGGTCACGTACCAACTGACTCAAGAACAACTGCTTCCCTGCTGCAATCAGACTTTTGAATGGACCTACCTCACACTAAGTTGATCTTTCTCTCCACCCTAGCTATGACTGTAACACTACATTCTGCACCCTCTCCTTTCCTTCTCTATGAACAGTATGCCTTGTCCTATAGTGCGCAGGAAACAATACTTTTCACTGTATACTAATACATGTGACAATAATAAATCAAATCAAATCAAAAAATCCATGCTTCAGCTCTGACTTCCAGCTCCTTCTACAGTCTTCCTGACTTTTGTCTGAGTACACACCCAGGCTTAACTAATCAAGCATAGTGAGCATCAATACTAAACAGACTCACATAATCAAACACAGAACAATTGATCACTACAGGCCACATGGATTTTCAAATGCAGGACTGGAAGATGGACAGCAGAGATGATGTGTCATGGTCACACCGTGTCCTGGACTGGAAATAACCTCACCTTCCCTAGCCATTGGAACGGAATGATTCATACCTTTGGCACAGTTGCCTGGTTTTGCACATGCTTGTATACTAACTGCTGCTGGCTTTCGTACAGTGCCCCTCACGCACAATGACATCAAAGAGCACTTTACAAGGAGGAAAAGAAAACCTGGATCTGGTGCAGAAAGGGAAATGGAAGAAAAACAAGTGCCTCCTTCAGCTGAAGTGACCAAACGCAGGACCAGGATTTTCAAAAGGATAAAAATGGGTGGAACATTGACCTATTTTTAGTCTCGAGATGGAGAGAGCTTAATGAAAAGACTAAGAAGCTGAAAGAATTGGGGGATGGACCTGTCACAAAGAGAACCAACGGGTGACCTTCCAAGACAGGGGCTGGAATCTTATCACCATTCACGCCGGTGGGATTTTCCCATCCCGCTGGGGGCCAAGTTCTCTGACCTTGCTGCAGCGGGAGCGTGGCGTGAATGGCTGGTAAGATCGCACCCAGGAGCTTTTAGTCCACTTCTGCGGTGTGCGAAACTGATGGCATCATAACTCACCCATTAACTCCAAACAAAATAAGTTAGATGAATATTTTAATACATTTTTTTTTAAAGTAAGCATTAAAAAAAAACACGAATGCCAAAACTAAAATAGCTCTATTGCACGTGGGAACAGGAGAACTTTCCATTGGCATTTGTCAAAAGAAACCACTTGATCGAGAATTCAGATCACAGGATGGTGGCACAGTGGTTAGCACTGCTGCCTCACAGCGCCAGGGACCCGGGGTTCAACTCCCAGCTTGGGTCACTGTCCATGTGGAGTTTGCACATTCACCCCCATGTCTGCATGGGTTTCCTCCAGGTGCCCCGGTTTCCTCCCACAATCCGAAAGACGTGCTTAGGTGTTAGGTGGATTGGCCATGCTAAATTGCCCCTTTGTGTCGGGCTAGGTGGATTGGCCATGCTAAATTGCCCCTTTGTGTTGGGTGGGGTAGCTAGGGTAAATGCATGAGGTCATGGGGATAGGGCCTGGGTGGGATTGTGGTCGGCCCAAACTCGATGGGCCGAATGGCCCCCTTCTGCACTGTAGGATTCTATGACCAATTGGCTAACAACAACTTCTAGTTCGGTTTGCTATTCATGTTACAGAATTATATTGTGCAGTTTAGTTATATTGTTGGTTCTTATTGCATCTATTTTATTGATTGACTATGTTGCAGTGTGGGCAAGTGCTTCTGATCATGAGAAGCTCCGAGCGAAGGTCTGTTCATTGTTCCAGGGTTGTAGTGGAGGTGTGGCAGCAATCGTTCAAACAATGATTGCACGCACGCCTGTCCATTCAATACTTCCAGTGCCGAAGGACTAGGTGCTGTTTGAAATAGTTCCACTCGCATTACTGTGCTTTGGTTTCTGTCGCTGCACAACACGTTTTCAAAGCGCCCTGAACAACAGCTGGAAATGCCGTGTTGTCCCTGAATCAATCATGACGGCAATAGCCTGCTGCAACATAATTCAAGTCAGCTGTCTACCTGGACTAAACAGAAATGAATCGCTTCCCTCAAAACAATGCAGGAGTTTCCCTTTTTAAATCCACGCTCTTACAATAGCACCAGATGGCTTTCAGAATAACATGCTTTGTAAGGGTTGTTCTGCCGTGTAAAGCAAGTGATCCTTTATACTTACCCATCAAATGTTTTTTTTAACAGCAGCGACAGAACTTAATAGCTTCAGTCACCAAATACCAGAATGTTCCTTCTTCTATAATCAGGTGTTCATGGTAAATATTCAGCCTGCTTTGCAGTATTCCGGGCTCTCTGGAATTCTCCATATAAGATGATCTTTTTAAACTATGAGAATTAAAGGTCCTTGTAATGAACAAATGATGATTTATACAGCTCATTGCAGACTGTGGGGATGTAATCAACAGGAATCCAGATGAAATGAATTTTGGAAGAGAAAAATGAGAGATTGCTGGGCCATCCTCACTTTGCCTTTCAATTTCCTTTCACAGGGAGTGACTTCCACACAATTCTTCTGCTCTGGGGGAGTAAGCTGTAAATTTCAGCACCACTTCTCACACTCATTCTTGTTGCACACATCAAATAGTAAATAAATGTCATTATGCAAATGGCCCATCCAGTGAATTCCTACAAATCCATGCATAGACACACACCTGTACATGTGCATGAACGACACACTACACTTCTGCCCACATAACAATAGTGACTGCACTTCACATTAATCCATTGGTTGTAAACTGCTTTGGGATCCTACGAAGACAAAGGAATATAGGAATTAGGAGCAGAATTAGGCAAATTCAGCCCTTTGAGCCTGCTCCGCCATTCAATCAGATCATGGCTGATCTCTCCCTGGTCTCCAAACCACCTCCCCACCTGTTCCCCTCATATAAGCCCAAACTGTTTAATCTCTCTCCTCATACGTCAACTCTTTCATCCCTGGAATCAATCTGATGAACCTCCTCTGAACTGCCTCCAATGCCACCACAACCTTCCTTAAATAAGGAGACCAAAACTGGACACAATACTCCAGATGTGGTCTCACCAACACCCTATACAATTGCAAGAATACTTCTCAACTTTTATACTACAGTCCCTTTGCAATAAATGTCAACATCCCATTTGCCTTTTCTATTACATGCTGTACCTACATACCGACTTTCTGCGATTCATGAACATAGTATTATTGTATTTTGGGAAACACAATGGCTGGAATTTTACCTCCCTGTCCGCCACGGGGATTGGAGCAGGCGAGGGGTGGACAATGGGAAGGTCCATTGACCTCGGGTAGGATCTCTCCCTGGTCTCAAATCCACCTATCCCTCTGTTCCCCATATCCCCTTACCTCTTTTTTATTAGAAATATATCCATCTCCTTCTTCAAACCATTCAACGATTCAGACTCCACCGCGCGATGGAGCAGCGAGTTCCACGAAATTCACCACCCTCTGCGAGAAGTAGTTCCTCCTCATCTCAGTGTTAAATCTACCCCCTCTCAACCTGTGACCTCTTGTTCTAGATTGCCCCATAAGAGGTCTACATTTATTTTATCAATCCCTTTTAAAATTTTATATACCTCGATCAGATCCCCTCTCGTTCTTCTAAACTCCAGCGAGTACAAGCCCAAACTGTTTAATCTCTCCTTGTATGTCAACCCCTTCATCCTCGGAATGAGGTCTTTACCTAAAGCAAGGTCTTTCTTTCTTGAATTTACATGTCTTAGGATTCAGTCCTTGAGTGTTGCATATCCTTCAGGGGTGCATGCAGCACATTGATGGACAGAATTAAATGTAGGGGATTTTCACAGTAACTTCATTGCAGTGTTAATGTAAGCCTACTTGTGACACTAATAAATAAGCTGAAACTTACTCTTGTGGACGCGGTCACTGGACTCACTCTCCTGTGTCAGAAGGTCACATTTTCAGGCCCATTATAAAAGCAGATCCATAGAATTGTGACCGACACTGACACCACTGAGTGAGTGCTGCATTGTTGGAGGTGCCATCCTCTGAATTGAGATGTTGCAGTGGTGCCCTCTCTGTCTGTTTAGAGAAATGTACAACAGTTCTTGGCACTCAAGAGGGCCCTTGTCAATTTTTCCCCCTCTCAAACTTTCCCCCTCTCACTTTCAACTTACGACCCTTCGACCCTGGGAAAAAGACTCTGACTATCCAAGCCCGGCATAAGTGTCTTAGTGAACACTGCCAAAAGCAGATTAATCGCATTTCCAATAATGAAACCTTGTTGGGATACAAATTGCCTTCCAAATTTGCCCATAAAATAAGTGGCTCCACTTCCAAAGTAACTCTTTGCTGTGACACTCTGCCCTGAGCATTTGGTTCCATGCTTGTTAAAATTTTGGTTACTGTAAATACCTTCTCATGTTCAGTGGCATTCACTGCCCCAAGTAGTCGAGGCATCTTTGTAATGATGTTCATTCATGAACAAAAAGTGATTCATTTAGTGATCTTCAAGAGCAGCAGCATGTTTGCAGCTCATCCTAAAACACCACTGCCTGGTAGAACTCCTTCCCCTGGGGTGATTCCCCACTCTCAGTCCTGATTGGTCACCCAGGTCAGGTGACCCTTACTCCGCTGTGTTGCCCTTCAAGGGACAATCACCACAATTGTACTTTTATGGGACTGACTCACGCTGCCCCCCCCTATGATCACTAATCCAACAATTGAATCCCACTGTGAGCTGTATTTGATCATCGTGCCTCTCAGGGGTCTGCCTTAGCTCAATGGTAGAGGGCAGCACGATGGCAGAGTGGTTGGCACTGGTGCCTCGCAGTGCCAGACACTAATAAATAAACTTTAAACTAGCGGGGCTCCTTGCTGCCTCAGAAAGCTCTGGCTTTAAGTTCTGCTTTCAAAGAATAGACTCAATCAAATTTTCCAGGCATGTCGCTTCCCTACTGCCATGTTTAATGATATTGAACAAAGAACAGTACAGACCCTTCGGCCCACCAAGTCTGTGCCAACACAGATGCCTTCTAATCTAATATTTTCTTGCCTCTACATAGTCCATATCTCTTTATTCCCTGCCTAGTCATGTATCTATTCAGATGTCTCCTGAACTCTATTATAGAATCTGCTTCCACCACCTTCTCCGGCAGCGCGTTCCACGCATTTGCCACCATCTGTGTGAAAAACTTGCCCCTTACATCTCTTTTAAACTTTCCCACTCTCACTTTCAACCTACGCCCGAGTAATTGACCCTTCAACCCTGGGAAAAAGACTCTGACTATCCAAGCCTGTCATAATCTTGTAAACCTCAATCAAAACCTCAATCTTTGACAAAGGATCTCTGGAATCATAGAATCTACAGTGCAGAAGGAGACCATTTGGCCCATCGAGCCTGCACCGACAACAATCCCACCCAGGTTCTGTCCTATTCCTGTAACACCACATATTTTACCCTCCTAATCCCCCTGACATTAAGGGGCAATTTATCCTGGCCAATCAACCTTATCCGCACATTTTTGGACTGTGGGAGGAAACCAGAGCACCCGGAGGAAACCCACGCAGACACGGGGAGAATGTGCAAACTCCACACAGCCAGTGACCCGAGGCTGGATTTGACCCCGGGTCCCTGGTGCTGTGAGGCAGCAGTGCTGACCACTGTGCCACCATAAAGCTGGACTCGAAACATCAGCTCTTTTCTCTCCTCACAGATGCTGCCAGACCTGCTGAAATTTTCCAGCATCTTCTCTTTTGGTTTCAGATTCCAGCATCCACAGTAATTTGCTTTTAATCTCAATCAGGTCTCCCCTCATCCTCCGACCCTCCAATGAGTTTGGGTTTGGGTTAGCTGTGCACTTAAAATTAAGAATTTCACAAACATTTACACTTTGCAGGTTAACAATTGAGAGGTTCCATTTGGATTTCCTCTCTTTTATGTAAGGCTGGTGCCGGTACTGGTAGCTGTAGATCCTGGGGAAATATTAGAATAATTGGGCCTGGCTGCCTCAGAGACTACATCATAGAATAACATAAGGCCAGAGTATTCTCCCAGACAAGTTTAGATTGTGATAAGCAGTTTGGAAAGGAAGTTTCCTTCCAAATTTCTTTTCCTGACTGAACTGGGTTTTTCAGTCTGTGTTTCACCTCTCCCAGTAGATTACATGGTTTCCTGATGGGATGTTGAGTTTAAGTTTATTTATTAGTGACACACGTAGGCTTACATTAACACTGCAATGAAGTGACTGTGAAAGTCCCTTTAGTCACCACACTCCAGCTCCTGTTCAGGTACAGAGAGAGAATTTAGCATGACCAATGCACCTAACTGTGATCCACATGACATAATCCATATGTAGGGAAGGTGATGGCCTAGTGGTATCATTGCTAGACTATTAATCCAGAAACTCAGCTAATGTTCTGGAAACCCGAGTTCGAATCCCACAACGGCAGATGGGTGGAATTCAAATTCAATATAAAAAGAAATCAGGGATTAAGAATCTACTGATGACCATGAAACCATTGTCGATTGTTGGAAAAAACCCATCTGATTCACTAATGTCCTTTAGGGAAGGAAATCTGCCGTCCTTACCTGGTCTGGCCTACATGTGACTCCAGAGCCACAGCAATGTGGTTGACTCTCAACTGCCCTCGGGCAACTAGGGATGGGCAATAAATGCTGGCCCAGCCAGCGACACCCATGTCCCATGAATGAATTTAAAAAATGACAGCAATGTTTCTGGAGGACAGTCTATTGCCAGCTTGCCTGTTTGTACTAAGTGTCCAACAAGAATGACGAGGAACCGTGTTTAGATGCAAGGACGATGTTCATCAAAGGTGGATGAACAATTCTTCTTCCTAAGGAGTAGCAGGCTTCACAATAATGTAATGGTACTGCAGTTTGGTCCTCTAGTTTTAAGGCTTTAACTAGCATAAGCCAGAAGAAAATAATAGGCGTTCCACAGCTCATTCACAGTATAGTTAAGTACAGTATTATGACACATTAAGGAGTATTAACATGAGTACCCCTTAAAGCAGATAAGTTACACTCTTAACTTGAATATTATCATTTGGCTATTGAAACAAGAAACACTGCCAAAACACACAATGGAATCATGGGCTCAGATATCCAATATAAATACTTCAGGGACTTTTTCTAATTTTCTTAAAGAAAACCATGTCCCCAGTAATTTCAAAAGAATGTAACCAATTTCTGTGAATTGGAGAACAGCTATTAAGCACATAGCACTCTAACCACAAGCCTCTGAAACCCAGGGTCGCTTAATCATCATAAGTGAATCTTGTTTTGGGTTCGGACAATCCTGTCTTGTATGAAAACATTTAATTGTATCACAGGTTTAGCCGGATCAGGAATAAACCAATAACACGCATTATTGAAAAGGGAAAAACAGCGAGGTCGGATTCCAGCTGGTGAACTACTCAGTGTGGAAAGGCTGACTTTGATTCTCAAGATGTCTTATCTGAAAGGGGGAGGAGGGGGTGGGGGAGGAGGGGGTGGGGGGGGGGGGGGAGGGAGAGGGGCTCAGGCGAGGGGGGAGGGAGAGGGGCTCAGGCGAGGGGGGAGGGAGGGGCTCAGGCGAGGGGGGAGG
Organism: Mustelus asterias; assembly: GCF_964213995.1. Classification (NCBI taxonomy): domain Eukaryota; kingdom Metazoa; phylum Chordata; class Chondrichthyes; order Carcharhiniformes; family Triakidae; genus Mustelus; species Mustelus asterias. The sequence goes on from NC_135813.1 coordinate 17,450,367, forward strand.
GAGGGGCTCAGGCGAGGGGGGAGGGAGGGGCTCAGGCGAGGGGGGAGGGAGGGGCTCAGGCGAGGGGGGAGGGAGGGGCTCAGGCGAGGGGGGAGGGAGGGGCTCAGGCGAGGGGGGAGGGAGGGGCTCAGGCGAGGGGGGAGGGAGGGGCTCAGGCGAGGGGGGAGGGAGGGGCTCAGGCGAGGGGGGAGGGAGGGGCTCAGGCGAGGGGGGAGGGAGGGGCTCAGGCGAGGGGGGAGGGAGGGGCTCAGGCGAGGGGGGAGGGAGGGGCTCAGGCGAGGGGGGAGGGAGGGGCTCAGGCGAGGGGGGAGGGAGGGGCTCAGGCGAGGGGGGAGGGAGGGGCTCAGGCGAGGGGGGAGGGTGGGGCTCAGGCGAGGGGGGAGGGAGGGGCTCAGGCGAGGGGGGAGGGAGGGGCTCAGGCGAGGGGGGAGGGAGGGGCTCAGGCGAGGGGGGAGGGAGGGGCTCAGGCGAGGGGGGAGGGAGGGGCTCAGGCGAGGGGGGAGGGAGGGGCTCAGGCGAGGGGGGAGGGAGGGGCTCAGGCGAGGGGGGAGGGAGGGGCTCAGGCGAGGGGGGAGGGAGGGGCTCAGGCGAGGGGGGAGGGAGGGGCTCAGGCGAGGGGGAGGGAGGGGCTCAGGCGAGGGGGAGGGAGGGGCTCAGGCGAGGGGGAGGGAGGGGCTCAGGCGAGGGGGGAGGGAGGGGCTCAGGCGAGGGGGGAGGGAGGGGCTCAGGCGAGGGGGGAGGGAGGGGCTCAGGCGAGGGGGGAGGGAGGGGCTCAGGCGAGGGGGAGGGAGGGGCTCAGGCGAGGGGGAGGGAGGGGCTCAGGCGAGGGGGAGGGAGGGGCTCAGGCGAGGGGGAGGGAGGGGCTCAGGCGAGGGGGAGGGAGGGGCTCAGGCGAGGGGGAGGGAGGGGCTCAGGCGAGGGGGAGGGAGGGGCTCAGGCGAGGGGGAGGGAGGGGCTCAGGCGAGGGGGAGGGAGGGGCTCAGGCGAGGGGGAGGGAGGGGCTCAGGCGAGGGGGGAGGAGGGGGTGGCAGAGGGGGGAGGAGGGGGTGGCAGAGGGGGGAGGAGGGGGTGGCAGAGGGGGGAGGAGGGGGTGGCAGAGGGGGGAGGAGGGGGTGGCAGAGGGGGGAGGAGGGGGTGGCAGAGGGGGAGGAGGGGGTGGCAGAGGGGGGAGGAGGGGGTGGCAGAGGGGGGAGGAGGGGGTGGCAGAGGGGGGAGGAGGGGGTGGCAGAGGGGGGAGGAGGGGGTGGCAGAGGGGGGAGGAGGGGGTGGCAGAGGGGGGAGGAGGGGGTGGCAGAGGGGGGAGGAGGGGGTGGCAGAGGGGGGAGGAGGGGGTGGCAGAGGGGGAGGAGGGGGTGGCAGAGGGGGGAGGAGGGGGTGGCAGAGGGGGGAGGAGGGGGTGGCAGAGGGGGGAGGAGGGGGTGGCAGAGGGGGGAGGAGGGGGTGGCAGAGGGGGGAGGAGGGGGTGGCAGAGGGGGGAGGAGGGGGTGGCAGAGGGGGGAGGAGGGGGTGGCAGAGGGGGGAGGAGGGGGTGGCAGAGGGGGGAGGAGGGGGTGGCAGAGGGGGGAGGAGGGGGTGGCAGAGGGGGGAGGAGGGGGTGGCAGAGGGGGGAGGAGGGGGTGGCAGAGGGGGGAGGAGGGGGTGGCAGAGGGGGGAGGAGGGGGTGGCAGAGGGGGGAGGAGGGGGTGGCAGAGGGTGGAGGAGGGGGTGGCAGAGGGTGGAGGAGGGGGTGGCAGAGGGTGGAGGAGGGGGTGGCAGAGGGGGGAGGAGGGGGTGGCAGAGGGGGGAGGAGGGGGTGGCAGAGGGGGGAGGAGGGGGTGGCAGAGGGGGGAGGAGGGGGTGGCAGAGGGGGGAGGAGGGGGTGGCAGAGGGGGGAGGAGGGGGTGGCAGAGGGGGGAGGAGGGGGTGGCAGAGGGGGGAGGAGGGGGTGGCAGAGGGGGGAGGAGGGGGTGGCAGAGGGGGAAGGAGGGGGTGGCAGAGGGGGGAGGAGGGGGTGGCAGAGGGGGGAGGAGGGGGTGGCAGAGGGGGGAGGAGGGGGTGGCAGAGGGGGGAGGAGGGGGTGGCAGAGGGGGGAGGAGGGGGTGGCAGAGGGGGGAGGAGGGGGTGGCAGAGGGGGGAGGAGGGGGTGGCAGAGGGGGGAGGAGGGGGTGGCAGAGGGGGGAGGAGGGGGTGGCAGAGGGGGGAGGAGGGGGTGGCAGAGGAGCGGGAGGGGGTGGCAGAGGAGCGGGAGGGGGTGGCAGAGGAGCGGGAGGGGGTGGCAGAGGAGCGGGAGGGGGTGGCAGAGGAGCGGGAGGGGGTGGCAGAGGAGCGGGAGGGGGTGGCAGAGGAGCGGGAGGGGGTGGCAGAGGAGCGGGAGGGGGTGGCAGAGGAGCGGGAGGGGGTGGCAGAGGAGCGGGAGGGGGTGGCAGAGGAGCGGGAGGGGGTGGCAGAGGAGCGGGAGGGGTTGGCAGAGGAGCGGGAGGGGGTGGCAGAGGAGCGGGAGGGGGTGGCAGAGGAGCGGGAGGGGGTGGCAGAGGAGCGGGAGGGGGTGGCAGAGGAAGTGGCAGAGGAGCGGGAGGGGGTGGCAGAGGAAGTGGCAGAGGAGCGGGAGGGGGTGGCGGGCATTGGGAGGATGTTGCATTTTCAGCTGCAGCTTAGGCTCAAGACAAAGCTGGGGATTGCACATTTTATTTGCACACTATTTATATTGCACACTATTTATATTGCACACTATTTATATTGCACACTATTTATATTGCACACTATTTATATTGCACACTATTTATATTGCACACTATTTATATTGCACACTATTACACTCCTGAGGTAGTTGAGGGGTCGACCAAGAGGGAATACTGAGTGATCGACTCAATTTATCAAAAATTATTGGAGATTTTATCCTTAATATAAGCAGCCAGGAATGAAAGACTCATTCTACTCACACGTTCCCTGACTCATTCAGGGCTGGAGAGCAGAGAGCTCGTGTTCAGAATTTCCACTGTCTGTATTTTATTCAAATCAACAGACAGGTTCTAGAACGGGCGCCAACTCTGTTTGCTAGATGGTCAAAATCAAGAATTTACACAACATCCCCCGTTTGAAATTTTCGGATCCTTACATTTTGCTTCGCTCAACCACGTTGCAGTTAATCTTACCACACAAATCTGGTTAATGTTACTAGGTAGCACACAAGGTGAGAGTCAATGTATTTAACCAAATATAACTGAAATGCTCTACTAGAATAGAATAGTTTGTATATTTTTCATAACTGGGGCAGAAACATAACAGAGAGTATGGGACATAGGAGTACTAGGCCATTTGGCCCATCAAGCCTATTGTGCTGTTCAATTAGAACATAAGATATAGGAGCAATAGTTGGCCATTCAGCCCATCAAGCCTGTTCTGCCAATGAATTCATGACTGATCTGATGTGACCATCCTCGATTCCACATTCCCGCCATATCATAACCCTTGATGTCATTGGTATCTAGAAATCTATCGATTTCATCTTGAACGCGCTCAGTGATCGAGTTGAAGCACAGCGCAGCCCGCTGAACAGAATCACTTCCTTCACCAGTTACCCGTTTAACATTTAGCCACTGAAAAGAAACAAACAACATTCATACCGGAGGTGTATTTAAGTTGAAGTATGCTTTTGAAGTCCCATAAACAGCAGCGAGGTGGAAGACTAGATGATGTTTTTGTTGGTGTTGGCTGGGGGATATATGTTGGCCAAGGCAACTCATCTGGTCACCTTTGGTTAATCCCACGGCATCTTTAACATTTCACTTCAGAGGGCAGGCAGGGCCTTGGTTTAAAAAAACCTTGGAAAATGGCATCTCTGACAGTGCAGCAACTCCCTTTGGTTCTACACTGAACAGTCACCCTGGACTATGTCTGAGGATAGTGGAGTAGGACCTGAACCCACGGCCTTCATGTTTCAGTGATGGGTGTGCTATCACAGTGCAATGGCTAAAATTCAATAGGTCAATCTTGTCCGCCACGTTACACCCCAGCAGAAAATGTCAGCGAGATTCCCTGGCCTCCCTGCGACGTGAATCTCGGCAGCGGGAGGTGGTGCGCCATTGGCCGGCAGCGGGATCTTCTGGTCCCGCCGCTGTCAATGGGATTTCCCATTGATTCCACCTCACACCCGGCAGGGGTGTGCCATTGCGGGACCAGAAGATCCCGCCTGCATGAAAGAGCCGGAAGATTGTGCCCATAATCTATCTTGTACGTAAATAGAAAATGGTCTCCAAATTTAAGATGCCTGGAATATATATCAAACATCCCTCTCAGAGACCAATCGTATACGATAACTGATTGACAATCTCATTAAAGCGGTGTCAGGGTTCCCTAATTATGCCGTCAGTCACTACGAGTCTCAAGGTGTTTGCAGGAAAAAGAAATCTAACAAGTTTTTGCTGAAATACTTTATCAACATTCCTCCACTGAGATGACTTGACGAAAAGTGGAACAAAAGTAGTGCATGTCTATTGTCACTGTGTATTCGGCGACACCAATTTAGGAAATACACTAATTAATCACAATATACACAAGGCTATAAAATTACCAGTTGGAAACTTGCTAATAACATTTTACAGATTTTCAGAGAGAAACTTACAACCCTTCCATATGACAACACATTCCTGTTACAGCAGGGGTGGGCAAGCTGTGGTCTGGGGACCACATGCAGCCCATCAAGCTTTTGAATGCGGCCCCACGAGACATTTTATTGATCGTTGCCCTTGCGCAGAGTTGCCACATTCTGCTGATTTCCATCCGCATAGTTCTTTTCCTACCAGTATGACTGAAGTGATACGCAGGTAAAGCAAGGGCAAGTGAAGTGAGGTGTGTGCTGATTGCTCATAACATTGACCGTGAGAACAGTGCGCTCCCTCAGCATAGAGAGGCACACGTTGCATTGGGAACAGAATAAAGAAGCACACATTGTATTGGGAACAGCATAGAGAGGCACATATTGCATTGGGAACAGAATGGAGGGTATTAGATTGTGAACAGCATAGATGGGTCGATGTTGCATTGGGCACAGAATAGAGAGGCACACTCGTTGTGCGCGCCAGTTTGTACACAGCACCTGTGCCGCAATGTGTCTTGAGATAAAGTAAAATGCTACTTGGAATGCAATGAAAATGCAAGATTTTAGCACTGCCTTGCTACCACCAAGAGATTAGGACACCAGTAAAGCGCTTTATAAAATCAAATGTTTTGCCACAAGGTGGATATAGCAGCTGGCTGAAAAGCAAATTCTGTTAGCTTCTAATACATTGTACGTGGCTCTCAAACTAATTATTACCATTAGATCCGATCAGTTTGCCAATGATTAAAATTGCCCATTGCTTAATTAAAAACACATAGCTGCAGAATAATGAGCAACTTTAAAAAGGTGCTCAAATCTGAACTGCTTGTTTATTAGTGACGTGGTGAAGACACTTTCAATCAGTTAACAATGCTGATTTGTCTTTCTCAATAAATATATCGATATATATGCATTTATTTACAATGCTTTACTGACCAGTAAATTGCCAACAAATAATCTATCCAACTATTTAAGCTGCAATATCACAACCGTTACTGAAAGAACCAATCCCCCGGCTATGACTTGGTACACACGTCAGGGTTGTTCTTGGCTTGTTGTCCAGTGGTGCCTGCTCCCAGTCCAGAATGGAAGCCAAAACAAACTTCACTCGCACTGCTCCGAGTTCCCCAAAGGAAAACCAGGCCTGTCAGTTGTACGTTTCAAACAGAGTATCAGGACGCGGCAGACTGGTCCAGTGGGGGTAAAGGATACTCCCTGTGTTAAGTCGAGAGACCGGGCCGTCTGCAACATCAACAGCCCTCAAACTTCCTGTTCTTTAAACAGGCGTAAATGTGCTTAACCTGCTGTTGAGGAATGGTACATCGATCTCCTAGACTTACGGGGCCAGAATGTAAGTGTACAGTAATCCCAGTCACTCAGAGTTTACCCAACATATAATTTTAACTTGAAACACAATAGGTAGGGGAGTCCAAAAGTAGAGGGCATAGTTTAAGGTGAGAGGGGAAAGATTTAAAAGGGGTAACTTTTTCATACAGAGGGTGGTGCGTGTATGGAATGAGCTGCCAGAGGAGGTGGTAGAGGCAGTTATAATTACATTGAAAATACATTTGGGCAGGTACATGGATGGGAAAGATTTAGAGGGATATGGGCCAAACGCAGGCAAATGGGATTAGTTAAGCTTAGGAAACCTGTTCAGAATGGACCAGCCTGTCTCCACGCTGTATGTCTCTGTGACTCTATGGGCGGGATTTTCCGGCCACGCTCACCCCAAGACCAGAAAATCCCACCCGAGGTCAACGCATCTTTACATGGTCTGCCCCCGCCCGCTACGATTCCCGTGGTGGGTGGTATGGGAAGATTCCACCCTATGAGTCCGAGGGGGTCCCAAATTGGGCATGTACCTGGAAATCGGAAAGCAGTTGAGGTCCAGATTTCTAACATGCGAGCACAGTTATAACATGATTGGCCTACTGGCTAGCTAATTGCATGGTTAAGAGGTCACCCACCCAGCCACCTACACACAGAACCTCAGGCCATTATTTAAAGGGTGAGTGCATCTCTCTGAAGGAGGCTGCAATCAATTAATTTTGAAACTTCTTTCGGCTTCTGCTAACACTTCGCTGTTGCTGGAAAGATAGCAATGAAGAAAGGAGGAAATAAAGATAGCTTCTCAGTATTCTGTTGCCTTCCTGGAGGGAAATGCACTTCTCAGGAAGTGGCAAGAGGATGTCCAACAGAACAGTAAGCTGGAGATAGCAGAGGTTAGTAGCAAGATTTCCAACTCCATAGACCTGGGTTCAATGTCACAGAACATCTAATTATAGCACAAGATCAGAAAGGGGAGTATACCATCTTCCTGTGGTGTCCCTCTCCCCACTCCTCTCCCGCCAGATCAGTCTTCACCCCAAATCACTTCACTTGCTACCAATCACGAGCCACGCTCATTATTACTCTTCTTGGCCCCACATTAGTCCTCTTCGTTTTTAAAAATTATTTTTAAAAAATTCATTCGTGGGACATGGGCATCGCTGGCTGGCCATGGGCGGCACGGTAGCACAGTGGTTAGCACTACTGTCTCACAGCGCCAGGGACCGAGGTTCAATTCCGGCCTGTGTGTGGAGTTTGCACGTTCTCCCCGTGTCTGCATAGGTTTCCTCCGGGTGCTCCGGTTTCCTCCCACAGTCCAAAGATGTGCGGGTTCGGTGGATTAACCATGCTAAATTGCCCCTTCGTATCAGTGGAATTAGTAGCGTAAATAGGTGGGGTTACAGGGATAGGGCCTGGGTGGGATTGTCAGTGCAGGCTTGATGGACCGACTGGCCTCCTCCTGCACTGGAGGGACTCTATGACTCAGCATTTATTGCCCATCCCTAGTTGCCCTTGGAGAGAGTCAACCACATTGCTCTGGCTCTGGAGTCACATGTAGGCCAGACCAGATCAGGACGGCACATTTCCTTCCCTAAAGGACATTAGTGAACCAGATGGGTTTTTCCGACAATGGTTTCAGGGTCATCAGGAGATTCTTAACTCCAGATATTTTTTATTGAATTCAAATTCCACCATCTGCCGTGGCGGGATTCGAACCCGGGTCCCCAGATTATTAGGCGAGTGTCTGGATTAATGGTCTAGCCATTAATGCCACCAGGCCATCGCCTCCCCACGCTCTGCCCTCTCCTTCCTTATGCAGGCAGATAACAAGGCAAAGTAGCAACGCTGGGGAAAACCAGCCCATCATTCAGGTAGTGAATGATACATAGGAAATCAGTGAGGCTTCCAAGTCATTGACTAACAAAGATGCTAAGTTGGCCTGGTGATGAGCTATCAATTGTACTCCTTCATCGACCACCAACAACTGCACTATCAGCCAAGCTGAAAACCTTGAGCAGCCCGGTGAAACCTTTCACCTGTTGATAAATAAACAACCTCCTATTGCTGAACTTCACTCTTGTCCCTTCCAACTAGATCCTCATCATCAGCACAAAGCTGCTGAAGAAACTCCTGGTGGCATGGTAGCAGTGTGGTTAGCACTGCTTCCTGACAGTGCCAGGGACCCGGGTTCAATTCCCCGCTTGGGCCACTGTCTGTGTGGAGTTTGCACATTTTCCTCGTGTCTGCGTGGGTTTCCTCCGGGTGCTCCGGTTCCCTCCCACAGTCCGAAAGGCATGTTGGTTAGGTGCATTGGCTATGCTAAGTTCTCCTTCCGTGTACCCGAACAGGCGCCGGAGAGTGGCCACTCGGGAATTTTGACAGTAACTTCATTGCGGTGTTAATGTAAGCCTACTTGTGACATCAATAAATAAACTTTAACCTCCTGAAGACACCTCGGAGGATGACATCCCTCCTGAGGACGTGATCCCTCCTGAGGATATGAGCCACATCCATCGCCAGGCACCAATGCAGACATTGCCATCGGGGGATGGGGGGAGACACAGGATGGCAACCTGAAGGGGGGGGGGGGGGTGAAGGGAGTGATGAAGGAGAGTTTAGAAGCAAGTACAGTGTCTCTGAGGACTAGAATCTTTCCGCCAGTCAGCATGAAGCACTGCCAGGGTAAAAGCTACAGAGTGAAGCGACATTTTCTCAGAAGATCAGTCTACAGCATCAACACGCACTTTTCCATTTGCCACATCTCTGCTTGCTGCCTGGCTAGTTTGTGTGGGCCCAGCTGGGTGCATGGGACTGTTGAATTTGCTGGGTTTTAATTGGCAATAAAGTGTTTTATTTTTTTTTTAATAAATGTTGTGGGGAGAGACTTTCAGGCGCACAAAGGCTTTTTTAAAAAGAAAATCAGCTACAGGTTTGAAGCCATCAGAAACTGGCCGCAGTTTTAAAAACCCCACGACAACTGTCTACCGAGCGCATTACATCATCAACGGAACTGTTCATTGTTAATATCTGCTCACTGAGAACGGAATGAACTTGAACACATTCCAAGTGGGATGAGGAGAGAAGGGAACCAGTGAGGGAGGTGAGGAGGGAGAGCGCGAGTGTGGAGGGAGCGAGAGGAGGTAGGATAGAGCAAGGAGAGAGGAGGGAGAGAGAAAGAGACGGAGGAGGAGGGGGTGGGAGGGAAAGAGACGGAAGGGGGGGGGGGGGAAGAGAAAGAGACAGAGGAGGGGGCGAGAGGAAGAGACGGAGGGGGGGGGGTGGGAGGGAAAGAGATGGAAGGGGGAGGAGGGAAAGAGACGGAGGAGGGGGGAGAGGGGGAGACGGAGGGGGGGGGAGGGAAAGAGACGGAGGAGGGGGGAGAGAGGGAGACGGAGGATGGGGAATCTTTATTCCATTGGACCGAGGAACTTTAAAAGGATATATTGGCCTGGGAGGGAGTGCAGCGGAGATTTACCAGCGTACGTTGTATTCCCTGAAGTTTAAGACATGAAGTCAAATCTCCATTCACTGCAACGGTTTGGGAAAAGCCCACTGGTGTGAATGGCCATGACATTCTGGGCAAAGCTTCTCTCTCTCTCTCCACAAATGCTGCCAGACCTGCTGAGTTTATCCAGCATTTTCTGTCTTTGTCCAAGGATCCCAGACTCTGTTCTCTGAACAGCAATGAGACTCAACGGCAGAATAATACAAATATGCATCACATTTTACAACACTCGTGTAGTTGACTTACAGTGAACAGGCTGCAGGAAATCCATTGGATTGTACTCTGTGTAGACATTGGTCAATGTCCTGCATTTGTTTTATAAGGTGATTTGTATTTCTTCACTTGGTGCTCTGCAGGGCCCTGGAAAGACTGTTTAGAAGCAGCAGAGGCTGGAAATGAAGCCACCGGCATCTACCTGCTGAAGCCAGAGAATACAAACCGGCTCATGCAGGTCTGGTGTGACCAGACACACGACCCTGGCGGCTGGACCGTCATCCAAAGGCGGCAGGATGGATCAGTGAATTTCTTCCGCAACTGGGAGACCTACAAGGTGATCATTTTACCTCAGCGCGGTACACTTCAATCACAAAGTGGTCTGGCGCACTTAAAAGGGAAGCTCAGAAGGCATGCAGCGGGGTGGGGTGGGGTGGGGGTTAATGAAGGAAATTGAAGATGCTGCTGACAGGTTAGGCTGAGGTAGGGTGAGAGCAATAAACGCCAGCATAGAGCCATGGGGCTGAATGGCCTGTTTATGATTCCGCCAGTTTCCATGGCATACAGAATGGAAACTGGTCAAGATCATTGAACCTGCTATGTAAGGGCGGCACAATGACACAGTGGTTCGCACCGCTGCCTCACAGCGCCAGGGACCCAGGTTCAATTCCAGCCTTGGTTTACTGTGTGTGTGGAGTCTGCACGTTCTCCCCGTGTCTGCGTGGGTTTCCTCCGGGTGCTCCGGTTTCCTCCCACAGTCCAAAGATGTGTGGGTTAGGTTGATTGGCCGAGCTAAATTGTCCCTTAGTGTCAGGGGGATTAGCAGCTTTAGAGCAGATTAGACCATCAGCAGCTCTTTGGATTCTCCATCGTATCCCTACAGAGCAGCCAGAGGCCATTCAGCTCATCGAGGCTGCACTGACTCTCCGAAAGATCATCCCACCCAGGCCCTCCCAACCCCCTGCATTTACTATGGCTAACCCACTTAACACGCACATCTTTGTACTGTGGGAGGAAACCGGAGCACCCGGAGGAAACCCATACAGACCTGGGGAGAATGTGCAAACTCCACACAGTCAGTCACCCGAGGCCGGAATTGAACCCAGGTCCCTGGCGCTGTAAGGCAGCAATGTGAACCACTGTGCCACTATGCCATAGGATCAAATAGCTTTTGCATCGTGTTCGGTGTAGAAATGGGCCGGAATTTTCTAGACCATTCACACCGGTGGGATTTTCCCATCTCACTGCCGTGAACTGAGATTTGGGCTGGCTGCCATATTGTCCGTCTTCGCTGCAGCGGGAGCGTGGCGCGAACGGGCGGTAAGATCGTGCCCAGGGAAACTGGAGTTTGTGGAATTCAGAAACCCAACAGATGCCTTGATTTCTGACTGCGGCTTTTGAAGCCAACATCATAAACACCACCTCAAACCCGGCCGGTTTGCATTCAAATTTCACCATCTGCTGTGGTGGGATTTGAACCCGGATCCTTGGGTCTCTGGATTACTAGTCCAGTGACAATAACACTACTCTACCACCCCCACCAGCTAGCAGCTTTTTATTTACCGTACATTGGCTTCTGTACAGCAATTATCAGAGAAGCGGAGAGACAGCACAGACAAATAAATCCACACTTCTGTCGCTACTCCTGTAATCAAAAGACCTGTTCAAATGATGATTGCTCTTGGAACTGATAACAGCAAAAAACTTCTTGCCCAACTTATTGTTTTTAGTCCTTTCACCTTTAGGTGATTATCCTGGCTTTGCCTTGCCTGTGGTAACCTTGGACTGGTCTACACAGTTCCTTCTTAACACATGCCAACCAGATTTAACAAATCCAACATTGCCTTACCACACTAAATGATTCATGACAAAAAGTCTTGAATTTATCTAGCAATAAAGTACATTTGAAGGGTTGACGTAATGTCGGAAACGCGGATGCTAATTTAGCACACAGCGGAGTCCCACAAACTGCAGTGTGGTAACGACTAGATCATCTGGTTCTTTTTGTGATGTAGATTGGGGGGGGATAAATATTGGCCAGGACTGTGGAGGTAACTCCTCTGTTCGTCTAGTGCTGTGGGACCTCTTTAGACCCATCAGAGCAGGCAGTTTAATATCTCATCTGAAAGGTATCGCAGATAAAGAACACAGCACGTGATCAGCCATGATTAAAATGAATGGCGGAGCAGGCTCGAAGGGCCAAATGGCTTCTAGTTTCTATGAGGCGCAAGTGTTTTCAACGGAGACACAGCCGACACACAGATTAAGAGTGGCACAGTGGTTCGCACTGCTGTTTCACAGTGCCAGGGACTCGGGTTCAATTCTGGCTTTGGGAGACTGTGTGGAGTTTGCACATTCTCCCCGTGTCTGTATGGGTTTCCTCCAGGTGCTCCGGTTTCCTCCCACAGTACAAAGATGTGGAGATTAGGTGGATTAACCATGCTAAATTGCCCCTTACTGTCCAAAAATGAGTAGATTAGGTGGAGTGGCCATGCTAAATTGCCCCTTACTGTCCAAAGATGTGCATGTTAGGTGGACTGGCCATGCTAAATTGCCCCTTAGTGTCCAAAGATGTGCAGGTTAGGTGCAGTGGCCATGCTAAATTGCCCCTTACTGTCCAAAGATGAGTAGGTTAAGTGGAGTGGCCATGCTAAATTGCCCCTTAGCATCCAAAGATGTGTAGGTTTGGGAGTTTGGCCATGCTAATTTGTCCCTTAGTGTCCAAAGATGTGCAGGTTAGGTAGAGTCGCCATGCTAAATTGTCCCTTAATGTCCAAAGATGTGCAGGATAGGTGGAGTGGCCATGCTAAATTGACCCTTTGTGTCCAAAGATATGTAGGTTTGAGGGATTGGCCATGATAAACATGTGGGTATGCCTGGGTAAGATGCTCTTCGGAGAGTCAGTGCAGACTCGATGGGCTGAATGGCCCCCTTCTGCACTGTAGGATTTTATGATTCTATGATGCACCTATTTTACATATCACTCCGGAGGTTTGGGAAGGATAATATTTAATTTCATCTTGCCTTATTAAAGTATTTAGAAAATACAAGATCTTGCATTATTACAGTCAGGAAAGCGTTAACGCACAATCACGGTGACCAAAGGCATATAAATATGAAAAAAATTAATTGGCAGTCAGAACCCTACGGACAGAGTTATAAAACATATTAAATGTGAATATAAAACTCACAGGCCTGAGCAATAATCATGGAAAACATGACTGCAATGGCTTCAGGGCATCAGGGACTGATAACTGACCACCCTTGTGGTAGAATTAACAAGGTCTTTCCCTCGTCATTCTTTTGATTTTTGTTTTCAGCTTTTCCCCATGTTCAAATGAAAAGCGTGAGCAAGCGGTGTGCTGAGTCCATGTCGATTAAGCTTCACGTTTTTCCAATGTTCTTCTGTCCACAGCAAGGGTTTGGAAACATCGACGGGGAGTACTGGCTCGGCCTGGAGAACATCTACTGGTTGACGAACCAAGGAAACTACAAGCTGCTGGTCACCATGGAGGATTGGCAAGGGCGCAAGGTGTTCGCCGAATACGCCAGCTTCCGGCTGGAGCCCGAGGCCGACAACTACAAGCTGCGGGTGGGACGTTACCATGGAAACGCTGGCGATTCCTTCACCTGGCACAACGGCAAACAGTTTACGACACTGGACAGAGACCGGGACGTATACACAGGTAATGATGACAAATTGGCGCAAAACCGCCCTCAAAGTCCATGGTGTCACTTGTCAATTATTGTTCCAAATGCAGCAACCAGTTAGTATTTATTCACCCCCAGCTCAATCTTTCACCGAGTATGTTCACTTTGTTTCTGTCGTGGTGGGATTGGAACCACCACTGTGGGTCTCTGGATTAATAGTCCAATGGCAATACCACAACGCCACTGCCCCCTGAGTACCACTTACCACGAGGTATAGTACAGCTATACCCATTGTTTTAATGGCAGCACGGTAGCACAGTGGTTAGCGCTTATGCCTCACAGCGCCAGGGACCCGGATTCGATTCCCGGCTTGGGTCACTGTGTGGAGTTTGCACCTTCTCCCAATGTCTGCGTGGATTTCCTCTGGCTGCTCCGATTTCCTCCCACAGTCCGAAAGATGTGCGGGTTAGGTGCATTGGCCATGCTAAATTCTCCCTCAGTGTACCTGAACAGGTGTCGGAGTGTGGCGACTAGGGGATTTTCACAGTAACTTCATTGCAGGGTTAATGTAGCCATGATGTGGAGATGCCGGCATTGGACTTGGGTGGGCACAGTAAGACGTCTCTCAACACCAGGTTAAAGTCCAACAGGCTTATTTGGTAGCACGAGCTTTCAGAGCGCTGCCCCTTCATCAGGTGAGGACACTCACCTGATGAAGGGGCAGCTCTCCGAAAGCTCGTGCTACCAAATAAACCTGTTGGACTTTAACCTGGTGTTGTGAGACTTCTTACAGTGTTAATGTAAGCCTACTTTGTGACACAATGAATAAACTTTAAACTAAATAACGCACGCGGTTTCCTTACAGGGCTGGAAAAACAAACGTTTTTTGATGCCACACTTGAATCCCGAAGCTCTTTAAACATTAGTAACGTGGGTTTTTATTTCTGCAGGTAACTGCGCGCACTATCAGAAAGGCGGATGGTGGTATAACGCATGCGCACATTCAAATCTCAATGGTGTGTGGTACCGTGGTGGACACTATCGCAGCAAGTATCAGGATGGAGTGTATTGGGCAGAGTTCAGAGGGGGGGCTTACTCCCTGAAGTCAGTTACTATGATGATTCGACCCAACCCCAACACTTTCCATTGAGAAGACCTAGGAGTCGTGAACACTCAGAAGTAGAACCGAACTGCACCCTGTATATGAAATCAACCTTTAAAAAAAAAAATCAACATATATACACCCTGAGCTGTGCTTATTTGGAAATGAAAAGAAAAATACTTCTATGTATTTATTTCCTTCAAAGTATGAACTTGTAATGTCATGTATACAAATTTTATTTCTCTCGCGTAACAGCAGTTTGCTGGTGACAGTGTGGAGTTCAGAATATTTGTGCTTACCGTCATTTAAAGAAAAAATAGTATTGGAATAAAATTCCCTTGTGTTTGGGAGGTTATTTTGCTTCTGTTCTGTAGCACTCCCGGAACCTGTTCTAGCATGCAGAGGGGGCTTCGAGGGTAGCACCTATCACTGTTTGGATGAAAGAGGGTGGCACAGTGGTTAGCACTGCTGCCTCACAGCGCCAGGGACCCGTGTTCGATTCCAGCCTCGGGTGCATGTCAGTGCGGAGTCTGCACGTTCTCCCCGTGTCCGCGTGGGTTTTCTCTGGGTGCTCCGGTTTCCTCCCACAATCCCAAAGACGCGCAGGCCAGGTGGATTGGCCAGGATAAATTGTCCCTTCGCGTCCCAAAAAGTGTGCCGGTTAGGGGGATTAGTGGGGTTACGGGGGATAGGGCAAGAGTCAGTGCAGACTCGATGGGCCGAAAGGCCTCCTTTTGCACTGTAGAGATTCTATGATTGCCTAAGAATTGTTCAGCTGCCTTCCCCAATGTTAACATTCAACCCGAAAGCATGCCTGGAACAGAACAGTCCAGCAAATTCCAACTTCCAGCGAAACACAAGCCTGGGCAATATTTTTTGTCACACTGCAGGGTCTCATTTGTTCTAGAATTCTGACGCAGGAAAGGAGATGAATTTACGGGTTCTAGTTATACCGTAGAAATTAGCTCTGAGAATTTCCACAGATATTAATACCTCTTCAAAACTGCTACACTCTCTAAATGCTTCCAGTTTGTTCAGGATAGACGTAAAAAAAATAAAAACCCAAAATGCTCAAGTCCACCCAAAACTCTCCTTCAAATTCTGCTGGGTCCCTGCACCGAGTAACCACTCGTGAGCATTTTGGATGAAAATTCTGAAGAGGGAGAAGTGAACTATTGGGTGAATTTACAACCAGGGTTCGCAGAGCTTTGCAAGGCAGGAACACAAACTGAGAATTCAATTGTGTGCCACCTTCTAACCAGTAATATTAATAGGCTAATATTCACGGGAATGCATCCCACTATTCCCAAGATGTAATGATTCTGGCTTGCAACGATCTCTGCTGGGGACACTGTGGAGTAAATCGTCTCCCTTGTCGAGCAAGCAAGGATAGACATTGCTGATTTGTGAAGTCAAATCATTGCCTACTGCACTACAGTACACCAGCACATTACTGCATTTGAAAAGGGGGGCGGGAGGGGGGATAGAAGTTTGATAAGGAAAGCATGTTGGCCTGGAAATTCAGTGTTGTAGCATCAACGTATACAGCCTTAGCACTGTGGCCTCGCAGAACCAAGGGCCTAGGTTCAATTCTGGCCTTGGGTGATTGTGTGTGTGTGTGTGCGTGCGTGTGCGTGTGTATAAGGAGTTTACACCTTCTCCCCGTGTCTGCGTGGGTTTCCCTCCCACACTCCAAAGAAGTGCGTTTTAGCCATGCTTAGTGTCGAAAGATGTGCAAGGTGGATGGATTGGCCGTGGTAAATGCATGGGTTTAAGGGGATAGGGCAGGGGGGTGGGTCTGGGTAAGATGTTCTTTCGGAGAGTGGGTGCGGACTCGATGGGCCGAATGGCCCACTTCAGCACGGCCAGGATTTTATGGATTCCAAGCATCACTGTGAAATTCCTCCTTCTACTGTTTTAGCGGGGGCGCGTTCATTGCAAACCCATCTATCATTACGTAAGATGAGTAATTTCACACCATCACATTCACCAGTTGTAATGGAATAGCTCGTCACATAATCTCCGACCTTCAGTTTCATTTTCCTAGGTGGGGTTGGGGGTGAGGGGGGGGGGGGGGGGGGGCAAGGGAGATCAACAGAAATATTGACATTACAGCTCGAAAACGCAAGACAATGGGAGTGATTGTGTGTGTGTGTGTGTGTGTGTGTGTATACTAATTCCTTGTTTCCTATCTCGTGTCTATTGAAGAATCTTAAACAGGTGAAATAAACATCATCTCTGGGGGTAAAGGAGGGGCTGCAACACCCTTTTTATTTATGCAGTTACTTTATTATAGTATTTCTACTGCATTCTTTTGTGTACATCTTTTCTCTGTCTTACTAACTGTAACAATATGTAAAATACAGTTTGTGATACCAATTTTGAGCCTTCATTGTAGAGTTAATAGAACCAAGTGCTATTGGCAGAAAGTTTTACCTTTTGCAACATTGTCTCGACAGTTCCGATATACTCTTTAACTGCCACAATAAACATACTTAAAGTACATTTGCTAGTGTTATTTACACTAAACATGTGGGACCGATCCAATTGCAGAAAGTCGATTTGCAGTGGGCCGGCACGGTGACACAGTGGTTAGCGCTGCTGCCTCACAGCGTCAGGGACCCAGGTTCGATTCCCGGCTTGGGTCACTGTCTGTGCGGAGTCTGCACGTTCTCCCCGTGTCTGTGTGGGTTTCCTCCGGTTTCCTCCCACAGTCCAAAAGACGTGCTGGTTAGGTGCATTGGCCATGCTAAATTCTCCCTCAGTGTACCTGAACAGGCGCCGGAGTGTGGCGACTAGGGGATTTTCACAGTACCTTCATTGCAGTGTTAATGTAAGCCGACTCGTGACACTGACAAATAAACTTTAACTTGAGTGTCAGAATAACTGAGTGAGTTTGCATGCGAAATGCTGGATTGACACTGTAGCTACCAGTACCAGCTTCATAAAGCTCCACTTTCTGCAGTTACATTGGTAATAGTTCAGTATGACACCGACATGGCGGAATACTTTAACTCACGAATCAATATGCACTCGAAAAGAAACCTGTGGCTACTTTTGCCCAGGTTTGACAAAACTTGGACGTACACCTGATCCATTGTCGGACCACAGAGATATGTCACATCGCGTCAGACCCCCAGATGTACAGTGGAACTGTAACACTGCTGAAGAGTGGAAAGCAAGGGTTAAGACTGCAGTGTAAATGGGCCCACTGAATGCAAGAATGTTATCCATATTCATCCACCAGCCAAGTGGACTGCATTTAATCCAAAAATCATTTACTTGTTCTTGCCACCATGTATACAAGAGTAAATGTAGAATGGGGCGAGAATGTAGAATGAGAATGACCATCATAGTAGCTGTGGCACGGTGGCACAGTAGTTAGCACTGCTGCCTCACAGCGCCAGGGACCCGGGTTCGATTCCCAGCTTGGGTCACTGTCAGTGTGGAGTTTGTACGTTCTCCCCGAGTCTGCGTGGGTTTCCTCCCACAGTCCAAAAGACATGCTGGTTAGGTGGCGTGGCCATGCTAAATTCTCCCTCAGAGTACCCAAACAGGGGCCGGAGTGTGGCGACTAAGGAGTTTTCACAGTAACCTCATTGCAGTGTTAATGTAAGCCTACTTGTGACACTAATAAATAAACTTTAAGCATCGATCCGGCCCCGACAACAACCTGCATTTACACAGCACCTTTGACTTGCGTTCCAAGGTGTTTGAGAAGAACATTATGAAGCACAAATTGACAGCCAGCTTCCCAGTCGGGGCTGGGGGAGTTAGTGTCAGATGCTTCAATTTAAAGTTGCAACCAGTTAATTTGGCTGTTCCATTGGGGTCAGTGACAGTGAGCAGAATTTTGGTTTGAAAAGCTTTCTGCTTGCATTAGGCACACCTCAAAGTTGCCCAGTGACGATGTAGACAGGGAACAAAGTTCAACAGCTTCAGCATCTCACCATCAATCCTCCTGCAAAAATCCCTTTCAGACAAAATGGTTTGCTGGTCATGTGACCTCTCTCTCTACCGCGGGGGCGGGGGGGGGGGGGGAGAGAGCAGAAGTTGTTCGTGTCTTTCGAAAAGTAGCTTGATCAGCTCGTATCTGCAACGTTACCTGAGCCATTGTCTCCTGATGTTCCATCTCTAACAGTTGAATCTCAGGTGCTTGTCTTAATGCATTGTTAATGGTACGGGAGATAGGGTCTTCCACATTCCTCAGGGGTTTATAGTCTCGACCTGGCATCCACATCTCAATAAAGTTAAATGTGAACTGCCGGGTAATGCAAACTGAGGCAGCCATTTGTTTGAGAGTCATAGAGGTTTACAGTATGGAAATAGGCCCTTCGGCCCAACTTGTCCATGCCGCCCTTTTTGTAATCGCTAAGCTCGCCGCAATTGCCCACATTTGGCCCATATCCCTCTATACCCATCTTCCCCATGTAATTGTCTAAATGCTTTTTAAAAGACAAAATTGTACCTGCCTCGAGCAGCTCATTCCAGACACTCACCCCCTTCTGTGTGAAGAAATTGCCCCTCTGGACCCTTTTGTATCTCTCCCCTCTCACCTTAAACCTATGCCCCCTAGTTTTAGACTCCCCTACCTTTGTGAAAAGATGTTGACTATCTAGCTGATCTGTTGCCCCTCATTTTTGCCTGTGATTTCCAGTCATCCTTTTTAGTGTGCTGGTTTGAAAATGTCTGCTCTTAGATGCCCAAGGTTTAAAAATCACTATTCGAGATAAGCACATCTCCACAACAACAGCGATTGTGATTTGAAACTTAATCGAACGTTTTAAGTGGGAGTTTCATCTTTGCTTTGCATTCAGAATGCTTTGTATTCATGTTTACACAAATCTTGCATGAGCAACAAACAACATTTTTCCTTGTTGCCAGATACTTTTTTTTCAAATTTTAACATAGCAACATAGAAACTAGAAGCAGGAGTAGACCATTCGGCCCTTTAAGCCTGCTCCATCCCATCATTCATTATCATGGATCCATAGACTTATCCATAGAATCCTACAGTGCAAAAGGAGGCCATTTGGCCCATCGGGTCTGCACCGACAACAATCCCACCCAGGCTCTAACCCCATCCATTTACCCGAGCTAGTCCCCCTGACACCAAGGGGCAATTTTGCATGGCTAATCCACCTAACCTTCACATCTTTGGACTGTGGGAGGAAACCGGTGCACCCGGAAAAAACCCACGCAGACACAGGGAGAACGTGCAGACTCCGCACAGACAGTGACCCAAGCCGGAAATCGAACCCGGTCCCTGGCGCTAAGAGGCAGCAGTGCGAACCACTGTGCCACTGTACGGCCTGATGATCATCCATATGATCATCATAATATCCTGATCCCCCCCCTTCCCCCCCATATCATGGAATCATAGAATCTATACAGTGCAGAAGGAGGCCATTTGGCCCATCAAGTGTGCACCGACTCTCCGAAAGAGCATCGTTCCCAGCCCCACCATATCGTCATAACCCCATGCATTTACCCCATTAATCTCCCTAAACTACACATCTTGGGCCACTAAGGGACAATTTAGCATGGCCAATCCACCTAACCTGTATATCTTTGAACTGTGGGAGGAAACCGGAGCACCTGGAGGAAACCCACACAGACACGAGGAGAACGTGCAAACTCCATAGAGACAGTCACCTAAAATCGAACCTGCGTCCCTGGAGCAGAGAGGCAGCAGTGTCAACCACTCTGCCAACGTGTCGCCCCTTGATGCCTTTAGCCCCAAGAGCTAATTTCTTTTTGAAATCAGACAACATTTTGTCCTCAACTACTTTCTGTGGTAGTGAATTCCACACATTCACCAGTCTCTGGGTGAAGAAATTTCTCCTCACCTCAGTCCAAAAGATTTACCTCTTATCAAAGAACAAAGAAAATTATAGCACAGGAACAGGCCCTTCGGCCCTCCAAGCCTGCACCGACCATGCTGCCCAACTTAACTAAAACCCCCTACCCTTCCGGGGATCATATCCCTCTATTCCCATCCTATTCATGTATTTTTCAAGACGCCCCTTAAAAGTCACTATCGTATCTGCTTCCACTACCTCCCCCGGCAACGGGTTCCAGGCACTCATCACCCTCTGTGTAAAAAATCTGCCTCGTACATCTCCTTTAAACCTTGCCCCTCGCACTTTAAAGCTGTGCCCCCTAGTAATTGATTCTTCCACCCTGGGAAAAAGCTTCTGACTATCCACTCTGTCCATGCCTCTCATAATCTTGTAGACTTCTATCAGGTTGCCCTTCAACCTCCATCCTTCCAGTGAGAACAAACCAAGTTTCTCCAACTTCTCCTCATAGCTAATGCCCTCCATACCAGGCAACCTCCTGGTAAATCGTTTCTGTACCCTCTTTAAAGCCTCCACATCCTTCTGGTAGTGTGGCGACCAGAATTGAACACTATATTCCAAGTGCATCCTCAAACTATAATACCCTAGTTTGGAACAATGACTTCCAGGAAAAGAAAGTGATGGCTCAGATGATGTTCAAATACACATTTGTGCAGTGACAATTTAGTGAACTTTGTACAGGCAAACTAAGTATGGTAAAATCCTGATTATCCAGCACATGTGGGAATGGGTTGTGCCAGTTAATCAAAAATGCCCAATTGACTGAGAGTTCCACTTATCAATCAAATGGCATGGGTTCTGGATAACTTTGTAATTCCTTCCCTTCTGGTTGGTGAAGTGGCTTTTTGTATTCGGGGAATTTCAAATTCCGGTTATTTTTGTATTCCGGTTACTAGCGTGTCCTGGATAACACAAAGTTTACTGTATTAACAATGCACGGCAAATGACCATGACCCTGATGCCATAGCAACAATCAGCCACCAACACAACAACGTTGATGTTAATAAATATGGACTGCGCAAGCCTTAAAGTAAAAAGAGCCCACTGAACAGAATAAATTGCAGCAGAGACACATTCAGCAGTAGAAAACAGGAAAAGCCAACAGAGCTAATGCGGGAACGGAGCAAAGCTCCTGTAAATTAATACGACTTCCCTGGTTTGAAAGCTGGCCTGCTGGGACTTTCCAAAGAGCAATAATGGCATTCCAGAGCAGTTGAAACAAATGGCCCTCGCAAGAAACAAAACCTCCTCAACAATAAGAACCACATGTGAGGGATGAACCACCAATTACACAAAGCAGAGAAAAACAACACTCAGCACAAGTCAAAACACTGAAAAGCTACACACAAAAAAACAGTCCCACTGACCCAAATCATGTAACAAACGGCAAGCAGCTTGCCAGGGAAGTTGAGGGTAATTGGAGAGCGCACTAGTTTGCAGGATATCTACAACTTGTTTTTGGCATGCCTCACCGCATTTTTCAAACCTTTCGAGACCGCAAGCAACTACCGGGATCAAATTTGTCCAACAGCTATGTTTACAGTAACGGCTGACTGAACCATGTCACAATGCCACCTACGGTATTTGAAAGGGTAGCTTAGAATCATAGGAGGAGGCCATTCGGCCCATCGAGCCTGCACCATCAACAACCACCCCCCCCCCCCCCGCCCGCCCCCCGGGCCCTAACCCTGTAACCCATGTACTTACCCTGCTAATCCCCCTGACTCTAAGCGGCAATTTATCATGGTCAATCAACCTAGCCCGCACATCTTTGGAGTGTGGGAGGAAATCGGACCACCCAGAGGAGACCCACACAGACATGAGGAGAACGTGCAAACTCCCCACACAGTCGCCCAAGGCCGGAATCTAACTCTGGTCCTTGGTGCTGTGGGTCCCCAGTGCTCAGGCTGTTATATGTTGATGCTACAACACTGAATTTCCAGGCCAACATGCATTCCTTATCAAATATTGATTTCCCCATCCCCCCAAACCATCTTTTCGAATGCAGTGATGTGCTGGTGTACTATAGTGCAGTAGACAATGATCTGACTTCAAAAATCAGCAGCGTTATCCTTCCTTGCTCAACAAAGGAGACGATTTACTCCACAGACAGTCACTTGCCTTGACTGTTGTCCAATTTATTCCTGAGGGAGGTGCAATCTCGCAGTAAAGATGAATTCCGATTTTGAGTTAGTCTGTTTGGCAGTTTTCTATTCTTCTGTACC
Source organism: Mustelus asterias (assembly GCF_964213995.1). Lineage (NCBI taxonomy): Eukaryota > Metazoa > Chordata > Chondrichthyes > Carcharhiniformes > Triakidae > Mustelus > Mustelus asterias. The sequence goes on from NC_135813.1 coordinate 17,472,829, forward strand.
ATTTCAACATGGCATGGATCTTCAGATTTTCTTTCCAAAACGATTGAACTCTCCACCACGGAGGAGTTTGCTCTCTTTCCTTCGGCGAGGAGAAATTGTTCATCTTGGGGTAGCCCCATCATCAAACATTTTCACGATGTCCAGGCTTTGAGTGTGTGTCTTCGTAGTATTGAGCTCCAGCCATGCAGTCAGAACTCAAGTGATGGAGATCACAGAATGGTTGCAGCACCGGAGAAGGCCATTCAGCCCATTGAGTCCATCCTGGCTCTCTGCAACAGCAACTCAACTAATCCCATTGCCCACCCTTTCCCTGGAGCCTTCCGGTTGGTTGTTTTCTCTTAGAACCATAGAAAATTACAGCTCACAAACAGGCCTTTTGGCCCTTCTTGTCTGTGCCGAACCATTTTTTGCCTAGTCCCGCTGACCTGCACTTGGACCATATCCCTCCACACCCCTCTCATCCATGAACCCGTCCAAGTTTTTCTTAAATGTTAAAATTGACCCCGCATTTACCACTTTATCCGGCAGCTCATTCCACACTCCCACCACTCTCTGCATGAAGAAGCCCCCCTTAATATTACCTTTAAACTTTTCTCCTTTCACCCTTAACCCATGCCCTCTGGTTCTTTTCTCCCCGAGCCTCAGTGGAAAAAGCCTGCTTGCATTCACTCTATCTATACCCATCAAAATCTTATACACCTCTATCAAATCTCCCCTCATTCTTCTACGCTCCAGGGAATAAAGTCCCAACCTATTCAATCTCTCTCTGTAACTCATCTTCTCAAGTCCCGGCAACATCCTTGTGAACCTTCTCTGCACTCTTTCAACCTTATTTACATCCTTTCTGTAATTAGGTGACCAAAACTGTACACAATACTCCAAATTCGGCCTCACCAATGCCTTATATAACCTTACCATAACACTCCAACTTTTATACTCGATACTCCGATTTATGAAGGCCAATGTACCAAAGGCATTCTTTACAACCCTATCCACCTGTGACATCACTTTTAGGGAATTCTGTACCTGTATTCCCAGATCCCTCTGTTCAACTGCACTCTTCAGAGTCCTACCATTTACCCTGTATGTTCCACTTTGGTTGCACATCCAATTTAGATGCACATCCAATGGCCGTTAGAAAGCTCAGATTGAATCTGCCTCCACCACACACTCAGGCAGTGCATTCCACACCCCAACCATTTGATACGCAAAACATTTTCCTCATGTCGCCATCTTATTCTTTTCCTAACCGCCTTAAAGTCAATGTTCTCGACCTGTCTGCCAACAGGAAACTGTTCCACTCTGTGCATTTTTGTCGAGACTTCTCATGATGTTGAGCACTTGTATCAAACCTCGAACCTCTCAATCTTCTCTTCTCATAAAATCAGAGTCCCTAAAGTGCAGAAGGAGGCCGTTCAGCCCATCCAGTCTACCAACTCTTCCAAGGGAGCATCCTACCCAGGCCCACCCCCCACTCCCATACTATCCCTGTAACTGCATGCACTTATCCTGCTAATCTCCCCAACTTACACATCTTGAGACACTAAGGGCAATTTAGCATTGCCAATCCACCTAACCTGCACATCTTTTGGACTCCAAGGAATCCAAGGAGAAGCACATCAGCTCTCCAAACTATCACACAACTGAAAGTCCCTCAACCCTGAGACCTTTTTCATGAATCTTCTGCATGCTTTCAAAAGCCTTCGCCACTCTTGCCTTTGTCACTTGACCCTTAGAGGTGCAATGGCTGTGGGAGTGAAAGATCTTAATTGACATTAAGCAGCATGGTGGCACCGTGGTTAGCACTGCTGCCTCACAGCGCCACAGACCCAGATTCAATTCTGGCTTAGGGTGACTGTCTGTACGGAGTTTGCACATTCTCCCCATAACTGCGTGGGTTTCCTCCGAATGCACCGGTTTCCTCCCAAAGTCCAAAGATATGCAGGTTAGGTTGATTGGCCACAGTAAATTGACCCACAGTGTCAGGCAGACTATCAGGGTAAATACGTGGTTTAAGGGGATAGGGCCTGGGTGGGACTGTGGTCGGTGCAGATTCGATGGGCCGAATGGCCTCCTTCGGCACTGTAGGGGTTCCATGATTATATAACATGCAGAGACATGTCCACTTCTTACAGCCATAAAGAGACATGAGGATTACGGTTTCATTCACTATGTGCATACAGTTTGGTCTACATTCATAGAATCCTACAGTGCAGAAAGAGGCCATTCGGCCCATCGAGTCTGCACCGACCACAATCTCACCCAGGCCCTATCCCCATATCCCCACATATTTTACCCACTAATCCCTCTAACCTATGCATCCCGGGACACTAAGGGGCAATTTAGAATGGCCAATCAACCTAGCCCGCACATCGTTGGACTGTGGGAGGAAACCGGAGCACCCAGAGAAAACCCACGCCGACACAGGGAGAATGTGCAAACTCCACACAGACAGTGACCCGAGCCGGGATTCGAACCCGGGTCCCTGGAGCTGTGAAGCAGCAGTGCTAACCACTGTGCTACCGTGCCACCCATTCATGCCACATGTGTCTCTTCAGCAAGTCAATCACTTTCTCAGGAAATAAACACGTTATGCTCCAGTAATTGCTTGCTGCCTACATTCTTGACTTGAACTCAGCTGTGCTTTTCAGTGGATGGTGACAGTGGTATGAATGAATTGTCAATTGGAACATAACCTCCACCAGATGCAGAGTTGATGGATAGATTTATAATTCTTGGTGTCAGATATAAAACAGCTGGTGATGATCCACAGACCTTCCAATGAACAGACCAATAAATAGCGTTACTGGCTAAGAAGACATCAGGTTTTATCACGGTAGTGTGTAGCAGCCTGCTATCCACCCTGAATGGAGTAGAGACATCCTGTTGGTTATCACTTGTCCCTGGAACCCACGTGTAGCGACTGATTCAGAGTCACAAACAGGCCGAGATAGGCAACATTCACCAGGTCATTTCTACAGCCTTTCCTTATTTACATTGGATCTTCAAAACAGCATTGTCTATGATGGCCTTAAATAGCTGTTGAAGAGAATCACGGCCACAAAAACCTTCCAAGCAACAGACAGAAGCACAAAGTCAGTAGTTTCCACAGCCAGACTGGTTACTCACGTCTTTGCAAAATGACAAACAGATGCACCCACCCCACTTGAAAGACTGTGAGATGTTCTGCTTTTTGGTGTCCAGTGATTGCAAAACATCTCTCCGTAGGGATCTCTGGTGCAGAGCGTTAACAGAGTTCAGTCCATGTTCTCAGTTGACACCATGAGATACTTAGGTGGACGTTTCCCCGCTGGCTAGAAAGCTGCGGCATCCGAGGGCCGAAATTTCCGACCGTGCTCACCCCAAGACCAGAAAATCCCGCCCGAGGTCAACAGACCTTTGCATGGTCCAGGTCCCGCCCATTACGATCTCTGTGGCGGGCGGGACTGGAAAATTCTGCCCCGCGGTTCGAGAAGGTGTTAGACTCCGATGAGGAAGTTTCAGCATCGAGTCACATATCATCAGCTTGCTGGCTGATGCTTAGCGATCAAGCAGAAGGAAAAGGTAAGAAAGTAGTACAAGAAACAAAATAACTTTGGTTGAGAATAATCATTACATGAAAGATGACAGGTATCATTTAAAGAACACAAATAGGAAAATAAGCAGAATACCACAGATGCTGGAATCTGAAACAAGAACAGAGGACTCTGGAAAACCTCAACGGGTCTGGCAGCATCTAAGAATAAGTCCTCTTCAAATTCAAATTACTGTACCTGGCGATACTTTATTTCCTTCAAAACCTTTATATTCTCAGCAACGTTGGAAAATCTTTACGGGCCTACTGGGAGGCAACCTGCAGATACTTGCCAAAGAGATAGAGAAATCTCTATAGCAAGTATCTGACACGCAAGAAACGCCAAATCCCATCTACTAGCACTTGGCCCATAGCCTTGTAGCCCAATTTTGTATGCAGTAACCAGGGTTATAATTACGTTACGATACATCTTACATCCATTGGAATGCAAAGTCACACAAGAAATTCTTTCACATATCTCTGGTCCAAACCCACAGCAGCAACATTATAAACTTGGGAGAAGGTCACTCTCCTTCAGAAAGGAACGAGACACGGCAGAGAGCAGAATCCCAAAAATACAACCTTTGTAAAGAGAAAAAGTGACATTGGATGTTCCGCAAAATGGAGGGAGAGAGATTTGGAAGGTTTTTTTTTAAAACCAGGATTTGCGGATTCCTAGGTAGAATGATAACAAACAGATGTCCAAAGATGTGCGGGTTAGGTGGATTGGCCATGCTAAATTGCCCCTTAGTGTCAGGGGGATGAATACGTGGGGTTACGGGGATAGGATTGTTGCTGGTTCAGGTTCAGTGGGCTGAATGGCCTCCTTCTGCACTGCATGGATTCTATGATTCTATATCCCTACTCCATTCAGGACAGATACTTTCACACACAGGGGGCAGTGGTTATTGAGTAGCTCACTCAATTTTAGAAGCCAGAACCCAGCCTGGTCGCTGAGTGCATGGGCAGGCGTTGTAATGACCAACAGAACGAACAACGCTGGATTCTTCAAACTGCCTATTTGTGATCGAGAAATAAGTGCTGGAAACAGAGTCCAAACTAAACATGACCTTTTCATTCAAAATTGGCATTCTATAGGAAGAAGTTAAACTTAGCATTCCGTGAAGCAATTCCCTCCATTTACAGCATGAAGTCTGGGATATCAGGGAAAAGAGCCCAAGAGGGGAAAGAAACATCCATGAAATAAGAAGGTAAGTCTCAGAGGTGACTAAAAGAAAAATGTTTAATTTAAAAGTTTCCTTGCAAATAGCCAAAATGTTTGCTCATCTGAATCACTTGAGGTTTAGCATATTTTTAGAAAGGAAACATGACCACATTATGCCCGCTGTTGCAAAATCCCCATCTTGAGTACAAATGGCATCATTCTGTCTTCCCTAATGCAGATCTTGCTGCTGTACAAATGCCCATAGAATCATACAGTGCAGAAGAGGCCCTTCGGCCCATTGAGTCTGCACCGACACGCGAGAAACACCTGAACTCCTACCTAATACCGCTGACCAGCACTGAGGGAGAATTTAGCATGGCCAATGCACCTAGCCAGCTCGTCTTTGGGACTGTGGGAGGAAACCGGAGCACCCGGAGGAAAACCCACGCAGACGCGGGGAGAATGTGCAAACTCCGCACAGACGGTGACCTGAGCCGGGAATCGAACCCAGGTCCCTGGTGCTGTGAGACAGCAGTGCTAACCACTGTGCTGCCCAATGCACTGTGAAACATTGGCTCCAGATGGATTCACCTCTGTACTTGCTTTAAATCGGTCGGTAACTTTTGACGGCTTCTGCCGATAAAACGGTTTCAGAATGGGGGCTCGGTGTAGGATACAGCTAAAGGGAATGATTTCAGTTTATGAAATAGCAGTATTTCTGAGCTAAGGTAAATAGAAATGACTTAACAAAGTGCAGCAAAGTCAAAGCTCATCAGATGCTAATTATCGGAACATGGCTTGAATTACAGTTCTACAGCTGGAATTTTCCCAGATATTTGACTGGGCTTCCGAATCCAGCTGTGGATTTATGTATGGCCAAAGAACGCCAATAGCACAGGTAGCTCAAGTCTTTGCTTAGAATCTTCACTACTGAGGTACGAAAGGTCTGTTCCGATTGATGGCAGGCTAGTCGAAACATTTACAGAAATGTGGAGCAGTCTCCAATGCTGTGAGTCAGAATGTAAACATGGAAATATTTACTCCTTGGCTTTGCATTTTCAGACAGAATGGTGAGCATTGAAAAAAATGTTTAACGGCTCATTTTCGAGAAAGAGAAAACATTTTCCTTTGAAGGCAGCAACTTTAGATTCAATCGACATCCTTTTTTTCCGTTGCTTTGAAATGTGGCTTCCATGAAGAACTCTGCAATTTAGTCACAATTAAACCCTTCAAGTGGTGGTGACACAGATGTGGCCAGGCCCATCAAACCGCTGCCATATTACTAAAGCAGGCTGAAGCACTTGAAATCCAAAGATGTGTAGGTTAGGTGGATTGGCCCTACTCAATTGTCCTTTGGTGTCAGACGAAATACATGGGGTCAGGGGGATAAGGCCTGGGTGGGATTGACGTCAGTGCAGGCTCAATGGGCCAACTGGCCTCTTTCTGCACTGTAGGAATTTTTTTTTCTATTTATTCGTGGGACATGGGTGTCACTGGCTGGCCAGCGTTTATTGCCCATCCCTACTTGCTCTTGAGAAGGTGGTGGCGAGGCGCCTTCTTGAATCGCTGCAGTCCATGGTCTGTGGGTTGACCCACAATGCCGTTAGGGAGAGAATTCTAAGGTTTTGACCCAGCGACTGCAAAGGAACGGCGATACATTTCCAAGTCAGGATGGTGAGTGGCTTGGAGGGGAACTTGCAGGTGGTGGTGTTCCCATGTATCTGGCTGACATGCGTTTCCAGACTCACAACAATGTGGTTAACTCTTCATTGCCCCCTCAAGGACAATTAGGGATGGACAATGAATGCTGGCCCAGCCAGTGAAATGCATATCCCATGAAATAAATTTTTAAAAGCTTCTTTTTAATTGATTCATGGGACATGGGCGTCGCTGGCAGACCAGCATTTATTGCCATCTCTAGTTGCCCTTGGAGGACAGATGAGTGTCAACCACATTGCTGTGGCTCTGGAGTCACACGTAGGCCAGCCTGGGTAAGGACGGCAGATTTCTTTTCCTGAAGGACATTAACGAACCAAATGGGTTTTTCTGACAATCAACAATGGTTTTGTGGTCATTGGTAGATTCGTAATTCCAGATTTCTTTTTTATTGAATTCAAATTTCACATCAAAGATGTGCGGGTTAGGTTGATTAGCCATGCTAAAATTGCCCCTTAGTGTCCTGGGGTGCGTAGGTTAGAGGGATTAGTGGGTAATATGTGTAGGGATATGGGAGTAGGACCTGGGTGGGATTGTGGTCAGTGCAGACTCGATGGGCCGAATGGCCTGTTTCTGCACTGTAGGGTTTCTATGATTCTATGATCTGCTGTAGTGGGATTTGAACCTGGGTCCCCAGAACATTAGCTGAGTTTCTGGATTAATAGTCTAGTGATAATACCACTAGGCCATCGCCTCCCCAGTTGCCAAAAGATGTCTCCATTTTTAGTCACACCCATAATAAGACTACACAATGATTGTAGGCACACAATAGCATCCCATTGTCCATGATGGTCAAAGGACATACATCAAGGTGTTTATTTATTTGTCAACTTTTACCAAGGGAAAGTTTGCTTCATTGTACGCGGTAGATTGTAACTATGTTTACAACATAGAGAGTGCAAGATTCACGGCAGACTCAAATTGCAAACATCTCTAATAAAAGAACCAACTGATATTATGAATAATTACAACTTATGAATAGGAAGTGGTGTACAGTACTGGGCTGAGAAGGAAATAAGCAACTTGGCAAGCAACATGTTGCATCAGCCTACTGCTTCAAGGCCATTTTTTAAAAATTCAATCATGGGATATGGGCATCTCTGGCTGGCCAGCATTCATTGCCCATCCCTAGTTACCCTTGAGAAGGTGGTGGTGAGCTGCCTTCTTGAATCGCTGCAGTCCACGTGCTGTGGGTTGACCCACAATGCCGTTAAGGAGGGAATTCCAGGATTCTGACCCAGCGACTGCGAAGGAACGATACATTTCCAAGTCAGGATGGTGAGCGGCTTGGAGAGGAACTTGCAGATGGTGGTTGAAATCACAATAGTGCCAGTTTTGATCTGGTCTTGAACAAAGCTGAGAAAAGCATTATATCTAGTATTAGATACAGTGTATTGACTCCAAGTCAATTCACCTGCTTTAGTGAGAGATTGTACACATGGGGCAGACAAGCTTTAATGAATGAAGACCCTTTGATTCACATAGTCTTGGATGGAATGGAGGGGAGAGGGGGTCCAATCGATTATTAACACTGGCTCTCTCCCCACACAAAATAAGCAAACATTTGACTTTTGTGAGAAAGTGCACAGTAAAGGTGGTTTTTAAACGCATATAACTATATATACTTAATATAATAAACTTCTCAAAATAATGTCTTGCTGGGGTGGCATAGTGGTTAGCATTGCTGTCTCTCAGCGCCAGGGACTCAGGTTCAATTCCGGCCTCGGGTCACTGACTGTGTGGAGTTAGCACATTCTCCCAGTGTCTGCGTGGGTTTCCTCCGGGTGCTCTGGTTTCCTCCCACAGTCCAAAGATGTGCGGGTTAGGTTGATTGGCTATACTAAATTGACCCTAGTGTCAAGGGGATTAGCAGGGTAAATGTGTGGGGTTGCGGGAATAGGGACTGGGTGGGATTCTAGTCGGTGCGGACTCGGTGGGCCAAATGGCTTCCTTCTGCACTGTGGAGATTCCATGATTCTATGAAATGAAACCTTAAAGGAATCCCAATTTATTCTGTGTACACAGTATATTAAAATATATTTCTTACTAGATTTCACAAAAGTCTAATTATAAATGCCAACAGTTGTTGCTTCTATATCGGAGTGACCTTCACAGCAGAGATATAGGCTCAATTTTAACACATTCAAAACACATCCATTTACATAAACTTAGGCCCATATTTACTGTCAATATATTGACTGATCAGATGGTGAGACATTGAACAGCCTCATTTTCAATGCAATATCCATATTCAATTTGAATTGAGAGAGAAAGAAGAAAGTGAATCGGAATAGACCTCACCGACATCCAAAATCCTTCACACTACAGATAAGGCGGCACGGTGGCACAGTGGTTAGCACTGCTGCCCCACAGCGCCAGGGACCCGGGTTCGATTCCCGACTTGGGTCACTGTCTGTGCGGAGTTTGCACGTTCTCCCCGTGTCTGCGTGGGTTTCCTCCGGGTGCTCCGGTTTCCATCCATCTGAAAGATGTGCGGGTTAGGTGCATTGGCCATGCTAAATTGCTCCTTAGTGTCAGGGGGACTAGCTAGGGTAAATGCATGGGGTTAGGGACTGGGTGGGTTTGTGGTCGGTGCAGACTCGATGGGCCATTTGGTCTCCTTCTGCACTGTAGGATTCTATGATTCTATGACTTTGGAAGTGCAGTAACCAACCTGTCGACACACAGCAGCCATTCTGGTACATCTGATCAATAGCCACAAAATCAATAAGCAGTTAATAGAGGACCAATTTTGAAGATTTCACCACAAAGTACCCAAAGATCTCATTAAGACCATAAGATATAGGATATAGGAGCAGAATTAGGGCAGTCGGCCTATCGAATCTGCCCCGCCATTCAATCACGGCTGATATGATTCTCATCCACATTCTCCTGCCTTTTCCCCTTATTGATCAAGAACCTACCTATTTCTGTCTTAAAGACACTCAATGACCTGGCCTCCAGAGCCCTCTGTGGCAATGAGTTCCACAGATTCACCATCCTCTGGCTGAAGAAATTCCCCCTCATCTCAGTGTTAAAGGAGTGTCCCTTCGCTCTGAGGTTGTGCCCTCAAGTTCTAATCTCTCCCACCAGTGGAAACATCACCTCCATGTCTACTCTATCCAGGCCTCTCAGTATTCTGAGAGTCTCAATTAGATCCCCCCCTCATTCCTTCTAAACTCCATTGAGCATGGACCCAGACTCGTCAACCGCTCCATATGGCAAATCCTTCATTCCTGGGATTATTCTTGTGAACCTCCTGTGGACCCCCTCCAAGGCCAGCACATCCTTCCTTAGGTATGGGGCCCTAAACTGCTCAAAATATTCCAAATGGGGTCTGACCAGAGCCTTATACATCCTCAGCAGTACATCCCCGATAGCGGGAACAATTATCATGTCAACTATTGGATTTGACCCGTGCATAAAATCAATAACCTACATTACTGTTCTCGAACATCTAATCACTAACATTACTGCTTTGCCAACCACCTTCCCCCCCCCCCCGCCCCCAACCCCACAGCTCCAGGTTAATGAGACAGGCTTTTAAAAGATATTTTAAAATTTATTTTTAAAGTTTATCTTTATTATTGTCATAAGTAGACCTACATCAACATTGCAATGAAGTTACTGTGAAAATCCCCTAGTCGCCACACTCTGGCACCTGTTCGGGTACACTGAGGGAGAATTTAGCACAGCCAATGCACCTCACCAGCACGTCTTTCGGACTGTAGGAGGAAACCCAGAGGAGCGCCCAGAGGAAACCCACGCAGACACGGGGAGAACGTGCAGACTCCATACACAGAGAGTAACCCAAGCTGGGAATCGAACCTGGGTCCCTGGCACTGTGAGGCAGCAGTGCTAACCACTGTGCCGCCCCACACACAAATGCATTTGAAAGAAAAAAAAGTCAACTTCCTCCAAGCAGAAGCAAGTCAAATCCTCTCTTTTCCATTTTGTGCTACTTCTTACAATTAACCTCGGCGCACTTGGAAGCAATCTAGACCAAGTGACACAAGATATCAGTGGCAGGCTTTTCTAAAACAATAAACACTTCTCGCTTCAGCCTCAGCACCTCCCGACCTGAGCCACGGATGCAAGTAAACCCAACCCCAAAGGGACACCACTGAAGAGAAGACCAGGATTGCCTTTCATTAGAGCAAAGTCTAGTTTACAGGAAAAATACATGTAACTACTCCTGGGACGCTACCTTTTATTAATCTGTAACTCAACGGTTGATAGATCCCTCAAGACGTCAGGCCAATATCTGGCTGCTGTCAAAGAAACTAATGGGATGTTAGGTTGTATAAAAACAGGCAAGTATAGATCAAAGGAAATAATGCTGTCATGATATAGACCACTGGCCACAGCTGGAGTTTTGTGCACAGTTCTACAAGCTACACCGCAGGAGAGATCTAGCCAAGTTGGGGGAAAAAAATACTATGGGCACCGGAGAACAACACATGAGATAGACTCGATGAGCCAGAATGTTTCTCACTGGCAAAGAGACGAGTGTGGGAAGACATGATTGAAATATTCAAATTAATGAATGCTGATGACCAGACAGACCTGCAAGAATCAATGTGAGACCAGGGGATTTTCATCGTAACTTCATTGCATAAGCCCACTTGTGACACTAATAAATAAATGAAAGAAATGAAAGGACATGTACGTGAGCCGGGAAGACATTGATTTGACGCATACTGAAATGGTAATCAAGGGAAATTAGAGACAGGAGCTTGCATCTGTCTGAAATAAAATTAGACAAGTACTATTCGGGGAGGAGCGACTGAATGCATGCGGTTCGAGACTTCCTATGTCTTCTGTTGCGAAATGAAGCAAAGTCAAGTCATTGTTGAGGTTGTGCCCAAACGCCTCCCTTTGGATTGCAGACAGCATTGGAAAATCAAAGTCTGCTTCAGTTTTGAAAATTTAAAAGAGTGGTTCAAATAAAGTTCTTAGACACAGTCTGTCTAGAATCATCGGCTAAGTGCAACACAAAATTAATCAGATGCAGCTTGCAAGCCCTCCTGTCAGAACTGCCACTAAAGGATTTAAGCACATGGACCAGCGGAGAATTTAGTAGCAGCCACAACATAAAAATAAGAGTTCAGGTTTCCACTCATCCAATTTGTCAATTTTACTTCATGACAGCGAAGCCGAGTCCAGCTACAGACAGTGGGCTGTTCACGTTCTGGGGCCTAATTTACTCTCTCTTCCTCTATCGTCGGGACAGCTAATGTGTTCGGAGAGTACTGGCTGGGAACAGACTACAACTGTGAATATCAATTTGGGCAGAGTCTCAACTGCAAAACTGAGTGGTCCAAACAGGTATCGTACATTGGATGTAGACCTTCTGTGCAGAATTCAGATGAAGGAGTCTGCACCTCTGAACAAAGGGGTGGAGGGAAATGATTGACAGCTAGCTAGCATCTGTCCAAGGTGACACAAAGTTGCACTCTCTCTTTAGGTGCCGAATGATTGGCCATGCATTCCTGCCACACTCTGCTCTTTATGTTCAATTTCCAGTGCAGTTTTTCCCCTCACTAAATCTTACTGCAATCGTCACGTGCGACCGCCTCCTAAATTATCCCAATGATTTTGCCGTCTGCCCCATCTACATTCAGCGCTCGTGTGTGAAGAACTTTCTGCAATTCATTCTCAATTAGCCTTTTGGCAGCTTGAATCTTTGACCTATGTTCAATGGTCATACTTTAACCAAAGTAGAGATTCCGATTTCCCTTTTCTGTATTGTTTTGCAACCACTTCCACGATTAATCCACTTCCTTCTACAAACATAGGGACATAAGAACTAGGAGCAGGAGTAGGCCATCTGGCCCCTCGAACCTGCTCCGCCATTCGATAAGATCATGGCTGATCTTTTCGTGGACTCAGCTCCACTTACCCGCCCGCTCACCATAACCCTTAATTCCTTTACTGTTCAAAAATGTATCTATCTTTGCCTTAAAAACATTCAATGAGGTAGCCTCAACTGCTTCACTGGGCAGGGAATTCCACAGATTCACAACCCTTTGTGTGAAGAAGTTCCTCCTCAACTCAGTCCTAAATCTGCTTCCCCTTATTTTGAGGCTATGCCCCCTAGTTCTAGTTTCACCAACCAGTGGAAACAACTTCCCTGCTTCTATCTTATCTATTCCCTTCATAATCTTATGTGTTTCTATAAGATCTCCCCTCACTCTTCTGAATTCCAATGAGTATAGCCCCAGTCTACTCAGTCTCTCCTTATAAGCCAATCCTCTCAACTCTGGAATCAACCCAGTGAATCTCCTCTGCACCCTCTCCAGTGCCAGTATATCCTTTCTCAAGTAAGGAGACCAAAACTGTACACAGTACTCCAGGTGTGGCCTCACCAGCACCTTATACATCTGCAACATAACCTCGCTGTTTTTAAACTCCATCCCTCTAGCAATAAAGGACAAAATTCCATTTGCCCTCTTAATTACCTGCTGCAGCTGCAAACCAACTCCTTGCGATTCCTGCACAAGGACACCTTGTGCATGAAACCACCGACCTCTTCCATTTAAAAGTCAAAAGGTTGTGATGTGGAACAAAGGGCACTGTTAATTTGAGGACTTATTTCTGTTGTCGATCCCAACCAGTGCATGGAGACCTGCAGTGTTATCAGTTCAGTTTTTATGGTGAAGGACAATGCGTTGCCATGCATGTTGCAATCTGCAGCTATGGACACTGATGGTAGAGGCTCCGCCATTCTTTCCGTCATATGGTTAACCAGGAATCTCTCCCATTTTCCCCGTCCACCATTGGCGTGTGTTTGGAAGGATTTTGCAGGCTGACACTCAACCTCTTTGGCCACGTTATGAATGCACCTTTGTTGGGGCCATTCATTAAGTTGAAGAGACGAGAGGACAGCGCTGGTATGAGCTTTAAAATGGTTTTCTTTTATTGAAAAAAAACTTGAAGAATTAACATGAGAGAAACAGAAAGCGAGCTTAGAGGTTGGCTTCTCGACCAGGTCCTCTACAAAAAAAACATGTACTGAAATAAGCGGAATCTAAGAACTGAACTGAACTCACACTCTAAAATCAAAATATATTTCAACCCTTATCTTGTTATTGGAAGTTTTTCGCATGCTGTCTCCATCTAAAAAAACAATCCTCGCAGCTGCTGTTATGGGAAGCTGTTGTTTGTCTGCATTGTGTACCCTTCAGGAATGCAGTCAATTTTAGCTAATCCGTCATGCCTTCTGATTCTACATGTAGTCAAGTTAGCTCTAATTGTTCCGCTTAGCAGAGTTAGCCAATCCCTATAGTCTAGCATTTAAATGTAATTGCGCATGGGCAGAAATATCTTTAAAATGAAGTCGTTGCGTAGACTGAAGCAAACAGGGCAACACACACACAGGATCCCTCAGCCTTCCTTGGCCATCAAGTCCTGGGGTGGAACTCAAACCTGGAGTTCTTGGTTAAGAGGCAGGGGCACTACCAACTGTGCCCTGGTACGTTACTGTGCACAGCCTGGAAATCCCCTTGATCTGAAACGTATGAAGCTTACAGGTCGCAACAGGTTCAAAAGGTTAAAGGTAGTTTTGAAATTATCCGCTTTGCAGCTGTTGCAAAGAGCCATGTGCAGTCCTCAATCAGACCGACCATTTATTGCTTAATAAAACTGGGTTGCGGCTGAAATTTGAGAGGCTGGTTCATTTGCTTACATCGCGCACATCAACTAAGTTAGCAAAATAAAAATACATTAATTGAAATGGAGTTCAGGGAGGATTCTCTGACATATTTTGCCGGTTACCTTCACAATGAGATTTCAGGCTGGAATCTTTGATTTTTTACATTATAGCCATCTTATTGACAAGTAACAGGTCAAGGTGCAAGTCAGAAACCTGAAGCCCTGGCCAAGCATTCCATCAAGCACTGAGGCGACTGGAAATAATCCCTTCAAACATCTGCAGTCAGTCATTTGTGACACCCCTGCCCGGTAAGCAAGTCCAACGGGAGAAAAAACTAACAACAAATGGTGCCCCAAGCTACCACGACACGGTATCCAGTCAACATAACAGCATTATTCGTGTCAAATAAAATCACAGATTGGCTGGAATTTTGTAGCAACAAACTTGAGGTTAAACATTTCATTTTCTTAAAGCATTCCTTTTTTATTATTGTTGTAGAACAAAACCTTCACTTCCGATGAAAAGCATTCAGTTGTATCTGGTAGAAATGATGATCAAGAGACCCAAGACAAAGAAGAGATGACTCTCTCAGCACCAGACATGACTGCAGTCTGCATCACCAGCCTGACATTTGCAATGGCAACACTTCAAAATGTGGCATGTGTTCCACATTATCTACCCTTGTTACTGGCAGCTGGAGTCACTTTGCAAGATATCAGTTAGCAGCTGAACGTACTTCCTTTATTAGTCAAAGAGAAGGAGGACTTACCCAAGTAAGGGATGCAGGGAACCATCCTCAAGCTGCTGATGAATTCGCGCATTCTCTTGTAGTTGTCTTCTTTAGTCACCAAATAATCCAACTTCTCAAACGTGGCTTTGTCTTTTCGACTGACTAGCTGCGAAACAAAACCAAGACAACCTTAACTGAGAAGATCCTTCGTCAAATGAAACAGCTGGTCACATTGCAGATAATGGGTTTAATAGCATGGGAATAGAGAGAGATACGTATGGGATGGAATACAGGTGTGTAAAAGGGCATTAAGATGTTGGCTGGGATTCTCCAGCCCCGCCCGTGGCTGGGATCCTCCAGCCCCGCTGCTGTGAATGGCGATTTGGCGGAGTGCCAAATTCTCCGTTCTCGCTGGCAGCTGCAGCGGGATGTGTGAGACGGAAGAATTCCAGCCGTTATTTAATCCGGCCGTTATTTGTATAAATTATCGACAAGTGAGCACGCTCATTGGGTAATGACTTGTGCATCCCCCAAAACAACATTTCAATTTAATTTTGATAAGTTTGTGTAATTTTGTTTAAATTTCAGCACATCTTTAAGGGATTAAATCTGATCATTCATTAATTTGTTGTTCATAAAAGAATGTAAATAGATATTTAAGTTTCCATCAAAGATTTCATTTTTCTTTACAATAACATGGAAGTGCCCCTTTAAAAAGGCATTGATTATTTGTTGAATGGATGTTTCACATGTATAAAAATAAACTTGCTGCTGGGGATTGTAGAGTTAAAAGCTATACAGTTTTTAAAAAAAGTTTTACTCCATTCTAAAAGTTACAAAGCCAGTGCTCAGAGTGGACAGGGGAGAGGCAAATCCATCTCCTTGTTTGCTCCAAAAGCCAAGTTCAAACTGAATCCAATTCATGGTCTCTACAAGAGTGACAAACAAAATCCAAGCTGACAAGATAAGACATTAGGCGGGATTTTCCAGCTGTGCTTGCCCCCCAAACTGGAAAATCCCACCTGAGGTCAACGGACCTTTGCATGGTCCGCCCCCCCCCCCCCCCCCCCCCCCGCTACGATTCCCGTGGCGGGCAGGATGGAAAATTCCCCCCCCATTGCACCTCATCTTGGGCTCGATCTGATGCTTGATCTTAGCCAAAAGGCTGTTAAGAACTATCCAGTTGGAACGTCTCACGTTTTAAAAAACTCCTCCTTCATCTTTAGGCGACTATCGTCTGCTACCACGTTAAATTTCTTACAGTAAGAAGTCTCACAACACCAGGTTAAAGTCCAAAAGGTTTATTTGGAGTCACGAGCGTTCGGAGCACTGCTCCTTCATCAGGTGAGTGGAGAGGTAGGTTTCACAAACACAAAAGACAATATGTATAGACAAAGACACAACTGCAAATTAATGGTTGGAATGCAAATGGTTGCAAGCCTCGCATTCCAACCATTATCTGGCAATTGTGTCTTTGTCTATATATGCTGCGTTTGTGAAACCTACCTCTCCACTCACCTGATGAAGGAGCAGCGCTCCGAAAGCTCGTGATTCCAAGTAAACTTGTTGGACTTTAACCTGGTGTTGTGAGACTTCTTACTGTGCCCACCCCAGTCCAACGCCGACATTTCCACATCAAATTTCTTAAAGGTGAAGGAGGATACCATGGGTAGATTCTCTGATTGTTCATGCCAGCTGGATTCTCTGGTCCCGCTGCGGTGAACGAACATTTGACTGAGCACCAAATTCTCAGTACTCACTGGCGGCAGCAGCGGGGTGGGAATGGCCAGAGAACTTCGGCCCAGAAGTCAATCTTTAAGTTTTAGAATTAACCGCAGAGTGAAAATGCACAGCTCCTAAATCTACAATAGAAAGGGGGAAGAAAAGCAAGTGAAACAGCTTCACAATGAAGTAAAATAGATAGGTAGAATGGCTTGGATATTGAAAGGCGGTTGTTTTACACATGAAAGCCAGTGTCTGTAACAATATTCATCAGTATAATGAAGTACTGTTCCTGAAGTCCTGGGGCGAGTTATTATACAGGATAGAGCTCAAAGACTGAGTATACAACAATTAGAGCAGGATTCTCTGGCCGTGCTCACCCCAAAGCCAGAAAACCCCACCCGAGGTCAAAGGGCCTTTGCATGATACATGCCCCGCCCAATACGATTCCTGTGGCAGGTGGAATTGGAAAATTCTGCCTTTAATCTCTTTCCAGCATTGAAACTAAAGCCTTCTTAAGGCTGCAAAAAAAGTACATTGGCTGATTCTTTGTTCATGTATTTTGCACATTTTCCTGGTGATCCTCGTTTACTGTCTTCCAATTTCCTTTTTGCCCACCTTTTCTTCCCAATTATGGTTTTTAAAATTAATTCATGGGATGCGGCTGGCTGGGCCGGTATTTAATTGCCCATCCTTAATTGCCCTTGAACTGAGTGGCTTGCTAGATCATTTCAGAGGGCATTTCAAGAGTCAACCGCATTGCAGATTTAAAGTCACATGTAGACCTGACAGGGTAAGGACAGCAGATTTCCTTCCCTAAAGGACATTAGTGAACTAGATGGGTTTTTACAACAATCGGCAATAGTTCCTTGGTCATCGCTAAACTTTTAATTCCAGATTTTTATTGAATTAAAATTTCAACACCTGCTGTGGTGGGATTTGAACCTGGGTCCTCAGAGCATTACCCTGGATTTCTGGATTACTAGTTCAGTGACGGTGGCACAGTGGTTAGCACTGCTGCCTCATAGCAGTAGGGACCCGGGTTCGATTCCCGGCTTGGGTCACTGTCTGTGCAAAGTCTGCACATTTTCCCATGTCTGCGTGGGTTTCCTCCGGGTGCTCCAGTCTCCCCCCCTCCTCCCCCTCTGAAAGACGTGTTGGCTAGGTGCATTGACCGTGCTAAATTCTCCCTCAGTGTACCCAAACAAGCGCTGGAGTGTGGCGACTAGGGGATTTTCACAGTAACTTCATTGCAGTGTTAATGTAAGCCTACTTGTGACACTAATAAATAAAATTATAATAGAGTCTCCTCTCAAAACATCGAGGTATCAAAGTATTCCGTGCCATTTTCTTCTTTTCACACAATGTCATCTTGATGAACTAAGTGTTTTAATGCTGCAATGTGCTCTGAATGGACTGCTGTGTATTTCCAGCATTTCCTACTCAGCATTCAGCATTTCTACTTTCCCCTTTTTGGCATGTTCGGAAATTAGTCATGTTGGTGTCGTGTTTTGAACTGATTTCATAATCCAATCAAATATATCGAATTTCACTTGTATGAGATTAACAAGGTGGCTAGTGAGCTAGTTATATTTTCCTGGGAAGACACTCAAACAAAATGTTGACGTACTTACTCCCGCCAATAAATTACTACTTTATTTTGCCATCATCCGTTTTATGGATCTTCTTCTGAAGTAATAAAAGCAATTTTGATAAGCTTCCCAGGAAAGACAGAATCCTTGCAAAGAAGGATTTATTCAAGTTAAAGTTTAAAACTAATCCACTAGCTCTTTCAGAAAAAACTTGGCATTTTGCCTTTGTGACCTCAGATGCTAACAAGCTCTTTGAATCCCTGCTCGAGAACAGCAATGGTAAATGAATATAAAGTCAGGAAAATAGATAAGCAGATGAGTGAGAAAGGAATAGATGGATATGCTGATGGGGTTAGAATCATAGAATGCCTACAGTGCAGAAGGAGGCCATTCGGCCCATCAAGTTTGCACTGACCACAATCCCACATATTTACCCTACTAGTCCCCCTGACACTAAGTGGCAATTTAGCGTGGCCAATCAACCTGACCCGCACATCTTTGGAGTGTGGGAGGAAACCGGAGCACCCGGAGGAAACCCACGCAGACACGGGGAGAATGTGCAAACCCCACACAGACAGTGACCCAAGCCAGGAATGGAACCCATGTCCCTGCCATTGTGAGGCAGCAGTGTTAACCACTGTGCCACCGTGCAAAGAGGTTAAAAAAAGAGGGACGGGAGAAGGTTCGGTTGGGTTTAAACACCAGCATAGACCAATTGGGCCTAATGGGCTTTTCCGTAATGTGATTTTAATTAACACGGGGGAGGCAGTGGTGCCATAATATTGTCACTGGACTAGTAATCCAGAGACCCAGGGTAATGTTCCGGGGACCTGGGTTCGAATCCCACCATGGCAGATGGTGACATTTAAATTGGATTAAAATCTGGATGAAGTCTAGTGATGACCATGAAACCATTGTCAATTGTTGTAAAAACCTATCCGTTTCACGAATATCCTTTAGGGAAGGAATTTGGTATGTTTACCTGGTCTGGCCTACATGCGACTCCAGAGCCACAGCTATGTGATTGACTAAGTAACCTCAGAGATGACGCCCACATCCCATGAATGAAAAAATAATATTGGTAAAACTGAAATCCATTTATGAGTCAGTGGAGGAACATATTTTTGCACATCACAGATAGTAGAATTGCAGATTAAACCAGATGATTGTCAATGACATTCACTAAACAAACTGCAGCGCCAACTGCACAGCCAGAACCTCAGACTTCTGAGGATGTTTGATTATTGCTGGAGGTTTGTTAAGTTTCGGTCTGGGACCACTGCTGTTAAGAGCCATTAAACAGGCTGTAAACCAATAATGAGTCTACTACTTAAAAATGTATTGCATCAAGTCCTAAACGAGTGGTGTGTACTTCAGGTGTTCAGGAATAAAGTGGTTCTGAAATGAGGCAGAACAAGTCTCAGGTCACGTTGCTTAGGAAGACACAACTCCAGAGTCAGATGACCACACTGAGGGCAGCATCATCCCATAAGTCATCGCGTCAATGCAAAGTTCACTGAATGTTGCACTTGAAGCAACTTATCTTTGGAAACCTACAGGAGTCTGTGCAAGCTCTGGTCTTTATTTTTTAGGAAAGTGGTAGCAGGCAGAGCCAGAATGGTTTATTTTGGACAGTCAGGCAGGAAGAGCTAACACTCTGGATAATCACATGTACGAAGAAAAGATTCAGACATGACGTGTTCTTAATGATTGGCAATATCTTGCGATGTTGTAAATCATGAAACAGAAAATTCTGCTGCACTTCTTTTCGGTTTCAGGCCTCATGTTTTGGAACATTGAAAGCTAGCGGAACTCTCTCGATGACTGCTAAACAAAGTGTCACAATTTATATGAATAGCATAGTGTAAGGCTGGAAAAATACATCAACCACTTTCACTTATGACAAACAGGAAGGCGGGAGTAACTCCAGACTAACACCCCATGCCAATTGATACATTATAACATATTTGTGACATGTATAACAAACTTTTGGAACAAACGGGTATTTAGAAAAGTGCTGTTTGTTTACTCAGACTGAAATAAGTGCTCCTCTTTAATCAGTAGAATGAAAATTAAATGCTGCCAAGTAACATAGCATATGGATTGGGCTATTTTAAGCACGTATATTGTTAACAATCTGAAATCATATCATCAAATTTTCTCATAAGTGGTTGGATATACGGAGTCGTTCAGAAGCTTTCTTCCGTAACGTTTCTGCGTCTTAAAGTTGGAGTCCGAGCTATTTTTACTTTTAATTAATAATTCACTACCCATCAAAAGCAATCAAGTGGTGTTGAAATGTTCTCGTGGTTAGCACTGCTGCCTCACAGCACCAGAGACCCGGGTTCGATTCCCGGCTCGGATCACTGTCTGTACGGAGTCTGCACATTCTCCCCGTGTCTGTGTGGGTTTCCTCCGGGTGCTCCGGTTTCCTCACACATTCCTAAAGACGTGCTGGTTAGGTGCATTGGCCATGCTAAATTCTCCCTCAGTGTACCCGAACAGGCGCCGGAGTGTGGTCACTAGGGGAGTAGCTTCATTGCAGTGTTAATGTAAGCCTACTTGTGACTAATAAATGAACTAAAAAAAACTTTATTGGTTCATGCTTCAGATGTAGAGCTTATTGAAAATATAGGCAGAGTTTTCTGGCCGCTTCACCGATGGGATTTTTTTGGTCCTGCCAAAGTCAATGGACTATTAAAACAGCTCGGCGCATTGCACAACCCAGCCATCACTGTGACAGGGGTTTAACGTTCCACCTTATGAAACCTGAAATATTGCAAGTACAGATCTGCAAAAAATTTTGACATGTTTGGAAAAGAAAATCAATGTTTATGAGAATCATTTACGACGTGATCTCTTCCAGACCCACTTCTGTTTAATTTGAGATACGGGCTCTAGTAACGCCGTAGTATTTCAAATATTCATGCATTAAACTTTGTGCTGGTCTCAAATCTGCTCAAAGTTTCACTCCATCCTGCATCCCATCATTGCGCCAAAACCCACTCCTGACGAAGAGTCATCCAGACACTAAATGTTGGCTCTATTCTCTCTCCACAGATGCTGTCAGACCTGCTGAGATTTTCCAGTATTTTCTGTTATTGTTTCAGATTCCAGCATCTGCAGTACTTTGCTTTTATCTTAAGGGATATGTTTAGGTGAGTGGGCTAAGATTTTCTTCATCGTGGGACATGGGCGTCACTGCCCTTGAACGGAGTGGCTTGCAAGGTCACTTCAGAGGGCAGCTGAGAGTCAACCACATTTTTGTGTCTCTGGAGTCCCACGTAGGCCAGACCAAGAAAGGATGGCAGATTTCCTTCCCTCAAGGAAGGACATTAGTGAACCAGATGGGTTTTTTCGACAATCGACAATGGTTTCATGGTCATCAGTAGATTCTTAATTCCAGATATTTTTCATGAATTCAAATTCCACCAGCTGCCATGGCGGGATTCAAACCCGCATCCCCAGAACATTAGCTGAGGATTTCTGGATTAATAGTCTGGCGATAATACCACCAGGCCATTGCCTCCTCAGCAAGATCTGGCAAATGGAGTGCAATGTGGGCAACTGTGAAATGATTCGTTTCGGCAGGAAGAATAAAAAAAACATTTTCTAAATGGCGAGAGATTGCAAAGCTCTGAGATGCAGAGGGATCTGAGTGTCTGAGTGCATGAATCGCTAAAGTTTAGCATGCAGGTACAGCAAGCAGTTAGGAAAGCTCATAGAATGTCATTGTTTATTGTGAGGGGAATTGATTACAAATAGAGATCTTTGCCAGAAATTTACCGCCTTGCCCGCCCGAGGCTCGTAAGATCCCCGCTCGAGGCCAACGGAGAATGCCGTTCTGCCAGCCTCACCCGCCCTGATTCTGGGGCAGACGAGGCTGTAAAATTCCAGCACTTATGCTTCATTTTTACATTGCAATTGGTGAGACCACATCTGGAAAACTGCGAATAGTATTGGCCTCCTTATTTAAGGAAATATGTAAATGCATTTGAAGCAGTTCAGGGTATGTTTATTAGACACATAAACATCCAGACTTGTCTGATGAGGAAAAGTGGGAGAGGCTAGACTTGTATCCGTTGGAATTCAGAAGAGTAAGAGACAAGTTGATTGAAACAGAAGATACTAAGGAGTCTTGACAGAGTGGATGTGGAGAGGATGTTTCCTGTTCTGGGAGAATTTAGTGGAGGTCTTTGTTTAAAAGTAAGGGGTCGCCCATTTAAGACAGAGATGAGGAGAAATTCTTTCATCCAGGGGGTCATGAGTCTTTGAAAAGGCAGTGGAGGCAGAGTTTCTGAATGATTTTAAGGTAGAGCTAGACAGATTCTTGATTAGCCAGGGGGTGAAAGGTTAGCAGGAATGTGGAATTGACGTTACAATCAGATCGGCCATAATCTTGCTGAATTGCGGAACAGGCCCGAGGAGCCGGGTGGCCTACTCCTGCATCAAACGTTGGTACTCTGTATTCTGGTGTCTCAGTGTCGCAATGTTTACAAACGCCTAGGTTTTTAGAACGCCAGTTTATTTCCTCACATGTTGAATCCTTTGCCAAATCACAAACCATCACTGTTTGCATTATATTCCACTACATCCAAACATGTCATGGCGTGCCAGTGCACTGGCTTAAGGCAAGCTAACCAAAGGCAACATTGGTTTCCCTCCACCCCCACAATTCAGTATTTGTAAACAGGTTGGTCATGAAGATCTTCAACCCACTCTGGTGGTTCAAACACATCTTCTCGAAAACCCAAACCAGTAATCTCTGACGCCAATTCATTCCTTCCCAGGGACACCAAAAGCTTTTATCTGGTTCGAGTGAGTTTGTAATGTGCCAACTCCATCTGCATAAGGCAAGACACTTCAGCCAAAGGAATAATTTCAAAACAAGGTAGCATCTCGGGAGCGCATAAAACTTCCACATAAATTTCCCACTTAAAGTTTCCATCAAGAAAAAGGTGCAGCGTGATCAGGTAGCCAGCCACAGCAAAGGAAAAGCCAGTACATGGCACAATTTCAACCATGCGCAGTCTACATAAGTGGGAGGGATCTGGGCTGCATACGTCAACAGTGAAACCCAACTTTTCAAAAAGATTCACCATTGGATTGTCATCACACAAGCAGAAAACATGGCTCATTAACCACGAAAATCTGGTTTTGATTTAATCTGGAAACTTGAGACTGTTCATTCATTTTTTAAAATGTGTTCATTCATGTGATGTGGGCATTGCTGGCTAGGCCAGCATTCATTGCCCATTCCTAACTGCCCTGGAGAAGATAGACAGCGATCCACCTCCTTAAACGACTGCAGTCCATGTTGTTTTTTATTCTTTTGCGGGACATGGGTATCGCTGGCTGGCCAGCATTTATTGCCCATCCCTAATTGCCTAGAGGGCAGTGGTGAGCTGCCTTCTTGAATCGCTGCAGTCCACCTGCTGTGGGTTGACCCACGATGCCGTTAGGGAGGGAATTCCAGGATTTTGACCCAGCGACTGCGAAGGAGCGGCGATATATTTCCAAGTTAGGACGGTGAGTGTCTTGGAGGAGAACTTGCAGGTGGTGGTGTTCTGCTGCCCTTGTCCTTCTAGGCGGAAAGTGTCAGTACCCCAACAGTGCTGTCGGGAGAGGGGTTCCAGGATTTTGACCCAGCCACAGTGAAGGGCAGCCACGATATTAGAAAAACAGCTGCCCACATCTGGATAAGAATGATATTTTTGGATGCATCATAGAATCATACAGTGCAGAAGAGGCCCTTCAGCCCATCGAGTCTGCATCGACACATGAGAAACACCTGAACACTCATCTAATCCCATCTACCAGCACTTGGTCCATAGCCTTGATTTGCCAAATGCTCATCCAGCTTCTACCACCCACCAAGGCAGCGCATTCCAGACCGTCGCCACCCTCTGGGTAAAAAAGTTTTCCTCACATCCCCCTTAAACCTCCTGCCCCTCACCTTGAATCTATGCCTCCTCGTGACTGACTCTCCGACTAAGGGGAACAGCTGCTCCTTATCCACTCTGTCCAGGTCCCTCATAATCTTGTGCACCTCGATCAGGACACCCCTCAGTTTTCTCTGCTCCAATGAAAACAATCCAAAGCCTACCCACCCTCGCTTTATAACTTAAATGTTCCATCCCAGGCAGCATCCTGGTGAATCTCCTCTGCACCCCCTCCAGTGCAATCACATTCTTCCTCTAATGTGGCGACCAGAACTGCACACACTACTCTATAGCTATGGCCTCATCATTCTGACATCCACATTCTGCTGGATCCCTTCTCTCACATACTCCTGGAACTCCTAAACAACAGTGTAACAATTGGATAGAGTTAAAATAAGGCATGGAATTATGCAACATGTCTGATACACACTCAAGTGAAATTAATCACTCATTAGCTGCAAGTGGATACCAATGAAATGGAACACGATATATTAAGGCACATTACCAATGCGGCTCAATCAAACAAAAGCAAGATCAGGTTTGTCTCCACAGTTCAATATTTGTAAGCAGGTTGGTTATATAAAAATTTACAATGTGCTCCAACGGTTTAACCACATCAAAACACCGGCTTTAGATCCAACGTTTGATATGTGGTCCCTATTATAATGTGGAACACATGGGGCGGGATTTTATGGCCTCGTTGGGCGAGATTGTAAAATCTCTCCCAAGGCCAACGGAGATTTCTGTTCTGGGAATCTCACCCACCCCGAATCCGGGGAGGGCGAAGTGGCAGGTTTTCGGCCAGGGTGACAAATTTGTGCACACTAAGCTCACACATACAGCAGAGCGGTAATGAGCAAGCAGCTCTTTCACTGATTTTTTTTTTGAGGTACAATATCGGTCAGAACACCAAAGGGAGCTCCCCTGTTCTTCTTCAAAATGCTGCCTTGGATCGTTTACATCCACTTGCGAGGGTAACTGATGCCATGGATTAATGACTCATCAAAAATAAAGCACCCCTGACAGTGCGGCACTGCCTCAGCACTGCACTGAAGGGTCGGATGAGATTATCTGCCCAGGCTTTTGGAATGGAATTTGGAATACACAACTTTCCGACTCTCAGACAAGCGCGCCATCACCAAGCCACACCCTGGCGAAGAACAGTGAGGATTGTAGGCAGCAGTCTCTCACAAATAGCAATATGGAAATGGCAGGTAATCAGCTTAGGCATCGCTATTAAAGGCCAAAACATTGGACAGGACACCAAAGAGAACTCTTCAGCTCTTCCAGTGACAGGTCACTCGCTGGAACTGCAGAAAGGAAGTGCAACTGAGAGAGACAAAGAGGAAACAGAAGCCAGGCAAGTAACAAGTAGTAAGTGTTCACTCCCGACTTGGATTACACACAAAAGGCTACAGCAGCTGAGGGAAGCAAATAGTAGCATGGGAAAACAGGAATGATGTAGCAAGGGAATACATCAATTAAGTTAATACACAGGCTTCAGGCATTGAAAGAAGGCTTCCTCAGGATGGAATACATTTCTTGAATGAAGTCACTAGTTTGGCACAAGCTTAGGGAAATTAACCAGGCAGGCTTCTTGAATGGACAGCAGCAAATAAACACAGCAAATCAATGAATTAATTACTGGAGGCCAATTGCTTACAGGAATACCCTATTTTAGGTAGTGAATATGTTCCAGGAAATAACTACTTAAAAATCAAAAATGTATCAAAGTCTTCCCAGTTCACACACAGAGTCTCAGAGCAATAAGCACAGAAGCAGGCTCTTCGGCCCAACTGGTCCATGCCGACCATGGTGCCCTCCCAGCTAGTCCCAACTGCTCGCGTGTGGCCCATTTCCCTCTAATCGCTTCCCGTCCATGTACTTATCCAAATGCTTTTTAAAATGTTACCATTGAACCTGCCTCAAACACTTCCTCTGGCAGCTCATTGCATAAACGCACCATCCTCTGCGTGAAGAAGTTGCCCCTCGGGTCCCTTTTAAATCTTGCCCCTCTCACCTTAAACCAATGCCCTCTGGTTTTCAATTCCCCTCCCCTGGGAAAGAGACTATGGCTGGGATTTTACGACCTCACGTGGGCGAGGCTTGTAAACTCCCGCCCGAGGCCAATGGAGAATTCTATTCTGCGAGCCTCGCCCGCTTGGTTTGTGTGCGCTCATCCTATCTGTGCCTCTCCTGATTTTGTGCACCTCAATAAGGTCACCCCTCATTCTCCTACATTCCAAAGAATAAAGCCCTAGCCTGGCAATGACATGCAATGTCAGGAGGTACATTCCAGATACAAGATTTACGGTTCTGTGCGTCAAGAAAACACAACGCTCAATGAATCATTTTCCAGTGATGTGGTAAAGAACTGCAAGGTTTTGGTCTTCCTGAACAAAATACATCCCCAAATTACAGTCAACCTGCATTTGTGAGATCAATTCCCCCTCATGTTACTTTGATTCAATTCGTAAAATGACCATGGTCGCCAATGCTAATCTTTCTCCTGAACCAAAACCCAACCTGACAAACCTAATCCAAGATGGGGTTGGGAGGTGGTGGGAGACCAGTTGAGACCAAAACCTAATCCCAATGATCTAGCCCCCCCCCCCCACCCCACCCACCGTAACAGACACCCCCGGACGCAAAAGTGCCAAGACATGGGAAGACAACAAAGCACCCTTCAACCTACCCACCAACATCCCATCAGGAAACCTCCAGGATTTTTCTCCTCACTGCCTGACTTTCCTCCAGTAGTCCACCTACCCCCCGAAAAATCGGTGCCTGACTCAGCGACAGACAAAACCTCATCAGCCAGGAAACCCCCCAAAAGAACCCTCCAAAACACACCACCTTGACATCCACCCCAACCCCCGGAAATACATAAACCCCCAACCTAACAGCTCCCTCCCCCTAACACCCACCACCTCCCCCCAACCATCTCAAATATGGCAGAAGCAGACCATCACTCTGTTTTCCTTTCCCCCCCAACCCCCCACCTCCCCTTTTTTCTTCCGCCACACGAGGACACTCCCCCATTCACCACCATAAAACTACCAGGAGTAATAAGAAAAAGGCCCAGGAGATAACAAGATAACAAGCCACAAGATGAGGACAAGGCACCAGATGTGGGCTGAAAGAAAAGTGGCAGAGCACGAAGAAGAGGGGACAAGTCCTCTCTCTGCCCAACCCCAAAAACCTAGAAAATTGGACAAGCAGCCCATTCATTGATTCACCCAATCGGTAACCATGCAAACAGTGACAAATAAACTTTTGCACCCGGTTCCCAACTACTTTATAATGGGTTTGGTAACACTCCCAGGGGAATAAATGGGCAGCAATTTTTTAAAACTACTTAACCACAAAACTAGTCTGTTTGGAACAACTTGTAACGGGGAGAGGTGTAATTGAAAGCCAACATTTTGAAAGTCAGCAGTTTGATGCAACTAAGTAAGTGCAACTATAATATTTAATATATATGTATGTATGTATGGGTTTTATAAATGAAAAACAGCCTTATACAGAACAGGCAGAAAGAGCAGCAAGAATTAATTAAAGATGGAAATGGTTGGGAAAGAATGGCCTTTCATTTTATTTCCAATATTTGCAAGCATGGCAAAATGAATTAAATAGTTACATCCGGCCAAATTTCTATCTGGGTGCGGAGACACGTTTTAGTGTCTGAATGGTCACACGGACCTTTTTTGTTTGAAGGAAATCCAATTTTTCTCAGCATTCCTAACCCTGCACCATTTTCCTTTGGGCTTTTGGTGGGTTGACAAAGCCTTGTGTCCAAAACACACATCAGTTGCCACCTCCCAAGAGGCTAAGGAAATTTGGCATGTCCACTATGACTCTCACCAATGTTTACAGATGCACCACAGAAAGCATCCTTTCTGGATGTACCACAGTTTGGTATGGCTCCTGCTCTGTCCAAGATCACAAGAAACCACAAAGGGTTGTGAACGTAGCCCAGTCCATCACACAAACCAGCCTCCCATCCATTGACGCTGTCTACACTTCCCGCTGCCTTGGAAAAGCAGCCAGCATAATCAAGGACCCCACGCACTCCAGACATTCTCTCTTCCACCTTCTCCCATCGAGAAAAAGATACCAAAGTCTGAGGTCACGTACCAACCGATTCAAGAACAGCTTCTTCCCTGCTGCCATCAGACTTTTGAATGGATTTACCTTACATTAAGTTGACCTTTCTCTCCACCCTCACTAAGACTGTGACACGATATTCTGCACCCTCTCCTTTCCTTCTCCCCTAAGTACTCTGTGAACTCATTGGCTGCATAGCGTCCAAGATACAATACTGCTCACTGTATCTCAATACATGTGACAATAATAAATCAATCCAAATCAAAACCATGGATGTGTTCCCCATTTTAAATCGGGTATGAAAATTAGATTGAATGGTAAATGCAAAGTGTTTCGGCACCTTCAAAAAGCTGTGTTCTTAATGCAATGACTCATCATAGGGTTCCATCCTTCAAATGCAAGTTGGCCCTTACATTTACCAGCCTTGCACAATTGTTTGTATGTTTTAATTTAATTGTTATGGCATATCTGGCTGCTTATTGTTTGCTCCTGCTCCCTCTTCCATTAATCACCAGGCACATTGTTTCAAAATGGAAATGGATATCTGTTCTGTTGGTGGAGCTGGAAACTTCTGTTATACTGCCTTTGTATTATGAAAGCTTGGCTGGATTTCAAAAGCTTGAGCTCAGCAGGTGGTGTTGATCCAAGAACTAGTGAAACTTTTATGAACTTTTTATCACAGAATATGCCTTTGATCTGGTTTCTTGTTTGTTTATAAAACCTAATAGGCACTTAAAAGTATTACATCTTTTGTATCTGGATTTTTGGGTCCAGTATCAATAATGGAGAGTTCGATCTTACCAGCTGTTCACACCACACACCCGCTGCAACAAAGCTGGAGAATTTTGCACCCAGCCAAACTTCCGTTCACTGCGGCGGGATAGGAAAATCCCGCTTGCGTGAACAACCATAATATTCTGACCAGAGAGTTGGAATTCATTCTCAGATTAACAATGTCTTTCCCATTATTTTAAAATAATTCGGGCTGCTGTTGCATGGTTCCTGATAATTCTACAGAGTGTACATTGGGTGAGTGGCTATGGGAAAGGGGATGGGCATAGAGGTGGCCTGTGGTGAGGTGGGAATTAAATGGCAGGGGGTGGCAACAGGAAATGTGACGTGGCATGGAGGTGGGTGGGAGGGTGAGGGGGAAGATTTCCAGGGACTTTAAATGGTGCTGGGAGCTGGGCTGTGTTGGAAAACTGAGATGGGCTTTCAAAGTGGCCCAACTGCATGCACACACTCCTCAAACACTCCGTTTCAGCTCACGAGATGCGCTGCCAACTCGATGCTCGTGTGAAACATAGAAACTAGAAGCAGGAGTAAGCCATTCGGCCCTTCAAGCCTGCTCTGCCATTCATGTTGATCATGACTGATGAACAAATTCAATATCCCGATCTCCCCCCCTTCCTCCCATATCGCTTTAGCCCCAAGAGCTATATCTAATTTCTTCTTGAAATCAGACAACGTTTTGGCCTCAACTACATTCTGTGGTAGTGAATTCCACACATTCACCACCCTCTGGGTGAAGAAATTCCTCCTCACCTCAGTTCCAAAAGGTTTACCCCTTATCCCCAAACTATGACCCCCCCTAGTTCTGGAAACAAAGAAACTCCCTCGCAACGGCACACATGGGTAGTGTGTGCATTTTGCGAGACACAGAAGTGCACAGGTCGGGTTTTCACGAGCCAGAAGTTCCACCCTGGACTTCACAGAATGAACCTTCTGTAGATAAATGAAGCCCTCAATGAAGCGGCAGATTAGAAAAATGAATTAAATATATGCCAGAGTACAGAAAATTATGTATTGAAAAAACAAAATCTACGGAGCGGCTGTACAAATTCAGTGATGCAGTGTCCCTGAAATGTAGTTACCGTTGTAATGTCACAAACACGGGAGCTAATTTACACAAAGCAATCTCATACAAACAAAAATGCGATAATCACAAGATAATCTGCTTTACTGATGTTATCTGAGGAATAGATATTGGACAGGGTACCAAAGATAACTCCCCCGACTTCTCTCAAGATAGCTTCTTCGATCCTCCATATCTACCTGCAAGGGCAGATAGAACCACCAGAGAACCCCACAGCGCAGAAGGAGGCCATTCGGCCCATCGGGTCTGCACTGACTCTTTGCAAGAGCATCCCACCCAGGCCCAAGAAACAGCATCTCTGCCAGTGCAACGCGGCTTCAGTACTGCACTTGGGTGACAGCCTAGATTAGGCGGAGGCAATGGCCTAGTGGTATTATCTCGAGACTATTAATCCAGAAACTCAGCTCAGTTCTGGGGACTTGGGTTCGAATCCTGCACGGCAGAATTTGAATCCAATAAAAAAAGAAATCTGGAATTAAGAATCTACTGATGACCATGAAGTCACTGTTGATCGTCAGTAAAACCCATCTGGTTCACTAATGTCCTTCAGGGTACAAAATCTGCCATCCTTACCTGTATGTGACTCCAGGGCCACAGCAATGTGGTTGACTCTCAACTACCATCGGGCAACTAAGGATGGGCAATAAATGCCAGCCAGCCAGAATTGCCCCATGTCCCATGCCTATAAAAAAAATTACAGGCCCAAATTCCTGGAATGAGACTTGAAAATATAACCTTCCGACTTGGAGACAAGAACGTTCAGAGCGAGCTCTGTGCTGTGCCTATCACCATTTGTGAATGCAAAATAGCCTTCCAGGGCTGGCAACAAATCAGTTAGGGAGTGATAAACAAAGTTAGGGCATAGAGTCAGTAAAATGAACAAGGTAAATAGACAACAAATAAACACATTTAAAATCAGCAGTGAGGGCCAGCTAGCTAGGTTAAAGGCTGGACTCCAACCCCTCAGGCCTTCCTGGTGTTGGCTCGTTGCCCGAGTCTGACTCAATGGCCTGAACCTGTATTTATTTATTCAATTAATTAATTTTGTGGCTGCCCAATTCCGATCAAGCACAATTGCATCTGATGAGATCACAGTCGCTTGATTTATTTGTACAATAAAAAGGCCCACGCGTGTCGGAAAGATTGTAAAGATGACATAACGCTGAAGAGTTCTCTCAAAGTTGTTCCAAATCCACCACCGTAGCTTTGACTAAAGTGTGGTGCAAACTGCACCTGCGCACCACGCTGCCCACTTCCTCATGGAAGAGCTGGCTCTAGACATTGGTGAGGAGGTGGACTTTGAGTCACACAGCAGTGCCATCATTGGTGGGAAGAACGAAAGGGGAATGAATGTGAAATTACTCCTCAGAAACCGGTATCCCTTCACCTCATTCCCTTTATTTACAAACTCAATTCCATTCCTGGGGTGGGATTTTCCATGATGTGGAGATGCCAGCGTTGGACTAGGGTAAACACAGTAAGAAGTTTAACAACACCAGGTTAAAGTCCAACAGGTTTATTTGGTAGCAAAAGCCACAAGCTTTCGGAACACTGCTCCTTCGTCAGGTGAGTGGGAGTTCTGTTCACAAACAGGGCATATAAAGACACAAACTCAATTTACAGAATAATGGTTGGAATGCGAATACTTCCAGCTAATCAAGTCTTTAAGATACAAACAATGTGAGTGGAGAGACCACCAAGACAGGTCAAAGAGATCTCTTTGACCTGTCCTGGTGCTCTCTCCACTCACATTGTTTGTACCTTTAGACTTGATTAGCTGTAAGTATTTGCATTCTAACCATTATTCTGTAAATTGAGTTTGTGTCTTTATATGCCCTGTTTGTGAACAGAACTCCCACTCACCTGAAGGGGCTTAAGGCTCCGAAAGCTTGTGGCTTTTGCTACCAAATAAACCTGTTGGACGTTAACCTGGTGTTGTTAAACTTCTTAGTGGGATTTTCCAGCCATACCCATCCCAAAACTGGAAAATCCCGCCTGAGGTCAAAGGACCTTTGCATGGTCTGCCACCCGCCCACGACGATGGCAGGCGGGACAGGAAAATCCCCCCCCCAGAGTGCTTCGGGTACAAAGTCAGAATCTGGAGGGCCAGTGGGCCTAACACTCCAATATTTATGGACAGGTGCAGCTCCCTGATTGGGCAGGCAATTCTGGCCTCAATCAGGGAGCTCATACTCCAAGAGGCCTACCTCATGGGTCTCATTGAAGACATTAACAGTATGCATCGCTCCACAAAAGGAACAGTGTGGTTAGCACTGCTGCTTCACAGCTCCAGGGACCTGGGTTCGATTCCCGGCTTGGGTCACTGTCTGTGTGGAGTTTGCACATTCTCCTCGTGTCTGCGTGGGTTTCCTCCGGGTGCTCCGGTTTCCTCCCACAGTCCAAAGATGTGCGGGTTAGGTTGATTGACCATGCTAAAAATTGCCCATTAGTGTCCTGGGATGCGTAGATTAGAGGGATTAGCGGGTAAAATATGTAGGGATATGGGGGTGGGGCCTGGGTGGGATTGTGGTCGGTGCAGGCTCGATGGGCCGAATGGCCTCTTTCTGTACTGTAGGGATTCTATGAATGCATGCAAAGTTCCGAAAGCTATACGCAAGTGTTACTCAGGTGGGTCTTGTGGTGCAGTGAGTAGCACCTCTACCTCTGAGCTAGAAACTTGAGGCTGAAGTCCCACTTCAGGACTTGATGGTCATGGATGCTGCGTTCTTAACGTGGGAAAACATGTTGATTATCAGCCTGCTGATCCTTCTGGTATGCCTGATGGTAGTTGGTAAAAGCAGGAGAGTTTCGTGGTCATAGTGCCAAAAGCAACAGCAAAAGACCATAGTCGCTGCCAAGCACAATCATAGACCAATCCAATGGAAGTCTAAGGTCACCATTTACATCTTAGAGGCTTTGTGCCTGAAGGAGGAGTTACTCAGCTGTGACAAAACTGTGGCATGGCATGGTGGCACAGTGGTTAGCACTGCTGCCTCACAGCACCAGGGACCCAGGTTCAATTCTGCCCTCAGGTCACTGTCTGTGTGGAGTTTGCACGTTCTCCCTGTGTCTGCGTGGGTTTTCTCCCAAACTCCAAAGAGGTGTTAGGATCATTGGCCAGGGTAAAAATTGCCTCTGTGTGTCAGGGGTCTACCAGAGTACATATGTGGAGTTACATAGAAGAAGAGTCATAGAATTCCTACAGTGCAGGAAGAGGCCATTCAGCCTATTGAGCTGACAACTATCCCACCCCCAGGCCCTATCCCCACAGCCCCACGTATTTACCCTGCTAGTCCTCCTGACACTATGGGGCAATTTAACCTGGCCAATTCACCTAACCTACACATCCCTGGACTGTGGGAGGCAACTGGACTACCCGGAAGTCCAAGGAAGAACGTGCAAACTCCATACAGAGAGTCACCCGAGGTCGGCATGGGGATAGGTCTTGCGTGGGATTGTCATCAGTGGAGGTTCGATGGGCCAAATGGCCGCTTTCTGCACTGTAGGGATTCTACAATCACAAAATATTTGCAAGAAGGAGCTTTTTAATCGGTGTCGAGCATGTACAGGTCTCCAAGCCCAGTCCTTTTAGCCTCTTGCAGTTGGTATTTCACCAATATATTCCCATTGGCAAAGCTTCCACACCAAACAGAATTAAACTAAACTGTAAATAACCCGAGGCGGTGTTTATTTTACGGTCAGGACAATGTGGTTTTTCTAAGGAACACAGCTGCACACTAGAAGAATACCGTTCCCATCACAGGATCTAAAGTACAACACATCATCTCGCTTGCCTTGAGCAAACCAATCTGAAATCTGTGCGTATGTATGATAAAGAGTTTCGTCAAGCACAGAATCCTACAGTGCAGAAGGCGGCCATTCGGCCCATCGTGTCTGCACCAACCACAATCCTATCCAGGTCCTCTCCCCATAACCCCATGCATTTACCCTAGGTAGTCCCCCTGACACTAAGGGACAACTTAGCATGGCCAGTCCACCTAACCCACACATCTTTGGACTGTGAGAGGAAGCCGGAGCACCCAGAGGAAACTCACACAGACACGGGGAGAACGTGCAAACTCCACACAGACAGTGACCCAAACCAGGAATCGAACCCGGGTCCCTGGCGCTGTGAGGCAGCCGTGCTAACCGCTGTGCCACCGTGCCATCCCCTCGTCGGCAAGCATGACTCCACCAAACTTCAAAGTGTTGAAAGTTTAAGTAAAAAGAAAGCTAATCATTTCTAATTTATCGTCTGGCCCCAGTCCAAAAGGAAGAAGCCAGAAATTTACAACCCACAACCCACCACACAAAGGGCGGGGTTTTCCAGCCACACTCGCCCCACAACCGGAAAATCCCGCCCAAGGTCAATGGATCTTTGCATGGTCCTGTCCCACCCACTGCGATTCCCATGGCGGGCGAGGTGGGAAAATTCCACCCTATGCCTTTTAACAATTAGCATTCAATGACATTGAGAACATGACTATAAATGTCACAGCCGACTGAGACTGCCAGGGTTTTTGCCTAAAGTCAACAGACTGGGTTAAACAAAGTTCTAACATCACTAGATTATCCCCCCAGCTACCTATGACTACTTCTGCTACCTGTTCCAATTCCCCCAAGACTTGCCCCTCTCTATCTCTGCAACCTCCTCCAGCCCTCGTGTGTCCACCTCTTATAGAGGTCTGTAAAATAATGAGGGGCACAGATCAGCTAGGTAGTCAACATCTTTTCCCAAAGGTCAGGGAGTCTAAAACTAGAGGGCATAGGTTTAAAATGAGAGGGGAGAGGTGTAAAGGGTCTAGAGGGGCAATTTTTTCACACACAGGGTGGCGAGTGTCTGGAACGAGCTGCCAGAGATAGTAGTGGAGGCGGGTACAATTTTGTCTTTTAAAAAACATTTAGACAGTTACATGGGTAAGATGGGTATAAAGGGATATGGGCTAAAAGCGGGCAATTGGGACTAGCTTAGTGGTTAAATACAAAGGGTGGCATGGACACGTTGGGCCGAAGGGCCTGTTTCCATGCTGTAAACCCTCATGATTCTATTTCAGGACTAGTGAACGATCCCTATTTTAACTCTTTCACTGTTCGCTGTTGAGGCTGCAAGCTCAGTATTTCCCTCTCTGAACCTATACCTCTCCTGTTAACTCTAACCACATAGAATCCCTACAGTGCAGAAGGAGGCCATTCGGCCCATCGAGTCTGCACCGACAACAATTCCCCCCAGGCTCTATCCCCGTAACCCCACATATTTAACCCCACAAATGCCTCTAACCAACACATCCCAGGACACTAAAGGGCAATTTAGCATGGCCAATGCACCTAACCCGCACATCTTTGGACTGTGGGAGGAAACGGGAGCACCCGGAGGAAACCCACGCAGACACGGGGAGAACGTGCAAACTCCACACAGACAGTGACCCAAGCCAGGAATCAAACCCGGGTCTGTGGAACTCCGAGGCACAGTAAGAAGTCTCACAACACCAGGTTAAAGTCCAACAGGTTTATTTGGTAGCACAAGCCACAAGCTTTCGGAGCACAGCTCCTTCGTCAGATGGAGTGGATATCTGTTCTCCAACAGTGCACAGACACAGACACAGAAATCAAGTTACAGAATACTAATTAGAATGCAAATCTCTACAGCCAGCCAGGTCTTAAAGGTACAGACAATGTGGGTGGATAAATTAGACAATGTGTACCTTTAAGACCTGGCTGGCTGTAGAGATTTGCATTCTAATTAGTATTCTGTAACTTGATTTCTGTGTCTGCACTGTTGGAGAACAGATATCCACTCCATCTGACGAAGGAGCAACGCTCCGAAAGCTTATGGTATTTGCTACCAAATAAACCTGTTGGACTTTAACCTGGTGTTGTGAGACTTCTTACTTTGCAGGTAATCACGGGTGAAAGGGTAGGCTGCAAGCTTTTTCCCTTCCTCCATTCAGGAAAATAATGATTTTTGGGGTTTCTGGGATTTACATTTACGAGCTTTCTTTTAAGATAGTTTATTAATCTAGGGAGAGTTTTGTTTCGATTTTTGTCGGCAAGATATTTCACTATTAGAACAACTTGCTTTCAGACAGCATCTTTAACATTGTAAAATATCCCAAGGCAAATCATCAACTTGTTACACTTAAAAGCTTTGACAGAGTTCTGCGTGCAACAGTGTTGACTTGCACTCAGTTGCAAAACTCTCGAGTTCAAATACGATGTTTCATAGAATCCCTACAGCGCAGAAGGCCATCCGGCCCATCGAGTCTGAACCAACTCGCTGACAGAGCATCTTACCCAAGCCCTCTCCTCCATCCTATCCCCGTAACCTCACACATTTGCCATGGCTAATCCATCTAACTTACACATCTTGGGACACCAAAGAGCAATTCAGCGTGGCCAATCCACTTAACCCATATATCTTTGGACTGTGGGAGGAAACCCGAGCACCCAGAGGAAACCCCCACAGACACGGGGAGAACGTTCGAACTTCACAAGGCCGGAATCGAACCTGGGTCCCTGGCGTTGTGAGGCAGCAGTGCTAACCACTGTGTCACTGTTTAAGTGATCATTTAGTATGTGAAAGTAATCAAGTGAAGGAACTGATCTAAAACCACATCAATTGCGGACATTTATCTGCTTGTATCGCAGAGAAACCACATCAATTGTGAAGAATAACTATTCACCTGACATCATTGGCGTTGATGCTGAGCCACATTGGGAGATACTAGGACAGGTGACCATCAGCTTGGTAAAGAGGTAGCTGGAAGGAGAGACTTAAAGGAGGGGAGAGAGGGGCAGAGAGATTTCGGGAGGGAATTTCAGACCTTTGGGCCTTGGCAGCTGAGGGCACTATCGCCAATGACGGCGTTAAGGAAATTGGAGATGTGCAAGAGGCTGGAATTGGGAGATCTCCAACATCAAAGAGTTGTAGGAGATTACGGTGATAAGGATGGATAGGTTATTCGGGGGGGTGGGGGGGCGGGGGGGGGGAGGATTTGAATAC
This sequence comes from Mustelus asterias, assembly GCF_964213995.1. NCBI lineage: Eukaryota > Metazoa > Chordata > Chondrichthyes > Carcharhiniformes > Triakidae > Mustelus > Mustelus asterias. The sequence goes on from NC_135813.1 coordinate 17,509,907, forward strand.
AAGGATGGGAACTTTAAATACAAGGCTTTGCCAGAGCAGCAACAGTGTAGGTCAGCAAGAAGGGAGGCAATACATAGGAACGTAGGAATTAGGAGCAGAAGTAGGCAAATTCAACCCCTTGAGCCCACTCAGCCATTGTACCAGATCATGGCTGATCTCTCCTTCATCTCAACTCCATCTCCCCACCTGCTCCCCATATCCCTCTTATCCCTTTTATTGAAAATAGGTGAACGGGACCACAGGGCCAGTGCTGTCATTCAGAGTCTCCAACCGAGATGAGGAGGAATTTCTTCAGCTAGAGGGTGGTAACTTCATTGCCACAGAAGGCTGTGGAGGCCAGGTCATTGAGTGTATTTAAGACAGAGATAGATTGGTTCTTGACTGGCAAGAGGAATGGGGTTGAGAAACATATTAGCCAAGATCGCATGGCAGAGCAGATTTGATGGGCTGAATGGCCTAATTCTTTGATTTGATTTATATTGTTGCATGTAGTAGCATACAGTGAAAAGTATTGTTTTTTGCACGCTATCTAGACAAAGCAGACTGTACATAGAGAAGGGAAGGAGAGAGTGCAGAACATAGTGCTACAGTCATAGCTAGGGTGTAGAGAAAGATCAACTTAATGCAAGGTAGGTCCATTCAAAAGTCTGACGGCAGCAGGGAAGAAGCTGTTCTTGAATCGGTTGGTTCGTGACCTCAGACTTTTGTATCTTTTTCCCCGACGGGAGAAAGTGGAAGGGAGAATGTCTGGGGTGCATGGGGTCCTTAATTATGCTGGCTGCTTTGTCGAGGCAGCGGGAAGTGTAGACAGAGTCAATGGATGGAAGGTTGGTTTGCATGATGGACTGGGCTTCATTCGCGACCCTTTGTAGTTTCTTGCGATCTTGGACAGAGCGAGAGCCATACCAAGCTGTGATACATCCGGAAAGGATGCTTTCAATGGTGCATCTGTAAAAGTTGGAGAGAGTCGTAGCGGACATGCCAAATTTCCTTAGCTTCCCCTCCTGTATCTTGTGATTTTATGACCTTAAACAGCTCAGGATACATCGCAGGATAACACTTCTGCCCTGATTTCCTTGAATCAATAGCCGAGGACTGTTTAGAGTTACTGAAAGTCAGCAAGTTCACACTCTGGAAAGGTAACGAAGCAGCAGCGTGACGATGGTTAAAATATATTTCCTCCCCTGGAACAGATGCCTTAGTTAGTAGAACTGAGGAAGAAGGTCCACACAAAAGGGGCTTGAAGAAAAACCACTGGGAATATTTTGTCGGCAAAAAGTCGCTCGACATTAAGCAGATGTTGTTTAACAGTTCTAATAGTCCCCATTAATCTGTCAAACAACTTATCAATTATGCTGCAGATTAGTAAAACTCACACTACGGCTGGATTTATGCATTTCAGTACTCGACCTACTTTTTACAGCTTTGGCTGAAAGGTAGACATTTCGTGGTTGTGTTAGATTTCGCCCCCGCCCCCACCCCCCCGCTTTGTGCAATTCACTTCAGTCACTTTGCAGCAGCAACGTGTTCGATAACACCCCGACTGCAAGATATTTTCCAGATGACATCATAACGCAGTGCTTTTTCTTCAAATGTCTAACCTCAGAACACTCCCGAGAGATGAATCACTCAGCGTGGAAAATGTACATTCGTATTTTGTTCCTTTTTAAAAAACTTTTAATACGCCGATGTTATTAATGCTGTTTCATGTGGGAATGCAAAGAATATCTGACCTTTCGCTGAGAAGCTTATGGGAAAAACACATTTACAGAATGGACCCACGTTCACATACCAAAACCAGAAATACTAAGTGCAACAAGATGCTCATTTGAGTGGTTCAAATGATTCTTCTTCAGCCGAGGGATAATCTAAGGCTTTACTGCAGCTTATCCCTCAGCACCAGACTTAACTGTATTTGCTTCACCTTTGCCCGCCTCGATTGTAAATTTCAACGTGTGCCAAAAATGTTGGCTGCTTTTTCCACTCATTCATTGGCTCTCCTCCCCCAGTTGTCATTTCCAACGCTGTTGTTAAATCCCAGTTCCTGACTTCCACTTGCTCTCTCCTCAGCGGACTTGCTCGCCTTTTGCCTTTGGGTAGCCTTTACACCGCTGGCAACTCATAGAATCCTTGCAGAGCAGAAAATGCCATTTGGCCCAACAAGTCTGCGCCAACTCTCTACTAGAGTATCTTAGCCCAGCCCTGTCCCCTGTCGCCGTAAGCCCACACATTTCCCGTGGCTAATCCATCCAACCGACACATCTTTGGTCACTAAGGGACAATTTTGCATGGCCAATCCACCTAACCCGCACATCTTTGGGCTGTGGGAGGAAACCAGAGCACCTGGAGGAAACCCACGCAGACACGGGAAGAGCGTGCAAACTCCACACAGACAGTGACCCAAGCAGGGAATCAAACAGAAATCTAACTTATTTATCATCTGGCCCCGGTCCAAGGGAAGAGGCCAGAAATTTACAACCCACTACACAAAGGGTGGGATTTTCCAGCCACGCTCGTCCCACAACTGGAAAATCCTGCCCGAGGTCAATGCCATTTGGCTCATCAAGTCTGCGCCAACTCTCTACTAGAGTATCTTAGCCCAGCCTTGTCCCCTATCGCCGTAACCCCACACATTTCCCGTGGCTAATCCATCCAACCGACACATCTTTGGTCACTAAGGGGTAATTTTGCATGGACAATCCACACATCTGTCTGTTTTTGGAGTGTGGGAAGAAACTAGAGCACCGAGGAAACCCATGCAGACACAGGGGGGGGGGGGGGGGGGGGGGGGAGTGAACGCGCAGACTCCATACAGACAGTCACCCAATGACGGAATTGAATCCAGGTCCCTGGCGTTGTGAGGCACCAGTGCTAACCACTGTGCTGCCCCTTTTATAATGGCAGGTCAAGTCCGCACTGAGTGGAATTAAGTAGTGGTGGCCATATTCCACCTGTCATAGAATCCTACAGTGCAAAAGGAGGCCATTTGACCCATCAAGTCTGCATTCTGGAATGTTGCGTGCAACTTTGGTCGCCATACTACCAGATGGACGTGAATGCTTTGGAAAGGATGCTTTACAAAGAAGGTTTACCAGGATGTTGCCTGGTCTGGAGGGTTTGAGGAGAGGTTGGATAAACTTGGATTGTTTTCATTGGAAAGACAGAGGTTGAGGGGCAACCTGGTAGAGGTCAACAAAATTGTGCGGGGCAAAGATAGGGTGGATAGTCAAAGGCTTTTTCCCAGGGTGAAAGGGTCGACTTCAAGAGAGCACAGGTTTAAGGTGAGAGGGGACAAGTTTAGAGGAGATGTGCTGGGAAAGTTTTTTTTTAATACAGAGGGCGGTGGGTGCCTGGAACGCACTGTCAGTGGATGTGGCAGACACATGAACAGGGAGGCGAATGGAGGGATAGAAACCACATATCAGCACAGGCTTGATGGGCTGAAGGGCCTGTTCTTGTGCTGTATTGTTCTTTGTCCAATTCTCTGGGCGACGAGGAAAATGACCTGTTGTGGAAGAATGGTTCTGAAAGTGAACGCACCAAATCTGATCCAGAGTGGGATCCTTATGAATGATGTCATCGTCAAAGGGATGCAGAATGAATCTGATTAACTCGTGGTGTCAAAGACCCAAGATTATGAATTTGATATTTTTTTTAAACTGTATTGATTGTGGTTAAAAATAAGCTTGTAGAATTAATTCAATAAAACCTGATACATTGATTTCATTTGAATTCCTGCTGTTGCTTTCTTCACATTTCACAATGGCAGCCTCCTATACCAACAGCAGCGGTTCACATTTTGTACACGGCATGCAGGTCCAACCCCCTTTTCAGAAGGACTTTGAGGCCTCAAAGGTCATCCTATGCATGGCGATCTACAGTATATTGTAAAACTGTACAAAGCTTAGGCAGGGGTGGAAACAATGAAAGTATGATGCTCAGTAGCAGCAGTGTGTACTATCTACACAATGCACTGCAGCAATTCACCAAAGATCCTTAAACAGCATCTTCCAAACCCACGACCACTTCCATCTAGAAGGACAAAGGCAGCAGATACATGGGAACACCACCACCTGCAAGTTTCCCTCCAAGCCACTCACCTGACTTAGAAATATATCGCCATCCCTTTGCAGTCGCTGGGTCAAAAACCTGGAGTTCCCTCCCTAACGGCATTAAGGGTCAACCCATTAAGAACATGGACTCCAGCGTTTCAAGGAGGCAGCTCACCACCACCTTCTCAAGGGCAACTAGGGAGGGCAATAAATGCTGGCCTAGCCAGTGAGGCCCATGTCCCACGAATGAATAAAATAAAAAGTGAGAGTAATCTACAGGAAACAACATGGGAGAAGGATGCAAGATTTTAATGGAAAACACCCTTAAACTAACAGCGCAATCTGAAGAAAAAACAGTGAAGATCTTGGGTTGGATAGATTGTCCTTTAGGGAAGGAAATCTGCTGTCCTTATTTGGTCTGGCCTACATGTGACTCCAGGGCCATAGCAATGTAGTTGACTTTTAGAAACCCCCTCAAGGGCGATCAGTGATGGGCAATAAATGCTGACCCAGCCAGTAAACACCCACATCCCATGAAGGAATAAAAAAAGGATAGAGCACAAGGCAGTATTTAGTGCATTGGGTTCATGCAAACCTTGATCACTGTGGGTAGTCCTGGGCACCATATGGCATGAAGATACATTGGCCTTCAGAGGGAGCACAATGAAGGGCAACTCAGCTGAATAACTGTGTTGGAAAAGCCACCTGACCAGGGGACACCTGCACTGTGACGATGCATTCGCTCCAATGTTAATCTTCCAAAATGGTCAATGCAACAATGCTGAGGACAGGTTTTAAAAAGTTATTCTAGCCCAATAGAATGAACAAGGGCAACTCCTTTACAGTGCATTCCTGCTACCAATCTAATACAATGGGGAGGCAGCGGCATACTGGCATCATCACTGGGTTAGCAATCCAGAGACCCAAGATAATGCTCTGGGGACCCAGGTTCGAATCCCACCATGGCAGATGGTGAAATGTGAATTCAATAAAATATCTGGAATTAAAAGTCTAATGATGGGCGGCACGGTAGCACAGTGGTTAGCACTGCTGCTTCACGGCTCCAGGGACCTGGGTTCGATTCCCGGCTTGGGTCACTGTCTGTGTGGAGTTTGCACATTCTCCTCGTGTCTGCGTGGGTTTCCTCTGGGTGCTCCGGTTTCCTCCCACAGTCCAAAGATGTGCGGGTTAGGTTGATTGGCCATGCTCAAATTGTCCCTTAGTGTCCTGGGATGCGTGGACTAGCGGGTAAAATATGTAGGGATATGGGGGTGGGATTGTTGTCGGTGCAGACTCGATGGGCCGAATGGCCTCTTTCTGTACTGTAGGGTTTCTATGATTTCTATGATGACATGAAATTTAGCACCACTGCCTCACAGCGCCGGGGACCCGGATTCGATTCCTGGCTTAGGTAACTGCCTGTCCGGAGTCCACACATTCTCCCCGTGCCTGCGTGGGTTTCCTCCGGTACAGTCCGGAAGGCGTGCTGGTTAGGTGCATTGGCCATGCTAAATTCTCCCTCACTGTACCTGAACAGGCACCGGAGTGTGGTGACTAGGGGATTTTCACAGTAATTTCATTGCAGTGTTAATGTAAGCCTACTTGTGACACTAATGAATAGACAAACTTGATTGTCATAAAAACCCGTCGGTTCACTAATATCCTTTCGGGAAGGAAATCTGCCATCTTTCCCCGGTCTGGTCTTACATGTGACTCCAGAACCACAGCAATATGGTTGACTCTCAAATGCCCTCTGAAATGGAGGGCAGTTAGGGATGGGTAATAAATGCTGGCCCAGCCAGTGGTGCCCACATCCCATAAAAATGAATATTTAAAAAACGACTGTGCAAAACTCAGACGATTGAAGATTACAAGACTTGTCTTCATGAAAATGCAGCAATGTTTCTCAGACCCAAGTATCTGTACAGAAATATTTAAAGTTAGATGATGAAGTCTAATTCCATTCAACAAACAAAAGCAGCCTTTGCCAAGTTTATCAAATAATCCTAGATATTAGAACTTGCTTCACATGGTTTTAATATATCCAGTATTGTAATAACAAAGTTATGAACTATTAAGTTTGCTTTGACTCCTGGAGTATCTCCATGCTAAGTATCATGAGTACAAAAGGTCAATGTCAGGTTAGCTTAGAAAATAATTGAACTGATGTAACCCATGACAGGAAGGATGGCTGCTGGATCACTCGATGACAAGGACAGAATGTGAATAATACGCTGACAAACATGGAGATTTTATAGAGTGCTGCTTAAGTGCCAAAAAAGCAATATTCTTGCTCTACTCCAAAGACATCAGGCCGCGGGGAACATACCTTTTACAGCTCTGTCAAATTAGGACAACTTTAGGCTGCAAAAATCTGACACGTATGCTTCATGCAAAGAAATAACAGAAACTAAAATGTTATTAGCGACATACATTATCCATTACTGATCACGTTATCTTCAGAGACACACTGTTCAGTTACCAAACATTTCACATCAACTTCCAAAAGATTGGCGTTACAATAAAATTGAAAGCAATGTTGAAATGGAAACCTATGAATCGGAGCATTCTTGTGGTATATTGTTGTCGACAGATTCAATTTACAAATTGGATCTGGACATTCCTTCCGATAGTCACAATGGTTTCAAATCGCTCCCACCTTGATTTTTTTTTTTGTGCGCAATATCTTTCTATACAAACTAACTGACCACATTCCACACGAGGAGAATGGACATTCGGTATTGAAAACATCAAGACAACCGGTAATTAGCCTTAGCCCATAAAGGGCCCGTTTATCCTGGTTAGAGACAATTGGTTATAAATAGCTTGAGGAGTGCCACTCTGCAAGCATGGTACAAGTAAAGTAAAATAAGTAAACTTTATTTTTATTAGTCACAAGTAGGCTTACTGCAATGAAAATACTGTGAAAATCCCCTAGTCGCCACACTCCGGCGCCTGTTCGGGTACAGAGGGAGAATTTAGCATGGCCAATTCACCCAACCTACAAGGTGAGGACACAGGCCTCCATGCATGAACCGTGTACATAGCCGATGCGGGGATCGAACCCACACCTTTGGTGTCTTTCTGAATCACACTCGACTTGTCGAGCCAACTGAGATAACCAATCCGTGTGTTTGAACTAGTGCCGTTGTGCTACTGCCGTGTTGTACTGACAACTGTGTGGCACTATGAATGAGTGCACACATACCTAACTGCCTCCCCCTGCTGAACTGTTACGAGCCCTTATGTATTAACTTAGATTACACTGCAGCAGTTCTCATGGTGAACATCACCAGTATGAAGCAGCGATAAATTATTCCTTTGAATCGAGTTAAAGAATTGTCCAATTTTTCCAGCTGCTTATTCTTCTATGGTCTAGGAGACCATGGGGTAGAGGCTGCAGGGGCTTTATAACTTGCCTGTATCAATTTACCGACCCACTTTGCACTGATTGAAAAGCACCATTGGAAACATGCACTTTCCAGTTGCAAGGAGATCAGCAAAGTTAAAGTTTATTTAGTAGTCACAAGTCGGCTAACATTAACATTGCAGTGAAGTTACTGTGTCCAAGGGTTTTCTTTCAACAAGAAGTGATCTTTTGCCAGCTGCAACTACGCCCAGTGGGAGGTAACTGAATCATTTCTTTGGAGGGGGTGGGCGGGGGGGGGGGAGGAGTAGTTTTGCTGCTGCCAATAGTCTTAACATCAAATTTTTTTATTACTGCGCACCAGAAAATCCTGGCCTGGCCCCAGTGATGAAAGAATAGCTAGATGACAGCATGAGACCATCTCCTAAACTTCCAGGAGGCATCCAACATTGGGCTTTAGTGAACAATGATCTTGTTAATCTTTGAGGTTTACAGTTGCATGTCCCATTAGTAAAGCTACCACATTTCAATAGAATGCCAACAGGTCTTTCATGGCTTTCCGCCCTGCCACTGATTGATTAAAATTTAACACTTGCTCACGTCAAAAGCAGAGAGATCTTCATGTGTGGTTTTTAAAAGAAGAAATTTCAATTAATATTTACCTTCCCTGCAACAGTGTTCCACTGGATAAACAGGTCCATGCTAGTCAAGTCAATCAATTCTATGTTTCAAACCTTTAGGTCATTGCCAAACAAAGTGGCTTTCTTGTGCAAATACCCAATCACCTCTGCCGCTAAACTTTTAAGCGCCCTTATTTATTAAGTTAGATTACGCTGCAGTATTTTAAAAATTTAAGCTTAAGTTTATTCATTAGCATCACAAGTAGGCATACATTAACACTGCAATAAAGTTACTGTGAAAATCCCCTAGTTGCCACACACTGGCACCTGTTCGGGCACACAGAGGGAGAATTTAACGTGGCACCCGGAGGAAACCCACGCAAACATGGGGAGAACATGCAGATTCTGCACAGACAGTGACCCAAGCCGGGTCCCTGGTACTGTGAGTCAGCAGCGCTAACCACTGCGCCACCATGACCATCAGCAGTATGGTGCAACGATAATTATTCCTTTGAAACGAGTTGAAGAATTTTCCATTCGCTGCAGCCTTCTGTCATATTAGCTTGTTGGATGGAATTCAATTGCAACAAGACTGATTCTCACTTTCTTGCCTGGGGTAAGAAACTTGAGCTGAGGATTCAGCACATTATGAACACACACAGACACACACACACACAGACACACACACACACAGACACACACACACACAGACACACACACACACAGACACACACAGACACACACACACAGACACACACACACAGACACATACACACACTCACGCAGAGACAGAGACACACACTCACGCAGAGACAGAGACACACACACGCAGAGACAGAGACACACACACACACAGAGACAGAGACACACAGAGACAGAGACACACACACACACACACACACAGAGACAGAGACACACACACACACACGCAGAGACACACACACACACGCAGAGACAGAGACACACACACACACGCAGAGACAGAGACACACACACACGCAGAGACAGAGACACACACACACACGCAGAGACAGAGACACACACACACGCAGAGTCAGAGACACACACACACACAGAGACAGAGACACACACACACACAGAGACAGAGACACACACACACACGCAGAGACAGAGACACACACACACGCAGAGACAGAGACACACACACACACGCAGAGACAGAGACACACACACACACGCAGAGACAGAGACACACACACACACGCAGAGACAGAGACACACACACACACGCAGAGACAGAGACACACACACACGCAGAGACAGAGACACACACACACACGCAGAGTCAGACACACACACACACACAGAGACAGAGACACACACACACACGCAGAGACAGAGACACACACACGCAGAGACAGAGACACACACACGCAGAGACAGAGACACACACACACACGCAGAGACAGAGACACACACACACACGCAGAGACAGAGACACACACACACACGCAGAGACAGAGACACACACACGCAGAGTCAGAGACACACACACACACAGAGTCAGAGACACACACACACACAGAGTCAGAGACAAAGACACACACACAGTCTGAAAGACATGCTGGTTAGGTGCATTGGCCATGCTAAATTCTCCCTCAGTGTACCCAAACAGGCACCGGAGTGTGGCAACTAGGAGATTTTCGCAGTAACTTCATTGCAGTGTTAATGTAAGCCTTACTTGTGACTAATAAATCAACTTTATTATTACTACTTTATCTTAAACCGGCCTTATTGCTTCTCCCAGTTCCTCCCTCACGTCACAGGTCACTGCCATGTCCTCAAATGGATCCCCGAAGGCTGTTTTTTCCAGGACTAACCTCGCCCATCGCGCCATCTCCTCTGCTGTCAGCCACGAGAGCTGCCTCAAGGGTCGCAAATGGCACCTGCAACTCGGCAGTACTATATTAACAAGGCCGATGGACACATGTACCATGGACCTGCTGTTGGTCACCGTCGGGGTGTGCACTGCATCGGGGCCACACCCCGATTTGGGCATCATCCAATGTCTAGATCATTCCATTCCTTTGTGGTTGCCACAGAATCCAGAGACTCGGCACTCTGTGACATCCAGTTTCATACATCTCCAAAATGGGGCCTTGATGTCCCAGTTTGCAAGGTTCAATTTCTACACCAAAGTCCACATTAATGGCCGGTATTTTACGATCTCGCTCGGGTGAGGCTCATAAAATCCTGCCCAAGGCCGACAGAATTCTGTTCCGCGAGCTTTGCCCGCTCGATTCCGGGACGGCCGTGTCGGTAAAATTCTGGCTAAGCGTGAGTCGGGGATGAAACAGAAAGTTTCAGCTTTTAATGGTTTTTGGCAAAATGTTGGATTCTACGGGGAAATGTATAGACATATTCTATGCTGCGAGGCATAGTAACATCCTCTTCAAAGTTCCTCAGTGCTTTACTTATGAGTGATTCATGTCATTGTCTAGTTGAGTCAATATAACATTGTCACACAAATTGCTCAATTGGAAGATTTTGGGGTTATTTTGTGGCTGGGTTGCAATCAGTTAAACTTTCTATCAAATGGATACATTTCACTGTTAAGAAGTGCTCTTTTTTCGATTGATAACCATTACATCTCACTTCTCAGGGGTTAGCGCTCTTTGAAGAATTGCACACAGATTTTGCAAGTGTCCTTTCACATCAATATTATTGGCTGGCCTGGAGAGTGCTGTCAGTGGTACAAATTGGGACCTATAAGTCATAAAATCATAGAAGCGGCCATTCGGCCCATCGGGTCTGCACCAACTCTCTGACAGAGTACCTTATCTGGCACAGTGGCACAATGGTTAGCACTGCTGCCCCTCAGTGCCAGGGACATGGATTCGATTCCCGACTTGGGTCACTGTCTGTGTGGAGTTCACATGTTCTCCCCGTGTCTGCATGGGTTTCCTCCGGGTGCTCTGGTTTCCTCCCACAGTCTGAAAGATGTGCTGGTTAGGTGCACTGACCTGAACAGGCGCTGGAGTGTGGCGACTGGGGGAACTTCACAGTAACTTCATTACAGTGTTAACGCAAGCCTTACTTGTGACTAATAAATAAACATTAACTTTACTTTATCCAGGCCCTCTCCCCTGCCCTATCCCCGTATCTCATGCATTTACCATGGCTAATCCATTTAACCTACACATCTTGGGACACTAATCCATTAAACCTACACATCTTGGGACACTAATCCATTTAACCTACACATCTTGGGACACTACAATTTAGCACGGCAAATCCACCGAACCTGCACATCTCTGGACTGTGAGAAGAAACTGGAGTGCCTGCATGGGTTTCCTCCGGGTGCTCCGGTTTCTTCCACAGTCCAAAGATGTGCAGGTTAGGTTGATTGGCCATGCTAAATTTCCCCTTAGTATCCAGAGATGTGTAGGTTAGAGGGATTAGCGGGGTAAATGTGTGGGGCTGTGGGGAAAGGGCCCGGGGTGGGATTATTGTTGGTGCAGACTCGATGGGCCGAATGGCCTCCTTCTGTACTGTAAGGTTTCTATGATTCTACCTGAAGGAAACCTGCGGAGACATGGAGAGAAGTCACCCAATTGAACCCAAGTCCCGGGAGCTGTGAGGCAGCAGTGCTAACTGTTGTGCCACTGTGCCTCCCAATTGAATTTGATTTTAAAGATTCTGTGTATCGTCATCATCTACTTAAACAATTGTTTCTGCTGTTTTTCACTGGGAGAATGCCCTTACGTGATTGAAAGCATTTAGAAGATAATGACATTCCCACTCAAACGCACTGCAATCATCTGTACCACATCCTGAATCAAATCTAAGTGGGGCCCTGCAACCTTGAAGGAACAGAAAGTAATGACTTCAGCAGCCTCCTTTCACCAAGTTGTTCTGCAGTGAAACGTAAAACTCTCGAAGGCTAGTGCCACAATGCATCACTTGGCAGACCTCTTAGAATCATAGAATCCTACAGTGCAGAAAGAGGCCATTCAGCCCATCAAGTCTGCAGCCAACAATCCCACCCTAGGCCCTATCCCCATAACCCCATGCTAACCCCCCCTGACACTATGGGTCAATTTAGTATGGCCAATCAACCCAACTTGCACATCTTTGGATTGAGGGGGGGAGAACTGGAGCACCCGGAGGAAACCCATGCAGACACGGGGAGAATGTGCAAACTCCACACAGACTGCCACCCGAGGCAGGAATCAAACCCAGGTCCTTGGCTCTGTGAGGCAGCAGTGCTAACCACTATGCCACCCAAAGGATATATTTTGTGCTTAAGGAGGACTGCCTTAAGAATCAGAGCTTTGTACAAGTAGCTGGTGCGTCTGGGGAAACAAAAAAAAATGCAACTCAGATGCTGTACAGCAGGATAATTATTCATCTTAGCAATGTAGTGTTTATTTAGGATAGAACCAATGGACAGTTGTTTATAAATGATTTTCCATGGGTTCTTTTCCTTAAATGAACGGCAACTGTTTTTTTGAATTAAAGAAATGGGAGGAGCTAGGTTTGTTGCAGAAAAACAGCTTCCTGTTTCAGTTTTGAGTGCAGTGGCTGACTGGAGCTGTTTAAAGACTGAAGTCTAGAGGCTGCTCTGAAAATCAAAACTTCTCTGAAAGCTCCAAGGCTGTTAACCCAAGTCAGAGCCAATCAATCTGTAATTGCTAACACTGTTTAAAGTAGGTTTTAAGTATATGGGAATAATGTTGCTTATTTGGAACTGAAATGATGATAAGTTAGAAATTAGAGTTGTTTCTTTCCATGTTTACAGATTGTTCAATGGTTAAGAGTTCATTTTGTTAGAGTTATGCTTCAACTATGTTGCTCAAAGTGATGCTTAAAGCTAGTTTTGATAAAAGATTCCTAATTTGTCAGTGAAGTTATTTCTGGTGTGAAACATCCTATCCTCTCATTTATGCCAACATAGAAAAATTAATGGGGTCTAGCCTGGCTTCAAAATACACCTTGGCCTTCTGGCCTTAGACCCTATCAGTGTGAAAGTGCAAGTTGCCCAGGAAATAAAAGCTACCCATTCGAGAGACACACAAAAGGCCACACAACAATGACTTCATTCATATAAAACTGATACTCTGACCCTCAAAATTGATGGATGCATCATGTAACCCTTCAACATCCTCACAACAGTTACAATTATCTGATACTTGCTGCTTTATCCATTTTTGGAAAACACTGGCCAAAGTAATAAGTCAAAATCTCTCCTGCTTCTTGCCAGTGGAGGTGGTGGAAGCAGGTATGTTAGCAACATTCAAGATGTATCTTGATAAGCACATGAACGGGAAGCGATCAGAAGGATAGAAATCAGATATCAGCGCAGGCTTGGTGGGCTGAAGGGCCTGTTTCCTGTGCTGTATTGCTCCTTCCTACTTGTTCAAAACAGTCCCAAAGACAAGTTGCAGTGGAACCTTTACATTGTCACAAACTTAAACAAAAACCACTTGCGTTTGCATAGCACCTTTCACAACCACTACATGCCCTCCCTAAGTGCTTTACAGTCACTGATGCAATGCAAGAAATGTGGCAACCAATTTGCACATAGCAAACTCCCGCAAACAGCAACGTGACAATGACCAGATGATCTGTTGCTGTGATGTTGAGTGAGGGATAAACATTTGCCAGAACACCTTGTATAGCTGCCTTAGTCTTTTACCAAGGAGTGACATGGAATCCTTTGTGTCCAGCTGCAAGGGCAGACTGGGGTTTAATGTTTCATCCATTGGGTGGCAGTTTCGAAAGTGCGGCACCCCCTCAAAACTGCAGTGGAGTTCAGCCCTGGATGTTTTGTACTGCAGTGCCGTAGTGAGACTTGAACTGACAAGGCTTTGACTCAGAGGCAAGAACCACAGTTGACACCTTAAACTCATATCAGCCACTGATTGGATCATAGAGACAAGGTCCAAGGAAAAACACAGTTGCGGACTAGAAAGACACTGGCTGGAATTTTCCAGCCTTTTGCGCTGGCAGGATTCTCCAGTCCCGCTGCAGTGAACGGAGATTGGGCAGAGCGCCAAATTCTCCATCTTCGCTTGCAGTGGTGACAGGGCGTGAACAGCCGGTTAAGTCCAGCCACTATTTGCAATTTATATCTCTATCTGTTGGTAAATCGCAAAGTCATAGAACTAAAGAATCCCTACAGTTCAGGAAGAGGCCATTCAGCCCATCGGGTCTGTACCAGCTCTCTGAAAGAACATCCCACCCAGGCTCTTCCCTCTGCCCCATCCCTGTAACCCCACGCATTTACCATGGCTAATCCACCGAATTTGATGTGGAGTCGCTAGCATTGGACTGGGGTAGGCACAATAAGTAGTCTAACAACACCAGGTTAAAGTCCAACAGGCATATTTGGTAGCATGAGCTTTTGGAGCACTGCCCCTTCATCAGGTGAGTGCAAGATTTGTTTCACAAACAGGGCATAGAGACATTTTCACATCTTTGGACACCAGGGAACAATTTAGCATGGCCAATCCACCTAACCTACACAATTTTGGACTGTGGGAGGAAACCGGAGGAAACCCACCCAGACACGGGGAGAACGTGCAGACTCCGCACAGACAGTCATGTTGCACAATCTCTACTTTGAGCTTAGCATCGCAGCACTGAAAATTTGAAAAACTGGCACGGTCAAGGAGGAAAAAACATTTTCCAAACCAACAACGGTTTAACTTCAACAAGAAGAGAGGTTTGACAATATTCTTATACTGCGACATTTCTGCCGCAGATTTAATCAGGTGTTTATTCCCATTCTTCTAGGAACGCCTTCCCTGAAGTACTGCTCTTCTCTGACAGAATTTCCGTTTGTCTCACTCTGCTGATTCTCTTTGCTCTGACGAAGGGTCATCTAAACTCAAAACGTTGGCTCTATTCTCTCTCCACAGACCTGCTGAGATTTTCCAGCATTTTCTGTTTTTTGTTTCAGAATCCAGCATCTGCAGTATTTTGCTTTTAGTTTATACCCATTGGTTCACTCTAGGTTTTGGGCGAACCTTCTGATAGTTCATTTACTAACAAGAGGACATGCAAAACGTCACCCATTTAGACCATAAGACACAGGAGCAGAATTAGGCCGCTCGGTCCATCGAGTCTGCTCCGCCATTCAATCATGGCGGATATTTTTCTCATCCCCATTCTCCTGCTTTTTCCCCATAACCCCTGATCCCTTTATTAATCATTTCATTCATAGACTCAACACATCATCAAATGTTCTGCTGTGTCACAAACAGTTATATTTGTTCCACATAACCACATCATGGAAACAAACTCTTTCTTACCATTCACCTTGGGATCTATGATGTAAGGATATTTAATGAATATCATGCAAGTCCCACAAATGCACCCTGCGGCACAAACATCTGTTAAACTCAACACTTTTTAAGAAGAACATGTAAACTTACGTAGAGACATTCCACATTGCCATACAATAGGGAGCATTTAACATGAGAATCTGGCCAAATAAAATCTACATATTCTACTCTCGCCTCAAGGTTGTGTGTTCAAATCCCACTCAAGACCGACATTCCCATTACCCCATTTGGTGAACATATCAATGGAAAAAACTTGCACTCCTTGGGGGAAATAAACCTTTAACCATCTAATAAAAGCCTTCTCATCACCAATTGAGGAAAAAATGCATCATCCGGCATAAAAAAATCTTGTAATAATTATAATCCACCTAACCTGCACATTTTGGACTGTAAGAGGAGACCAGAGCACCCAAAGGAACCCCAAGCAGACACAGATAAACTTGTGTCAACAAACCAGAAATCAGATCAAAGGGACAATCTATTGTTACAACATCTTGAACTGGTTACTAATTCTCCACTGAATGGAACACTGACTGTGCTAAAACCCTGCAGTTCTTGAATCTCAGCCAAGCATTCTGAATGTAACAGACCACTTTCTGGGAAGGAAGGAACAAAGGTGTTCATTTCAATTTCAAAGTAGATTGCCTGTCGATCAATGTAAAGGTGGTTAGATTTTGTCAAGTGTTAAAAGCAGTTCATTTTTTAAACAAAGCAGTCACAGCCATTTAAATTATAGTGGAAAAAATGGCAGTACAGGCTGATAGGACAATTCTAGCATTTTTCACTGTATGAATGTGCTTTCTTCATTGGAAAAGCACTATATTCCATATGAACAAATACACACGGCTGCTCAAGGTAAGGGTCAACGTATTTTTCCCTATGATGAATTGTTGTATAAAAATACAACACTACATTGGCTGATGAGTACAAGAAGAAAAGCTTTGACAGCAATTCCAATTCCATTTCCAAGCAAAGCCTATTTTACCCAAGAGTCAACGTGTAATGAATGTTTGAGTCTTTCGGTCAATAGCTACAGAAATGTGAGCTTTGAAATACAAGCTTTGAAATGCAAGCGTGCTCATCCGTATTGTGGCTTCAGCAAGTAGCCTGCTTAGAGCATCTGTTAAAAGGCCATGCATTGAAAGCAGGGAAACTGAACCTTTGCTATTTAAGATAGTGAGAAGGTAAGAGTAATATAGCTTGGATTGCATCACGCTGTTCATTGCATATTCACCTGTCACAATACCAAGATCTACGTACTCAAAGCCCAACTGTCAAGAGTGCACGTTCTATACACTTTTGAAAAAAGCAACATATGATGCATTGCAACAGCTAGCCAACAAACTACAGGTTCTCCATTTCCCTCCACCCTCCCAGATACTCTGGGGTAAAAGGGTGCACTCCAGATCCTGGGATGTAAGCGTCGCTGGGTAAGCCAGCATTTATTGTCCATCCCTGAGGGCATTAAGAGTGAACATTGCTGTGGGTCTGGAGTTCATAGAGCAGCTTTCAACTAAAAAATGTCACAAAAAACCCTCAAACAAATATGTGGAAGCATTTTCCATTACAAGGATAGAAATTGCCCCATGAACAACAGTAATACATCATTAATTAATCGCTAAATCAGCTGGGGATGCTGATGAAAATCTCCCACGAGAAGAATTTACATAGCCTACTTATAGTAAAGGACATGGTACATGGCACACACACTGAGCAGAGGCTTTGAATTCTTACTGTGCCATTTTCAATGCATATGGCAGTCACCGTTCCTACTGCACTAGTATCTCACACACTGAAAATTATAGCTCTTTCACCTCAATGATGGCTGGCCACCATTTATTGCCCGTACCTAATTGCCCGAGGGCTGTTGAGAGTCAACCACATTGCTGTGGCTCTGGAGTCACACGTAAGCCAGGCCGGGTAAGGATGGCAGATTTCCTTCCCTAAAGACATTAGTGCACCAGATGGATTCTTCCGACAATCGGCAATGGTTTCATGGTCATTGGTGGATTCTTAACTCCAGATTTTCTTTTATTGAATTCAAATTCCACCATCTGCCATGGCAGGATTCGAACCTGGGCCCCCAGCTGGGTTTCTGAATTAATAGTCCAGCGATAACACCACGACTTTTAAGTTTATGTTGAAGTTTATTGATTGTCAGAAGTAGGCTTACATTAACACTGCAATGAAGTTACTGTGAAAATCCCCTAGTTGCCGCACTCCGGCGCCTGCTCGGGTACACTGAGGGAGAATTTAGCACGGCCAATGCACCTAAACAGCATGTCTTTTGAACTATGGGAGGAAACCGGAGCACCCGGAAAAAACCCACGCAGACACGGGGAGAACGTGCAGGCTCTGCACAGACAGTGACCCAAGCTGTGTATCGAACCTGGATCCCTGGCTGTGTGAGGCAGCAGTGCTAACCACTGTGCCACCCCGTGCCACCCCATAGTGGCACAGTGGTTAGCACTTTGACCATTGCTTCTCCATCTTAACTGCCTTCATCATGCCGATTCATCCCCAAAGCATTCTTGATTTATCATAGGTGTATTCCTTTACAGCTTTTAAATCACCGTGCCTTCTCAATCCCGCTTCACACTCGAGAGTAGACCCAGCAATTTTTGTAGTTTCAGACAGGGAAGATTGGTCATTATTTTGATTGATGATATTTTACAATTACAACCAATTCTTCAGACGTTGAAGCCCACCATTCCTTTCACCCCGGCATTTAGCAATTCCCTTCGTGAGCAGAAATGATTTTGATCGGGTCATCAAAAGGATATGGAGCCAAATTGGGTAAATGGATGAGCTACAGGTCAACAATGATCTAACTTAATGACATCACATGTTTGAGGGGTCCGGTGTCCTAGCCCTGTTCGTGTTAGACTCAATTTACTCCCATCCTTAGGACTTGACTGTGCAAAGGCTTACCAGTAGTGTCCATTGCGTGGCAACACGACAACAGGATAATTTTAACGGAATTGGCACAGTGGTTAGTGCTGTTGCCTCACAGCGCCAGGGACCCGGGTTCAATTCCAGCCTCGGGTCACTGTCTGTGTGGAGTTTGCACGTTCTCCCCGTGTCTGCATGGGCTTCCTCCGGGTGCTCCGGTTTCCTCCCACACTCCAAAGATGTGTGGGTTAGGTTGGTTGGCCACGCTAAATTGACCCTAGTGTTAGGGGATTAGCAGTTTAACTATGTGAGGTTATGGGAATAGGGCCTGGGTGGAATTGTGGTCGGTGCAGACTCGATGGGCCAAACGGCCTCCTTCTGCAGTGTAGAGATTCTCTGAAAATACTGTCCAAATCATCTTTACACCCAGAAGGTGAAAGACTTGCTCACTGCTACAGCACCGGAATTCCCTCAAGGTTAACAAAAAAGAGAGTTAAATATATTCTAAATGACAAGCATTTGTTTAAAGTAAAACCAATATCGAAATATAGATCAACTGAATAAAGCAGACTCATTTCTGTACAGCTCCGAAAACTCCTCTCTATACTGGAAGAAACTGTACAAGAGTAAGAAATTCAGGACAGATGTAAATCCTATTTCCATGCCTCATTAGATTGAAATATTTTATAATAGTCTCTCTTTAAATCCCATGCTATTCATCGAAGTACATTACGAGTGTAAGGAACCCGCAGTGCGATCGACAAATCTTGATTCTTTGCTCCCTGGTGTGTTTACGTTACAAGCACAGAGTTTTATAATGAGTCTTGGGGAAAGGGCGGAGGGAAAGGGGCTAATGCAGGCACATGGGGCAAATCTAAAATCCTACAATATTTATTTGAATTGCAGCATAAAAGATAAAACGTTGCACAGAAAACTATTGTCGCTCCCACAGCCGACAGGGGAGACTCTGTTAAAATGATTCGAGCTAGTGTTTTATTCATGTGTCCAGCACATTATTCTACATAGAGTTATTTGCGCAACCCCCACAGATACCAAGTTATTGAAAGTTATGATTTTGAGATTTGATTTATTATTGTCACATGTATTAACATACAGTGAAAAGTATTGTTACTTGTGCGCTACACAGACAAAACATAACATTCATAGAGAAGGAAACGAGAGAGTGCAGAATGTAATGTTACAGTCATAGCTCGGGTGTACAGAAAGATCAACTTAATGCAAGCTAAGTCCATTCAAAAGTCTGAGAGCAGCAGGGAAGAAGCTGCTCTTCAGTCGGTTAGTATGTGACCTCCAGACTTTTGTACCTTTTTCCTGATGGAAGAAGGTGAAAAAGAGAATGTCTGGGGTGCGTGGGGTCCTTAATTATGCTGGTTGCTTTGCCGAGGCAGCGGGAAGTGTAAACTGAGTCAATGGATGGGAGGCTGGTTTGCATGATGGATTGGGCTACATTCACAACCTTTTGTAGTTTTATGCCGTCTTGGGCAGAACAGGAGCCATACCAAGCTGTGATACAACCAGAAAGAATGCTTTCTATGATGCATCTGTAAAAGTTCGTGAGAGTCGTGGTTGACATGCCAAATTTCCTTAGTCTTCTGAGAAAGTAGAGGCGTTGTTGGGGTTTCTTAACTATTGTGTCGGCATGGGGGGGAAACCAGGACAGGTTCTTGGTGATCAGGACACCTAAAAACCTGAAGCTTTTGACCCTTTCTACTTCGTCCCTGTTGATGTAGACAGGGGCATGTGCCTCAACTAGAGTCTGTGCAATCCTTTTAAGACATGGTTGAACTAGTTTACTTGACAAGTGTACAATCCACTGACAGTATTTTTTTTTTAAAGAGTGCAGTAAAGACATTTGACCATGTCCTTAAATGCAAAATTTATAAAATATATTAATGCGAATGACAGATACAAACAAAGATATCAAAAATATTTTTGTTCCAGGTGCTCGAGAAGGGGAATTCATTTTATCCTAGCCCAGTAATCGTTCAAAAGATTGCATGCGTTTCCTCCGGTTTCCTCCCACAGTACAAAAGACGTGCTGGTTAGGTGCATTGACCATGCTAAATTCTCTCTCTGTGTACCCGAACAGGCATCAGAGTGTGGCGACTGGTAGATTTTCACAGTAACTTCATTGCAGTGTTAACATAAGCCCACTTGTGACACTAATAAATAAACTTAAAACTGGAAGTGGCCTGGAATTATTCAGTGTTTCAGTAAAAAAATGAGCTGACGCTAACCATGTGGGCAGCCATCCTTTGAGTCATGTCTATTGGATTTCCTAAAGTTCCCGATGCCAAGGAAAAGCATAAAATATCTTAATATTGCCCAGTAACAAAAGCAACGCCATTTAACAGCCAAAGGATGACTCCTGGTTACCACAAGAAAGCATTACAGATTGTACATGTTGTCCCATTCCAACGCCACCCAGAGTTTAAAAGCTAACAGTGTTATGAGACATGAAGTCATTCAGTAAACCGCAGGAAGCTCGTTTGAACGGAATATAGACATTCCCTGTCGAAAAGTCTGCTTTTCACCTGGAATGGGATTTAGTAATATTTGTTGAGGGGTAAAAACTGGCCAGGTCTGTGCCCTGCTCTTTGTTGAATTTGTGCCATTGGATCTTTAATGTCTATCGTTGGGAGCAGAGCTGTTTAACCTCTCATGTCCAACCAAAGTTATTTGTAGGATCCTAATCCTTGTTATGTACACCACCTTGCCAACTGTTCCATGCTAGCTGTGACTCCAAGATAGCACTCTCGCCTGGCAGTCACCAGGTTATTGGTCCCTCACCAGATGCTTGAGCACAACATCTAAGCAAGCACCCCAGTGCAGCACTGAGGGAGTGCTGTACTGCCGGAGGTGCGGTCTTTTGGATAAGAGGATAAACAGAGACCCAGTCTGCCTTCTCACACGATGCGCGTGGCAAAGTCATCGAAACAACAGATAATGCGTACAGTCCCGAGTGTCCAAACTAGGAGCTACGAATGTATGGTAAATCCCAACAAATCCAACAAGGAATTCAGGAGGAACAAGAATACCAAACATGTTACCTTGTGCAGTGATTAGTTCATGGTGCATTAATGACATTTTTAGGACGTACAGGTGAATGGCATTGTTTAATTAAGCACTTTGAGCACAGGAAGAGGGTAAGGGCGGGACACTGGGCACGTGGGTGGAGGGCTGGGACGCTGGGCGGGCGGGGGAAGAGCTGGGGCGTCGGGCGTGCAGGGGGAGAGCCAGGACACCGGGTGCGCAGGGGGAGAGCTGAGACGCTGGGCAGGTGAGGGAAGGGCCGGGAGGCTGTGTAGGCGGGCGAGGGGAGGGCTGAGACACTGAACATCATCAATAAACTCTCCAGTAAAAGGAAAGTTCTGTATCTTGGTTTTTCTTCACCAACCAGCTTGGATCCTATTAACATAGTTGAGATGAGGAAGGATTGCATTCAAGAAGAATCTGGATAAACACATCACGGCTAGGCAGTAGACAATCATGTTGATATGGTGAAGTAAATGAACAAGGGGCTCATTCAGAGCCGAAGCACCAGCATATTCCCAACGGGAGAGATGGTATTAGTGCCTCAAGTAGGCTTACATTAACACTGCAATGAAGTTACTGTGAAAATCCCTTAGTTGCCACACTCCAGCGCCTCTTCGGGTACACTGACGGAGAATTTAGCATGGCCAATACACCTAACCCGCACATCTTTGGACTGTGGGAGGAAACCGGAGCACCTGGAGGAAACCCACTCAGACATGGGGAGAATGTGCAAACTCCGGATAAACGGTGATCCAAGCCGGGAATTGAACCCGGATCCCTGGCGCTGTGAGGCAGCGGTACTAACCACTGTGCTACCGTGCTTTTTTGTCGCTGAACATCCAGCCTACACCTCAAACAGTATTGTGTGGAGTCCTTTCCGTCATGGAACTCTGATAGGAGCATGAATTGGGGAAAGGATGTGGAGGGCAGCGTAGCCACTTTACAATGCTTACCGTTTCCCAGATATTAAAATTAAAATCAACAAGATAGATCAAAATCAGTGCTGCATCCTTGCAAATATTTACTGTTGGGAAGTTAAACACAGAACTCCCACGCTTTAAAACGTGTGACTGACTACAATTAGTTGCATCTTGTCCATTTGTCTGTGTTGAGCACACAAATACATTGCATATTTGAATAGATTGACACTCGCCCTCACCCTTCACTGCGCCTGCCCTCACTCACTGCCCTCACTCAAATCCCCGCTGTGTGCTGAAGGTAAATGATGAGTTCTGCAGCAGCAGAATGTGAAGATCAAGTTGCAATAGTGACTCCTAGTGTTCGTTACATACACGTTTCGCATTCGCACAAAGACCATTCTTCAGCACTCACTCCACCTCACCAGAGTTCATCTCTGCTCATTTTCTTTCTCATTGCAGAAGCCACAGACATCCAATTGCATTATTCCCTCGAGGTTTTGATATGTCTTACACTGCTACTCTCTCTCTCTTCTTGAACAGGGTTAAATAAAATGCCAGAGATGAGAACATTTTCTCATGCTTGCTGCATGTAGACTGCAACTGATTTGTGGTTCGGAAGGTCCAATGACAGACTGTTAGCAGAGAATCATTGAATCTCTGTAGTGCAGAAGGAGGTCATTCGGCCCATTGAGTTTGCATCAACTCACTGAAAGGGCATCTTACCCAGGCCCACACCCCCTATCCCTATAATCCAACGCATTCATGATGATCAATCTACCTAAATGACACATCTTTGGACACCAAGGACAGAATTTTATTGGCATGTCTGCCCGAGGTGCGTACGATCCTACCTCAGGCCAATGGAGAATGCTACTCTCCGAGCCTCACCCGCTCCCGGAATCAGGGCGGCCGTGCCGGTACGATTCCGGCCTAAGAAGCCACTTAGCATGGCCAATCAACCTAACCCGTACTTCTTTGGACTGTGGGAGGAAACCGGAGCACCCGGAGGAAACCCACGCAGACACGGGGAGAATGTGCAGGCTCCGCACAGACAGTGACCTGAGGCCGGAATCAACCCGGGTCCCTGGCGCTGTGAGGCAGCAGTGCCAACCACTGTGGCACCGTGTTACCACTGCTTTTATCTGTATTCTGTAGCAGCAGTTTTGCAGATTCCTCTATCATTCCTCCAACAGAGATGGAATGATCCGACGGCTCAATGTGAAAGGTATGTTTGGGCCATGAATCCATCAAAGCCACAAAATCAGATGTTTAAAAAAAACCTGGATTGATTATCTAACGGCGGCAGGAAACTCGGAAACACCAGCACACTTGCTGTACTCCGTTATCCCATCTCTGCTGCATTAGCCAATCTTAATTTATTAGAAACTCTGGAGCCAGGAAAATATAGGGTGGGATTTTCCCACCATTCCTGCCAGCAGGATCTTCCAGTCCCGCCAACGGTGAGTGCACGAACAAGGAGAAACCCCACTGACAGCGGCGGAATCAGAAGATTAACGCCTGTTAAATTCAGGTAAAAGATGGCAGCAAAACATTTCCATTTTCGCTAACCGTTGTAATGACTTCAATCAGGCCATTGAGGTTGGCCTGTTGGAATATGAACTCCCTGGTTAAGGATCCAATTGATGGACTAATCAGGGAGTCTTTTCCTTGTATTTAACCGGGAGTGTCAGTTCCTCTGGCGCTCCCGAAGGTAGACTGCTGACTGATAGAACCCTGCGTACTGCTGTGGGAATTGTAAATAAAGCAATTCTGGTGAAGGGACCTCTGCCTCCGAAGACTTCTTATACCGTTGATGCTCTAGCCACTCAGGCTGGTGCTCAGCAGGGGTCTCTACCTCACTTAAGATGGCCTGCAGATGAAAAGTTTTGAGGACCACTCTAAGAAGTCACTGACAATCAAGTTTTTGTTTAAAGCCAATTTCTCATTCCCGAAATGTAGATTTCCAGGAATTTAAAGATACTGGGAATATTAGCAACATCTGTATCAAAATTAGATGCTTTAAGATGTTTTAAGTTTATTTATTCGTGTCACAAGGAGGTTTACATTAACACTGCAACGAAGTTACTGTGAAAATCCCCTAGTTGCCACACTCCGGCCCCTGTTCGGGCACACTGATTGGTGGTACAGTGGTTACCATTGCTCCCTCACAGCACCAGGGACCCGGGCTTGATTCCCGATTTGGGTCACTGTGTGTGGAGTCTGCATGTTCTCCTAGTGTCTGCATGGGTTTCCTCCCACAGTCTGAAAGACGTGCTGGTTGGGTGCATTGGCCATGCTAAATCCTCCCTCAGTGAACCCAAAGAGGTGCCAGAGTGTGGCGACTAGGGGATTTTCACAACTTTATTGCAGTCTTAATGTAAGCCTACTTGTGACTAATAAATAAATAAATAAACTTTAACTGAGGGAGAATTTAGCATGGCCAATGCACCTAACCAGTTGTGACATTAGCTCCAGACTGTTGAACCAACAAAACAGTTTGCCAAATATAATTCTCTTTTCAAAGAAGCTTTAAAAATTTGGTCTGAATCACACTGATCGAACCTCAGATGAATCCCAAAAGTTTTGAAATGATTATTCAATTAACTTCAACATCAGGCAGTGCAACACCGCTGTAAAAAAACTGTGTCCACCTTCCACATCGCTGCATTTATTTTCTTAGACAATAAGCAATCTTCCAGGGGCACAGGTGAACACAAATGATAATCTCTTCTGGGTGACGCTTCGCACTGAGCTGTCTGTGGGAGTGCAGTGCACTGTTCAAAGTTTATTTATTAGTGTCACAAGTAGGCTTACAGTAACACTGCAATGAAGTTACTGTGAAAATCTCCCAGTCGCCACACTCCGGCGCCTGTTCGGGTATACGGAGGGAGAATTTAGCATGGCCAATGCACCTAGCCAGCACGTCTTTCGGACTGCGGGAGGAAACCCACCCAGACACGGGGAGCACGTGCAGACTCTGCACAGACAGTGACCCAAGCCAGGAATCGAACCCATGTCCCTGGCGCTGTGAGGTAGCACTGCGCCACCTGTTTGAAATGGTGGGTTCAGGATGTGGAAAGAAAAGGCAGAAGATGAGGAGAAAGGGGAGGGTGAGACGGAGTTGAGGAGAGAGTGAGAGAAAAAGGAGAAGTTGAGAGGGGAGGCAAAAATGGGTTTGCAAGACAAGAAAGAAAAAGTTCCTATCTCGGGGTAAAAGCCAATGATGTAAGATGCAGATTCTCCAAATCACAATGAATAATGTCAGTGGAAAATCTTATAAAAAGCCATTCATCTGCAAAACAAAGCTTCTAAGAACACTAAAATTTATTACCCTACTCGGCATCTGTCTCACATATGGATTCCCTTTTACTTTACTCTGACAAATACAATTGTAAGTCAGGTACTGATTGCTGTCTTTGGGATTTTGGTATACAGTACGGACAAACAGATGATTTTTTTTTCATTATTTGTGGGACATGGGCATCGCTGGCTGGCCAGCATTTATTGCCCATCCCTAGGTGCCCTTGAGAAGGTGGTGGTGAGCTGCCTTCTTGAATCGCTGCAGTCCATGTGCTGTGGGTTGACCCACAATGCCGTTAGGGAGGAAATTCCAGGATTTTGACCCAGTGACTGCGAAGGAACGACGATATATTTCCAAGACAGGATGGTGAGTGGGTTGGGGGAAAATTGCAGGTGGTGATGTTCCTATGTATTCACTGCCCTTGTCCTTCTAGATGGAAGTGTCCGTGCATTTGGAAGGTGCCATCTAAAGACTTTCGGTGAATTGCTGCAGTGCATCTTGTGGAAAGTAGTAGTTGCTATCAAGCGTCGGTGGTGGAGGGAGTGGATGTTTGTGGATATGGTGCCAATCAAATGGGATGCTGTGTCTCGGATGGTGTCAAGCTTCTTGAGTGTTGTTGGAGCTGCACCAATCCACCCAAGTGGGGAATATTCCATCACACTCCTGACTTATGCCTTGTAGATGGGGGACAGGCTTTGGGGAGTCAGGCGGTTTATTTATTTATTATTGCTACAAGTAGGCTTACATTAACACTGCAATGAAGTTACTATGAAAATCCCCTAGTTGCCATTCGGGTACACTGAGGGAGAATTTAGTTTGACCAATGCACCTAAACAGCACGTCTTTCAGACTGTGGGAGGAAATCGGAGCACCCAGAGGAAACCCACGCAGACACGGGGAGAATGTGGAAACTCCGCACAGACAGTGACCCAAGCTAGAATTGAATATGGGTCTCTAGTGCTGTGAGGCAGCAGTGCTAACCACTGGGTTTTCCTGTAGAGATTGGAAACTGCAATGGTAAAGCACAGATTCGATACAGCTTCCCCCATTAGTCACTCATTCTCCACCACGCCGCCAAAGCTCTTTCCAATATTCATACTGATATCAAACTATCAAAGAGGTTGAGTCTTCAAACACTATATTCGATAAATCTGCTCATTTTTGGACTCAGAAGTCTAACACCAGGTTAAGTTTTGGACTGCCATAGAAATCCAACTCGAAAGGGAAAAAGATTTGCATTTAAATTGCGTCTTTCATGATGCCAGAATGTGGCAAAGCACTTTCCAGCCAACAAGTGTAGTCATTGTTGTTCTGTAGGAAAAATAGTTCATTCTTGTTCTGCATGAAACAGAACCATCCCTCAGCCCCTGGCCAAATAATGGAGTGTAGGTGGGGCTGTCAACTGTCTCACCCCAATCCCTGGATGTTATCAGTTATTGAGAATTACTCCACTGTAAACATTTACCAGTTGCAGATTCAGGACCAGACCAAAAATCCGAGACCATAGGGAAGGATTTTTTGTCCCAATCTTCGAAAGAATTTTTCAGACATGAGGCATAATGTGGCTGTAAGTTGATAGTTAAGAATAGCGCCAAGCGTTTTTTTGGCCAATCCTCTGCTTTGTGTTGGGGTTTGGTCTCGACAGATGTTTGACGTCCTCCAGTCCCTCGCCCAAAGGGACATGGTTCATGCGCAAGCTTAAAGGCCAATCTTTCAATGGCAAAAACACAGATCTGTGCAAATTATTTCCATGGAAATGCTTCCGAATAGAAAAGGCAGGAACCTTAGCAATTCTAAAGTAATTACGTTGGAATTACTGACAGGATGGCAGTCCACTGAATGCTTTCTTCCCCCCTCCTCTGAAAACACTAACAGACATGTTCTGAGAAATGTTTGATTTCCAAAGTCAATCGGAGTTAAAATCGTTAGCTCCAAAAGCTTCCGTCGCGTGAATAATTAGAGCTCCCATGTTTGATTGTGTGCATGTGCCTGCCTGCATGTTTTAAACATGGCAAGCAGTAAATATTGCAGAGCCATCCACGCCAGAGCTGTACCGTTGTTGGCAGCAGAGTTTGAATGCAAAATGTAGGAATATCTTTTTCACAAGAAGCCTGGAGTTAACAAGCAACAGTAGCTTTAAGAAAGGATCGTAGAAGAGAAAAAACAAGCCACGGTTAAAACAAGTATTGTGCAGGAACAGGCCCTTCGGCCCTCCAAGCCCGTGCCGATCATGATGCTCTATCTCAACAAATAAAAAAATTTCCACCCTTACTCAGTCCGTATCCCTCTATTCCCTCCCTATTCATGCACCCATCCAGGTGCCTTTTAAATGTTGCTAATGTGCCTCCCTCCATCACTTCCTCTGGTAGCGCGTTCCAAGTACCCACCACTCTCTGCCTGAAGAGTTTCCCCCTCACACCTTGAACCTGTGCCCCCTTGTAATTGACTCTTCCACCCTGGGAAAAAGCCTCTGACTATCCAACATGTCTATGCCTCATAATTTTATCTCCTCTGTCAGGTCTCCCCTCAGCCTCCGTCTTTCCAGTGAAAACAATCCTAGTTTATTCAACCGCTCCTCATCGCCAACACCCTCAAGACCAGGCCAGATCCTGGTGCACCTGTGTGGAGTTTGCACATTCTCCCCGTCTGCGTGGGTTTCCTCCAGGTGCTCTGGTTTCCTCCCACAGTCCAGAGATGTGCGGGTTAGGTGGATTGGCCATGCTAAATTCCCCCTTAGTATCAGGGGAACTATCTAGGGCATGAGGTTATGTGGATAGGGCTTGGGTGGGATTGTGGTCAGTGCAGACTTGATGGGCCGAATGGCCTCCTTCTGCACTGTAGGATTCTATGATAACATCCTTGCCTGCTCATTAACCAGCTGAAAAATATTTTGGCAGAATTAATTTTGCAATAACGCATTGGTTTCAATTCAATAAACTAGCAATTCAGTACTCAATACTGAGATAGAAAAGGTAGGCTAATGGGGAGTTGTTTAGTTGTTTGTCCTTGTTATCTGTTGAATACCATCAGTCATCTTGTAAAGATAAAGGTTCGCGGAAAGGCTTTTGTTCTTCAAACTAAATTACTCATTTTGCATCAATTGTTCCATCAATCGCAAAGCAACAGTGGCACGCACACTAACAAATATAACAACCGATAAAAGATTGTTTTTTTCTGGCCAATTAAGCATGATCGGCTATAATATTCTATTAAGCATTCACTTACAAGATGTCAATGTTTCTTAAGTCCTTTAAGAAAAAGATTAATCACTGTGTTATGAAAACTATGATGTGGAGATGCCAGCATTGGACTGGGGTAAACACAGTAAGAGTGAAAACTTATGAAAACCAAGCAGTATTGACATAATAAGGGTGATGAGATTCCTCAAAACTAAACACTGATAGATTTTAGGGGAGTTTTACCAATTATGTTATACATAATACAAGAACCAGGTGATGCCATTTTCAAAATCCCTACAAACACTTTCTACAAAAATGGGTTGGAAAAAAATGTTAGAAAGCATGACCGTCAAGGAGAAGTCTAGGCTAAAGGTTTGGAGGCAGCAAACGGTGGCAGGTGGTGAGGTTGCTGGTTTCGGGACACCAGGCATGGAGACCATAGCTAGAAATCCAACAGTCAACTGGTCAAACAATCAGTGACCCACCATCAACGTCAGGGTATAGCTGGAGGTTTGGAGGCAGGGACAAATCTATATACATCAAGCTACAAAACTACTGAAAGATATGTCAACACAGCTCCCCACCCTCATGATCCTGTGGCCAACCTCTCCACTGAACTAAAGAACAGTCCTGCACAATGGTCAAAGGTTCACTAAAAAACAATCAGGCTAAACCCCTTTCGAAAGGGTTAATAGTCACACAAGTTTGCAAATCACACAAGCTGCGTTGGAAAAGAAAGTCTTCTTGTAAATTTCTCACAGATAAGCACCAAGGCCATTAGTCTGAGAAAATTCATTAAATCAGACATCTGAAACTGGAAAAAGGGAGTGATATCCAGACTCAAGCACAAGCTGGGACAATGATAACTTGTAGCAATGATGGATTAAGTCTTCATGCTGACTGGATATTGTAACAAAGCAAGCTAAGGTGATTGTGATTGGTTTTAATATCGGAATGGTGTGACCTTAAATCAATAACTCATAGATAAAGATAACTCCTAAAACATGATTGGTACATGCTAATTACTTGTAATCAAATTTGAAGCTATAACTGCTTGTGTATTTCTGAATTTTGCACTCTGACTAGTTACAGACTGTGGCCTGTGACTTTCCAGAGTCTGAGCTATATAACTTGCTTAAAACAGCTGTTTAAGAGAACTCTGTGACTTGGCCTGGTTACTTGAAGGGTAAAGTTGCAATCAATTAAAAGGTTGACGTCAAAGGCCGCATCACTTTCACATTATCTTGGATTTGAAATCCATGTTTGTTTCTCTGTTCACAATGAAACCCAATATGTAACACAAAAAATAGTTACAATGAGAATGCAGTGGGACACGCATCAACTTATGATGAGTTGCAGCTAAAGTCAATAACCTAGCAGTTTCACAAAGGTGCAGTAGTGAATTTATAAATGGTTTCTATCTTACTTTTTGGAGAGAGATTTGGGGCATGCACTCTTTCTGCTACATTCTCCTAAGCGCCCCTACTCCTTTCACATTTTATGTGCCTATAGAAGACTTTGAGATACCAACATAAAGGCATACAAATTGTAAAAGGCTGGTAAAAGGAATAGGGCCAATTAGGGACCAGAGGGAATTTAGACATAAGGCAGGGACATGGCTGAGGTATTAAATAAATGCGATGCATGTGTCTTTACCAAGGAAGCTGCCACCCAGGGAATGGTGAAAGAGGAGGTAACTCGGACATTTAAATGGTCTAAACCCGATAAGGACGTGGTATGGGATAGGCTGTCTGTAACTGAAGTCGATAAGGCGCCAGGACCAATGAGATGTATTCCAGGATACTGAGGGAAGAGAGAGTGGAAATTGCAGAGGCACTGGCCATAATTTTTCAGTCTTCCTTAGACTCAAGGGTGGTCCCTGAGGACTGGACATGAAGGCATTGAAGAGTGCAATAAAGATTCATGAGAATGATTCTAGGGGGTGAGAGGAACTTCGATTATGAAGGTAGGCTGGAGAAGCTAGGACCGTTTTCCTAGAGTCTAGAGAAGATTTGTTGGAGATATTCAAATGATGAGGGTGTCTGGTACAACAGGTGATCAAGAAGGCAAATGGGATGTTGGCCTATATCGCAATGGGGATAGAATATAAAAGCAGGGATGTCTTGATGCACCTGTACAGGGCATTGGTGAGGCCGCAGCTGGAATACTGTGTGCAGTATTGGTCCCCTTATATGAGGAAGGATATATTGGCATTGGAGGGAGCGCAGAGAAGGTTCACCAGGTTGATACCGGAGATGAGGGGTTTGGATTATGAAGAGAGGCTGAGGAGATTGGGTTTGTACTCGTTGGAGTTTAGAAGGATGAGGGGGGATCTTATGGAGACTTATAAGATAATGCGGGGGCTGGATAGGGTGGAGGCGGAGAGATTCTTTCCACTTAGTAAGGAAGTTAAAACTAGAGGACACGGCCTCAAAATAAAGGGGGGTCGGTTTAAGACAGAGTTGAGGAGGAACTTCTTCTCCCAGAGGGTGGTGAATCTCTGGAATTCTCTGCCCACTGAGGTGGTGGAGGCTACCTCGCTGAATATGTTTAAAGCGCGGATGGATGGATTCCTGATCGGTAAGGGAATTAAGGGTTATGGGGATCAGGCGGGTAAGTGGTACTGATCCACGTCAGATCAGCCATGATCTTATTGAATGGCGGGGCAGGCTCGAGGGGCTAGATGGCCTACTCCTGCTCCGATTTCTTATGTTTTTATGTTCTTATGTCTGGACGGAGGAGATGGGGAGAGGATGAGGGGGCACAGATTTAAAATGACAGAAGCAAAAGTGACACGAGGAAAAACCTTTTCACGCAGTGACTAGTTAAGGTCTGGAATGCACTTCCCAAGGGTGTGGTGGAGGCAGGTTCAATGGGGGCACTCAAAAGGTAATGAGACTGTTATCTGAAAAGGAAGAATGTGCAGGGAGAAGGCAGGAGAATGGCACTAAATGAATTGTTCATTCGGAGAGCCAGTACAGACACGATGGGCCAAACGGCCTCCTTCTGCAACCGTTCTGTGATGTTCCAGCAGCCGGTTGTGACTCAGTATTTGAAACCAAAACTAAGCCTTTGAAGCACATGCTTTGGCCGGAATTCCCTGGCCTCGCACACTCTGCTATCAGCGAGAACGGAGAATTTGGCAGCCAGACAAATCGCCATTCGCTGCAGCGGCGAGGTCGGGGAGTTCCAGGTCCATGTGTTCAAGTATTGAGATAAAAGTCGCAATTTTTTTTTAAATGACTTCTTTTGCACCTTAGGTGATCACCACAGAAGAACTGGCTTGAAAAATAATTACATAA
Organism: Mustelus asterias; assembly: GCF_964213995.1. Taxonomy (NCBI): domain Eukaryota; kingdom Metazoa; phylum Chordata; class Chondrichthyes; order Carcharhiniformes; family Triakidae; genus Mustelus; species Mustelus asterias. The sequence continues at coordinate 17,541,907 of NC_135813.1, forward strand.
CTTAGCACATATGGAAACCTTCTAAATCTGCACCAAGTACATGAACCATTAGAATGAATGAGAAAAATTTCCCATTACAATTCTGCCTATGTCTCAAATCTGTGCTGTTGAAATATGTGATCTCAATGTTCAACCCGTGTTTTCTGGAAAGAATTCGTCAGAGTCATCCACAGTCTCAGAATTCAGGAGTTATTTTGAGTGCCTTCACTGACAGCGCTAGTGTTTTCCAAATCCAGGTTAAACTGGTACATCCATCTATTCCTGGCTAGGTCTGTGTTTATTACCCACCCTCTAATTGCCCTTGAGAAAGTGGTGGTGAGCCGCTTTCTTGAAGTGCTGCAGCCCATGTGGCGTGGGTATGCTTGGCATTAGGGAGCTAATGCAGTGCAGCTAAACTGGTGTAGAATTCCATTCTACTTGGCGCCTTATTTTGAACACTCGGGCAGGTTCTCTCCTGCATTGTAGGGATTATTTAAACTCTGGAGTAACTTAACTGTTTGTTCAGTTTTTATCACATCCAAGCCAATGATATCCTCCCACCCAACCAAGATTTCTTAGGCATCACCTTCCAAACCTGTGACCTCTGCCACCTTGAAGGACAAGAGCAGTAGATGCACAAGGACACTGCTACCTGCAATTTCCCCACCTCCAAGCCACACACTATACCGGCTTGGAATTATATTGTTATTCCTTCATTGTCGCTGGGTGAAAATCTTGGAACTCCCTCCCTAACGCCACATGGGCTGCAGCACTTCAAGAAAGCGGCTCACCACCACTTTCTCAAGGGCAATTAGAGGATGGGTAATAAACACAGACCTAGCCAACGATACCCACATCCTGTGCAATGGGAATAAAAAAAAAGTCTTGCCGCGATGTTTGCTCACTACCACCTTCTCCAGGGCTGAGAGCTGCTGGCCTTGCCAGTGATGTACACATACCAGGAACGAATAAAAAAAAAGAGAGGTAATTTTTAAGGAGGGTTCTGAAGAAAGAGTATGTGAGGTGGGGAGATGGAGAGGTTTAGAACTGCAATTCAGTTTGCACAGTTTGTGCCCCAGAAGGTTGAACCCACAGCAGCCAATGGCAGAGCAAAGGCAACATAGAATGCATGAGGACAGAGTTGGAAAAACACAAATTCTCAAAGGATTGTAGGGCTAATGGTGGCTGGGGAAGTAAAAAGGGGTGACGCCATGGTGGATTTGAATATTAGGATGACAATTTCAACACAGATATTCATGGATCCAATGTGCATGAACATGCAGTGGAAAGGAGTGAATGGAATGTGTTGCAGGTTAGAGGTTGCAGAGGCACAGTGGTTAGCACTGCTGCCTCACAGTGCCAGGGACCCGGTTCTATTTCCACCTCGGGTGGCTGTCTGTGTGGAGTCTGCACATTCCTCCCATGTCTAAGTGGGATTCTTCTGGGCGCTCCTGCTTCCTCCCAAAGATTTTTGAACCAACGACAATGAAGGAATAATTATATAATTCTCAGTCAGGATAGTATGTAGCTTGGGGGAGGGGAACTTACAGGTGGGAGTGTCTGTCCTTGTGCATCTGCTGCTCTTGTCCTCCCACAGATTTGCTATGCTAAATTGCCCCTTTGTGTCAGGGTGGTTTAGTAGGGTAAATATTTGGGGTTACAGGTATAGGGCCTGGGTGGGATTGTTGTTGATGCAGGCTTGATGGGCTGAATGGCCTCCTTCCGCACTGTAGAGATTCAATGATTGTATTCTAGAATAAGAGCAGGAGGTGCCTGGATGAGCCCAAATACATGGTGGGTGAAGGTGAGGCAGCAGACAGGAGATCACTGCAATAGTGCACATAATTAACATACACATCATAGAATCCCTACAGTGCAGAAGGAGGCCCTTCGGCCCATCGGGTCTGCACCGACCACAATTCCACCCAGGCCCTATTCCCGCAACCCCACACACTTACCCTGCTAATCTCCCTGACACTAGGGTCAATTTAGCATGGCCGAGCAACCTAACCCGCACATAAGAACATATGAAATAGGAGCAGGAGTAGGCCATCTAGCCCCTCGAGCCTGCCCCGCCATTCAACAAGATCATGGCTGATCTGTAGTGGATCTGTTCCACTTACCCGCCTGATCCCTATAACCCCTAATTCCCTTACAGATCAGGAATCCATCTATCCGTGATTTAAACATATTCAACGAGGATTTAAACATATTCAACATCTTGGAGTGTGGGAGGAAACTGGAGCACCCGGAGGAAACCCACGCAGATACAAGGAGAATGTGCAAACTCCACACAGACAGTGACCCAAGGCCGGAATTGAACCCGGGTCCCTGGTGCTGAGAGGCAGCAGCGCTAATCACTGTGCCACCATGCAGTTATATCCGAGTTATTGGGAAATTATCTTTACCTGTAACTCATCACTGCCAATTACTCTGCAAATAATGTAGATGAACAGAAGCAAAATAGCCACATAATGGATATGGTTCCATTTTTGAGAAGCAAGTTGAGAAATCAGTATCTAAGCCATGAAGTTCTCTGTCCTTCTTTCTGAAAATAAAATTCAGAAGTGTGCATTCTGATGGAGTCATGAATGTTCCCGAGAGTAACACGAGAGTAAAATCACACTTACTGCCCAGGTTTTTGAGAGTCTGAATATTGGCGCACTTTGTAGACCTGAGACCACGGCCATGAGGGAATGAAGGTTATTCAATTCGAGCAACTTCTGGAAACAAGGACAAAATAAATACAATCAGCGCTGCAACATCTTCTCCGGAGGAAGGGCAAAACAAGCAAGCTGGCCGGCTCAAATACAAGTCAGTTATCTTAACATGCCACCTCAGCACAGAATACTTTTTAAGTTAAAGTTTATTTATTAGTGTCGCAAGTAGGCTTACATTAACACTGCAATGAAGTTACTGTGAAAATCCCCTAGTCGCGACACTCCGGCGCCTGTTCGGGTACACCGAGGGAGAATTTAGCATGGCCAATGCACCCTAACCAGCACGTCTTTCGGACTGTGGGAAGAAACCGAAACACTCGGAGGTAACCCACACAGACATGAGGAGAATGTGCAAACTCGACACACAGTCAGCTGAGGCTGGCATTGAACCCGGGTCCCTGGTGCTGTGAGGCAGCAGTGCTAATCACTGTGCCACTGTACCGAATTGTTTGGGCAATTATGAGGGGAAACGTACATGAGATCAGGGATGGACAAACAACGAGAGGAATTGCAGGATTTGTAATCAAGAGTAAGGATTTGGAATTCAATTCGTTACGGGACAGGACACGAGTAATGGACCAACAAAACAATATCGAAGTGACAGTGTTTTGGATAATACTGACGTGGCGACTGTTCCATCTGCACGGGGCGGCACGGTAGCACAGTGGTTAGGGGCGGCACGGTAGCACAGTGGTTAGGGGCGGCACGGTAGCACAGTGGTTAGGGGCGGCACGGTAGCACAGTGGTTAGGGGCGGCACGGTAGCACAGTGGTTAGGGGCGGCACGGTAGCACAGTGGTTAGCACTGCTGCTTCACAGCTCCAGGGACCTGGGTTCGATTCCCGGCTTGGGTCACTGTCTGTGTGGAGTTTGCACATTCTCCTCGTGTCTGCGTGGGTTTCGTCCGGGTGCTCTGGTTTCCTCCCACAGTTCAAAGATGCACGGGTTAGGTTGATTGGCCATGCTAAAATTGCCCTTGGTGTCCTGGGATGCGTAGGTTAGAGGGATTAGTGGGTAAATATGTAAGGATGTGGGGATAGGGCCTGGGTGGGATTGTGGTCGGTGCAGACTCGATGGGCTGAATGGCCTCTTTCTGTGCTGTAGGGTTTCTAAGTGCAGAGGAACCAATCAGAAGGGGGGGGTGTCACCCTGCTGAGCTCAGGTTTCTGTTCCAGAACCTTCTCGGGAGCTGACTGCCGCCATGAGGCTGCAAGCCTCTGCATTGTTAGTTGTATGTAAATAAACATTGCAATTGCTCTTTACCTAACTGGTGAAAAGGAGTTATTACTGAAGATTGGGATGGAGGATAAGCATTTCAGTGTATCTAAGGGTGAGGCGCATGCCGAGTAGTTCGAAGTGGGTGATCTTGTTGAGGGATAGGATATGGAAACTCCACTCGGGGTCAAAGCAGGAGATCAAACTTGCTCTCTCCATTGTTCAGCTCAAACGAGCAGCCAGTGGTTAGAGTAGAGCTTTTGATAGGCTAAAGAAACAAATCTATCTTTACACCCACGCTGTTGTTTTTACCCTTTGGGGAATAGTGGGGAAGTGGTGGAAGGATTCCCGGGCTGACTATTGGTCTGCTGAACCACGTTGAATGCTCCTTCAGGCCAACAGGTTGTGGTGTTGAACTCGAACCAGGAGCGTCAGGTCCAGCTATCAGGATGCCAACACTGTGCCACAAGGCTCATCTTTGAAGGAAATGAATAAGATGGTTCCCCAATGTTCAATGTTAGGTGAGTTCATAATGTAATTTCATAGTTCATTTTAGTGCACCTGACTGGCTTTGCTCTTGAATCAATTGGAATAAAACAGGTCATTGGCTCTGTGGGTGTAAATGGGTGCGGTTCTCGCACTTTGAATAGAATTACATTGCAAATGTACCAAAATACTCTGACACATCAGCGAGGAATTTCTTACCTTAGCTAGTTTTATAAAATGGCTCAGTATTTCTGCTCTTATTTTCAAAGTCTGGGCGGTCAGGATCTCTCGAACAATCCAGAAACTGACCTGTGGGGGAATGCAGAAAGTTTAGCCATGTTTGAGATTTCTGGAAATGTGTCTGATCTGGCGCTGTGGAGGGCTCTATTGTGAGGAAACCTCCAAGTTATAGACACTTCCTCTATGTGGTCATCTTGCAGTAACGCTGGCGGGGCTGATGAAGGGGTGCACGGTGTACATTACTACATCCTTTGTGCTGAAGGTCTGAGGATGGAAGGGCCTAAAAAAGGCTTGTTCAACACTTGGCCCCGAAACCACATTTCAAAATGGCGGTCAGTTGAAATGTAGGATTCCTCAATGACCTGCTCCTCCAATCACAGGCTGTTTCTCTCCCTCGTTTGTCGCTGGTAGACTCACTTGTGTGAGAACACCAATCTGTGAGTAGAGAAGCATCGAACACCAGGCAGTGAGTTTAGGTCCTGGGAGCCGAGAATCGGGGCCCAGGCGGTGGAAATGCCGGGGCGTGAGGTCCAAGGGGAGGGACAGCAAGAGGCCAAGAGAGAGGGTTTATTTATTTATTTTTAATTAGTGCCACAAGTAGGCTTACATTAACACTGCAATGAAATTACTGAAAATCTCCTAATCGCCACACTCTGGCACCTGTTCAGGTGCACTGAGGGAGAATTTAGCATGGCCAATACACCTTACCAGCACATCTTTTGGACTGTGGGAGGAAACCGGAGCACCTGCAGAAAACCCACACAGATAGGGGAGAACGTGCAGACTCCACACAGACAGTGACCCAAACTGGGAATCGAACCTGGGTCCCTGGCACTGTGAGGCAGCAGTGCTAACCACTGTGCCACCATGCCGCCCTATGGGGGTGGGGTGGGGGGGGGGAATTGATTGACATGCACAAGTGCTTTGGCCATTTTTATTATTTACTCTTTTTTGAAACTAAACTATTGCGATGGCATTGCTTTCCCCCCCCACCAAATCCAGTTCAAAGTTGTTCAAGAGCCAAAATGGAAACGTGCCCTCCTCATCCACAAGTGAAAAGGTTAGACAGTCAAAGTTAGCACTGCTGCCTCAGAGCTCCAGGGATCCGGGTTCGATTCCCAACTTGGATCACTGTCTGTGCGGGGTCTGCACCTTCTCCCTGTGTCTGCGTGGGTTTCCTCTGGGTGCCCCAGTTTCCCCTCACACTCCAAAAGATGTGCGGGTTAAGTGGATCGGCCGTGCTAAATTGCCCCTTAGTGTTAGGGGGGTTAGGGATTACTGGGGTAAATGTGTGGGGTTACAGGGAAATGGGGCTTGTGTCGGTGCAGGCCCGATGGGCCAAATGGCCTCCTTCTACACTGGAGGGATTCTATGATTCTATAATTCTATTCTAAAACAAGAGAGTTTACACAAGCTTTCTTCTAAAGGTGAAGGAAATGAGTGTGAACGGGCAGAGAGCTGTGAATACAATCAGCATTTACACAGATCCAATACCAATCCGTGCTAGCATGAAAATTAGGCTAATTTTGGAAACGTTCTGATTGTGGAATTCACATAGCATCCAATTTGTCAGCACCGTCAAACTGAGATTTAGAATTTATTATACTCTCACTCTCTGACATTCGGCATAAATTGATAATTTAACATTAAGCTCTCTTTATAAACATGTACACTATGTTGCTTTAGTGCCATTACACTGTTTTCTCTGCAACGTATTTTTATGAATTAAACTATAGCGATGATCAGAATGCTGATGGGCTGTGGTATATTTGGGGGCTATGGTGATGGAGGTTAATTCGGACAAGCTGTCAGTTGGCAGTAAATGTGATCCATTAACTTGCATCTCAGCCTTTCCACAGTTATCTGGCTGTGCTTAGTTAAAGAGCGTGTGGTGAACCACTGTAGTATTGTCTGTTTGTGTGATATGCCTGGACACGCCCCTGCTGCCTCAATCCGGGACTCCGCCCTTCTCTGGGTATAAAGGCGACTGCTCTCCGCCCCTTTGCCTCAGTTCGGATTAGCTATCGGTTCGGGTGTGCTCCAATTCTTTCGTAAATAAAAGCCTGTTATTTCGCAACAACGAGTCTTTGCATAATCAATGGTGCATCAGAGCGTAAACAATAATTCCAGGAAACGTCAGTGAAGGAAGACCACTCATTCCATAACCTCAGCAGAACAGTGTCCCCATGGGCGAATTACCTACCAAAGCATTCAACTGCCGGACAATTTAGCATGGCCAATCCACCTAACCCGCACACCTTTGTACTACGGGAGGGAACCGGAGCACTCGGAGGAAACCCACGAAGACACGGGGAGAACGTGCAAACTCCACACAGACAGTGACCCAAGACAGGAGTTGAACCCAGGTCCCTGGCGCTGTGAGGCAGTAGCGCTAACCACTATGCCGCCGTGCCGCCCACCCCAACCCTCCAGTTATCGTCAAACGGCCAATACAACTGAAGCTCAAATTCTCATTCTAATATTTAAATTGTCAACCCACTTTTTTTCGGAGAGGTCAACCACCCGCCCATTTCTGTTAAAACCGGATTCGAGTTGGGACTCGGATTTTTTTAAACACTATAATTCCACCTGACTCAGTCACCAGGTGTGACAAGTGGCTTCGGGGGAGGGCTTGCTTTATTTAAACGCCCAGTTTAGAAGTCAGGCCTCAGGACAAATCTAAATTCGTAACAAAACAATGAAGAGAGAACTGAAATTCCCCGGACACGTGTCTCAGACATCAGAGACATGTCACCTCCTTAAAATGACCAATCAGAAACAAACAATTCACACGCGTGTGCTCGTGAATAGGAAATCAATTCATAAAGCAGGGAACGGATTTCCTTATCGACTTCCTCCTTTTCCTGGCCGATTTACCTCACACGTGCAGGACATTAAAATTAACTGCAAGATATTGTACACTGTCCCAAAGGCGCTGCAGTACGTACTTGATTAAACCGTCTTGTAAATGCAACAATATTTGGTGCCAGGATATGTTTGTCTTTCTTATTCCAACCACAGCTAGTCAGTTCCTGGAAATTAAAAGATCAGACAGAATCAATAACAATTTAAACACTCATAGAATCCTTACAGTTCAGAAAAAGGCCATTCGGCCCATCAAGTCTGTACCGACCATAATCCCACCCAAGCCCTATTCCTGCACATCTATCCCCACCAACACCAGGGTCAATTTATTTGATTTGATTTATTGTCACATGTATTAATATACAGTGAAAAATATTGTTTCTTGCGTGCTATACAAAGCATACCCTTCATAGAGAAGGAAACGAGAGCGCGCAGAATGTAGTGTTATAGTCATAGCTAGGGTGTAGAGAAAGATCAACTTAATGCAAGGTAGGTCCATTCAAAAGTCTGACGGCAGCAGGGAAGAAGCTGTTCTTGAGTCGGTTGGTACGTGACCTCAGACTTTTGCATCTTTTTCCCGACAGAAGAAGGTGGAAGAGAGAATGTCCGGGATGCGTGGGGTCCTTAATTATGCTGGCTGCTTTGCCGAGGCAGTGGGAAGTGTAGACAGAGTTAATGGATGGGAGGCTGGTTTGTGTGATGGACTGGGCTACATTCACGACTGTTTGTAGTTTCTTGCGGTCTTGGGCAGAGCAGGAGCCATACCAAACTGTGATACAATCAAAAAGAATGCTTTCTATGGTGCATCTGTAAAAGCCAATCCACCTAACCCACACATCTTTGGACTCTGGGAGGAAACCCACATGAACATTTCATCAATATTTCAGGAAGACAAGAGTAGAGATAGCTCAGAGTTGGAGCAGCTACATCTATTGTAAACTGGCTGTGTCAACTTGGTCAACTTAACTGCAATAAATCTTCGGAGGCAGAAGTCCCTTCACCATAATCCCTTTATCTACAATTCCAACAGCAGTACAGAGTGCTATCAGTCAGCTGCCTACCTTCAGGAGCGCCAGAGGAACTGAACGCCCCGGTTAAATGCAAGGAAAAGACTCCCTGAATGGTCCATCAATTGACTTCTTAATCAGAGAGTTCATACTCCAATAGGCCAACCTTAATGACCTGATTGAAGTCATTACATTAACCAAGAACTAGGGTTAGGATTAGCTACTGACATTAGTGCAAGCAGAGCACACTGTGCTTGTGCAAAGAACCCACAGTGGCATTTTCACACTACTGGAAGCCCACTGTGTTTATTAATGCCCTTAGACAGCATTGATAATGATCTGCAAATCAATGCCCCAACAGCTCATCTCTTTTTCTGCCGTTACTTTGGAACTACATTCAAAACAGAGGACATATTTGGGATTGTCTTTCTTCACACCAATTAGAATTTGAGAAAGTATTTTGTTTGGACTCGCTGGCTGTAGATATAAAAGTCCGAAATGTTAAATTGAAGCAGGATTATATTGCTCGATGCCTCTTGCGATGTCCTGAAAAAGCAACACGGAAGTGGCGAAAGAGAGATATTAGAAAGCACATAGACTTTGTCCACCGGATTACGGAGCTCAGATCAAAAACCTTTGCTCATCTTATTCATAGAATCCCTACAGTTAAGAGAGAGGCCATTCAGCCCATCGAGTCTGCACCGACAATAATCCCACCCAGGCCCTATCCCTGTAACCCCACCTAGTTACCCTTCTAATCTCTCTGACACCAAACGGCAATTGAACATGACCAATCCACACATCTTTGGACTGTGGGAGGAAACTGGAGCATCTGGAGGAAACCCATGCAGACATGGGGAGAATGTGCAAACTCCACACCCGTCAGTGACCCAAGATCAGAATTGAACCCGGGTCCCTGGCGCTGTGAGGCAGTCGTGCTAACCACTGTGCCACCAAGTCCTCATTTCCTAACAATTCAGGGAGAGATAAAGGGAGCGGCAGAATTTCCCATGGTGCATTCGGAGCACAGCTCATGCTGCTGCCCAAAGCAAACCTCAGTGTCCCATTGACCTGGGGCACGTTGTGCACCCAGGAATTCCAATGAATTGTACATTTGGGGACCAGGCCAGCACAGCAACACCTCGAGCAGTTGGAGCTACGCTGACATTTGCAGAAACAACTTCAGAAACTATCCAAACTGATGACAGGAGTTATTTTTTCTTTCGCCACTTTAGGTTTTTTTTTGCATGGCACCATTGCTTACTCCTTCAGGTTGGGTGCTTAAATAAAATTTATAATTGATATTTATAATGCTCTTTGACATTGTGTTTACTTTCCAGAGGTTTCACGGAGAAGTGGTTATATAAAAAGCTTTCCTGACTACACTAACACAAGGAGTATACTGTGCTAGCGGTGACACTTTCACATTGCAAAATAGGCAGCCCTGGATGTACATCACTGCCCGTAACTAGGTACCATCATTTTTTATTCATCCGTGGGACACAGGCGTCGCTGGCTGGGCCAGCATTTGTTGCCCATCCCTAGCTGCCCTTGTTCAGAGGGCAGTTGAGAGTCAACCACATTGCTGTGGCTCTGGAGTCACATGTAGGCCAGACCAGGCAAGGATGGCAGATTTTCTTCCTTAAAAGGGCGTTAGTGAACCAGATGAGTTCTCCCGACAATGATTTCATGGTCATCAGTAGACTCGTAAATTCAATAAAAAAGAATTTCGGAATTAAGTTCTGCCATCGGCCAGGGCGGAATTCCGACCCGGGTTTCCAGAACATTAGTTGAGTTTCTGGATTAATAGCTCAGCAATAATACCACTGAATCATCGCTTTCCCATTTAACTTTATTTCCTTTATGTATAATCGCTATTCAACTTCAACTGTTGAAAGTATATTAGACACATTATTTTTGGCTTAAAAATCTTGCAAAGATATTTGCAGACCTTTTCCAGTGAAGTTGCATTAAAAAGTTATTTTGCCTAAGGATCCATTTCAAAGTTGCCTAATCTTTTTTTCTGAGAACAACCGAATCCGAACCGTTTAGCATCTCAAATGATGCCTCGCTGAACTCCCAATGAGATCCAAAGCAATATTGCTTTGGATGGTTGCTCATGGAATTGCAGTCGATTTTGTGTGCTGCTCTCAGTTACTAAGAATCAGCAGTACATAATGAATGGAAAGCTGGCACAAACTTACATTCCCACCATCAGCAGCACCCTGAAAGGAATTTGGGCTTCTAATGATACAAGGTTTCAAAGGAAAGATAGTCACGGGAGATATGGCAGGAGAGAAGAAAACCGTGCAAGTAAAAGGAGGAAAAGTTGCCAACTTGGGATGTAAAAAAAACAAGAATGTTCTAACTTTTTGCAGAAGTTTTCGTAGAATCCCTACAGTGCAGAAGGAACCCATCGGAGCCTTCACCGACAACAATCCCACCCAGTCCCTGTCGCTGTAATCCCACGTATTTACCCTGCTAATCCCCCTGACACTAATGGGCAATTTACCATGTCCAATCCACCTAACCTGCACATTTTTAGAGAACTACAAAAGGTCGTGAATGTAGCCCAATCCATCACGCAAACCAGCCTCCCATCCATTGACTCTGTCTACACTTCCCGCTGCCTCGGTAAAGCAGCCAGCATAATTAAGGACCCCACGCACTCCGGACATTCTTTCTTCCACCTTCTTCCTTCGGGAAAAAGATATAAAAATCTGAGGTCAAGTACCAACCAACTCAAGAACAGCTTCTTCCCTGCTGCTCTCAGACTTTTGAATGGACTTGCTTTACATTAAGTTGATCTTTCTCTACACCTTTCTCTATGACTGTAACACTGCATTCTGCACTCTCTCGTTTCCTTCTCTATGAACGGTATGCTTTGTCTGTATAGCGCGCAAGAAACAATACTTTTCACTGCATGTTAATACATGTGACAATAATAAATCGAATCAAAATCAAATCAGTGTGGGGGGAAACTGGAGCAGCTGGAGGAAACCCACACAGACATGGGGAGAACATGCAAATTCCACACAGAAAGTGACCCGAGGCTGGAATTGAACCTGGGTCCCTGGCGCTGTGAGGCAGCCACTGTGCCGCCCCAAAGTTTTGACGAAATTAGAGTTACAGATACATTAGCGATATGTTGACTGTTCTTGCATTTTTGTTTCATGAAAACTGTTTAACTTGAAGACTGTAAACAAGAAGTAATTTGTTAACTTGCACTGGCAATTAATAAGTGCCTCACACCTATTCAACTGGAGAGGCCACACGACAGCAGGTTATAGTCCAACAGGTTTATTTGAAATCACAAGCTTTCGGAGCAGTGCTCCTTCACCAAGCTTTGTTAGTAAAGCCAGCATTTAATTACCCATCCCTAACTACCCTTGAAAAGGTGCTGCTGAGCTGCTGCAGTCCATGTGGTGTCGGTCCACCCATAATGCTGTCAGAGAGGGGGGTTCCAGGATATGTTTCAGTGATGATGAAACAACAGTGCTATTTGTTCCAGGTCAGCATGGTGTGTGACTTAGCAGAGATCCTGGTGGTAATGGAGTTCCTCTTTGCTGCTGCCTTTATTCTTATTGGTGATGAGGGCGGCCTGCATTTTACCTGCATTGCAATGGGGGAACTGCTCAAAACCTAATAAAGTCTTTCTATGCATCAGAACTATGAAACGTAGTCGTCAAAATTAGTTACTGTCACAGATGCATAAGAGGAACAATTGTAGCTGATGCGTGCTTAAGACTGAGGCTGAAGTTTACTGTCTAAAAGTTGTTTAACTCTTATTGGCACCAACTATATAATCCTGAACATTTCCGTCTTTCTTTGATTCTGTAGGAGGAAGATCATTTAGATCCGAAACGTTAACTCTGTTTCTCTCTCCACAGATGCTGCCTGACCTGCTGAGTTTATCCAGCATTTTCTGATTTTGTTTCATGTTTCCAGCATGTGCAGTATTTTGCTTTTGCAATGACACATTGACCAGCTGTGTAAATACTTCTTCACGAGCACGCCTTGTACTCACGCATATTAAAATACCACCTAGAAGCTTTCATGGCTCTCTCCAACTGCTTGCCGAGTCACAGTTGCTTCTTTCCATTCTGAAACTGGAGCACACCTTTGACATTTAACTGAACTACTCTGGACTAAATACATCAATACAGCGGGCAGGACAAAGGAAAATGAGTATCTATGAGCAATTGATTTTTTTTTGTTACTAGGCAAAGTATGACCTTTATTGACAAAGAAAAGCAATAAATAGATTACCAACAAAATGCAGTCAGACTGACACTAGTTTGTAAAGTTTAAAAGTTTATTATTAGTCACAAGTAAGGCTTACATTAACACTGCAATGAAGTTACTGTGAAATTCCCCTAGTCGCCACACCCCAGCCCCTATTTGGGTCAATGCACCTAACCAGCACTTCTTTCAGACTGTGGGAGGAAACCGGAGCACCCGAGGAAACCCACGCAGACACGGGGAGAATGTGTAAACCTCTACGCAGACAGTGACCCAAGCCGGGAATCGAACCCAGGTCCCTGCCGCTGTGAGGCAGCAGTGCTGACCACTCTGCCACCGTTTTGGCCGAAACAGCTCAAACAGACACTGATTGGACTCTGATCCACTGCTGAAATGTTGACTTTTATTAGGGCAGGAAATCATGTTAAATCAGCAGGGAATCCTATTAAACGCATTTACAGAATAAGCTCGTCATCCCCACAAACATCTGGCATTTTCGACATTTCGCAACTGCTCCACACTCGAAGCACTGTTGCGAGCTGCGCAGCTACATCAAAGGGCCCTTCCACTGATCCAAGGGCAGGAATTTCACCGCTCCTCCTGCCACAGGAATCAGAGCGGGCGAGGGGCGGATCACAGACAGGGCCGCTGACTCGCGTGGGATGTTATGGCTTTGGGACGAGTGAGGCCGTAAAATCCCACCCAGGAAGTCACAATGACAAATAACTAGACTTTAAGAGATAGAATACACCTGCTGTGTGTGAATTGCTAACTGTACATTCCTCCCACTCCCGCTGCAATTATACTCTCGGGAAGTCATTGCAGAGGAGTGCAAACCAGTTATTTCTTTTTTTGTGCGTCATTGTCCATCACCTTCCACTGCTAGAATATGAGCTTTTGTGAAGATCCATAGAATCCCTACAGTACAAGAGGAGGCCATTCGGCCCATCAAGTCTATACTGACCACAATCCCACACAGGCCCTATTCCCCAACCCCACACATTTACCCTGCTAATCCCCCTGACACTAAGGGGCAATTTAGCATAGAAACATAGAAAACTACAGCACAAAACAGGCCCTTCAGTTCCCACAAGTAGTGCCGAACATATCCCTACCTTTTAGGCCTACCTATAACCCTCCATCCTATTAAGTCCCATGTACTCATCCAGGAGTCTCTTAAAAGACCCTATTGAGTTTGCCTCCACCACCACTGACGGCAGCCGATTCCACTCGCCCACCACCCTCTGAAAAACTTACCCCTAACGTTTCCCCTGTACTTACCCCCCAGCACCTTAAACCTGTGTCCTCTCGTAGCAGCCATTTCCACCCTGGGAAAAAGCCTCTGAGAGTCCACCCGATCTATGCCTCTCAACATCTTATATACCTCTATTAGGTCTCCTCTCATCCTACGTCTCTCCAAGGAGAAAAGACCGAGCTCCCTCAGCCTATCCTCATAAGGCATGCCACTCAATCCAGGCAACATCCTTGTAAATCTCCTCTGCACCCTTTCAATCTTTTCCACATCCTTCCTGTAATGAGGCGACCAGAACTGAGCACAGTACTCCAAGTGGGGTCTGACGAGGGTCTTATATAGCTGCATCATTATCCCCGGACTCCTAAACTCAATCCCTCGATTGATAAAGGCCAGCACACCATACACCTTCTTAACCACCTCCTCCACCTGCGGGGCCGATTTTAGAGTCCTATGGACCCGGACCCCAAGGTCCTTCTGATCCTCTACCGTACTAAGAGTCTTTCCCTTTATATTGTACTCCTTCATCCCATTCGACCTGCCAAAATGGACAATTTGGCCAATCAACCTAACCTGCACATCTTTGGAGTGTGGGGGGGGGGGGGGGGGGGGGGGGGTAACCTGAGCACCCGGAAGAAACCCACGCAGACACGAGGAGAATGTGCAGACTCCGCACAGACAGTGACCCAAGGCTGGAATTGAACCTGGGTCCTTGGCACCGTGAAGCAGCAGTGCTAATCACTGTGCCACCATACCACCCAAATATAGATATAGTGCCGTTGTCTGTCTTTCTGGAAAGCAAGCACCTAAAGCCTGAAAAGCAGCAGTAACCATCTCTCCTGTTTACTCAGCTAGCTCTGTGATTTAAAAATTAAAAGCCTTGATTTTGATCAGCAAAGTGGCAACACTCACTGCTGACATCAAAGCAAGCTGCCCACAAAAAATCCAATGATCACCATGGCACAAATTTCATCTTTCCTGGCAGTTATTCCATTCTGGCACCAGCTTCAGGGATCTCTGGCCATCAGTAACAGTGATGTCACCAAGCAGACCAATCAGCCAATCACCAAGTCGAATTCCCACAAAGAGCAAAGCAGGGAGTGGAAAATGCATTTTCATCTTTCACTTTTTACATTCTATTTTTCTTACAGAAAGCAAAATAAAGCTTGGGGCATAAACATGGGATTAAGTCAGATGTTGAACAGTCATAAGCAAACTTAGGCACTATAAGCACCATTCGTGACCCCCCCCAATACTGAAACAGTCCACACCCAAATGCAACAGGACTTGGACAATATCCAAGCTTGGGCTGACATGTAACTTTCAAGCCATGCAAGTGTCAGGCAACGACCATTTCCAACAAGACAGAATCTTGCGGCACGGAATCAGGGCGGCACGGTAGCACAGTGGTTAGCACTGCTGCTTCACAGCTCCAGGATCCCGGGTTCGATTCCCGGCTCGGGTCACTGTCTGTGTGGAGTTTGCACATTCTCCTCGTGTCTGCGTGGGTTTCCTCCGGGTGCTCCGGTTTCCTCCCACAGTCCAAAGATGTGCAGGTTAGGTTGATTGACCATGCTAGAATTGCCCCTTAGTGTCCTGGGATGCGTAGGTTAGAGGGATTAGTGGGTAAATATCTGGGGGTAGGGCCTGGGTGGGATTGTGGTCGGTGCAGACTCGATGGGACGAATGGCCTCCTTCTGCATTGTAGGGTTTCTATGTTTCTAACCATTGCCCTTTGACATTCAATGGTATTACCATTGCTGAATCCCCCACCATCAACATCCTGGGGGTTACAATTGATAGGAAACTGAACCTGAATAGCCATATAAATACTGTGCCTACCAGAGCAGGTCAAAGGCTAGAAATCCTCTGGTGAGCAACTTACTTCCTGACTCCTCATTGCCCGTCCACAAAATACAACGGTGGCACAGTGGTTAGCACTGCTGCCTCATAGCGCCACGGACCTGGGTTTAATTCCAGCCTTGGGTGACTATGGAGTTCACACGTTCTCCCAATGTCTGCATGGGTTTCCTCTGGGTGATCCTTCTGCACTGTAGGAATTTTATTCCACAAGGCACTAGACAAGAGTGTAATGGAATACTCTCCCCTTGCCTGGCTGAATGGAACCATAGTCAAAAATACGGACAAATCTGACATGTGAAGGTATTGTGTTTTCCAAAATATAATATTATGTTCATGAATCACAGAGTCGATATGCAGGTGCAACGTGTAATAAAAAAAGCAAATGGGATGTTGGTATTTATTGCAAAGGGACTGGAGTATAAAAGTAGAGAAGGATTGTTGCAAATGTATTGGGTGCTAGCGAGACCACATCTGGAGTATTGTGTCCAGTTTTGGTCTCCTTATTTGAGGAAGGATGTGGTGGGATTGGAGGCAGTTCAGAGGAGGTTCACCAGATCGATTCCGGGGATGAAGGGGTTGACGTACGAGGAGAGATTAAACAGCTTGGGCTTGTAGTTGCTGGAGTTTAGAAGGAAGAGGGGGGATCTGATCGCGTATATAAAATACTAAACGGGATTGATAAAGTAAATGTAGACCAAATGTTTCCTCTTATGGGGCAATCTCGAACAAGAGGTCACAGGTATAGGTTGCAAGGCGGTAGATTTAACACTGAGATGAGGAGGAACTACTTCTCGCAGAGGGTGGTGAATTTGTGAAACTCGCTGCCCCATCGCGCGGTGGAGCCTGAATTGTTGAATGGTTTCAAGAAGGAGACAGATATATTTTTAATTTAAAAAGAGGATTAGGGGATATATCTATGATATGGGGAACTGGTGAAGAGATGGATTTGAGACCAGGGAGAGATCAGCCATGATCTGATTGAATGGTGGAGTAAGGCTCGAAGGGATGAATTTGCCTACTTCTGCTCCTAATTCCGACGTTCCTAACAAGACATTTGAGTGAACAAAATGACAAATTTTGAAGGGAGAAAATTATACCTATTGGAAACCTATTGGAAGTTTCTAAGGTCACAGAAAAGACTCAATCACAGGTGTCAGTTATGACAGCTGTTTGAGCCTAACAACATAGCGTTCACTGTGCTTCTGCATCACCGTGTCAAAAACCTGGAAATTCCCTACAATGGAATTGTTGGGAGTTTTATCACCACAGGAACTCGAGCCCATTGGCACCTCCCCAGAGCATCCAAAAATGAGCAATGAATGTGATCTTTCAAGCATAGCTCTCAGCCCTAGAACAGGAAGTAAATCCTACACAAAATCATTTGCCTGCTAAAATTTGGTTTACAAATAAATCCAAATATTTTCTGTTGGAATTGTCCCAGCACACATCACTTCACATCAACGGAATGTCCTGTCAAGTTATTCCCATGATGACACTTTCATCAAGATATTTAAAGCGACCGCTACTTTGATTTGGTTTGCCACATGTATTAATATGCAGTGAAAAGTATTGTTTCTTGTGGGCTATACAGACAAAGCATACCGTTCATAGAGAAGGAAACAAGAGCATGCAGAATGTAGTGTTACAGTCATAGCTAGGATGTAGAGAAAGATCAACTTAGTGTGAGGTAGGTCCATTCAAAAGTCTGACACCAGCAGGGAAGAAGCTGTTCTCCAGTCGGTTGGCACGTGACCTCAGACTTTTGTATCTTTTTCCCGACGGACAAAGGTGGAAGAGAGAATGTCCGGGATGCGTGGGGTCCTTAATTATGCTGGCTGCTTTGCTGAGGCAGCAGGAAGTGTAGACAGTCAACGGATGGGAGGCTGGTTTGCATGATGGATTGGGCTACATTCAGGACCTTTTGTAGTTCCTTGTGGTCTTGGGCACAGCAGGAGCCATACCAAGTTGATAAATATGTACCTGTCAGGCAGGGAGGAAGCAGACGTGTGAGGGAACCGTGGTTTACTAAGGAGGTTGAATCTCTTGTGAAGAGGAAGAAGGAGACTGATGTTAAGATGAGACGTGAAGGCTCAGTTAGGGCACTTGAGAGTTACAAGTTAGCCAGGAAGGACCTAAAGAAAGAGTTAAGAAGAGCCAGGAGGGGACATGAGAAGTCTTTGGCGGGTAGGATCAAGGAAAACCCTAAAGCTTTCTATAGGTATGTCAGGAGTAAAAGAATGACTAGGGTAAGATTAGGGCCAGTCAAGGACAGGAGTGGGAAGTTGTGCATGGAGTCTGAAGAGATAGGAGAGGCACTAAATGAATATTTTTCGTCGGTATTCACACTAGAGAGGGACAGTGTTGTTGAGGGGAGTACTGAGATGCAGGCTGTTGGACTGGATGGGATTGATGTTCATAAGGAGGAGGTGTTAGCAATTCTGGAAAGGGTAAAAATAGATAAGTCCCCTGGGCCGGATGGGATTTATCAGAGGATTCCCTGGGAGGCTAGAGAGGAGATTGCAGAGCCTTTGGCTTTGATATTTGGGTCGTCATTGTCTACAGGAACAGTGCCAGAAGACTGGAGGATAGCAAATGTTGTCCCCTTGTTCAAGAAGGGGAGTAGGGACAACCCTGGTAATTATAGACCGGTGAGCCTTACTTCTGTTGTGGGCAAAGTATTGGAAGGGATTATAAGAGATAGGATTTATAATCACCTAGAAAGGAATACTTTGATTAGGGATAGTCAGCACGGTTTTGTGAAGGGTAGGTCGTGCCTCACAAACCTTATTGAGTTCTTTGAGAAGGTGACCAAAGAGGTAGATGAGGGTAAAGCGGTTGATGTGGTGTATATGGATTTCAGCAAAGCGTTTGATAAGGTTCCCCATGCTAAGCTTTTGCAGAAAATACGGACACATGGGATTGAGGGTGATTTAGTGGTTTGGATCAGGAATTGGCTAGCTGTAAGAAAACAAAGGGTGGTGGTTGATGGGAAATATTCATCCTGGAGTTCAGTTACTAGTGGTGTACCGCAAGGATCTGTTTTGGGGCCACTGCTGTTTGTCATTTTTATTAATGACTTGGATGAGGGCGTGGAAGGATGGATTAGTAAATTTGCGGATGACACTAAAGTCGGTGGAGTTGTAGACAGTGCGGAGGGAAGTGGCAGGTTACAGAGGGACATAGATAAGCTGCAGAGCTGGGCTGAGAGGTGGCAAATGGAGTTTAATGCGGAAAAGTGTGAGGTGATTCACTTTGGAAGGAGTAACAGGAATACAGAGTACTGGGCTAATGGTAAGATACTTGGTAGTGTGGATGAACAGAGGGATCTGGGTGTCCATGTGCATAGATCCCTGAAAGTTGGCACCCAGGTTGATAGGGTTGTTAAGAAGGCAGACGGTGTGTTAGCTTTTATTGGTAGAGGGATTGAGTTTCGGAGCCAGGAGGTCATGCTGCAACTGTACAAAACTCTGGTGCGGCTGCATTTGGAGTATTGCGTGCAGTTCTGGTCGCCGTATTATAGGAAAGATGTGGAAGTGTTGGAAAGGGTGCAGAGGAGATTTACCAGGATGTTGCCTGGTATGGTGGGAAAATCGTATGAGGAAAGGCTGAGGGGCTTGAGGTTGTTTTCGTTAGAGAGAAGAAGGTTAAGAGGTGACTTAATAGAGGCATACAAGATGATCAGAGGATTAGATAGGGTGGATAGTGAGAGCCTTTTTCCTCGGATGGTGTTGGCTAGCACGAGGGGACATAGCTTTAAATTGAGGGGTGAGAAACATAGGATAGATGTTAGAGGTAGGTTCTTTACTCAGAGTAGTAAGGGCATGGAATGCCCTGCCTGCAGCAGTGGTGGACTCGTCAACGTTGAGAGCGTTCAAGTGGTTATTGGATAAACATATGGATGATATTGGAATAGTGTAGATTAGAATGGCTTTAGATTGGTACCACTGGTCGGTGCAACATCGAGGGCCGAAGGGCCTGTACTGCGCTGTAATGTTCTATGTTCTAAGTTGTGACACAACCAGAAAGAATACTTTCTACGGTGCATCTGTAAAAGTTGGAGAGAGTCGTAGCTGACATGTCAAATTTCCTTAGTCTTTTGAGAAAGTAGAGGCGTTGGTGGGCTTTCTTAACTGTAGGATCAGCATGCGGGGCCCAGGGTGTAGAGAAACATCAACTTAGTGCGAGGTAGCTCCATTCAAAAGTCAGATGGCAGCAGGAAGGAAGCTATCCTGGAGTCGGTTGGTATGTGACCTCAGACACATTAGACCATTGGAAATGTTAACCTTTATCCTAAAGTTCATGCTGTAGAGTTTCTGTACCCGTTCAAAATGCTGCAGCGACATAATACACCCGAGATGGTTCAGATGGCATTGAGCTCGTGATGGCATCAGGAAAGACCATCTGCTTCAGAATGGTTCCCCAAAACATGCATACCCAAAACTGTGTGAATTGTTAAGATAATCAAATTTACCGCCTTGGGTCCAACTAAACCTGGTCCAAGAATACACATAATGCTGATTACTATTGTTTTTCTTATAACGGTAGTAAATCTACTTAATTAAACTGGATCTGTTCACACATAATTGGCGAACTACCGTGGTTACATTCGCAGTTGGGTGGCCTTGGAGAGGGAACGCGCGATATCCACCGGCACGCTTCAGGCCTTTTTTTAATGTTCTGGGTACCCAGGTTCGAATCCTGCCATGGCTGATGGTGGAATTTTAATTCAATAAAATATATTTGGAATTTAGAATCTGATAATGACCATGAAACCATTGTCGATTATCAGAAAAACCCCATTTGGTTCACTAATGTCCTTTAGGGAAGGAAATCTGCCGTCCTTACCCGGTCTGGCCTACACCTGACTCCAGAGCCACAACAATGTGGTTGACTCTCAACTATCCTCTGAAATGGCCTCGCCAAGGGCAACTAGGGATGGACAATAAATGCTGACCAGCCAGCGACGCCCAGGTCCCATGAATGACTAAAAGAAAAATGACTGATGGACCTATAGGTTATCGCCCTTGGATGTGATATTTTGGTTTAATGAGTCAAGTTTCATTTTGATGTTTTATTTTAGTTACAGTGCCCCACTGGGGCCTGTCATCCCCCTGAGCATTTTTGTTTAATCTACTGATGATCGGTTTATTAAAAGAGTATAATTGGCTAACTATTTTGTTTCAGTAGTGGTATTTGTTCAGGGTGAATCTATGTTGCAACCTATGGATTGGCATTTTCAATACTCAAAATTAATTCAACAATGCAACATACAAAGGACAGATTGGTATCTGGCAGTAAGATCAGTCACCCTCTGAATACCTGGCTAAAAATTCCAAACGGACTAAAACCGACCTATGGTACAGAACCGGGTTCAATCGGAGGCTCCAGCCAAGAGGTGCAACTGGTTTTAGGGTCAGAGGAGGAAAGAATGTTTAAACAATCATGGCAGATCCCAGATCGAAAGAGAGGGACACAAATGTTATCTGCAAACGGAGGCATTACTTGCTCTGAATCTCACCTAGACCAGGACAAAACCTGTTGCTGACTGGCCTAATGTTCCAGTGCGGTTTTCTAACAGACATGTGGACTTCTCTGTAACGACGACAGAAAAAGTGGTCGTAACTCTTGGAATCAAGCCCCTTCGCTAACTCCAATGTATTTTTCTTTGAAAAACTGTTACTTCAGTTTAAGTTTATTTATTAATATCACAAGTAGGCTTACATTAACATTGCAATGAATTTACTGTGAAAATCTCCTAGTCGCCACACTGTTCAGGTACACTGAGGGAGAATTTAAGCAGTCTATCATTCCAGCTTCTGTTTTGATTATTGTCATGGAACCAGGATAATGCGTGCATGATTCCAGAACAAGCTTTGAAAATTAAAAAAAAAATCAGGGAGAAACCTGTTAAGGAAATTAAATGAAAATCATTCTGTTAACAGTTAAAAGACAAGCCACTCAAATGTACAAAGCCACATTCATGCACTTATTCCCTATTTTCTTTTCCAATTAGACTGCTACATTTTCTTCCCCCAATATTCTTGGGGGTACATTTTCTTCCATTTGATCCGTTCACCAAATTGGAAGTAGTCGGCTAAAAGTTAGATCAGACGGACTTGCGGCTTCTTTGGCAGGTCTGCACATGTGGAGCAGCTCCAGTCTACAGGGAGACTGGGGTTCCAGTGACTCTGTTTACTCTGCCTCTCTCTCCAGAGCCAAAGTAACTGGAAGTAATGAGTATGTAAATGTTAAGAAAGTGAGGCAGGTCAATGGTGTGACCGACTGCACAAAGTATCCTTATGCCAGTGAACTGCAGTGTAATCTATCTCAACCACCTCCCTAAGTTTTAGCTTCCACAAGCTTAACTTTGATTGGATTTCAATGTCTAAGACATTCATGCAGATGAGGAACAGTCTGGGCCTCCTGCCCAATGCATGCGACACTCCACTCAGTAACCAGAGCCTAAAATAATTCCCCTAACGGGTACCCGCTGCTTTCTTTCCTTCATGGCCAGACGTAGCTTGAACTCCCGCTATGTTCAACTTCAATGCACCTTTCATAGGGAACTCTGTCAAAGGAATTTTCTAACCCTTGGTACATATGGTCTACAACTCGCCACTTGGGACGTTACTTCCTCAAGAAACCTCTAGCAGTTTCACCCGCCAAGAATTTCCCCGTCTAAACCACGTTCACTGTCACTGATCAAATTTAGCTTCCTTCATTTCCCCAAGTGTTGCTGGAGTTGCCCAAACCAGGTTTGCCTCTTTTTTGGAATTAGCAGCACTTGAGTTTATTTAACTCAATCGAATAACGCAATAGCTAAGTTTTTAAACAATTTATAAATCTGTTACCTTTACCCACCCGCAATCATTACATTTTCCCCACATGTTGCATTTAAACCATAAACCTTATCAGATTATGGGGAGATGGTGATGTAGTCGTATCGTCACTGGACTAGTCATTCAGAGACCCGGGGTAACACTCTGGGGACCCGGGTTCGAATCCCCCGGGGTAGATGGTGAAATTTAAATTCAATAAAAGAAAATCTGGAATTAAAAGTGACCATGACATCATCGTCGTGAAAACCCATCTGGTTCACTAATGTCCTTTAGGGACGGAAATCTGCCGTCCCTATCCGTTTTGGTCTAAATGTGACTCCAGACCCGGCGCAAAACTCTTGGAGGGGCTGGGAATTTTCAGCTGCCATTCATCACGGGTGGAAATAGCAGAAAATCCCACCAGACAGTGGGAATGAGAATCTCAGCAATGAGGTGCCCGCCCTTTCATTTGAATATATTTGAAGGGTTTCCCCACTCTATGCTCCCCCAGGAAGGGGTTTAGCCACAGCTACTGCTAAACTGGAAGCTGCTGAGGGGAATCCACGGGGGTGCACAGGTAAATGCAACACCCAAGGGGAGAGAGACATGCCCAGGCAAGTGCACGAGAGAGAGAGGTTGCCCCTGTTGCTTATGTGTGTGTGTGTGTTGGGGGGGGGGGGGGGGGGGGGGGGGGTGGGGTGGGGGGGGGAGAATTATCCTTATGCTTGTGGAGTCCTCCTCCATGCCCGTGTCGATGGGGGATTGAGGGCAGAAGTTTATTTCTAAACGCAGATTGTGGCGCCCTTTAAAGATGGCGCATTGCTCTCTGTGGAGCCAATGTTGCTGGCTCTATCAGGCCACGATCTGCCAGAATGATGGCAGAAACCATGCCCCCAGATTCTCTATGCACAGAGAGAGAGAGAGAATCTGGAGAGAAAACTCAGCTGAGGATCTGGAGAGCTACACGCCAGTTTTCCCACTGAAACCCCTGACAAATTACTGAAAGATTCCGCACAATGTGTGGCTGCCCTTAATTGCATCCTGAAGTGGCTCAGGAAGCCACTCCGTTGAAGGGGAATGAGGGATGGGCAATGGCAGCGATGCCCATGATTGAATAAAAAGATGTCCCCATTTTAAAATGTTAGGTTATGAAAATGCTGTAAAGAATTCAGAAAAATCCTCACATTGGAGCCCCATCCCTTAATACTTTAAACTGATGCAACTTTGCCCCAAGTCTATCATATTCCAGCCTCTGCAAATGAATTGGAGGTTAATTGCAGAGTTAAAATACTCCGTTTCAAATGTGTAGGGTTAACTTTTGGGAAGATAATACAGTGAGATATCAAACTTGAATGTTAACATTTCTGGCATGAACTGATGATGTTAAAAAGAGAAGAATGTTCCCCTTCATGTGAAGTGACCTCTGTGGTTTCACCACATGTAGTAAATCACTGACGATTTTGAAAGTCAGTGAAAATTGGAACTGCGTAGGTATAATAAACTCCAGGAGTCGGCTGTGAAGGAACTGGGCTTTTATTGCCCAACATGAAAATAAACAATAACCACAGGCCTGGGGTGAACACAACAAATCCCAACCAGGACTAAAAGGTTAATGGACCCTCTTGGGGTCTTGCTTTATACAGGTCTTGGTATACGAGCTCCACCTGGTTGGCTCATTATCAATCCCCAGGGAGCTCATATTCAAAAAGTTAAAGTTAAAATTTTACATTAAAGTTTATTTATTAGTCACGAGTAGGCTTACATTGGGCGGCACGGTGGCACAGTGGTTAGCACTGCTGCCTCACCGCTCCAGGGACCTGGGTTCGATTCCCGGCTTGGGTCACTGTGTGTGTGGAGTTTGCACGTTCTCCCTGTGTCTGCGTGGGTTTCCTCCGGGTGCTCCGGTTTCCTCCCACCGTCCAAAGATGTGCGGGTTAGGTACATTGGCCATGCTAAGTTGCCCCTTCGCGTGCTGGGATGCGTAGGTTAGAGGGATTAGCGGGGTAAATATGTGGTTACAGGGATAGGACCTGGGTGGGATTGTTGTCGGTGTGGACTCGATGGGCTGAATAGCCTCCTTCTGCATTGTAGGATTTCTATGATTCTAGACATTAACTCTGCAATGAAGTTACTGTGAAAATCCCCTAGTCGCCACACTCCGGGGCCTGTTCAGGTATACTGAAGGAGAATTTATCATGGCTAATTCACCTAACCAGCACATCTTTCGGACTGTGGGCGAAAACCGGAGCACCCGGAGGAAACCCACGCAGACACGGGGAGAATGTGCAAACTCCACACAGACAGTGACCCAAGCCGGGAGTCGAACATGGGTTCCTGGCGCTGTGAGGCAGCCATGCTAACCACCATGCCACCGTTCCGCCCAAACAAGCCCAACTAGGAGGTCAATTAGTGATTCCCCACGCAGATCATGGGGGTTATCACAATAGACAAAACCACAAGCTTCCTCAAACAATGAAATCATGGTGGAGTTCGCAATTAAGCTGGAGGCATACCTTTTTTGTTAAAAAAGTGGACAGGACTAATGACCATTTAGTTGTTTTAAAGTTTAACATATTTCGCTCAACATTGCACATGTCCATGTTACACAGCAATACTGACAGCAGCCTTGGACCATGTTATCTATTCTCTCCTTTGGGGACTGACTGTGGCCCAAGGAGAGTGAATAAGTAATCTTTTGGATAGTTCACGTAACTGCCAAAACCCATCAAAACTTGGCTCAGATGCTCTATAAATCTGTCGAAACCTGACAGTATTGTCTTGTTGTGATAACGCTCCTTATTCTGCATTATAATAGCTAGTGGATGCTTCTGTGCTGAACATTGATACATAGCGAACATTTCCTCACAAGCTACACATTCTACAATCAAGAATGAAAGCCCCTCACCACTGGGTCGGGAATATTATTGGCTAGATATTCCATTCTGAACGAAAAAGTCGTATAATGTCCCAACATCTAGACTGAAAACAGATTTTTTGATATTTTATGCAGACATAAAAGTTAACCAACTTATCTGTACGTTATCCAACATTGATGTCTGTGCTTTGGAATGTTTATAAACTCAGAGCCCCGAATCCTTGATCCACAGGAGAGTTGGAAAATTCAGCTGACTATTCTAACATCTGGCTGCTTTAGCCAAATAAACCATTACAATCAATACAGACTGATCCATAATTCAAATTCGAATCACTTTAAATTAAAGTTGGGTGGCCATCAGATCTTACAATAACAGCGAGCGTACGGCTAACTCACTCCATCGTAAGTAGAATTTTCTTAGTCTGTTTAAGACTATTTTACAGGCCACTTTTCACTGAAAATGAAGGTTTAGTGCAATATTTTTTTTCTCTGCATTTGTCTTGAGCTCGGCACCACACGGCAAGCATGCAAAAAAAAATTACATCTTTCCTAAACATCTGTTATCCATCGAGGTCAAGTGGGTTTGCCTGCATTACTGAATTAATCTGACATTTTCACATGAAATTTACAGGACAAAAAATAGAAAATCTTGTTATCGGCCTTGTAATTTTGGAATACTTGGGGAGGATGTTCCGTAAAATAAATCGGGAGCCGGGCAATTCAGGAAAGACGTTAGAAAACATTCCATCACACAAACGGGTGGCAGAAGTGTGGGATTCTCTCCAAATACACACTGGATGGTCAATTCATAATGAGATTGCGAGCTTTTGTTCGCCCGGTACATTAAGGGAAATGGAGCCAGGGAAGGCGGATGGGGTTAGGATACAGATCAGCATCCCTACAGTGCAGAAGGAGGTCATTCGGCCAATCAAGCCCATGCCAACAACAATCCCATCCAGGCCCTATCCCCGTCACCCCTTGTATTTACCCTGCTAATCCCCCTGACACTAAGGGACAATTTAGCATGGTCAATCAACCTAACCCGCACGTCTTTGGACTGAGGGGGGAAACCGGAGCACCCGGAGGAACCCCGCGCAGACACAGGGAGAACATGCAAACTCCACCTGGAATTGAAACAAGGCCCCCTGGGCTCTGTGAGGCAGCAGTGCTAACCACTCTGCCACCGTGAGCCACGGTCTCACGAGATGGTAGCAAAGGCTCGAGGGGGTCAAATAGCCTGCTCCAGTCTCTATATTTCTGTACAATCAGTTTAAAGTTTATTCATCAGTGGCTTACATTAACACTCCAAAGAGATTACTGTGAAAATTTTGGATCCTCTATTGGAATTTGCAGTCCCATTTGTCAATAGAATCCCCATGGTGCAGGAGGAGGCCATTCAGCCCATCAAGCCAGCACTGACTCTCCAACAGAGCATCTCACCCAGGTTCACCACCCCCACCCCACCCCCCGCGCCCCGAGGGAGGGTGTGGAGATGGAGAAACCTAGGGAAGACTCAAGGTCTCCTGGAGTTCAGAGTAGCACCCGCAATGAATAAAAACCTTTTTGGGCTTCTACTTTGGGGCGGCACGGTCGCACAGTGGTTAGCACTGCTGCTTCGCAGCTCCAGGGACCTGGGGTCGATTCCAGGCTCGGGTCACTGTCTGTGTGGAGTTTGCACATTCTCCCCGGGTCTGCGTGGGTTTCCTCCCACAGTCCAAAGATGTGCGGGCTAGGTTGATTGGCCATTCTAGATTGCCCCTTAGTGTCCCGGGATGCATAGGTTAGAGGGTAAATATGTAGGGATATGTGGATAGGGCCTGGGTGGGATTGTGGTTGGTGCAGATTCGATGGGCCGAATGGCCTCTTTCTGCACTGTAGGATTCTATGATTCTACTAACTAACCTTGAATACTGTTCCTGGAGGATTTGACCTTCCATTCCTCTGTGTTTAGACAGTTGAGAGCTGATTTTATTTTAGATAATAAAAATTTAGAAGCGAAGATACAAAGAACTTATTTCCTCTGGTGCTGAATGCAAACCAAAGAGGCAAATTCTTCTCAGTGCTGGGCTATTTATGAATGAGCTCAAGGAGCACTTTTCCCACACAAAGGGTGGTGGAAACCTGGAATTCAATCCCAAGGTGGCACGGTGGCTCGCACTGCTGCCTCACAACACCAGGTCACAACCCAAGTTTGATTCCAATCTGTGTGGAGTTTATACATTTTTGCCATGTCTGCATGGGTTTCCTCCAGGTGCTCCGGTTTCCTCCCACCGTCCAAAGATGTACGGGTTAGGTTGGTTGGCCATGCTAAATTGCCCCTTAGTGCCAGGGAGGATTAGTGGGGTAAATACGTGGGGATAGGGCCAGGGTGCGATTGTTGTTGGTGCAGGCTCGATGGGCTGAATGGCCTCTTTCTGCACTGTAGGGATGCTATGAAATGACTGGGGATGATGGATTCATTGACATTTTCAAGTCAGGCATCGGTAGCTTTCTTTTATTAGGGAGGGTTCTGGAAGGTTGCAAATGGAGAGAAGGTACAGATCTAACTGAATAGCAAAACAGACATGAGGAGCTGAATGTCCTTCTATGTGCTTGTGTACCTAATGATAGATTGCGGTCATTCCGATCGCGGTTCGATAAGGAGGAATGTTTTTATTGGCTGGACAGTCTGTCTGCAGTCAAGCAGTTATCAAGAAGGAAAAAAAGGAGAAATGAACTTGCATTTATTTAGTGTCTTGTGTGGCTTCAGGAGTGCTTTACAACCAATGAAGTCCATTTCAAATGTAGTCACTGTTGTTCCCTTGCTGTTTTATCCAAGGTGAGATTGTGGAAACATCTTGATTTACAAGTACCATGAGCATGATTTCCTTCAAAGATTCTGCCAAGTTTACTTATTTGAAAAGTTGTTTTACTATGTTGGCAACATGTTCACTTAATTATCCCACCTCCTACTAACTATAATGACTTGTTATTCCACAGTAATTATTGAATTCATGGCTGGATTATAATTAAAAGCACCAATTTTTCAGTGATGCAACTCAGGAGCCTAGCGCACAGAGATTACTTTAAGTCATGCTAAGCTCTAACCCTGCAACATTAAACATATAAAATTTTAAATAGGATTTATAAATAGCCCTAATTTCATAGAACCATAGAATCCTACAGTGCAGAAGGGGGCCATTTGGCCCATCGAGTCTGCACCAACCACAATCCCACTCAGGCCCTAGCCCCATAACCCCATGCATTTACCCTTCCAGTCCCCCTGACACTAAGGGGCAATTTAGCATGGCCAATCCACCTAACCCACACATCT
This sequence comes from Mustelus asterias, assembly GCF_964213995.1. Taxonomy (NCBI): domain Eukaryota; kingdom Metazoa; phylum Chordata; class Chondrichthyes; order Carcharhiniformes; family Triakidae; genus Mustelus; species Mustelus asterias. The sequence continues at coordinate 17,570,781 of NC_135813.1, forward strand.
CTGGATTGTGGGAGGAAACCGGAGCACCCGGAGGAAACCCATGCAGACACGGGGAGACTCCGCAGTCAGATTTCCATTACCTCCCCTTCCAACGCAGCCCCCTCCCCAAAAAAAAATCCATTTCAAATCCCGTCTGTCGGAAAGTTGCTGCCTTGAGGATCCGAAATTATCAAACGAGTCGTGGAAAAAAAGATCAATGTGTTCTTTTTTTTGTCACAGTCTGTGGGACTACTGAAAGCAGTTTAATGATCCATGGCTATCTGCAATTCGATATACCTCTGATGAAGTGCAGCTGACAGGAATTAGCTTTCAAGTTTTGGATTAATTAGAAGGTACCACACCACAACTCCGCAGAGTCATTAGAATCTGGGCTACATGAGCCGCACACTTAAAGCACACGTTTTGACAATTATGTTTCTATACAGTTGCCAAAACAAAATCCATAGTGTCCATCGTTCAGCAGTAGGTTAATTCCCCCATTCTTACAGAAATAAAAATAGACCATAATCAGATGTTTGTTAAACAGGTGCTAGTGCCTTAGTAGAATTTCTTGTACCTCTCAGTTTGGGTGGATTTTGATTTTCCACCTTCAAATCATAGAATCCCTACAGTGCAAAAGGAGGCCATTCAGCCCATCGGGTCTGCACTGACAACAATCCCACCCAGTGTCTATCCCTCTAACCCCACATATTTACTCTAGCTAGTCCCCCCGTCACTAAGGGACAATCGAGCATGGCCAATCCACCTAACCTGCACATCGTTGGAAGGAAACCAGAGCACCTGGAGGACCCCACGCAGGCATGGAGAGAACAGGCAAACTCCACATGGACAGTCACCCAAGGCCAGAAGTGGACCAGGGTTCCTGGCGCTGTGAGGCAGCAGTTTTAACCACTGTGCCACCACTTGAGGCAGGTGGAGGCATTTAATCAGGCTAGGGGGTGCAGGGTGGGAACCCAACAACCTTTGCATCACCCATGATATTCCACCCTTGTTATCTAACGCTGTGAAGATTTCCAATGATCAGACTTCCCCTAAGCCCCCTTGGCTTGTTCAATGGTGGACACAGCAGGATGCCCAGAAATCAGTTTCAGGCCAGTGTGAATTTGCAGCGGGATCTTCTGCTGGTGCCCGGCATGGTGGTGCCCGGCATGTTGGGTCAGTAAACCTTCCGGAGGCCAGTGTGAACCTCAATTGGCATCCCATTAACGGGATGCAAACGAAGGCCTGATCCCTCATGCCAGATTCCCCTTGGTGCCAGTGGGAACACACGCTGGCATAAAACACATTGGGAATAACATGCCGTGCAGATGTCGCGACTCATCTGGACAATGCCTGGGGCTGCCTCCAGAGTTTCAGGATGGAGTCCATCCACAACCCTGGACAATGGAATAGCACAGCAATGGTGGGGCGGGGGGGGGGGGGGGGGGGAAAGAGAGAGAGAGAGAGAGAGAGAGAGAAGAAGAGGGGGAGCATCTGCAGGTGGATCTTCCAGATTCAGTGTCCTGGAGTGTGCCCATCTTTCAGATCCGTCTTCATTCTCAGGAAGACCACCAGAATTCTTCAATGGTAGGTCGGTAATGCTGGATGCCTTTTCAATATGGCGCCCAGACACTTTGGCAAACTACATGCCATCCAGGCCTGCCCCACCACTAAATACAGCACAAAATACCTGGGTGCATGATTAATGAGGTCAGGGCCTGAAGACTGGGTGCGTATTCCTGCTGGCCGCCACAGCGGGAAACTTTCCTGCCCCCACCATGGTAATTAATCGCAAATGGGAAAATTCCACCCAATGTATCAGAGTTCACGTCACTGGCCATAAAAATGGCGAATAAAATCTGGTTTCTGTATCACGATACACAAGATACAGATGACATGAGGTCATGTTGAACTGTTACACAACCTTCCGTTACAGCAGAGTTGGAATGTTTCCTTCAAGTACATTTTCATTTTATTAGCTTGTATATCTAGTGTTATGACAATTATTGTTTCGATTTTCTCAGTAGAAGGTTAATAATGATTAAGAATACAATATTTCAAAAGTAATTATAAAGAACAGTACAGCACAGGAACAGGCCCCTCGGCCCTCCAAGCCTGCGCTGATCACGTTGTCCTATCTAGATCACCCACTTATATCCCTCTATTCCCCATCTGTTCATGTGTCTATCCAGATAAGTCTTAAATGTCGCTAAACGTATCTGCCTCAGATTGCAGTGAGTTATAATACCAATGACATGTTTAGGTCATTCCAAGAGCGATTCGATTTTGGTGATCTCCAAAACATAACACCATGATACTATCTGAAGTCAGGAGCTTTCTGAACGTACTAAGTTGGTGCTGAAAAATGCTCATTAAATCTACATTAAACAAATGGAGATTAATTAAGAGAGATTGTAGTGGTTACCCATTGTAGTGTCCTTTAATTCTTACGGCTTCATCACCAACTGTGCCATCACCAACTGTGCCATCGGCGAATAATGTGATTGCTACAATGTTCCACTTGTTAAAGCATTAAAATAATTTACGGACTCTGTCCCACAACAGATTGCAGTAGAGGAATATGCACCTAAAGCTTCCTGTGTAAAGAGTTCTTTTTCCAATGTTTTCCATTTCAATTCTTTTATTGCCATTTTAGATTTGCCCTCTCTTGTTATTGTAGCACCAATGGCGCACCACCTACCTGATCACAATCTTTCATCGGCTCTGACGAAGAGTCATCTAGACTCGAAACATTGGTTCTATTCTCTCCCCACAGATGCTGTCAAATCTGCTGAGATTTTCCAGCATTTTCTGTTTTTGTTTCAGATTCCAGCATCCGCAGTATTTTGCTTTTATCACAATCTTTCATCATCTAGTTTAACAAAGCGCCAACATTTTAAAAATATCTTCAGAACTGTAACCTCATCTGATAACACTTCCCAAGAAGCTATGCGGCACAATTCCCATTTTGCTTTGTCCTTTGAGGGGGTGCCTTAAGCCAAGTTTAGTTATTAGTGTCGCAAGTAGGTTTACATTAATACTGCAATGAAGTTACTGTGAAAATCTCCTAGTCGCCACACTCCGGCGCCTGTTCGGGTACACTGAGCGAGAATTTAGCATGGTCAATGCACCTAACAAGCACATCTGTAGACTGTGGGAGGACACAGGAGGACCCAGAGGAAACCCACGCAAACACGGGGAGAACGTGCAGACTCCACACAGACAGTGACCCGAGCCGGGAATCGAACCCGGGTCTCTGCCGTTGTGAGGCAGCAGTGCTAACCACTGTGCCACTGGTCATAACATTCGAATTCTGCTCTAAGGTCATGTACCAGTTCAACATGACCTTGTTTCTTTTATATTTTGTGCATCGTGATTTGCAAACCAGATTCTATTCGCCATTTTATGGCCCTATCTTTTCCTATGTTCCAACAGTGACTACACATCGGAAGTACTTTGTGATGTCCCATGGTCACGAAATGCCACATATAAATGAAAGTTCTTTCCTTTCTTCCTTTGATTTACCTTGCTACCTTTCATGTCCTACACATTTCAGTGCAAGAACACTTAGCTCTTCTACGCGATTTACAACTTAAGGGATATCACTTTTCATACTCTTACTTTAAAGTGTATTTGCCATTATCTGCATGTGTCCTGCAGTCTTCTGTGAGTTTCACTACAGTGTGCAGTGTTTAAAGTCAAGAAGATGTACCACAGTTAGAAGGTAGCATATTGTTTATCAATAGTTGGAAAGGAAGGTAATGAAAACTAAAAAGTAAAGTTTATTTATTAGTCACAAGTAGGCTTACATTAACACCGCAATGAAGTTACTGCGAAATTCCCCCAGTCGCCACACTCCGGCGCCTGTTCGGGTGCACGGAGGGAGAATTTGGCCTGGCCAATGCACCTAACCAGCACGTCTTTCAGACAGAGGGGAAACCGAAGCACCCGGAGAAAACCCACGCAGACACGGGGAGAATGTGCAAGCTCCACACAGACAGTGACCCAAGCTGGGAATTGAAGCCAGGTCCCTGGCGCTGTGATGCAGCAGTGCTAACCACTGTGGCAAAGAGAAAATCGGAGTGAAAACGGAAGGCAGAATTGACAGCCAAAAAGATTTGTACTTTATTTGTGAAGAGTCATTACAAACAGCTACTCCTAACTTTGGGCAGGACTATAATATTAGGGTTTGCATTTGTGGCATTGTGTGAAGCAGAGGGAAAACACCAGCCCTGGGAGACCGGAATAGAACAGATGGTAGTGTAAACGTAAAACACCGATCTGGCTTACAAAACTTCTCCAGTTAAAAAAAGTGAAGAAATAGACAGGTAGCCTGGAGAGAATTCTGACTCCTGCGATCAACGTCAATCTTACAGTTCGGTACCACCACCAGGAGGTTACTGTATATTGAAAGAAAGATGAGCCAGGTAACTGTTCAATGACACAACGCCTACGGGTGCAGGCCGGAATTCTCCACGCTGTTCACACCCCACAGCTGCCGCCAGCGATAACGGAGAATTTGGCGCTCAGCCACACCTTTGTCCACTGCAGCGGGACCGGAGAATTCCAGCCGTGGTTTACCTTGTTCAATTTCTGGGCTGGAATTTTCCATGCTGGCAGGATTCCCAGGTCCCGCTGCAGTGAACAGAGATTTGGTTGAGCGCCAAATTCTACGTCCTCACTGGCAGCAACAGCAGGGTGTGAACGGTCGAATAATTCCGGCCCTGTTTTGGAAAGAAAGCCCAAAACGATGTGTGATGGGTGATTTTAACTTTTAACTTCCCCAATATAGACTGAGATTTCTTTAGTGTCAGGGACTTGGACGGGGCAGAGATTTTTCAGTGTGTCCAAGAGTGCTTCTTGAGGCAATATGTAGATCATCCAACTCGGGAAGGGGCTATCTTAGACCTGGTTCTGGGAAACGAACCTGGACAGGTGATTGGTGTCTCAGTGGGGGACCATTTTGGGAACAATGATCACAGTACAATAAGTTTCAAGATACTTGAAGAAAAGGACAGAAGTAGTCTCAGACTGAAAGTATAAAACTGGGGGAAGGCTAATGATGACAGTCTTAGGCAGGAGCTGGAGAATGTAGACTGGGGGCGGCTGTTTGAGGGCATATCCACATCTGATATATGGGAGTCTTTTAAAAGTCAGTTGTTAACAATTCAAGATAAGTATGTCCCTGTAAGAATGGAGGATAAAGATGGCAAGATTTGGGAACCCTGGATGACAACAGAGGTTGAGAGCTGAGTAAAAAAGGAGGCATACATAAATTTCAGGAAATTGAAAATGGATAAGGCTCTTGAGGAATACAAAGATAGCAGGAAAGAGCTTAAAACAGGGACTTAAGAGAGCAAAAAGAGGTTAAGAAATGTCCTTGGCAGGCAGGATTAAGGAGAATCACAAGGCTTTTAAAAAATATATATTTATTTATATATATATATATTATATAAATAAAAGGTCCTCAGCAAGTACTTTGCATCAGTATTCACAAAGGAGAAGGATGTGGTGGATGATGAGTGTAGAAAGGAGGATGTTGACATAAAAAGGGAGGAGGTATTGGAGGTTTTGAAAAACATAAAGGTGGACAAGTCCCCAGGGCCAGATGGGGTCTATCCCAGAATACTGAGAGGGGTAAGGGAAGAGACAGAGTTAATGTTTTGATTCCAACATGACTACTTCAGACCAACTTCGTGTACCGAAGTAGAATCATATCGGACTCAATATTAACGGTTTGTCTCTCCAATGATGCTGCCAGACCTCTTGAATTTTTCCAGCATTTTATGTTTTATTTCAGATCTCCAGCATCCAGTGGGCGGCACGGTAGCACAGTGGTTAGGGCGACACGGTAGCACAGTGGTTAGTACTGTTGCTTCATAGCTCCAGGGACCTGGGTTCGATTCCCGGCTTGGGACACTGTCTGTGTGGAGTTTGCACACTCTCCCCATGTCTGCGTGGGTTTCCTCCGGGTGCTCCCGTTTCCTCCCACAGTCCAAAGATGTGCGGGTTAGGTTGATTGGCCATGCTAAAAGATTGCCCCTAGTGTCCTGAGATGCGTAGGATAGAGGGATTAGTGGGTAAATATGTAGGAATATGGGGGTAGGGCCTGGGTGGGATTGTGGTCGGTGCAGACTCGATGGGCCAAATGGCCTCTTTCTGTACTGTAGGGTTTCTATGATTCTTTGATACCAGAAGGATGTTGATGCATTGGAAAGGGTGCAGAAGAGATCTACCAGGATGTTGCCTGGTTTGGAGGATATGGACTTTGAACAAACTTGGATTGTTTTCATTGGAGCGTCGGAGGATGAGGGGGCGCCCTGATATAGGTTTACAAGATGATGACTGGCTTGGATAGAATGGATAGTCAGAGTCTTTTTCCAAGGGTTGAAGGGTCAATTACTCGGGGCAGAGGTTGAAAGTGAGAGGGGAAAGTTTAAAAGAGATGTAAGGGGCAAGTTTTTCCACACAGAGGGTGGCGAATGCCTGGAACGCGCTGCCAGAGAAGGTGGTGGAAGCAGATTCTGCAACAATGTTCAAGAGGCATCTGGATAGATACATGAATAGGTAGGGAATACAGGACCACGTCGAGGCAAGAAAATATTAGATTAGAGAGACATCTGTGTTAGCACAGACTTGATGGGCCGAAGAGCCTGTTCCTGTGCTTTGTTCTAAAAACAGATAAGGAATTATGCTAAACCAAAAGCCGGAAGTTAACTATTAACTAATATCATGCTCAGAAGCAGCAAGTCTAGAAGTTCATTGATTGAGTTTTGTTCAGTCCCAAAACAATAGGTGGTGTGAATTCCACAAATGGTTTTGTCACAATATCTCCATTCCAGGGAGCACACTCGACCCAGGGTCATTTAATTAAGAACTTTCTGGAAACTTAAGGTAATTCTGAGTGGGTAAAGGAAATACAAAAGTCATCTGACTCATGGCAGTCACCTTAACAGTTTGCTTTATTGGTCCTTTTAAAACTTTAGTCAGTAATCTTCCACCAGTAAATACAAAGCTATTTTTTATAAAGCATGGCTTCATAACAACATGGTTATCACATGTGACCCCGTGATGAACTCCCGACCTCTTATTTACGCCATTACTAAAACTGCCTATTTTCACCTCTGTAACGTTGCCTAATTTCGGCTCAGCTGCTGAAATGCTCACCCATGCCTTTGTTACCTCCAGACCCGGCTACTCCAATGCTCTCCTGGCTGGGCTCCCACACCTTACCCTCCATCAACTTAACGCCATCCAAACTCCTTCTGCGCGTACCTTAACTTGCAACAAGTCCCTGTGCTCGCTGACCTACACTGACTCCCGGTCACACAACGTTTTGATTTGAAAATGATTTCCATCCTCGTTTTCAAATCCCTCACCCCTCTGTAATCTCCCCCAGCCCTGCAACCCTTCCAGATCTACGTCCTTCTCTAATTCTGACCTCTTGAGCTCTTTGATGTTAATCTCTTTAGCATAGCAGCCATGCCTTCAGTTGTCTGGGCCCGAGCCCTGGAATTCCCTTCCGACACTTCTCCACCTCTCGGTTTTGTTTCCCTTTTTAAAGGCAGTCCTCAAAAACTCTCTTTGACCAAGCTTTTGGCCATCTGACCTAATGCCTCCTTACATGGCTTGGCATTATACTTTGCTTCATAAAACTCCTGTGAAGCAACTTGGGGCATTTCATCACTTTAAAAGCATTATATAAATATATAGCTTGCTGTTTGTTCTAAACCCAATTCACCTGGAAACTACACTTGACCACAACTCGATGCGCACGAAGGTCATGAGAATTTTTTTAAAAGCACAAGAGCCGGACATTTTCCAGAGCTGAAATTTTCCAGAGCCCCGCAGCTCATCATTGGACAACAGTGGGATCTTCCAATCCCGCCAAGGTTCACAGTGCTTTGCATGGCCCGTCCATCCCGCTGCTGGGGAACTCACGGCAGGGGTCAACTTCAACGGGACAGGAAGATTTCACTGGGTGGGAAGGGCTGGAAAATCCTATCCAAGGTTTCTGGTAAAATATTGCTCTTATATGACAAAACTATAAAAACATGAGTACTCGGTTGGTATGATATTTAACTCATAATAGAAATGTCCAATTTCTTCCTGTGCCCCTCCTTTCCCCAGAAAGGATCAGTATAAAATGTTGCGTCTTACCTCTGGATATATGGCTTTAAATACTGGGACATCCATTAAAGTGATTTGACTCTGCAACACACAAAATTTAGTCATTTATTTTCAATCTCAACATTATTCCTGCAGTAGGCGTGTGAGACCATGCAGAAACTTCTAATACGTTACGTTAGATTTACACAAACTATGAGTAGAGGTTCTTTAGTGAAAATCATAAAACCCGTACAATGTAGAAGAGGCCATTTGGCCCATCGAGTCTGCACTGACTCGGACAGAGTATTTTACCCAGGCTCTCTCCCTCACCCTATCCCTATAACCCCACACATTTCCCGTGGTCAATAATCCATCTAACCTACACACCTTGGTACACCGAGGGAGAATTTAGCATGGCCAATCCACCTAAACTGCACATCTTTGGATTATGGGAGGAAACCAGAGCAACCCAGAGAGAACGTGCAAACTCCACACACAGTCACCCAAGGCCGAATTGAACCCGGGTCCCTGACGCTGTGAGGCAGCAGTGCTGACCACTGTGCTGCCGAAATTCAGGGGAGAGAATGTTGGCATGCAATACGTGCAACCAATTCACAAACTCAGGAAAGACCCTCTCCTCATCCAGTTTTCTTTGCAAGTATTAAAATAGCGAAATTTGCTTTAGATCATGTCTACCATAGCTTTACCAAAATGAGGATAATAAGACGATTTAACATCTTAAGTTATTTATCTAATTGGGTAAATTACCAGCACAGAGGTATCCAGGAGGGAATTGGACTATTATCTGAAAAGGAAGAATGTGCAGGTTTACTGGGAAAATGTGCAGAAATTGCTCATTTGGGCAACCGGTGCAGACATGGGCTGAATGGCCTCCTTCTGTGATTCTTATTATGATGATACGCGACTCGTTTTCCAAATCCCAAAGGGAAACAAGCTGCAGTCTTGGTCACAATCTCACAGTCGCACCACAACAGCCTCCAGTGTCCATAGAACCATAGAAAATTACAGCTCAGAAACAGGCCTTTTGGCCCTTCTTGTCTGTGCCGAACCATTTTATGCCTAGTCCCACTGACCTGCACTCGGACCATATCCCTCCACACCCCTCTCATCCATCAACCCGTCCAAGTTTTTCTTAAATGTTAAAAGTGACCCCGCATTTACCACTTTATCCGGCAGCCCATTCCACACTCCCACCACTCTCTGCGTGAAGAAGCCCCCCTTAATATTCCCTTTAAACTTTTCTCCTTTCACCCTTAACCCATGCCCTCTGGTTTTTTTCTCCCCAAGCCTCAGCGGAAGAAGCCTGCTTGCATTCACTCTATCTATATCCATCAAAATCTTATACACCTCTATCAAATCTCCCCTCAATCTTCTACGCTCCAGGGAATAAAGTCCCAACCTATTCAATCTCTCTCTGTAACTCAGCTTCTCAAGTCCCGGCAACATCCTTGTGAACCTTCTCTGCACTCTTTCAATCTTATTTACATTCTTCCTGTAACTAGGTGACCAAAACTGTACACAATACTCCGAATTCGGCCTCACCAATGCCTTATATAACCTTACCATAACACTCCAACTTTTATACTCGATACTCCGATTTATAAAGGCCAATGTACCAAAGGCACTCTTTACGACCCTATCCACCTGTGACGTCACTTTTAGGGAATTCTGTACCTGTATTCCCAGATCCCTCTGTTCAACTGCACTCTTCAGAGTCCTACCATTTACCGAGTACGTTCTTCTTTGGTTTGTCCTTCCAAAGTGCAATATCTCACACTTGTCTGCATTAAATTCCATTTGCCATTTTTCAGCCCATTTTTCTAGTTGGTCCAAATCCCTCTGCAAGCTTTGAAAACCTTCCTCACTGTCCACTACACCTCCAATCTTTGTATCATCAGCAAACTTGCTGATCCAATTGACCACATTATCATCCAGATCATTGATATAGATGACAAACAACAATGGACCCAACACCGATCCCTGCGGCACACCACTAGTCACAGGCCTCCACTCAGAGAAGCAATCCTCCACAACCACTCTCTGGCTTCTTCCATTGAGCCAGTGTCTTATCCAATTTACTACCTCCCCATGTATACCTAGCGACTGAACCTTCCTAACTAACCTCCCATGAGGGACCTTGTCAAAGGCCTTGCTGAAATCCAGGTAGACAACATCCACCGCCTTCCCTTCATCCACTTTCCTGGTAACCTCCTCGAAAAACTCTAATAGATTGGTCAAGCATGACCTACCACGCACAAAGCCATGTTGACTCTCCCTAATAAGTCCCTGTCTATCCAAATATTTGTAGATCCTATCCCTTATCACACCTTCCAATAACTTGCCCACCACCGACGTCAAACTTACTGGCCGATAATTTCCCGGATTTCTTTTGGAACCTTTTTTAAACAACGGAACAACATGAGCCACCCTCCAATCATCCGGCACCTCCCCCGTGAATACTGACATTTTAAATATGTCTACCAGGGCCCCTGCAAGTTCAACACTAGCTTCACTCAAGGTCCGTGGGAATACCCTGTCCGGTCCTGGGGATTTATCCACTCTGATTTGTGTCACTTTAAATAGACTTTTTTCCCCTTTGATCTTCCACTATTGTTTCTAGAATCCTTTAGAAATTCCTCTTCCCTGAATTGACCAACATTTTTTTTAAAAATTACCTTAAATTACTGTATTTATGAAGTAAACTTACTATTTGCCTTATATATGACCACCCAATTGTATGTTTCTTTTGAAACATAGAAACTAGAAGCAGGAGTAGGTCATTCGGCCCTTCAAGCCTGCTCCACCCGCCATTCATTATGATCATGGTTGATCAAATTCAATATCCTGTCCCCTTCCCCCCCATATCCCTTGAGCCCCAAGAGCTATATTTAATTTCTTCTCGAAATCACACAACGTTTTGGCCTCAATTACTTTCTGTGGTAGTGAATTCCACACATTCACCACCATCCGGGTGAAGAAATTTCTCCTCACCTCAGTCCTAAAATGTTTACTCCTTATCCTCAAACTATGACCCCGAGTTCTGGACTCCCCCCACCATTTCTTCCTGAATCTACCCTGTCTAACCCCGTTAGAATGTTATAAGTTTCCATGAGATCCCTTTTCACTCTTCTAAACTCCAATGAATACAATCCGAACCAATTTAGTCTCTTCTCATATGACAGACCTGCCATCCCAGGAATCAGCTTGATTAAACCTTCACTGTACTCCCTACTTCACTCCCACAGAACGTAGTTGAGGCCAAAAACGTTGTCTGATTACAAGAAGAAATTAGATATAGCTCTTGGGGCTAAAGGGATCAAGGGATAATGGGGGAGGGGGGGGGGCGGGGGGAGAGAAGGGGGGGGGATCAGGATATTGAATTCATAGAAATTCATAGAAACCCTACAGTACAGAAAGAGACCACTCAGCCCAACGAGTCTGCACCGACCACAATCCCACCCAGGCCCTACCCCCATATCCCTACATATTTACCCACTAATCCCTCTAACCTATGCATCTCAGGACACTAACGGGCAATTTTAGCATGGCCAATCAACCTAACCCGCACATCTTTGGACTGTGGGAGGAAACCGGAGCACCCGGAGGAAACCCACGCAGACACGGGGAGAATGTACAAACTCCACACAGACAGTGCCCCAAGCCGGGAATCGAACCCAGGTCCCTGGAGCTGTGAAGCAGCAGTGCTAACCACTGTGCTACCGTGCCGCCCATTCGATGATCAGCCATGATCAAAATTCAAACAAAAGAGAGATTTTAAAAAAAGATTTTAATGGCATCAAGGGGTATGGAGAGGTAATGGGAATAAAGTAAAGTTTATTTATTAGTCACAAGTAGGCTTACATTAACACTGCAATTAAGTTAATATGGCATTGAGATGGGGGATTAGCCATGATCATATTGAATGATGGAACAGGGCCTACTCCTGTCCCTAATTTCTACGTTAAGAATAAAACTCACCACAAAATCGGAAGTACAGCGAGTGTCAATGTTTCGAGTCAGTGCTAAAACATGGACATTAACAGCAGCCACAACCCAAAGAGTGACTCTTTTTGTGAAGGAAGCTGGGAAGTTACAAGGTGCTATTTCACCTGGATCCAAGTCTAAAGTGCTGGAACCTGCAAGGCCACGGACCAGGTGCTGGGAAGTGGGATTAAAATGAGCGGGCTAGTTCCTTTTGGCCGGTGCAGACACAATGGGCCGAATGGCCTCTTTCCACACCGTAACTTCTCAATGGTTCTAAGAAATCACTTCTTAGTTAAACGCTCGGTTCTGGCTCCAGTTTTCTGGCTGATTTCATATCCGACCAGAAGAGGAAAAAGCAAAAACCACCACCAGATCTGCTCAACAATAAACACAAATTGCAGAATACAAGTGAAGAACATAATGCAGGATGGCTTGGAATTTGCAACAATTCAGGCCCAAAATAGCAGAAAGAAAAGTGCCCACTTACAGCAAACTCCTCAGGTGTTACTTTAAGTACGTCAAATACAACCGCATCATAGCTTTTCATAGCATAATCCGAATACTGTCCATCCAGAGAGTCCGAACTACTACTGCCCTGAAAGAAAAAAAACAAGCAAGTGTTAAATACAACTCCTAGTTATCAATAACACACATGGCTTCCTGTAAAATTCTGCCACGCACAGGTAATGCTCCTGAAATAATTTTATTCTTTATTCAATCGTGAGACATGGCCGTCGCTGGCTGGGCCACTATTTATTGCCCATCCCTAATTGCCCTTGAACTGAGTGGCTTGCTAGGTCATTTCAGAGGGCATTGTAAGAGTCAACCACATTGGCGTGGTTCTAGAGTCACAAGTAGGCCAGACTGGGTAAGGATGGCAGATTTCCTTCCCTAAAGGGACATCAGTGAACCGGATGGGTCTTTTCCAACAATCGACAATGAAATAATTACAAAGTGACAGAAAAGCATCAAAACTTGGAGCACATCGGAAGTCGTAGAATCCCTACAGTGCAGGAGGCGGCTATTCAGCCCATCGAGTCTGCACCGACAACAATCCCACCCAGGCTCTATCCCCGTAACCCCACATATTTATCCCGCTAATCCCTCTAACCTACGCATCCCAGGACACTAAGAGGCAATTTAGCATGGCCAATGCACCTAATCTGCTCATCTTTGGACTGTGGGAGGAAACCGGAGCATCTGAAGGAAACCCACACAGACACGGGGAGAATGTGCAGACTCCACACAGACAGTGACCCAAGCCACGAAATCGAACGCAGGTCCCTGGAGCTGTGGGGCAGCAGTGCTAACCACTATGCCACCCGGGCACCCTATTATCCCCAGAGACTGAGCAATTTGGTGTTAAAAATCCTGCACACATGCACACCCTCCTGTGGCCATGAACTTCAGTCACAATTTTAAGTCAATACTTAGAATGAAACTCCTATATTCCCATACAAAGCAACATGCAATGACATAACTACAAGCTGATAATTTGCCCCATGAAGCAAGTTTCTGAAGGCTCATGTTGGAACTCCATTGCTGCCTTAAGCACAAAAACATATCCACGTGTCAACAGACTATTGGCAACATCACAGGCCATTTACATAACATAAAAATACAACAGTTCGGCACTCAATAGCCCTGCCTGAGAGCGCATGCTGGAGGCAGATTCAAATAAGAATTGGAGAATTATCTGAACATAAATACCTGTAGGGCTACGAGCGAAAGGTGGAGGAGTGGGACAAGGCAGGTTGACCATAAGATATAGGAGCACAATCATAGAAATCATAGAATCATAGAAACCCTACAGTGCAGAAGGAGGCCATTCGGCCCATCGAGTCTGCACCGACCACAATCCCACCCAGGCCCTACCCCCCACATATTTACCCGCTAATCCCTCTAACCTACGCATCTCAGGGGCAATTTTAACCTGGCCAATCAACCTAACCTGCACATCTTTGGACTGTGGGAGGAAACCGGAGCACCCGGAGGAAACCCACGCAAACACGAGGAGAATGTGCAAACTCCACACAGAGTGACCCGAGCCGGGAATCGAACCCGGGACCCTGGAGCTGTGAAGCAGCAGTGCTAACCACTGTGCTACCGTGCCGCCATTCGGCCCATTGTGCCACCGTGCCAACCATTCGGCCCATTGAGTCTGCTCTGCAATTTGATCATGGTTGATATGTTTCTCTACCCAATTGGCCCGCCTTCTCGGCCTTTTGGCTAAGATCAAGTGTAGTATGGTCGGCAGCCCATGGTCGGCCGCACTTGGTTGAGGTCATTAGGTTACGCTGAAGCTTCATATGTTTCATATGAAGCAATTTTTAAAAGCGGCATCTCGGCCTTTTGGCTAAGATGCAAATGAGCTCAAGTCTTGGAGGAGGAACCTCCCCCTTCTCCAATCAGCTTGGCTCATGTAGATCAGGCCCAGGACAGGGTGGTTTGGTCGCTCGCCCTGTCTTGTCAGCCTGGATCTGAAATGTCTCAACTTGTTGAGACTCTGAATTGGATTTGATTTGATTGAATTGGAAAAGAATTTTTTAAAAATTGGCCCGCCTTCTCGGCCTTTTGGCTAAGATCAAGTGCGGTCTGGTGATGCTGCACTTGGTAGTGGCCATTGGGTTGCATTTAAGCTTCATATGAAGCAATTTTTAAAAGCGGTATCTTGGCCTTTTGGCTAAGATGCAAATGAGATCAAGCCTGGGGGGGGGGCGGAGACGTCTGCCTACTCCAATCAGCTTGGCTCATGCAGATCAGGCCCAAGGCAGGGTAGAGGGTTGCATGCCCTGTCTTGTCAGCCTGGATCGGAAATGTCTCAACTTGTTGAGACTCTGAATTGGATTGGATTTGATTGAATTGGAAAAGTACAAAAAAAAATTGGCCCGCCTTTTCCCTGTAGCCTTTGATCTCCTTACACCTCAAGACCTTATCTATCTTGGTCTTAAATACACTCAATGACCTGGTCTCCATCGCCTTCTGTGGCAATGAATTCCACAGATTCACCACTCTCTGCCTGAAGAAATTCCTCCTCACCTTGGTTCTAAAGGGTCATCCCTTTACTCTGAGGCTGTGCCCTCAGATCCTAGTCTCCCCTACTAATGGAAACATCTTCACCACGTCCATTCTATCCAGGCCTTTCAGTATTCCATAAGTTTCAATGAGATCCTCCCCCGCCCACCAAACATCATCGGGCGCAGAGCCAGAGTCCTCAGAGTGGTCTTGCAAAGATCTGGCACAGACACTAAATCACAATAGTTTCATTATTCTCATCACTGAGCACAAGTCCAAAGAAGTGTCAAGATTCATCTAGCAGAAACATCATTGATGACCTTAGCTAACTGAATATTGGAGAGAGGCTTCCTCACCACCCACATCTGACTATGATAAAGATGGCAGAGGAGGACAGGCTCCACCTCTGCTCCTAGATAGGCAGATACACCTCATCAGAGTAGGGGTGACTCCGCTAACCATGCGTCTAGTCCCACACCATAGGCAATCACCAGTGCCAAACTCCACACGCACCCTCCCTCCAAAGACAACAGCAATCCTTGGAGGAGGAGTATAGAATCCCTACAGTGCAGAAGGAGGCCATTTGGCCTGCAACAACAACAATTGGTGCTTTCACCACCAAATTGGATCATTCAGCTCAAGGATGGATCCTGCAGATCTTTCAGCCCCAGGTGGAAGCGTGAAGCTGAGAAACATCATTTTGGTATCAACCACCCATCCCTGTGCAAACACACCTTGCAGTGGATTACGTGCGAGTCTGCAGCCCTCCCTGTGTGGCAGCAGGAGAGGAATAGAGAGCGAACAGACAACAAGAATGCTTTATTTAAGTTGCAATGATGTTGTTCCAATTAGGAAGACTCAGCAAATGGGAATCTGCACCACAGTAAACAGCTCACACATAAATAAACATTGCACGAATCACGGGCGACCTTTTGCCCTGGTGCATTTTGAAGAATAAAGCAGTTTGAAAAGGGACATTTTTCTCAAATTAGGGCAATTCTCAGCGGTGCAGTCAGCGACTGACGGTGGCATTCAGCACAATGGAGTTGGCACCCTGCTCACATCGTTCGCAAGATTTAGATGAGGAGGAAACTAGTCTCTGCTCTTTTTTTAGATGCTGTTGCGGGATTGGAGTCCAGAGGATTTCTCTCAGTGCTGTTACTCTTTTCATGGGCTGCTGCCGCACTGGGGGAACTGACACATTTTATTACTTCAACAACCGAAAATTCTTAGAATCTTAGAAACCCTACAGCACAGAAAGAGGCCATTCGGCCTATCGAGTCTGCACCGACCACAATCCCACCCAGGCCCTACCCCCATATCCCGACATATTTACCCACTAATCCCTCTAACCTATGCATCTCAGGACACTAAGGGCAATTTTAGCATGGCCAATCAACCTAACCCGCACATCTTTGGACTGTGGGAGGAAACCAGAGCACCCGGAGGAAACCCACGCAGACACGAGGAGAATGTGCAAACTCCACACAGACAGTGACCCAAGCCGGGAATCGAACCCAGGTACCTGGAGCTGTGAAGCAGCAGTGCTAACCACTGTGCATTAAAATCGAACGAAACTCCTCGGCACCGACAATCCATAAAGGAGGAGTGGGGAGAGGAGAGGGAGAGGTGGAGGCGGAGGGGGTTGGGGTGGAGTTCACATTGCAGCGTAAATGCTGAGCTCCAAGTCCTGGCTGCTGAATCTGCCAATCATTGAATTCCTACAGTACAGAAGAAGGCCATTCAGCCCATCGAGTCTGTACCGACAACAATCCTACCCTATTCCCCCCCTAACCCCAAACATTTACCCTGCTAATCCCCTTGACACTAAGGGTCAATTTAGCATGGCCAATCCACCTAACCCGCACATCTTTGGAGTGTGGGAGGAAACCGGAGCACCCGGAGGAAACCCACGCAGGCATGGGGAGAATGTGTAAACTCCACACAGACAGTGCCCCGAGGCCGGAATTGAACCCGGATCCCTGGCGCTGTGAGGCAGCAGTACTAACCACTGCACCACCGTGCCACCCAAACTTGGTTAGGAACTTACAAGCTCTGAAGGTGGTTCTTTATATAGGTCATGGGTGTTCATTGCTGGACTTTGATAAGCCTAGGTGTGAATATTAATATGCATAATGCTTTTAGAAAGAGCAAAACATTTGAAACAAAAATGCATTCACCAAATCTGAGGAGCAGGCAGCTGCAGCAACTTTGCAATCCTTCACTTTGAACAACCTCATTAAAATAGCCACATCCCTTTAACATGCTCTCCTGCCATTGCTTCCAGCGGAGTGCACCCACAGGGCTACAACTTGGGCCGGGCGTTGGTTATGCTGGATCCTGACCCCTGGGAATCTCTGGTTTGGCCTGGTCTGGCTTAAATAAGATGGCCAATGAATGAGCGAGCTGGAGCGAGGCCTGCTTCTCAGGCCCTTGGGGTGATATGGAGTAGGATTGGGAGAGGTACACATGTTACAGGGATAGAGCTCTGGATGGGATTGTCGTCAGTGTGGGTTCGATGGGCCCAAATGGCCTCCTTCTGCACTGTAGAGATTCTATGATTCTAAGTTGAAACCACCGAAAAGAAATCAGGCAAAAACTTCACTCATACCAATCTCCTCTCCAATCCAATCGACCTCGTACTGTATTTAACTTTTCATCTATGCAAAGTTCAATCAGCCTTCAAAGTAGCCAAAACATTTGTACACAGAAACATAGAAGATAGGAGCTGGGGGAGGCCATTCGGCCCTTCAAGCCTGCTCCGCCATTCATCACCATCATGGCTGATCATCCAACTCAACAGCCTAATCCTGCTTTCTCCCCAAAGCCTTTGATCCCGTTCACCCCAAGTGCTATAGAAACATCCACCAAGTTCACTCCAAGCACACAGAACACAACACTGTGGACCAAAAGTGGCAACAATTTTCTGCCCAACAGTTCACAAATAATACTTGCTGTCTGACAATAACTTGCAGTTAAATAGCAGCCTGAATATTAACACATCCCAAGGCAGCTCACACAAGCAAAATTTGACCCAGAGAGACACCAGTCTCAAATTAGAAAAAAAAATCAATTAGGACAGTTAAATCTCAGGAAATGGTATGGGTCAGGTCATAGCAGATATTGAGAGAAGACATAATTGTACACATGCAGACATTTCATCAGTCTGAAAGAGGATAAAATATGATATTTTGTAGCTATCTCAGGAGTGTCATTTACAAGTCTATTGCATTCCTTTCCCAGCAGTTTCCTGATGTAAACACTTTAAACAAAAAACTCAGTGACCTTTTTAATTTGGATTAGAAAGTCTAACGTGTACCTTCATGGATGTTATTGAGCAACATGGATAAACTAGACAGATAATCAATGGGGAATAAGGAAGGCAATGAGACAGGAAAAGATTAATACATGACATGGAGAAGTTTACAAACCATAATATTTAGAGTGGACTATTAAACTGTTTAGTCCACTCGCACATAGATGTAAAAAATACAAAATTCCTTCCATTACGTGACACAGCAACAGCTGGAGAGGCAACAGCCGTATTAACAATGCCTCTACTTTCTCAGGAGACTAAGGAAATTTGGCATGTCCATTACGACTCTCACCAATTTTTACAGATGCACCATAGAAAGCATCCTTTCCGGTTGTGTCACAGCTTGGTATGGCTCCTGCTCTGACCAAGACCGCAAGAAACTACAAAGGGTTGTGAATGTAGCCCAGTCTCTCACCCATTGACGGCACAGAGATCGGGTAGGCGGAGAATGGTTCATCTTGTCGAAAGCAGCAAAGAGATGAGGAGGACAAGATGGTTAAAAGAAACTATGGCTGCCATTCATAAACCAGTTTATCTTTGTCTCCCAGACAAATTTGAAGACCCACAAGGAGGACTGAAATACCAGAGGACAGGAGAGATGGTTCAATGACAATCTTGTAGGACAGCGAAAGAAATGGGTCAGTTGGCAGGTAGCGTGGCTGATATTTTTAAAAATTCATTCGCAGGACATGGGCGGCACTGGCTAGCCAGCATTTATTGCTAGTTGCCCTTGAACTGCCTTCTTGAATCGCTGCAGTCCATGTTCTGTGGGTTGACCCACAATGCCGTTAGGGGGGGAATTCCAGGATTTTGACCCAACGATTCCGAAGGAACGGCGATATATTTCCAAGTCAGGATGGTGAGCGGCTAGGAGGAGAACTTGCAGGTGATGGTCTTCCCATTTATCTGCTGCCCTTGTCCCTTGAGATGGAAGTGGTCGTGGGTTTGGAAGGTGCTGTCTAAAGATCTTTAGTGAATTGCTGCAGTGCATCTTGTAGATACTACACACTGCTGCTACTGAGCATCAGTGGTGCAGGGATTGAATGCTTGTAGATGTGGTGCCCAAAGGTGGGCTGATGGCAAATAAAGGAGGGATCAAGGATATTTTTAAACAATGATTCCAGTTCTGAAAGGGCTAGGAATCTTGTCCACCAGCAGTACCAATCCAGGAACGGGGCAGGGAAGGAAAACTTGGGGAGTCAGGAGCTGGGATGCAAGGGCATTGACCCAGACTACAGTTTTGGTAAGGGTAGCTGAAGAATGAGAGGAGGGCGGGGAATTGTAAAGTTGTAGGAGGAAATGAGTTGCGGTTGGATGTAGAAGGGAAAATGTCATTCTGAACCACAGGTAATAAAGCTTTGGATGGCAGTGTCGTCCTTAAGTGAAGGGGGTTTGTCTACTTGACATTGATTGTCCTAATGGTTTCAAAAAGCTTCACGTGGTATGACATTAGATCATTCGATCCCTCAAGCTCTCTCTTCACATCAGACATTCTTGATCTTATGGATTTATCTTTGGGCATCAGCACTGTTGGGATGTTGCCTTCTTGACTCTCCACCTTGGATTGCCCTGCCAGACAAAGGCGGCTGCTAATGTTTGTTCTAGGTGCTCATGTATTCCAACATCATTTTCGTCAGACCAGTCCTGGTGATAGCAATGTTCAAACCCAATGATCTGGACACAGGTATCTGGTACACCTGACTTTAATTAATTCCACTGTTCAGGAATGGATTTGGATTTGAAGATTTGGCCACTGACATGAGAGAGAGAGAGAGAGAAAGAGCACTGCAACAAACAAATCAAACAGGATGAAAACAACAAAGCCTGCAGTCCCTATAGATTTTAGCCGAGGTCTTCAATGTGGGTGGGCTTTTGTACACAGCCCACGATCTCCCCCCCCGCTCCCTAATTTCAGGAATGTGACAACTAAGTATCTTCACGAAGGGAGATTAAGTCATGCTATGGGAATTATCTAGGCATTTCCATCTTGTCCATAGCAGCATAAATGCTGACCGTGTAGGTTCGTGAATTGTCTACTTCCTGGAGTTGAAAAAATCCTCCCAGAGACAGAATGTGGTTTCAGAACTTCCAGAGAAACCTCTGAATGGTCTCTGCTGCCCGACGTATCCAAGAAAAATATGGAGAACAATAGGAACCCTTCACTGTATTCATTGACCTGAGTAAATTGCAAGACTCATGGATCACAAACCTGCAATTGCTTCATGATGACAGAACTTCAACTGCCTCGAATGGGAGGTCTGAAACAGACTCATTCAAAATCTGGATCGGGGTCAAGCAAGGCCATGCAACGGCCCCCATTCTATTTACAATCTACCTGACAATTGGGTGGCGAGGGCCCAGTGGTATTATCGCTAGACTATTAATGCAGAAACTCAACTAATGTTCTGGGGACCCGAGTTTGAATCCCGCCACGGCAGATGGTGGAATTTGAATTCAATCAAAGGTATCTGGAATTAAGAATCTACTGATGACCATGAAACCATTGTCGATTGTCAGATAAATCCATCCGGGTTCACTAATGTCCTTTAGGGAAGGAAATTTGCCGTGCTTACCTGGTCTGGCCTACATGTGACTCCAGAGCCACAGCAACTTGATTGACTCTCTGCTCTCCTTCAAGGGCGACTAGAGATGGACAACAAATGCTGGTCAGCCAGCAAGGCCCATGTCCCACAAAGGAATTTAAAAAGAAATTCAAAAGGTTAGCTGCCCTCTGGTGTCAGTAACTCTTTAATCCGAGTCACCTCTGCACCAAAACTAAACAGACCACCATAGACATACACGATCTACAGTTTGCTGATGACTGCAGTGTCGTTTCCCACTCTGCTCCGGATTTGCAGGCCCCGCTCGATTTCTTCAATCCTACAAGAAACTCTACCTGTCCTTGAAGGTTTGCCAAAACAAAGTTCATATCAACCCACACCTGGCCAGCCAAATATTCCACCTTGCACATACATCGAAAGACACACTCTGGAACACAATTGGCACTTCCCATACCTTGGCAGTCGTCTCTCTCAAAAGGCCACCATTGATGAGGAGATCCAACATCCTGCACCAGCTCAGCTATCTACAAGCTACAACAGCGAATGTTTGACAACACTCTGCGAGTCAACAAAAACCCCCTGAGTACAGAGCACAGCTTGCCTATGTGTCGGCGATGAGAATGCGAGAGAATCTCCATCAGCAAAGCCTCCACCACACTGGAGATTATAACAAATACACAGAATAGTGGGCGGCATGGTAGCACAGTGGTTAGCACTGCTGCTTCACAGCTCTAGGAACCTGGGTGAAAAATCCCGGCTCGGGTCGCTGTCTGTGTGGAGTTTGCACATTCTCTCTGTGTCTGCGTGGGTTTCCTCCGGGTGCTCCGGTTTCCTCCCACAGCCCAAAGATGTGCGGGCTAGGTTGATTGGCCATTCTAAATTGCCCCTTAGTGTCTCTGGATGCATAGGTTAGAGGGATTAGTGGGTAAAATATGTAGGGGTATGGGGGTAGGGCCTGGGTGTGATTGTGGTTGGTGCAGACTCGATGGGCCGAATGGCCTCTTTCTGCACTGTAGGATTCTATGACTATATTCTATGACTAATAGAATCCCTACAGTACAGGAGGCCGCCATTTGGCCCATCAAGTCTGTACCGACCACATTCCCACCCAGGCGCTATTCCCATAACCCTCATTTACCCTGCTACTCTCCCCGACATTAGGGTAAATTTAGCATGGCCAATCAACCTAACCCACACATCTTTGGACTGGTGCCCTTCCTGAAGCCAGACCCACAAGCATTCAACTCTGGTGGACTGGACACTCTCCAGGTGACTAAAAAGCATCTCCTCACCAGGTCCTGTTTTTTGACCTCTCCAATGCGAAATGTTCCAGGGAGGCCAAAGGAAAAGGCGCCAAAGACATTCTGAAACTCTCCGTGAAGTGCACTGGCATCGACGGTAATGACTGGATGATTGAGCTAAAGAGACACTTAACGACTCAGGAGGAGAGAGGAGTCGGGAGATATATGTCATGTTTCATTCTACGAAAATAATCTATTCCAAGTAAAGGCTGGCTCTGATTTTGACCTTCACCATCTGGCGACCAGGATTATAACACTGATGGCCGAACAGATTGGAAACTCACCGTGTGGGAAGTTATGGGTAGAAACTGGATTATACAAAGATTCCAACAAATTGCATTATCGAGCTGTGACTAATAATCTTGAGTCAATCTCTAATGCAAAATAATGCAGGTTCAGTTCTTGTGACTACCATCTTTATTTTCCTACATCATAAGTCATCGTACGTCAGTGCAATTCATTTTAATAGAGTGGTTCACAACATTCCTCAAAGGAGATAAAGCTTCATTCATTCTATTGCAATGCCTTTATCACAGAATGCCAAAGGACAATTAGCTGCATAGTCAGAGTTATCGCTGGCTGTGTGGAGTCTGCACGTTCTCCCCGTGTCTGCGTGGGTTCCCGCCGGGTGGTCCGATTTCCTCCCACAGTCTGAAAGACGTGCTGGTTAGGTACATTGGCCATGCTAAATTCTCCCTCAGTGTGCCCGAACAGGCGCCGGAGTGTGGCGATTAGAAGATTTTCACAGTCGCTTCATTGCAGTGTTAATGTAAGCCTACTTGTGACACTAATCAATAAACATAAACGTAACAGGGACTTTTGGGGTGGGGGGGGGAGGGGGGAGTTCTCATGTCAAATATATAACAGCAGCACTGAAAAATGATTGGCGATGGTGGGGGTTTGACAAAGGTAATGCCATTGAATGTCAAAGGGAGGTGGTTAGATGCTGTCTTGTCAGAGATGGTCATCCCCTGGCACTTGTGAATCATAGAATCTCTAAAGTGGAGAGGCCATTCAGCCCATCGAGCCTGCACCAACTCTCTGACAGAGTATCCTACCCAGGCCATCTCCACCACCATATCCCCGTGTGATTGCCACTTGTCACTTATGGGCCCAAGCCTGAATATTGTCCAGGTCTTGCTGAATATGCGCAGAGACTTGGGCAGCAGAAGAATTGAGAACGGAGCTGCAATAGAACCGAGATGGTTAAGAAGGCCGAGGTTCAGGGATCCGAGTGATGTTGTGGACAGGCTGCGTTTTCACTTCGGGGACCTGGCTTTGAATGCAACAATGACAAATTGTTCTCTCTCTCAGCCAACTGTACGGATCCCAAGCTCACTACAATTGGACAGGCTCAAGTCCATCTTAATTTATCACCGACTGTCAGTAAATTGGAACATTTTATAAAGACACACTACAAAGCTGCCTGTTGTGGGAAAGTTCACATTGGTGCATTGAGTAGTTTGAAACTGAACTTAGAACTGGTGCACATACTGGGGCTTCTGTCAATGGAGCATTGTATAATACCTCAACCAGGAAGCATTTGATGCTGGCAGTGTTCATCAAAAGCAGCAGAATCTGCCACGCAAATGGAGGATGACATTCTTTCATGTGCTGAACATATTCATTCAATGGAAAGGATATGTTCTCTGAGCAATGAGGGCATGTGGAGAACTGCGCCAGTAATGCCTCATTACAGATTCCCTTCCACACTTGACATGGTCAACAAACAAATGCATGCTCCCAAGTGAAGAGGGGGGTCAATAGTGTGGTGGTATTGTCATTGGATAGCAGTCCAGAGATCCAGGGCACCCGGGTTCAAATCCCACCATGGCAGATGATGATGTTTGGAATTAATAAGGACAATGACACATCTGGTTCACTAATGTCCTTTAAGTTTGAAGTTTATTTATTAGTGTCACAAGACACTTGACACTGCAATGAAGTGACTGTGAAAATCCCCTAGTCACCACACTCCGGCATCTGTTGAGGTACACTGAGGGAGAATTTAACATGGCCTATGCACCTAACCAGCATGTCTTTCAGACTGTGGGAGGAAACCAGAGCACCTGGAGGAAACCAACGCAGACACAGGGAGAATATGCAGACTCTGAACAGACAGTGACCAAGACCGGAATTGAACCTGGGTTGCTGACGATGAGAGGCAACAGTGCTAACCACTGTGCCACCGTGCCGAACCTAGGAAGGTAATCTGCTGTTCTTACCTGGTCCGGCCTACATATGACTCCAGACCCGCAGCAATGTGTCCGACTCTCAAAGTCCCTCAGAAATGGCCAAACATCCACTCAGTTCAAGGGCAATTAGGGATGGGCAATAAATGCTGGCCGACCACACCCCATGAGCGAATTTTTAAAAATCCATGTGTTTGGTCGCACTCTCTATGCTGCATTGCACACGGATAAAAATAAACCTCCCCATCCTGACACTTTGCTCATCTCTCTCTGTCTTTCAGTTCCATGCTTTTTCTGATTTTTGCCTTCCACATTTTTCTCCCATTGTTCTGCCTCTCTGGGGCTACTACTCCTCAACTTTTCCCTCCACAGGTTTGAGATTATTTCTCACTGATCACCACTTTGCGGACATCTCTCCATCTTTTCTCTTTAGTTACTCTCCATCTCGACCTCTTAATTTATCATTTTGTATTTTACATACCCCAGTCACTAAGGGTAAGCATGGCAGGCGATAAAGGCAGCAAATAATGTTGGCCTTCATAATGAGAGGAATTGAGTACCGGAGCAGGGATGTCTTGCTGCAATTATCCAGGACCTTGCTGAGGCCACACGTGGAATGCCGTGTGCAATTTTGGTCTCCTTATCTGAGGAAGGACGTTCTTGCTACAGAGTGAGTGCAACGAAGGTTTACCAGACCGATTCCTGAGATGTCGGGACTAACATACGAGGACAGATTGAGTTGGTTGGCATTATACTCGCTGGAGTTTAGAATAATGAGGGAGAATCTCATAGAAACCGATGAAATTTGAACAGGGCTAGACTGGGTAGATGCAGGAAGGTTGTTTCCGATGGTGGGGAGTCCAAAACCAGGAGTCACATTCTGTGGATACAGGTAGAACCATTTAGGACTGAGGTGAGGAGAAATTTCTTCACCCAGGGAGTGATGAGCCTGTGGAATTCGTTATCATAGAAAGCAGTTGAGGCCAAAACATTGTATGTTTTCAAGAAAGAATTAAATATAGCTCTTGGGGTTAAAGGGATCAAAGGATATTTGGGGTGGGGGAGAGGAGGCGGGAACAGGCTATCGAGTTGGATGATCGGCCATGATCATAATGAATGGTGGAGCAGGCTCATAGGGCCGAATGGCCTCTTCCCGATCCTATTTTTTAATGCTTCTATGCAAAATATAAACTTGTGGTGCCATCAGTTTTAAATGCCCTCATTTGCTGCAATTTCAAACATCATTTTCCCCAAAGGTAGGGGAGTCTAAAAGTGGAGGGCATAGGTTTAAGGTGAGAGGGGAGAGATACAAAAGTGTCCAGAGGGGCAATTTTTTCACACAAAGGGTGGTGAGTGTCTGGAACAAGCTGCCAGAGGCAGTAGTAGAGGCGGGTACAATTTTATCTTTTAAAAAGCATTTAGATAGTTACATGGGTACGATGGGTATAGGAGGGATATGGGCCAAATGCGGCCAATTGGGATTAGTTTAGGGGTTTAAAAAAAAGGGCTGCATGGACAAGTTGGGCCGAAGGGCCTGTTTCCATGCTGCAAACCTCTATGACTCTCTATTCATGAAAAACATAACACCATTACAAATTTGAATGAGTTAGAAAGCAGCTGTCACTGTAAAACACTAAAACACGGCAGATCTCACTTTTCTGATCAAATGTGAGGAAGCAAGTGCTCTCGAGAGGAAAACCAAGGGGACATTTGCACGCACGCACGCACAGTGTGCTGGGAAGGAGGTGCGAAACACAGAAAGAAAAGACACTGCCACTGGAAAATGATTTCATTTCTCCTCCATGTCTATGAAATCAATGTTCTCTGAAAGCTTTCTGTGATGTATTTTAAACATTCTCTCCTGAGAAAATCGTTGACAGAAAATAATGATGCCCAAGGCACACTTTTGCAGTAGTGAGCCATTTTTCCCTTGTAGATCCTGAATACGTCCTTTCTTTTATTGGTTATATTACATAACTAATGTTTACAACTTCAGCCCTGCAAGCACAGTATTGATCTTCCTCATAGGCCTACCACGTCTTTCTATTAGGACATGATGTATCCCTCACAGGAAACTTCAGATGGTTTAATGATTTTCACAGTAACTAATAAAACTAGAGTAGTTTTCCAGAAACGGTTACACAATTTTACATTTGAAGTACCGTCTACCATATTTGGTTCGCGTTTCTCTCCTATTCTAAGATACCACTCCATATCATAGAATCCCTACAGTGCAGGAGGAGGCCATTCGGCCCATTGAGTCTGCACCGACCACAATTCCAACCAGCCCCTATCCCCATAACCCCATGCATTTACCTTAGCTAGTCCCTCTGACACTAAGGGGCAATTTAGCATGGCCAATCCACCTAACCCGCACATCTTTGGAGTGTGAAGTTTCTTTGGCGAGTAGTTCAGAGTATAGGAATAGGGATGTTTTACTCCAGGTCGCACCTGGAGTATTGTGTGCAGTTTTGGTGTCCTTATATATGAGGAACAAAGTAAGTTAAAGTTTGTTTAGTAGTCACAAGTAAGGCTTACATTACACTGCAATGAAGTTACTGTGAAATTCACTGAGTCGCCACACTCCGGCGCCTGTTTGAATAAATGCACCTAACCAGCACGTCTTTCAGACTATGGGAGGAAACCGGGGCATCTGCAGGAAACCCACGCAGACACGGGGAGAACATGCAAACTCCACACAGACAGTGACCCAAGCCGGGAATCGAACCCAGATTTCTGGCACTGAGAGGCAGCAGTGCTAACCACTGTGCCACCATGATGTGCTTGCTATAGAGGGAGTGCAGCGAAGGTTTACAAGGCTGATTCCTGTGATGGCAGGTCTGTTGTAGGAGGAGAGACTAAGGATTATATTCATTGGAGTTTAGAAAAGTGAGAGGGGATCCCACAGAAACTTATAAAATTCTAACAGGATTCAACAGCGTAGATTCAGAATGTCCCCGATGGAGTGGGGATCCTGACTAGGGGGTCATAGTTTGAGGGAAAGGGGCAAACCTTTTAGAACTGAGGCGAGGAGAAATTTTTTCATCCAGCGTGGTGAATGTGTGGAATTCACCACTCTGGGTGAAGAAAGTTCACAGAAATTTCACAAATACCACAAAGTAGTTGAGGCCAAAATGTTGTGTGATTTCAAGGAGGAATTAGATATAGCTCTTGGGGCGAAAGAGGTCAAGGGACATGGGGAAGATGGCAGGACCAGGATATTGGATTTGGTGACCAGCTATGATCATAGTGAATAACAGAGCAGGCTCGATGGGCCAAATAGCCTACTCCTGCTTCTAGTTTCTACGTTTCTATGTGGAGGGAATTTTCACCTTCACTGGGTAGCTGAGTAATCAAATGGGGCAAATGGTCAGCCCATGGTGACTGATTCTCATCCCATTGAAATAAATCAAGCAGGAGCTGCACTAAGCAGGAGATCCACTCCTGAAGATTACTGTCCAGACAGAGAAGGTGCAAATGATCTCTATAGCAAACACAAGAACACTTGCTGTTTCTCATTGTATTATAGGCACGGCGACTGATAAGTTAAATTTAACAGGAAGATTCACCACCAACTCAAAGACAAATTGCATCAAGGACAAAGGTCTCTGGTGCCCAAGGAAAAGATACTGTGGATATTTTGTACAGAAACAGCCTTTTCAACAGGCAGGTTCTATCAAATTCATCAGATAATTGGTGGCATAAAACGGGAATGAAGAGGAGTCAGAGGCATCAATGCCAGAATTCGGGAGCCGAGATCGGATTGGACACGCCCAACTCATCCACAGAATGATTGGGAATTTCCAACCGGCCTGCCACATGGAATTTTATCCTATCTGCCGTGGACTTTGTTGAATGAAAGTGAATTGGCCATCATTCTGCCCACTTCACCCAATCCTGCAAGTTACATGCTGTCTCATCATTAGTTACCAACTACAAGCCTCATATCAACTACAAGGTTGGACATACTTCTTGATTTCAGCTCCAGGTAAAAGGTTGCATACAAAGTGAACCTCAGTGCTTGATACTGATGCACAAAGTGGAAAGCAGGGACTGCAATTTCTTGAGGGCCACCACTTACCTCCAGCCAATGCAGGAATATTCTTAGGACAAATAGGGAGAGCAGTGTATTTGATTTCATTGACAGTTTTGAAATTTGGACATATGAACTCGGAGTGAGAGTGGGCTACTCTGCCTCTTGAGCCTGCTCCACCATTCAATAAGATCATGACTGATCTGATTGTAACCTCAATTCCACATTCCCACTACACCGCCCCCCCCCCCTCCCTCCTCACCCCCAATAACCTTTCACTCCCTGATCAGGAATCTATCTACCACTTCCTTAAAAATATATGTGGTCAAATGGGCAAGGCCTGAGAAATTAGGCCAAACATAAAATTGGACATTTTAAATTAATACAGCTAAAAAGAAAATGCTTCCATGAAGTTACCAGAGACCAAAAGCCAACAGGGACACATATCAGAACTGTCTCACATGTAGAACAGGGGTACTTCACTTTAGAATAAAGGACAAAGAAAATTACAGCACAGGAACAGGCCCTTCAGCCCTCCAAGCCTGCACCAACCTTACTGCCCGACTGAACTAAAACCCCATACCCTTCCGGGGACCATATCCCTCTATTCCCATCCTATTCATGTACTTGTCAAGACGCCCCTTAAAAGTCACTACCGTATCCGCTTCCACTACCTCCCCCGGCAATGAGTTCCAGGCACTCACTACTCTGTAAAAAACCGCCTCATACATCTCCTTTAAACCTTGCCCCTCGCACCTTAAATCTATGCCCCCTAGTAATTGACTCTTCCACCGTAGGAAAAAGCTTCTGACTATCCACTCTGTCCATGCCTCTCAATCTTGTAGACTTCTATCAGGTCTCCCCTCAACCTTCTTTGCTCCAGTGAGAACAAACCAAGTTTCTCCAACCTCTCCTAATTGCTAATGCCCTCCAAACCAGACAACATCCTGGTAAATCTTTTCTGCAAACCTCTCCAAAGCCTCCACATCCTTCTGGTAGTGTGGCAACCAGAATTGAACACTATATTCCAAGTGCGGCCTCACTAAGGTTCTATAAAGCGTCAACATGACATGCCAATTGTTAAACTCAATACCCCGGCCAGATTCTGGTCATGATGATTTCCCTATTATTAAATATTATTACTATTATACAGTAAATGGCAGAACCCTGAAGAGTATTGATAGGCAAAGGGATCTGGGTGTACAGCTACACAGGTCACTGAAAGTGGCAATGCAGGT
This sequence comes from Mustelus asterias, assembly GCF_964213995.1. NCBI lineage: Eukaryota > Metazoa > Chordata > Chondrichthyes > Carcharhiniformes > Triakidae > Mustelus > Mustelus asterias. The sequence continues at coordinate 17,600,530 of NC_135813.1, forward strand.
GGAGAAGGTAGTCAAGGCGGCATAAGGCACTTTCAGTGACCTGTGTACCTGTACACCCAGATCCCTTTGCCTATCAATATTCTTCAGGGTTCTGCCATTTACCGTATAATAGTAATAATATTTAATAATAGGGAAATCATCATGACCAGAAACCAGACCTCTTTCAATGAAGAGTCGTTGTGGCCCGAAACCCATCAGGAGTTACTCAGTCAGAAGACATGATGATTGTGTATTCCTTAGTTTCAGCCGCCGAACCTCATTGGGTGTTATGACCCCCCCCTCCCCCACCCCATCAAATGGTGCAGCAGACTCGATGGGCCGAATGGCCTACTTCTGTTCCTACATCGTATGATGGGTATCTATGTCATCTCTATAAACTATATATCAACAGTGATGGAGATGAATTAAATTGATTCCCACATTGCATGTACAAGGATGCAGGCTTTGGTTGTTGGGAGGTACAGTCTACTTATGAGCTGCCCTTTAGCAATGAACACAAAACAATAGCAAACTCTAACAATCCCCTTTCCCCAAATCTGCACATCACAACTACCAACCAATTTCTTATCCTTGCCACAAGGTCATCTTGGCACTGTGCTGCTGGTATATCTGACGAGAAACATTGTGAAAAGTAGCTATCAAATTATTTCCTTCCATCTCCGTCAAATGAAAATTATCCGGTTCCTTCGACGAGGCCGTGCCAGCTTTCCCTCATCAGCTCACATTTCACTTACTCTGTCCCTGGTAATAAACTCGAGCAAAATTCCTGGTTGGGTTCGGAACCTCACCGGTCTGTAGTTACTTCCTTTATCACTTGCTCACATTTAACAACTTCAGACCCTGCTTATTTCATTTCTGCTTTGCATGCCACTTTTATCATCCTTCATTCTCATTTCCATTTTTCCACTTCTCCATTCTCGCTCTCCATCTTGTCCCCCCTTCCCCCCCCCGCCCCACCCCCTTTCAGGGCAACTGCCACATTCCTCAGGCAGTCCATTAACCATCTGAACCTCTGTTCAGCCATTCACACATTAGGATCACTTAAAGGACACTTTAGCATCTTTCTCAGCCGCTGCCTTCATCATTTACATTCCCTTTGACCTATTACAACCACCCATTCCCCCCCCCCACCCTCCCCCCAAACCCATCATAGTATAAATCTCGTCTGATTTTCTTTGCTCTTAGCTCTGACGGAGAGTCATCCAGACTTGAAACGTTGGCTTTATTCTTATAGAATATAGAACCATTTGCAATTTAGAATCATAGAATCCTACAGTGCAGAAGGAGGCCATTCGGCCCATCGAGTCTGCACCGACCACAATCCCACCCAGGCCCTATCCCCATAATCCCATGCATTTACCCTAGCTAGTCCCCCTGACACTAAGGGCAATTTAGCAGGGCCAATCCACCTAACTCTCTCTCTCCACAGATGCTGTCAGACCTGCTGAGATTTTCCAGCACTTTCTGTTTCAGATTCCAGCATCCGCAGTATGCATTTTCCATGGTTTGCTGTTCTGTGGACGCTTCCTTCACCATCACTGCAGATCAAATACCCCACACCACCAACCACCACCCCCCCCCCCACCCCCAATGCTACTGGGGCTCAGCCTGACCCGACAGCTCACCACCACCTTTGAGGTGGAAGAAGGGGTGGGCTTTGCCCAGCAATGCTCGCGGAGGAGTTACAAACAAAAGCTCCAGAGCTCCTGGTCTCAGCAAGTCTCGGGAAGATTAGAAATGATGCATTGCTCACTTCCTCGCCTGCATGTCGAAACCAACAACCTGATGAACTTCTCTGGCACTACAACATTCCCCAAGCCTGGAAGCTTCCTGGCAGCCGCTCCCACTCTGTGGCCATAAAGCTTTTTACACACACAAGTGGGAATTCTGCAGCACAATGGGGAGGTTATGGATGTGGAGTGGGAGTGCGCAGGACAAAATTCCAGGATCATGTTGTTTGCAGAGTTTATCTTAATTTGTGGAAACACAAGGAAATTTAACATATATATAAAAAAGTTCGTACATTACTAATAATGGTCCTCGGTTTGACACAGAACTATAAAACATATGAAAACCACTCAATACTTATGACAAAGAACTCACCAAACACTCCAAACTGATTGGGCTAGGCAGTTGTTTGACAACTTATAAGTCACAATGATTGGGAGAGAAATCAAAGACTTGCATTTGTATAGTGCTTTTCACAACCACTGGATGGTTTAGAGAACCCTACAGCCAGAGAAGTACTTTTGAAATGCAGTCACTGTTCTAATGGAAAAAAATGCGGCGGTCAATATCTGCACAGCAAGCTCCCGCAAGGTGATAATGGCCAGGCAATCCTGTTTTTGGTGATGCTGTTTGCGGGATAAATATTGGGGAGAGATCTCCTTCCCTGCGGCGAGATAGTGCCTTTTACATTCCCTGTTCCCCACTCCCCTCCCACCCCACTGACGGGGAGATGGGACCTGATTTTAATGTCTTATTAAAAAACGTTGTCCTCCATACCACACTGACGTGTCAGCCTTAATTTTTATGCCTGTAGTAGGGCAAACCCAGGGCGTGTGGGCTGCAGCAGGAGGGGAATGAATGGAAAGTGTTAAACAGACAGCCTGACTGTAGTATTCACACACACTGTGGACCGACACGGCAAATGACCACATCCCAGGCAGCACTAACATAGCTGCATCCCAGGTGAGATCTTTGAGGCTACAGCAACAGCAAGAGAATCGATGCCGCTTAACAAGACTCCACAATGTCGAGAGGAGCCATTGTGCCTCTGGAAACTAATCAAGTATCAGGGAAATGGGGACAATTAACACGATGTGGAGATGCCGGCGTTGGACTGGGGTGAACACAGTAAGAAGTCTCACAACACCAGCTTAAAGTCCAACAGGTTTATTCCATCGAAATCGACTTGACAAACACAACGCTTTGATATCGTGAATAGGCGGACAGGATATGTCCAGAAAACGATTAAAGTTAACAGGACAATGGATCCGCATAATGTGATTAACACAGATCTGAAACAAATTCAAAGTAACAATATGATGACCGAATGTAAATGTAATGCTTTGTAATGCAAAAAAAAAAAGGGTATAAGAATGTGCAAGAACCTTTGAGGAGCAGAGTGGCTCGGAAGCAAGCTGAAATTACAGCTCTGAGTTCTGTTCTCCCTCATGCATGTTGAATAAAAGCCGTTTTTGTTGAATTTCGATACGGTCTCAAAAGACTCCGTTCATTTATTCCATCCAACAATGCCCAAGTCCTGGGGTGGGACATCACCTTCTGACTCAGAGGTGAGAGTGTGCCAAGCTGAGCCACTGACACGGTGCCAGGCATGACATAGTGAAAGACTGCTGCCCAGTCTCCAATTCAGACAAACAAGAACAGGGCTCTTCATCTAGATGGACTACCAAAATAAAAATGGTACTTCCAAAAGGGAAATACACACTGCTGTTCAAACTCAGCAGAGTTCAGGGCAGCAGCTGGCACCAGGTGAAAACATTGCAGCCATTTTGATTGAAATGGCTATACAGCCAATTCTTCAGAGGGATTTTAGCATAGATCTGGATTAAAATTAAACTCGATGGCTGGAAGGACCTGTTGTATATAGAAGAAAGAAAGAGCACTGTGGAAAGGACTTGGAAAGACAATTGTAACAAATCGCCTTTGATATTGTCCACTAAATTTATTTTGATTGGACCCCAGTGATCAGCTGTATACAGTGGGATAATGAAGAGTCGATATTAGGATCTCTCTTCAGGTATGGGGCAGCACGATGATGAGCACTGCTGCCTCACAGCGCCAGGGACCCAGGTTCAATTCCGGCCTTGGGTGACTGTGAGGAGTTCGCACGTTCGCCCTGAGTCTGCGTGGGTTTCCTCCGGGTGCTCCGGTTTCCTCCCACAGTCCAAAGATGTGCAGATTAGGTAGATTGGCCATGCTAAATTGCCCCTTCGTGTTCAAGGTGTGTAGGTTAAGGGAATTAGTGGGGTAAATACATGGGGTATAGGCCTGGGTAGGATGCTGTATCGGAGAGGTGGTGCAGACATAATGGACTGAATGGCCGCCTTCTGCACTGTCGGGATTCTGTACCATGTCTCAAGAGAACATTGGTGACCATGGACCTCCATGTTAGTATTGTTCTGAAGGTATGAATCATCTTCCTCAAATGGTCCATTCATCCAGCTTGCAAGGCTCTTCAGAAAGACTGTTCTTTGTCTGCTTCGATCTCTGTCACCTTCGATCTTTCCCACCAGCATCAAACTTTCTAAATCACAATTTCCTGCTTTGTGCCCAAGAAATTCCAACTCTCTCTTCCTGATCCTGGTCAGCCGAGTACTTCTGGTCTCGGATTTTACTGGCATCTCTTCATTGGTAGTGTGACTTGTCCAAAATATCTTCATTATTTGCCTCAAAAACCACAACACTCGATTCTTTGCTGCATTGCTTCAGTGATCCCCAACACTGGATTCCATGTGACAAAGTTGGCGTGATGGATTGGCACGATGCAATGTTCCACTATCCTCAGCTTTGTTTACGTGGCTAATTTTGAGTTGATCATTAATCTTTTTCATTTTTTGAAACTATTCTTTGGCCATTCCAAACCTTGGTCTTAATACTCGGTCACACTCTCCATCCATACTTCCGAGGTAACAAAATTTGTCTGCCTGTTTAACCTTTTCATTCTTCGTTGTGATCTTACAATCTGGTGTGATTTTCTTCATGGACAGGACTAGATAATTTATTTATAATTGACGTTCAGCCCTTTTTCCTCGCTTCCACTCACTACTCTTATCGGCGTATATTATTAAAGCTGTAACCACTAGGAAGCTCTTCAATCACTGAATATTTTCGCTATGCAAGCTGAATAAATCTGGGGACAAAGCACACCCCTGTCTGACCCCTCACTTAAATCTCCACTAAATCACTGATCGTAACTTTTACAGCTGCAGTTTGTTCCCAATAAAGATTTCTTATCACTCTTGTCATCAAAGTCAAGAGACCCGAACATGCTCATCAGATCTTACCCAATGTCTTACCATAATCAACAAAACACATGAATACAGAAAATTCTGGAAACTCTCAGCAGGTCTGACTGCAGCGGGTAATCCGGACTCAAAACGTTGGCTCTATTCTGTCATCATAGAAGCACAAGGAGGCCATTCGGCCCATCGAGTTTGCACCTACAACAATCCCACCCAGGCCCTATCCCCATAATCCCACCCATTTACCCCACTAATCCCCATCCCGGGGCACTAAGGGGCAATTTAGCATGGCCAATGCACCTAACCCACACATCTTTGGACTGTGGGAGGAAACCGGAGCACCCGGAGGAAACTCACGCAGACACGGGAGAATGTGCAGAGTTTGCACAGACAGTGACCCGTGGCCGGTAATCGAACCCGGCTCCCTGGAGCTGCGAGACAGCAGTGCCAACCACTGTGCCACCGTACCCGCCCACAGATCTGTGGAGTTCTTTCTCCACAGATGCTGTCACAGGCCTGCTGAGATTTTCCTGCATTTTCTGCTTTTGTTTCAAATTCCAGCATCTGTAGTATTTTTTTTAAAAAACAATCTTCTTTTCATCTCTGTGGTTCTTTCGGATAAATTGCGTGCATAAGATTGCAGTTCTCATTTCCCTATCTTCCACAAAGCGCACGCTGAAGAGTTGAAATTTCTGGCTTTACTTTGCTGCTGGCCCTATTCATTAGCACTGGAAGAAGGATCTTAGCAATATGACTCACTGGACTGAAAGTGCGATGGTGTTCACATACAATTGTTCTGGGAGTTTAAGGCAGCGTAATAAATATCGATTTACACAAGTCTCGTGGGATTTCTCTGTGGCATAAACTTAATTGAAGAGAGTTGATTCATCTATTCCAAAGCTTTCTCACCTTTTAAATGTGTTTGGTGACCATTTAACCTGGGCCTTTGGCTTTATTGGGAGGAGGACAACTGTGTTTTTTAATATACATATACACTAATGATCCAGACTTGGGTATGCAGAGATCATTTCAAAGCTGACAAACAACACAAAACTCAGAAATGCAGTAAACAGGCAGGAGGATAGAAACAAACTTAAACTGACAAAGTGGGCGTGCAACCGGCACGTAAAATTTAACTTGAGCGTCAAGTGATGTGTTTTTGAAAATAACGATACCAGCTAAATTTTAAAAAGGGGCGCATGGGCAGAGAGAACCAACGGCTCACATACACAAATCTGTTGAATGGTGGCAGCTTATGGTCGACAAGCTTATGAAAAAGAATACCGGAATCTTGACTTGACAAATTGATAGAGTACAGAAGGGAGTTACGCTAAACCGCCTGAAATCTGGAAGCTGATGCAAGACTGGATTTTGTGTGTCCCTGTCAGGTGTATTGTGATGGAGGGAAGGGGCACATAAAATAGGGTAGGTGCCCTCCCCACCACCCCCCTGCCCACCCCAAGCTCATACCAAGCGGAGGAGGCACCAAAATCAGCAGCCAATATCCACCATATCCAAATACATAATCAAGGGTCATTTAGGCTGCTCTTCAAGCCGATTGTCTGTGCTGCTACACTGCCCAGACCATGAAGTGCTTGGTGTGGGCAGCTGGGCAGGAGTGGGCAACCTAATTTCTTTAAGCTTTTTTTCCAAAGGGCAGGAAGGGAAGGGGGTTTACTCTTCAGAGGCTGCCCTGTGCAGACCATGGGGTATTCCCCCTTCCCCACGAAAAGCGAACCGGGCCTTTCTTCCTACCCACTCTCAGCCTTAAAACCAGCCCACCTGTCCTACCCAAACTACGCCTGCAGATTTACCTGCTCCAAGGATCCATGGATGGCACGGTGGCACAGTGGTTAGCACTGCTGCCTCACAGCTGCAGGGATCTGGGTTTGATTCCCAGCTTGGGTCACTGTCTGTGTCGAGTTTGCACGTTCTCCCCGTGTCTGCATAGTTTTCCTCCGGGTGCTCCGGTTTCTTCCCACAGTCCAAAGGTGTGTGGGTTTGGTGCATTGGCCATGCTAAATTGCCCTTTAGTCTCCTGTGATGCATAGGTTAGAGGGATTAGTGAGGTAAATATGTGGGATTACGGGGTTAGGGCCTAAGTGGGATTGTTGTTGGCGCAGACTCGATGGGCCGAATGGCCTCCTTCTGCACTGTAGGATTTCTACGATTGGGTTTCTATGATTCTTCTCCCGCAGTCCCAGTAGCTGCCGCAGACACTCTCTTGGCCCTACTGGGACAGATGGGGGAGCTCCAGAGGGTGGGATTTGCCCCCCTGCAAGTCCCACCTGGCCCACGTTTAGCCGCTCCGCAGGGCTTTTTGCCTGTGGGACAGGTGGGTGTGGAGCATGTTGCCTCAGAAAACCCTTCCCTCAGAGAAAGGCAACACTTCACCATGCTTCGATGTTTTATTTCAGACATTTTTCCCAAAAATGATTACAGGTGCCATGATCCAAAGAAAACTTTTTTCTGAGAGAAATTTAACTCAACTCCCCTTTCTATTGGTAGCACAGTTTGCTGACTGATTGATTCATCGCTTTGATGGATCCTCAATAGCTTTTCACCAGTGGTCTTTCCAGCAAGTTTACATTTGTTTGAGCTTGCTATGCGAAAAACATGACCTGGGTATGATAGAGAATCAGAGAATCCCACAGTGCAGGAGGTGGCCATTTGGCCCATCGAGTCTGCACTGACCACAATCCCACCCAGGCCCCATCCCCATTACCCCGTGCATTTACCCCAGCTGGACCCCCTGACACCAAGGGTCAATTTAGCATGGCCAATCCACCTAGCCCGCACATCATTGGACTATGGGAGGAAACCAGAGGAAACCCACGCAGACACGGGGAGAATGTGCAAACTCCACACAGACAGTGACCCAAGCCGAGAATCGAACCCAGGTCCCTGGCGCTGTGAAGCGGCAGTGCTAACCACTGTGCTACCGTAGCATGATGTGACTGACTAAAGGATATAAAGGTTCAGTACCCCTTTTATTTAAAAAGAGAAGAGAATAAGGTAAACTGATAGGTGTCATTAAAATTGGGAGAAGTTCTGATAGAGTGAACACAGAGGGAGCACTTCCACTTAGCGAGAAAAGGCCCCAATATGAGAGATTCAGGAAGAAATCAAACAACACTGGCCAGTGTTGCAGACTGGCACATTCCAAGCCTCAGGACTAAGTGCTGAGGGACGCACTAAAAGCTTGGGGCAGCCTTGACAGAGGCTCAATGGGGAAATTAAGGCTGCTGTGTAAGAGCCTCTTGCCAAAGCATACTGAAGAGCTGGAACCTCTAAATCCCCTTGGACTGTTTGTCTGACATGGAAAAATATATTGTAAATATAACCTTTAATTGTAAGTGAAGTGAAGGGACGCCTGGACAAATACATGAATAGGATGGGAATAGGGGGATATGGTCCCCGGAAGAGTAGGGGGGGTTTTAGTTCAGTCGGGCAGCATGGTCAGTGCAGGGTTGGAGGGCCGAAAGGCCTGTTCCTGTAATTTTCTTTGTACTGTGCTGACAATGTGTGTCACACTTTCTTTATTTCCAAATTTGAACTGTTGTGGAATGTCCTTCATTCAGAAAACTTGTGGAAGTGTATTTTGGGTGGTGTTGAGGCAGATTCAGGCATCAATGCCTGGTAATAATGTGATTATGTATTCAAATGATGTTCCCAATATTGAATGTTGGAACTGCACCCCGTCACTGACGGGGAGTGGTGGACAATCGCGCCGCGCATTTATGTCAGCGTGAAACAATTTGGACTTCTTTTGAGATGTTCCTCTCTCTTCACTGAAGCCACCCTACACAAATCGGAGGGGTAGGGTGGAATAATTTGGGGCTATGGGACTACTGTACTCAGTAAAGATTGATTCGGACTGTTCTGGTGCAACATGGGGCATTTTGCCAAAACCTGTGTCCAGTAGAAGAGTGTGGCCTGCTGGAAGTATGCATCCGGATATAACGGAAGGATGAGGCAGGGAAATAATAGCAGGGGAGTCGATGGCCTAGTGGTATTATCGCTAGACTATTAATCTAGAAACTCAGCTCAATGTTCTGGAGACTCGGGTTCAAATCCCGCCACGGCAGATGGTGGAATTTGAATTCAATAAAAAATATCTGGAATTAGGAATCCACTGATGACCATGAAACCATTGTCAATTGACGGAAAAACCTATCTGGTTCATTAATATCCTTTAGGGAAGGAAATCTGCCGTCCTTACCTGGTCTGGCCTACATGTGACTCCAAAACCACAGCAATGTGGTCGACTCTCAACTGCCCTCTGAAATGGCCCAGCAAGCCACTCAATTGTATCAATCGCTACTGTTTCAAGAAGGCAGCTCACCACCACCTTCTGAGGGGCAACTAGGGATGGGCAATAAATGCTGTAAGAAGTTTAACAACGCCAGGTTAAAGTCCAACAGGTTTATTTGATAGCAAAAGCCACACAAGCTTTCGGAGCTCCAAGCCCCTTCAGGGGCTTGGAGCCCCGAAAGCTTGTGTGGCTTTTGCTACCAAATAAACCTGTTGGACTTTAACCTGGCGTTGTTAAACTTCTTACTGTGTTTACCCCAGTCCAACGCCGGCATCTCCACATCAATAAATGCTGGCCAGCCAGTGATGCCCATGTCCCACGAATGAATAAAAAAATCCGCAACATTTTCTTTCCCGTTAACTTTCATGAATGGAGCACTATGGGGCTCATGCACGCCATTCCTTGATATACACAATGTCGGTACCAGGTGTTGCAACAGCTGTGGGTTGTCTCAAAGCCCACCAGCCTATAATGTCTTAGTGGATGATGCTAACAAAGAAAATGGCACTTGTTTACAGCTGCTTAATGTGGCCTGTATGGAAAGAAAAATAAGGTATTGCACCAACATGTAATTACATCGAGTCATAGAGGTTTACAGCCCTTCGGCCCAACTTGTCCATGCTGCCCTTTTTTTTAAACCCACATAGCTAGTCCCAATTGCCCACATTTGGCCCATATCCTTCTACACCCATCTTACCCATGTGACTGTCTGAATGCTTTTTAAGAGACAAAATTGTACCCGCCTCTACTACTGCCTCTGGCAGCTTGTTCCAGACACCCACCACCCTCTGTGAAACAATTGTCCCTCTGGACCCATTGTATCCCTCCCCTCTCACCTTAAACCTATGCCCTCTAAACATGCCCACATTATTTTGAAATGTTTACCTCTGGTGTGGCAGACGTGACTCTCAGATTGGCCATGAGGCCATTCCTCTTGTACATGCTCCCCCTGCTGGTCGGCAGCGTTTATTGGAGCCTCAGCTGGTGGCTGCACACGACAGGTAGCCAATCCCTGCGAGAGAAGAGAAAAGGTAAGCCAAAAAAAAAAAATAGCTTCTCAGCGTTTCGCAATTCAGGCACGGTTCTGCTGAGACCGAAATAAATTACGTTCATGCTCCCTCACAGCTTGTTCTGGTAGTTATTGGATCCATCCTCATCTCAAGGCAGTGTCAGTAAAACTATGATAATAAATCCGCCCGCACAGTCCTACAGGGGGTTGCTGAACTTTGTGCCATTACTTACTTTTATTTGCTTGTGTGTGTCAATGTTTTTATGAGCAGAGTAACCTAACCATGTCGAGTAAAGGAACTCCAAGCTGCAGCAGAAGTGTCTGTGTGCGCTTGTGTGCCTGTGTGTGTTTGGGGAGAGGGGAGAGGAGAAGAGAGGTTGGGGGGGGGGGGGGGGGGGGGGGGGGCGGTGGGGGGGTGTCAAGACTGAGGCAGGTTCAATTAAACATGGCAAGTCCATAGTGCCAGGCTTGGCCATGCGGTCTGTTAAAGCAACTCGCCTGCCTCTCACTTGCCACCATCTCCTCATCCAACACAACGTGTGAACATCTGGGAGCTAACTGTATAAATTCTGAGTCTGGATATTTATTTCACGCACCAGAAGGCCAGCACCCAGTCCAATAGTGGAACAAATTTTTTTAAAGTTTATTTATTGGTGTCACAAGTAGGCTTACGTTAACACTGCAATGAAGTTACTGTGAAAATCCCCCAGTCGCCTCACTCTGGTGCCTGTTCGAGTACACTGAGGGAGAATTTAGCACGGCCAATTCACCTAACCAGCACGTCTTTCGGACTGTGGGAGGAAACCGGAGCACCCGGAGGAAACCCATGCAGGCACGGGGAGAACGTGCAGATGCCACACAGACACAGTGACCCAAGCTGGGAATCGAACCCGGGTCCCCGCTGTTGAGGTAGCAATGCTAACCACTGTGCCACCCCATCTCCCCCCATACCAGCTTATTACCAAAATACATCCAATTTGTGTGAACACTGCTTTAGAAATCAAACATGACAGGAGGCAATGTTAACAAATCCTGACTCTCGCACAAAACATCTCAAATACTTAAGAATTTGCCGAAACTGTATTTAACACATGATGCTGCTGAAAACACACAGTTCTCTGTGCATTTTATTAAAGAAAAAATAAATTGGAATGGCTAACAAAGAAACAAGATTATAAAGTTGTGCAAAGCCATAAAACATAAATTCATATTGTAGGTTTAAATACTGTAATGAATGTTTCTGTTTTGGTGTCAAGTAAGCAAGCTTTGGCCTTGCTATTTTTAGAATAGTTTACCCCATGTACAGATATATCAACAAATATGATCCAAGATTTAGGACAGAGATGAGGAGACATTTCTTCACCCAAAGAGTGGCGAGTCTGTGGAATCCATTACCACAGGAAGTTGTTGATGCCAAAACATTGCGTGTATTCAAGAGGTGGCTAGATATAGCTTTTGGGCAAACGGGATCAAAGGTTATGAGGAGAAAGCAGGATTAGGTTACTGAGTTGGACGATCAGCCATGATTGTGATGAATGGCGCAGCAGGCTCAAAGGGCTGAATGGCCTCCTCCTGCTCCTTTCTTCTATGTTTCTATAAAAATGACTTGCTTTGCTTTACACACACTCAGTTCAAAGACCTAAAGTCAGATCATCATTTATAACAAGGCCCCATTCTGAGGTTTGGTCTTTGCAGTCTTCAGTTACTGTTCTTTTCATTCTATTTTGTTTACAGAATCACATATGGTTATTGATAAGATAAAACACTTGGTCCACCTCAGTTAAAGCATTTGAAAGGACTTAAAATCTCAATTCTTCCTTAGGAGCATTAATTCCTAATTGGACACTCGGCGAGACCTTGGAGTCCTCGTGCATCAGTCTCTGAAAGCAAGCGCGCAGGTACAACAGACCAGTAAAGGTGGCAAATGGTATGTTGGCCTTCATAGCGAGTGGATTGGAGTATAGGGATAGGGATGTTTTGCTGCATTTGTATAGGGTGTTGGTGAGGCCACACCTGGAGTTGTGTGCACAGTTTTGGTGTCCTTATCCGAGGAAGGATGTCCTTGCTATAGAGGGAGTACAGTGAAGGTTTACCAGGCTGATTCCTGGGGTGGCAGGTCTGTCATATGAGGAGAGATTAAGTTGGTTAGGATTGTATTCATTGGAGTTCAGGACAGTTAGAGGGAGTCTCATAGAAACTTAGAAAATTCTCACAGGATTAGACAGGGTAGGTTCAGTAAGAATGTTCCCAATGGTGGGAGGGTCCAGAATTAGGGGTCATAGCTTCAGGATAAGGGGTAAACCCTTTAGAATTGAGGTGAGGAGAAATTTCTCCACCCTGAACGTGTGGAATTCACTACCACAGAAAGTAAATCGAGGCCAAAACGTTGTCTGATTTCAGGAAGAAATTAAATATAGCCCTTGGGGCTAAAGAGATTAAGGGATATGGGGTGGGGGGGGGGGGGGGGGGGGGGGGGGTGGGGGGTGGGGGGGATGGGGGAAGGGGGAGGATCAGGATATTGAATTTGATGATCAGCCATGATCATAATGAATGGCGGAGCAGGCTCAAAGGGCTGAAGGCCTACTCCTGCTTCTAGTTTCTATATTTATTCCACAGCTTTTGCTTTCACTACTCCAACAAGAAATCCATTCCATATCTTGATTTCTCTCCCGATCAATGCTTCCTAATAGCTGTCCTAATTTTGCCATTTGCACCTTGTTCAATTCTCACAAATTAATTGGAAGTGATTTTCCAGATTGACTTTTTCCCCCACAGTGTTTATGACCTTATATACATCAATAGGAACTGGGAGGAGGAGTAGGCCATCAACCAAACTAAGCCTCGTCTTTCTGGGGAAGAGAATACCAGAGACCAACAATCCTCTGAGAAAGATTGCTCACCATCTCAGACTTAAAAATAATAGATCTCTTATTCTTAAACTGTCGTCTCGTTCCAGTCTTCCCCATATCTCCCTCCATAATAACATGGCTAAAAGCCAAAATTCCTTCACCTTTTCTCATAGTTCTGATTTTTATCACTGGGGATCTGCCTTGTGGTTCTTCCCAAAAACATGCTCACCACTTGACTGTCTTCCAAATGTCTAGCACAGAGCACATTAATCAAGGTGCAATCAGACCAGAACATTGCTAGGATTGGATCAGAGCTTCCTCTAACATCTCCACTGTTCTGGCTCTGTAGTTCAGCATCCCATTGATTGCTGTTCAGCATTTGGTGGACGTGTTAAGTGTCAAGTTCATGAAAATTCCTAGGTATCTTTCAACGTCATCCTACCACTTGTCCTCCTTCGATCAGAACACACCATCACACAAGAAGGTCAAAGTTTCCACTTTGGACACAATCAGGAAATTGTGCCCAAAATTGCAGCAGTTACACGGTCCCCATTCAGGTTTCTGCTAAAATGTGCGTGCATTATCACAAACTGCACTTCCATAAACTAGAATAATTGAAGAGTCCCAGTAAGTAGTCTCACAACACCAGGTTAAATTCCAACAGGTTTATTTGGTAACACGAGCTTTTGGACTGCTGCTCCTTCATCAGGTGAAGGAACAACGCTCCGAAAGCTCATGCTACCAAATAAATCTGTTGGGCTTTAACCTGGTGTTGTTAAAACTCTTGCAGTTTTATTAAGACAGCTGAAAATGGGTTTACACAGAAAATAAAAGCATGCTCAATGTGCCTAGTCAATCACCTGTGAGTATTCCAACAACAAGGCAGAGGCGATGGCCTAGTGGTATTATCACTAGACCATTAATCCAGAAAGTCAGCTAATGTTCTGGGGACCTGGGTTCAAATCCCAACACAGCAGATGGTGAAATTTGAATTCAATAAAATAAAGCTGGAACTAAGAATCTACTGATGACCAAGAAACCATTGTCAATTGTCGGAAAAACCCACCTGGTTCACGAATGTCCTTCAGGGAAAGAAATCTGCTGTCCTTACCTGGTCTGGCCTACATGTGACTCCAGAGCCACAGCAATGTGGTTGACTCTCAACTGCCCTCGACAACTAGGGATGGACAATAAATGCTGGCCAGCCAGTGACGGATGCCATGTCCCATGATTGAATTTTTAAAAAGTGTAAGGCAAATGTTTTTCCAGTAAGATAACTGCTTTAGGAGGCTATTTTCAGGATCAGATAACTCACCTTTCCAGACAGGGCTAAAACACAGATATTGAAATCAGGTTCAAATGCAAGGTATAGAACTTGGGGAACATTTTCTCAAAGTAGTATTTCTAACAATTTGCAAATCTGCTTTCAACAGAAGAGGTTTGTGATTTCAGCATACAAAGAAAATTCTTCCTTTTCTATTGTCATATACCGTGAACGAATATTAATCCTGTTGATAACCACAGTAATATATGTAGCACTGACTACATGTTTGTGTGGAACATAAGTGCCCTCTAGAGGAAATGCTATGTTAATAAACTCCAATCATGAGATACTAACCTGAAGCACGGTTACTAAAATTGAGATAAGTCAAGCAGCCAAAATCTTGGAATCATACAATAGTATCCCTACAGTGCAGGAGGCGGCCATTCAGCCCATCAAGTCTGCAACAACCCTCTGAAGAGCATCCCACCCAACCCCATTCCCAGAACCCAGCACATCCACCATGACTAATCCATCTAACCTACACATCTTGGGACACTAAGGGGCAATTTAGCATGGCCAATGCACCTAACCTACACATCTTTGAACTGTGGAAGGAAACTGGAGCATCCGGAGGAAACCCACACAAACACGGGGAGAACGTGTAAACTCCACACAGACAGTCATCCAAGGCCAGAATTGAACCTGGGTCCCTGTCGCTGTGAGGCAGCAGTGCTAACCACTGTGCCACCATGCTACTCCTTTTTAATTTAATATTTTATCATTTTATTTTTCACGTACGAGCATCTTTCCTTTAATAAAATCAAGGAACTCACCTGGTAAAGAAGCAGCGCTCTGAAAGATCGTGATTCCAAATAAAACTGTTGGACTTTAACCTGGTGTTGTGAGATTTCTTACTGTGCCCACCCTAGTCCAGCCCTGGCATTTCCACATAATAAAATAAAAGTTGCATTCCATGAGCATTATCAAAAAAGGGCAATTCCGTTCTCATGGAACATACCAATATTTCCTCACTGATATAATCTAGCATCAAAGCAGTTTTTAATTTGACTAGCCTATGAGGCAATACTTTCACATATTCTCTCATCTTTGAATGCACAAGGGATTTATACATAGACCTTGAAATGTGGCCAATCCACTTTTGGATATAGGGGCCAATCCCAGAACGGTGAGGCCCTGGGGCATACCCAATGTAGGCTTGACATCTGAGGAGCGTTTGAGGACTCTGGGTCTGTACTCGATGGAGTTTAGAAGGATGGGGGGAGGAATCTCATTGAAACTTACAGAATATTGAAAGTCCTGGATAGATTGGATGTGGGGGAGATGTTTCCATTAGTGGGAGAGACTAGAATCCGAGGGCACAGCCTCAAAATTAAGAGATGAACCTTTAGAATGGAGATAAGGAGGAATTTCTTCAGCCAGAGGGTGGTGAATCTATGGTATTCATCATCACAGAAGGTTGTGGAGGCCAGGTCATCGAGTGTATTTAAGACAGAAATAGATAGGTTCTTGACTGGTAAGGAGATCAAAGGTTACAGGGGAAAAAGGTGGGAGAATGGGATTGAGAAATTTAACAGCCATGATCGAATGGCGGAGCAGGCTCGATGGGCTGAATGGCCTAATTCTGCTCCTATATCTTATGGATATTAGACCACGAGTCTCATTACTATCTGCAACTTACTGGCTTGATTTCTAATGCAGTAAGAGTTTTAACAACACCAGGTTAAAGTCCAACAGGTTTATTTGGTAGCAAATGCCATTAGCTTTTGGAGCGCTGCTCCTTCGTCAGATGGAGTGGATAACTGCTCACAAACAAGGCACACAGAGACACAAACTCAAGTTACAGAATACTGATTAGAATGCGAATCTCTACAGCCAACCAGGTCTTAAAGATACAGACAATGTGAGTGGAGAGAGCATTAAGCACAGGTTAAAGAGATGTGTATTGTCTCCAGACAGGACAGCCAGTGAGATTCTGCAAGTCCAGGAGGCAAGCTGTGGGGGTTACTGATAATGTGACATAAACACAACATCCCGGTTTAGGCCATCCTTATGTGTGCGGAACTTGGCTATCAGTTTCTGCTCAGCGACTCTGCGCTGTCGTGCGTCGTGAAGGCCGCCTTGGAGAACGCTTACCCAAAAATCAGAGGCTGAATGTTCGTGACCGCTGAAGTGCTCCCCCACAGGAAGAGAACAGTCTTGCCTGGTGATTGTTGAGCGGTGTTCATTCATCCGTTGTCGTAGCGTCTGCATGGTTTCCCCAATGTACCATGCCTCAGGACATCCTTTCCTGCAGCGTATCAGGTAGACAACGTTGGCCGAGTTGCAAGAGTAGGTACTGTGTACCTGGTAGATGGTGTTCTCACGTGAGATGATGGCATCCGTGTCGACGATCCGGCACATCTTGCAGAGGTTGCTGTGGCAGGGTTGTGTGGTGTTGTGGTCACTGTTCTCCTGAAGGCTGGGTAGTTTGCTGCGGACAATGGTCTGTTTGAGGTTGTGCGGTTATTTGAAGGCAAGAAGTGGGGATGTGGGGATGGCCTTGGCGAGATGTTCGTCTTCATCAATGACATGTTGAAGGCTCCGGAGGAGATGCCGTAGCTTCTCCGCTTTGGGGAAGTACTGGACGACGAAGGGTACGCTGTCCACCGTGTCTTCTGAGGAGGTCGGTGCAGTTTTTCGCTGTGGCACGTCGGAACTTTCTATCGATGAGTCGAGCGCCATATCCTGTTCTTATGAGGGCATCTTTCAGCGTCTGGAGGTGTCTGTTGCGATCCTCCTCATCCGAGAAGATCCCGTGTATACGGAGGGCTTGTCCGTAGGGGATGGCTTCTTTAACGTGTTTAGGGTGGAAGCTGGAGAAGTGGAGCATCGTGAGGTTATCCGTGGGCTTGCGGTGCAGTGAGGTGCTGAGGTGACTGTCCTTAATGGAGATGCGTGTGTCCAAGAATGCAACCGATTCCAGAGAGCAGTCCATGGTGAGTCTGATGGTGGGATGGAACTTGTTGATGACATCATATAGTTGTTTCAGTGATTGTTCACCATGACTCCAAAGGAAGAAAATGTCATCGACATATCTAGTGTATAGCACCGGTTGAAGGTCCTGTGCGGTGAAGTCTTGTTCGGACCTGTGCATGAACAACGCTTACTGTGTTTACCCCAGTCCACCGCTGGCATCTCCACAAATTGGATTAATCCAGCAAATCGTCTGCTTGCTCGGAAGAGGGTTTTTCTTTTGCCTCTTTGGAAAAGGTTTCAATCCAGAGCCACATACAATCAAGTGATTCAACTTCACGAGAAGCTTTCATAATCGTGGTTCTAGCATTATCCAATCTAAAACCAGGGACTCCTGCCTTGTGTCCAAGTTCTTTGCAATAATGAGGCATCTGCTCCTCCGTATAATTATCAATCCAAAATGTCATGGAACTTGGATTAGATATTTGGCTGTGCTGGGAGATACTGACATCATGACATTTGTCTCTCAAGTTGCCTTAACAACATTTACACTTTAGCAGAAAAGTAGCATAATACTGGGAGCCGGTTTAGGTCAGGTTGGCTGGACAGCTGGTTAGTGATGCAGAGCAACACCAGCAGCATGGGTTCAATTCCTGTCCTGGTTGAGGTTAGGCCCTGCCTTCTCTACCTTGCCCCTCGCCCGAGGTGTGGTCAGGCTAAAAGGTTTTGAGGGGGAGAGCAGCCTATTATCTCTATGGCGACTTTTTTAAGCACAATACAACAAAAGACTAAGTTTTACTCTTACACCAAAAAGTGTAACTAAAAAACAACTGATCTCTGACTGTTGAGTTACTGGGGAAAAGGAAAACATGTATTGCTCTTACATATCACTGGCAAAGACTGGGGAACACATGAAGCTGCTATTTGTGTGTGACTGGTGTTGAAAAGAATGACTGACATTTTACTCATAGGGTATCTTCATTTGTTAATCTACTGTTGCTAGGTTATGCTGCTATGGTACTTCACAGTAACACTAATGAAGACCAATCATGTATTTTGTTTCCGTAAATTAATACTCAACTGTTATGCTATAATGGTTATAATTTTTGTCATTCTTTCAGAGGATGTGGGCATCACTGGCAAGACTAATATTTGTTCCGCATCCCTAGTTGCCCTTGGCTTGCCTGGCCATTTCAGAGGGCAGTTAATAGTCAACCATATTGCTGTGGATCTCATGTAGGCCAGACCAGGTGAAGGCGGCAGATTTCTTTCCCTAAAAGGACGTTAGTGAACCAGATGGGTTTAAATAACAGCCAGCATGGGTTCGTGGCTACCATTACCGAGACTAGCTTTGAATTCCAGATTTTCATTGTGAATTAAAATTCCACCAGCTGCTGTGGTGGGATTTGAACCCATGCCCCCAGAGTCTGGATCACTAGTCCAGTGGGATTACTATCACACCACTATCTCATTTAGTTTTGTAGATTGACATTTCACAGATGGAGCAGAATGTTCCCCAAAGGCAAAGGAATGAACTTTATCGCTGTGTTTCCATCGTTAGTGATTTGATTTATTGTCACATGTACTGGGATACAGTGAAAAGTATTGCCTCTAGTGTGCTATCCAGACATTCTGCACCCTATCCTTTCCTTATCCCCTATGTACTGGGGAGAAGGAAAGGATGGAGTGCGGAATGTAGTATGGGTGTAGAGAAAAATCAACTTAAAATATAAGGCAAGTCCATTCAAAAATCTGATGGCAGCAGGAGTTCTTGAGTTGGTACATGTTGCCCATGATGACTTTTGCATCTTTTTCCCAACAGAAGAAGGTGGAAGAGAGTATGTCTGGGGTGTGGGGTCCTTGATTATGCCGGCTGCTTTTCCAAGTCAATGGATGGGAGGCTGGTTTGCATGATAGGCTGGGCTACATTCACAACCCCTTGCAGGTTCTTGCTGGGAGCAGTAGCCATATCAAGCCGTGATAGCTCCAGAAAGGATGCTTTTTATGGTGCATCTGTAAAAATTGATGAGTCGTAGCGGACATGCCAAATTTCCTCAGTCTCCTGGGAAAAAAGAGCCGATGGTGGGCTTTCTTAACTATAGCATTAGCGAGGTGGGATCAGGACAGGTTGTTGGCGATCTGGACACCTAGAGACTTAAAGCTCTCATGGATATGAAGAGCACAGTGTGTGAGAACATCGCAACTTAGAAAGAAAGCTAGCAGAGTGATGTGCCTGCTGTGTATCTCTGCTGAGCTTCAATACATGTAACTGTCCACAATGTGACCCACAACACAGGAGAAGGAAGCTCTATAAATGACTATTCTGACAGCTGTCATGTATGTGGGGAAAGATTTGGCTTTGCCAGCTCCACAGCAAAAATACTTTCAGGATCTTACTCATGTCCAATATAACATTTGTAGCTTTGTTCAAACTTTTGAAGACCACTTTTGCTGGGTGCTGGTGTCCAACTGGAAGTTATCGATGAATGTGTCCGTGGTGTCATACAAACCCGGGCAGCACGGTGGCACAGTGGTTAGCACTGCTGCCTCACAGCAGCAGGGACTCGGGTTCAATTCTGGCCTCGGGTGACTATCTGTGTGGAGTTTCCACGTTCTCCCCGTGTCTGTGTGGGTTTCCTCCAGGTGCTCTGGTTTCCTCCTCGGTCCAAAGATATGCAGGTTAGGTTGATTGGCCATGCTAAATTCTCCCTGTGCCTCAAGATGTGCAGGTTAGATGGAGTAGCCATGGTGAATATGCAAGGTTAAGGGGATAGGGCAGGGGAGGGGGCCTGGGTAAGACACCCTGCCAGAGAGTCGCTGCAGACTCGATGGGCTGAATGGCCTCTTCTGCACTGAAGAGATTCTATGATAAATGCAACAACTTGAAGGATTTACACGTTGATAGCGTTTTCCATCATTTGTGTTACTCTATGTGCAGTGACTAAAATCCCCGAAGCAAGCCAGTCCAAAGATGGTTAGAAAGCAAAGTTAAATATGGTTCTGAATGTTATCTTTTAAGTAAGCTGCATAAAGAGAATAAACACTATGAATCAGAATTATAACACTCTGTGCCACTTCATATGAACCTCAAGCCCCATTATCATTACCTTACAAACCACAATGTAAACTTCCTCCTAATCTGGGCAGATCATATCAGTGTCGCTACCATTCAGTGAAGTCCGCTTTCTATCGAGTTGTTTCATCTCCAGGCAGACACTACAACAGGCAACCCAAAGACAAGGTAAATTTTCCAAATCAATGTTCCATTCTAGATGAGCCCTTCACGCCTACTCAGAGGGAAATTCCTGAGAGATTGTGGTTATAAAGTGAGTGAGATAAGCAATCGTTGGATTGTTAGAATTAACAAATGGGGCCCTCTGCCAATGAAGCCAGTTTTCATTGAACTGTATTTTCTGAAAGAAAGTGCTCAAGACTGACTTGCATTTACATAGCAACTTTCACACACTCAGGACATGAGCGGCACGGAGGCACAGTGGTTAACTGCTACCTCACAGCGTCAGGGACCTGGGTTCAATTCCGACCTCGGCTCACTGTCTGTGTGGAGCTTGCATGTTCTCCCTGTGTCTGCGTGGCTTTCCTCCGGGTGCTCCCCACACTCCAAAGATGTGCAGGTTAGGTGAACTGGCCATGCTAAATTGACCCTTAGTGTCAGGGGGGCTAGCACAGTAAATATGTGGGGTTACGGGGATAGGACCTGGGTGGGATTGTTGTCGGTGCAGGCTTGATGGGCCGAATGATCACGTTTTGCACTGTAGGGGTTCAATTCTATTCTCTCACATAGGGTCTTTTTTCCAGCCAAGTACTACTGAAACATAAGTCAGCGTTATAACAGTCTCCTGCCAATGCAATATGGCCGTGCAATATGGCCACCAATACCCATCTGCACATGCACTGAAATCCAATGTTGTCACTGCTGCAGCCTGCATCCTGGAACTGCAGATTGATAGACAGGGGAGGAAAAGATCCGTAGCGGGTAAACTAAAAGCCTTTCCTTGCGGGATAATTCACTGCAATCATATTGGTAATATCTGAATTCAGTCTCACTAGCCCAGTGATGTAAATGGAAATCTCAGTGTTAGATGAGCCAATGTAATTTAACATTCACAGCAAACTACAATTCATTTACATTACTGTGTGAAGAAAGTTTTTTTTTTAAATTTGGGGACTATAACGATTTTAATCAGGCATTGTGGTTGGCCGACTTGAAAATGAACTCCCTGATTAAGGACCAAATTGATAGTCCAATCAGGGAGCCCCATGCTCTGTAAACAGGAGTGTCAGTTCCTCTGGCACATCAGATGTAGACTGCTCACAGAGCACTCAGTGTTGTTGGATCCTGCAAATAAAGGAATTTGATGAAGGGACTTCTGCCTCCGAGGACTTATTAAGAAGTCTAACAACACCAGGTTAAAGTCCAACAGGTTTATTTGGTAGCAGAGCTACTAGCTTTCGGAACAGGCTGTTCCTTCGTCAGGTGGGTGGGAGTTCTGATCACAAACAGGGCACAAGGACACAAACTCAATTTCCATGAATAATGAATAATTGTCTTTGTGCCCTGTTCGTGATCAGAACTCCCACCCACCTGACGAAGGAACAGCCTGTTCCGAAAGCTAGTGGCTTTTGCTACCAAATAAACCTGTTGGACTTTAACCTGGTGTTGTTAGACTTCTTACTGTGTTTACCCCAGTCCAACGCTGGCATCTCCACATCATGACTTCCGAGGACTTATCACAGGGACTTTATGTGAAGCAGGCTTGTGGCTGTGGGGGTGCGAGTGTGACTATTTTAATTAAACTGAAGACAGTTTACTTGCAGAGTTGAGGACATCAAAGAATCCCAGGTGTGAACGGCAGGCACTTGAAATAAATATGGCCAAGCTGAATTTCCTACAAATATACAAGCTATGGATAGAAATTTGCATTAGAAGATAAAGAAGGTTTGCTGTGTTGAGTTGTTAAATTTCAAAGGGAAGTAAAAAGTGTTTACTACTTGGAAAGGGCATAAATAAGGCAGATGGGGCAATAGAAGGGACATAAAAAGATTTTTATATTCTAGGAAAAGCAAGGTTCAAAGAAGGATGAGGACAATGAAATCAAGATGAAAGAGTGTTGTGTGAGACCTGCTGGAGTGTTTCTTTGTGCTGGAAAAATAACTGAGGTGACAAAGTGAGACAGCTCTCCAGCCAATCCAGAAAAGTGTGCGTTTTCAGAAAGCAGGGTTGTGTTTTAAGGTTTCTTGGATTGCCACATCAGAGTGGGAGATGGTGAGAAGCCACGTGACGTACCTTCTCCACAGCAACAATCGGTCTGCCTTGCGGAAATATTGCTGGATTTTATAGATTAAATAACTATACAGGACTGTAAAAAGGGTGTTTACTTTTGAGTCTAACCATGTAGCAAATCATTTGGGGGGGGGGGGGGGGGGAAGAGATTGTTCTGTAAGACTAATTTCAACAGTGTAAATTTAATCTTTTGTGTTCAAGTTTTCTTTTCTTAATGTTTTAATTTAATATTTAGAATTCCCAAAAAAAGGTTACTGAATTCTGTGGCTTCAGTACATGTGCCTTCTTGCCATCAAAATACAAGGAGTAAAGAGTTGTGATAGCTTGCCAAGTTTCCCATTGGGATTTGGTTTGCGTGGCAATTACCACTTGCCGGATGATAATAACTAGGATAGTGAAACTGAGTTTGGAAACACTGACCAACTTGACTGTAGCAAAATATCTTGCAGACAGGTAACCGAAATCCTTTCCTTCTAACAACATGTAAAAGCAGTTTCCAGAATCCATCACTGTCAGTCGGCATAGAAATCCACAACCTTTTCTTCTCCTGCTGTCAGTGATGATGGTGCATGTGCCCCGCTACACATGGCCCTCTAGGGATATAGCAGCCATTGACCTGGGCCTCTCGTCTGTATCCAACTGCACATGTACAGCATTGGTAGTAAACATAGCCATGGTGTAATGTAGTCAACGCAAACATTAATCTGTGCAGAGAAATGTCCTTCAACAGCAATAAAATAACTCCCTTTTCATAATTTGGTAGAATCATGAATATTGGCCAGGACACCAGAAAGAAACCCCGACTTGGAACTATAATCGCCATTGCTTCACTGTCGCTGGGTCAAAATGCTGGAATACCCTCCTTAACAGCACTGTCGGCGTACCTACACCTCAGGTTTTTTTATTCATTCATGGGACATGGACGTCGCAGGCTGGGCCAGCATTTATTGTCTATCCCTAGTTGCCCTTGGAGGGAAATTGAGAGTCAACCACATTGCTGTGGCTCTGGAGTCACATGTAGGCCAGACCAGGTAAGGACGGCAGATTTCCTTCCCTAAAGGACATTAATGAACCAGATGGGTTTCTCTGACAATGGTTTCATGGTCATCAGTAGATTCGTAATTCAAGATATCCTTTATTGAATTCAAATTCCACCATCTGCCGTGGCGGGATTCGAACCCGGGTCCCCAGAGCATTAACCGAGTTTCTGAATTAATGGTCTAGTAGTGACACCACTCGACCAGCACCTCCCCGTGGAAGCTGCAGCGGTTCAAGGCGGCAGCTCCTCACCACCTTCTGAAGGGTGATTAGGGATGGGCAATACATGATGGTTTAGGCAGCAATGCCTACGTCCATTAAAAAAAAAATTTAAAAGCTCTTTTTTGAAATACTGCCACGGGATTTTAATTTTAAACATGCAAAAGAGCAGAACAACCATGGCTCGAAGCCTCATCTGAAAGATGATAGACATCAGACAGTGCAGTACTCCTTCAGTACTGCACTGTGATTTTGTACTCAAGTCTCTGGAGTGGGGTTTGAATCCACAACCGTGCGTCTCAGCCGAGAGTTCCAACTGAGCTGCGGCTAACACCTTCATAACAGCTGAAAGGCAACAAAAAATAATCAACCATTTACGAGAGAAACTTAATAACCCAGGTTACAGAACGGCAAATAGGAAGCACGTGGGATTCCTTTATGTGGAAAAACGCTGGGTTAGGAACTGTTAATAGATGGTTACCCTTCTCCAAAATAGCTTCGGGAGAAAATAACTTTATTGTTGGCAGCCATAACCCCGTAATTACTGAAAATCCCTGCAGTTGGAAATTACAAGTTACAAACTAGTCCCAATCATAAAACCATAATGTGAAGCAGTAAAGAGAATTAGAAAATTTACACTGTGTACAACTGAATGGAGCACCGACTATTGTTGCTCAAGGGACAGAATTTGAGCACTTGCAACAAATAAATATTCATGCAGAAACCCTACAATAAACCTGACAGTTTATTTAACAGCCATCGGATGATTTTTTTAACTGAAGGAAAAAAATCTGCAAAAGAACCGGCATGGTGGCATAGTGGTTATCACGGCTGCCTCACACCAACTGGGACCCGGGTTCAATTCTGGCCTTGGGTGACTGTCGATGTGGAGTTTGCACGTTCTCCACTGGTGACATGACCCAATTAAAGTGCAGAACAGGCTCAAGGGGCTGAATGGCCTCCTTTTGTTCCCATGACTAAAGGCAACAACAGTTCAACAGGTTTGAGGATTATTCCTTCACGTGTCAGATTACTTTAATCATTGCTTACATCTTGCCTCAATAGTTACTCATTTCCAGCCAAATCTTTGATAGACACTAATTGCGGGTTTGCTAATGTTCATTAAATTCTTTAAACCTTGGGATTTTTGTATTTTATAATATATTTAAAGTATTTTTATAATATTTTAAAATATATAAGACACCCATAGGTTAACAAATAAAGGCACAGAGTTCATAGAATCATACAGAGCAGAAGGAGGCCATTCAGCCCATTGAGTCTGCTCTGACCACAATCCCACCCAGGCCCTATCCCCATAACCCCATGCATTTACCCTAGCTAGCCCCCCAGACACTGAGGGGCAATTTAGCATGACCAATCCACCTAACCCACACATCTTTGGACTGTGGGAGGAAACCGGAGCATCCAGAGGAAACCCACGCAGACACGGGGAGAATGTGCAAACTCCACACGGACAGTGGCCCAAGCCAGGATTCGAATCCGGGACCCTGGCGCTGAGAGTCAGCAGTGCTAACCACTGTGTCACCACTCTGTCTTTTCCGCAAATCTTGTGAATTTGTTGCAGATGCATTGGACAGACAGAGGTTCAAAATAAGCCTGCAGTGCTATAGGCCTGGAGCAGGGCAATGGGATTGACTGGTTAATCTACTGGTTTGGACTCAATGGCCTCCTGTGCCATAAATGACACCAAAACAACTGGTGGCTTCATTGATGTGCAGGATGGAATAACCCAATGAATGGACAAACCAACTTGCTATGGTTCAAATCAGAAACTCCAAAGTGTTTTATGAAGCCCACAAGGATCATAAGTTTTGCACCTTGAATTTGGCTAGGATAAGCATGAGATGTTTCACCTCAGTTATGATTCAAGTGACTCACTAGGGAGCTTTTATCAAACAAAAAGTTTATTTAATATAGTTAACATGTATAGAAAGAAAATTAGCAAAAACTTTTATCAATTACAAAGAAAACAAGACAAACACAATAATGTATAGCCCTTAACAAATATATCTAAGATGTTCCAATCAAACCAATCCCGTAAACAAAGAAACTCTTCCACAGGTTTAACACAGCAAAGGCCAATGTTCACATGATACTAGAATTGAGTCCTTTCGATGAATGCTGCAATTCTCTTGAAACACTCAGAACAGCTTCCCAGAACATCAGCGAGACACTCTGGTCAAGCCACCAATAGCAGATTTTCTACTGCAGGAAGGCTTTCAGCTAAACCAACAGAATTTCCCAAAACCAGGGGGAGAGAGAGAGAGGGAGGCACTTCTTTCCAACTTGATGTCCCAACCTGCAGCTCAGAACTGAAAATGAAGGAGCTCCAGTCACCTGCCCTGCAAACATTTTTCCTCCTGACAATGCAGGGTCATAAAACTAATTCCAAAAGTAAAAATAAACCACCCGCATTTAAACCAGCGAGTTGTCCACTCCGAGTAGACAACCTGGTGCCAATTATATCAGCTAAGGCTGAAAGCTGCAGAGAGTATGATTTTTTTAAAAAAATCTCTTAAGTACACTATCACAAACCGCAATATCAAATTTAATCAAGGACAGATCACAATGATCTTCCGCTACTCACAGCAGCAGAAATGATTGCAGCTCAGTTTTGCAAGGCAGCACGGTGGCACAGTGGCTAGCACAGCTGCCTCACAGCACCAGGGACCCGAGTTCAATTCCTGGCTTGGGTCACTGTCTCTGCGGAGTCTGCACGTTCTCCCCATGTCTGAGTGGGTTTCCTCCCACAGTCCGAAAGAAGTGCTGGTTAGGTGCATTGGCTATGCTAAAAGTATCCCTCAGTGTACCAGAACAGGCGCCGGTGTGAGGCGACTCAGGGATTTTCACAGTAACTTCATTGCAGTGTTAATGTAAGCCTACTTGTAACACTAATAATACAATCATTACAATAGAATGCTGGTGCATCACACTGCTCAAGGTTAGGACCGTCTTGCTGGACTGTCTGTAGCAGGATTTCTCAGGGTGCTACATCTAATCCATCTCATTGACTATATGCTTGGTGGGGGGCATGGTGGCACAATGGTTAGCTGCCTCACAGCACCAGGGACCCGGGTTCAATTCCGGTCTTGGGTGACTGTGTGGAGTTTGCACATTCTCCCCATGCCTGTGTGGGTTTCCTCCGGGTGCTCCGATTTCCTCCCACTGTCCGAAAGGTGTGCAGGTTAGGTGGATTGGCCATGCTAAATGGCCCCTTCGTGTCCCAAGATGTGTAGGTTAGGAGGATTGGCGGGTATATATGCTGGTTTACGGGGATAGGGTGGGGAGTGGGCCTGAGTAAGATGTGTTTTCGGAGAGTCGGTGCAGACTCGATGAGCCAAATGGCCTCCTTCTGCACTGCAGGGATTCTATGATTCGTTACCATTTCCACACTGGATCAATGAAACCTCAGCAACTTGAAGCTTTACACAAGCAAGAGAAGCAGGAGTGGGCCAGCAGACCCTTCAAACCTGCCCTGTCATTCAATAAGACCATGGCTAATTGAACTCTCTCTCTCCACAGATGCTGCCTGAGCCGAGTTTCTTGATCATTTTCTCTTTCCAGTCCAGATTTTCAGCAACCACTGTTCTACCTTTCTGTTGCAATCGCTATTCCTTCATTGCCCTCCTGCGTGCATCAATTATTGATGCCTCGTTTCAGTTCCTAAATCAAGCACTGGACAAGCAGCATATTAGGAAGCAGAGTTGCATGTCTTCCGAGGAGCGTACCCACTCCCGAGCATGTCCAGCGACCAATCGTACTAAACTCTCCGCCGCAGCTCATGCACAGCAAGTTATCCCCATGCATCACCTCTGCCCCAGTTGAACCGACCTTTGGTGAGCCAAATATGTGGCATTAGCAGCAGCAAAGTCAGCAGAACATGGTTGGAATACAAAGACCAGCAGCTGGCTGGCAAAGTGCAAGATCTATTACTGGCCCTGGCGCAGCAGCTGAGTGGCATCGCCTCCATCCAAAGTTATTAGCCAGCCCAGCAGCCAGAGGGCACTAACGAGTCAGCTCACTGGACTCCCAACGTCAGTGCAACTTGATTTAGGAAAAACATTAGCTCGATTTGAAATTGCTAACAGGGTCTTAAAAATCAGGCTCAATCAATGGTTCTCCTTTGAAGGAGAAGTGCAGGAGAACTATACATAACATGATTAAATGTAGAAATTCATCCTCTTCTTTCAGGTTGCCGTTGTGACACCCATTAAATTTCTCATCGGTTCACTTCACTCCCTCCCCATCTTTCGCCTTTCTTCTTTGTGTAACCTCTCTGATCATCAGAAGAAACGTTCTTTGATGCTGAAGGCAGCCACTGAGCCCTTCAAAGAATTCACTTTGATAGGATGGCCTACTTGTAGTGCAAATGTCACCGCAAGTGAGGGGATGGAGGAGATAGGGAGTATTTATCAGAGAGAGCGGTGTGGTAGAAATGAGGTGATCTCAGGGCATCCTTAGCTAGGGTGTAGGCACTCGCCCATCCCGCAAACCCAAGTGCACAACGTTGGTTGACATGCTAATTAAGAAGATGTGAAGGACATGGACATTTTGAGAGATTATTTTTTATTTTTGGCCAAGTCTCTGGTTCACTGAGGGAGAAAACATGGTCAAGAATCATAGCTTTGAAACAGAGCAATTAACTTGCATCTCTCAAAATATCACAGTTAAGTATATGTCTACATCGGATGCATTGCTATTTTTAATTTGGCCTTTCTAAATTAGTGAAGTTACATTACAGAATAGGTGGATGTGGAGAGAAGCACTGAGAGGATTACATGTCTAGGAAAAGGAATTGCAAGGGAATCATGTTAAATGCATAAACACAAGATTTATAATAAAACCAAGGGATATAGCCTTGTTAATTATGCTTTTAGATAACAAATAGCATACATTGCGGAATTTCCAAACCAACGTTAATATGCTTTTCATTTAATTTTTGCACAAAACGTCACAAGCACTGATGCTCAGAAGAGACTTGCTTCATATCATAGATTCAGAAAGACATCCACGTTGAAGAGTTATCCAGGACAATGCACTCAGCACACACATGCCAAGCGATAACCAACCTGTATTACAATCCCGTCAGTATAAAGTCTGTAAGAGGGTAATGGAAAGTGAGTGACATTGTGCAATTGCAACCCAATCCCCAAGCTGATTCAAGATTGGGCAAAGGCAAACTCATTTTCCTTGTGGTTCCCAAAGGTGCGGCGCGCCACACTGGTGCGGCGAGAGAGGATGGCGGGAAGATTCAAGGACAATCAAAGAAACATTTAAACATTCATGTATAGAAACCCGTAGAAGTTTCCAGATTTCATGCCATCTCTCTTTGTGTTAAGACTTAACACCAGTGTGGCGCACCGCACCCTTTGGGAACCACTGCCGGTGGCTCAGTAGACTATTTGTTTGCTGACACTATTCTATTGAAGGTGAACACTTCTGCGAGATAACTCAAAGAATGATCATTTTTCAAATATGCCTTATGGAGTCATAAAATCCCTACAGTGCAGAAAGATGCCATGCAGCCCATTGAGTCTACACCGACTCCTTTGATTTGATTTATTGTTGCCACGTGTA
This sequence comes from Mustelus asterias, assembly GCF_964213995.1. Lineage (NCBI taxonomy): Eukaryota > Metazoa > Chordata > Chondrichthyes > Carcharhiniformes > Triakidae > Mustelus > Mustelus asterias. The sequence continues at coordinate 17,630,085 of NC_135813.1, forward strand.
TTAGTATACAGTGAAAAGTATCATTTCTTGCATGCTATACAAAGCATACTGTGCATAGAGAAGGAAAGGAGAGAGTACAGAATATTGTTACAGTCATAGCTAGGGTGTAGAGAAAGAAGACTCTGACAGAGCATCCCACCTGGTCTGCCCCTCTGCCCTATCCCCATAACCCTGCACAGGAGGAGGCCATTCAGCCCATTGTGTCTGCACCACCTCTCCAACAGAGCATCCTATCCAGGCCTATTCCTGTAACCCCACGTATTTACCCCACTAATCCACCTAACCAACATGTTTTGGGAAACTAAGGGACAACTAGGCATGGCCAATCCACATAATCTGTACATCTTTGGGCTGGGGGAGGAAACCAGAGCAGATACCTGGAGGAAACCCATGCAGATACGCGGAGAATGTGCAAACGCCACACAGACAGTGACCCAAGCCGGGAATCGAACCCAGGTCTCTGGCACTGGGAGGCAGCAGTGCTAACCACTGTGCCTTGAAGAGACAAAGGACACAGAGTGTAGTCACATGATAAAGCTGATCAGATTAATGGGCCATTTTTGCAATCGATTAGAAAAAAAAAATTCCTGGCTTGTTTAAAATCACAAGTGTTTTTGTTGACTTCAGGATTCTGTAAATGGTCGATTGCTATTTCTTAGTTGGCTTCCCATGTTACAACAAAGGGTTGTTAGTCCCGCAACAAAAAATCCTCCACATGATTCAGGCTCAAGTGGTTTTAAACAACACACTATGTAAAAACAAAAACTGTTCTTAGCCAACATTTGGCATTATTACCATAAATGGTGAGCAATTAATATACGTGCCTTTTTCTTGTGGGTCATCTGTGTGGCAAATTGATTTCCACCCATCCTGAGTGAATCCGTCTTCACTTAGAGGGAACAGATTCTATTTTTTGTAATATTCATTCGTGGTACATGGGTGTCGCTGGCTGGCCAGCATTTATTGCCCATCCCTTTAACTGAGTGACTTGCTGGGCCATTTCAGAGGGCACTTTAAGAGTCAACCACATTGCTGTGGCTCTGAAGTCACATATAGGCCAGAGCAGGTAAGAACAGAAGATTTCCTTCCCTAAAGGACATAAGTGAACCAGATGGGTTTTTCCGACAATCGACAATGGTTCCATGGTCATCAGTAGATTCTTAATTCCGGATATTTTTTTATTGAATTCAAATTCCACCGGCTGCCGTGGCGGAATTCGAATCCTGCTCCCAAAAACATTAGCCGAGTTCCTGGATTAAGAGTCTAGCGATAATGCCACTAGGCCATCGCCTCCCCTCTTGTGCTAACTTGGACTTCACAAGTTTGTTTCTGCATCCCACCGAGCTGATGCCAGAATGAGCTGCTTACCGAATGTCCCAATTGCTGACCTCTCCTCTCTGCAATTGTCTGGGTTCTCACAGATCAAACACTTACCACAATATGGCCTTGCATGCTAGGCTGTGGGTCTCCTAGCAACCAGTTCATCATTCCAGTTATAGTTCAGCCAAAACACAGAAGCTAAGAGTACTTTGACCATTCAAGACACTTTCAAACATTCTAATGCTATCTAAAATGGGTGGCTTTTAGTTTTAATTTGTACAAGGGATGTGGGCGTCACTAGCTGGACCCGCATTTATTGCCCATCCCTGAGGGCATTTAAGAGTCAGTCACATTGCTGTGGATCTGGAGTCACATGTAGGCCAGACCGAGTAAGGATAACAAATTTCCTTCCCCAAAATTACATTTGTGAATTAGATGGCTTTCTACGACAAGCGACAATGATTTCATGGTAATCATTAGACTTTTATAGAATCTTTGAATTCCTAGAAAGAGGCCATTTGGCCCATCGACCCTGCACTGACAATGGTTGCACCTAGGCCCTATCCCCTTAACTCCACGTATTTACCCTGTTAATCTCCCTGACACTAAGGGGCAATTTAGCATGGCCAATGCACCTAATTAGCATGTCTTTTGGACTGTGGGACAAAACCACAGAACACGCAGGAATCCCACACAAACATGGGGAGAATGTGTAGACTCCACAGAGACAGTCACCCAAGGCTGGAATTGAACCCAAGACCCTGGCATTGTGAGGTAGCAGTGATAACTATTTTGCCACCGTGCCTCCCAGATTCTTATTGAATTCAAATTTCACCGTGGCGAGATTCGAACCCGGGTGCTCAGAGCATTACCCAGGGTCTCTGGATTTCTAGTCTAGCAACAATACCACTGCAACACCACCCTCCCATGGCAGGTCACGTGAGGATTGACGAGGTATGTTCTTTTAAGTAAATATCAGATTCGTCATCATTAAGGTCTGAAATAATAATCTTTACATTTGGTAATGGAACAACTCCAGCTGAAAGAAAAGGGAAGAGGAGAAGGTGAGGCAAATCTATTGAGTGTAGAACATGGGTATCTGGCACGGCAAGGGTTAATGTGTGATTGGAAAGCAGCATTATCCAGTGTGAGGAGACATATAATCTGAAACTAGAGTCATATGGAGTCAAAATTGGAGGAGTAGGCCACTCGCCCCTCGAGCCTGCCATTTAATAAGATCATTTTTGATCGGATTGTAATCTCAACTCCACATTCCCACCGACTACCTTTCACTCCCTTACTCATCAAGAACCCATCCAGCTCTGCCTTTAAAATATTTATAGACTCGGCTTCCAACACCTTTTGAAGAAGAGTTCCAAAGACTCAACACTCAAACATTTTCTCCTCATCTCGCTCTTAAATAAGCAACCCCTTATTTTTAAACAGTGACCCCTAGTTCTAGATTCTCCCACAAGAGGAAACATCCCCTCTACATCCACCGTCAAGACCCCTCAGGATTTTATATGTTTCAATCAAGTTACCTCTTACTCTTTTAAACTCTAGCAGATACAAGCCTAACCTGTCTAACCTTTCGTCATAAAGGCAACCCTCCCATTCCATGTATTAGTCTAGTAAATGTTCTCCAAATTACTTCCACACTGACATTCTTCCTTACATCAAGGAGACCAATGCTCCAGATGTGGTCTCACTAGTGCTCTGCACTGAAGCAAAACCTCCCCACTTTTGTATTCAAGGACAGAGACCTGCGTAGAAGCAAGCGTGGAGTCAGTGCATAGTTTGGGCTATGCCCTGTATATATATGTACATATTGATGTTATCAATAAACAGCTAGGGCAGCATTTTACTGTCTCGCTTGACCGGAGACCAGAAAATCCTGCCCGAGGTCAATGGACCTTCCCATTGTCTGCCCCTTGCCCGCTCCGATTCCCATGGTGGGCGGGGCGGTAGAATTCCAGCGGCAAAGTTCAACCGTACAGGATTCAAAACTCATGAAATCAGCCGAGCACACAACACGGTCAATAAAACATTAACAAAAGAAACAAGATAGGGAAAAAACGTGAAGAGGAAAACGTGAAATGAATGGAGGAGGAACAGTCAATGGAAGAACAGCTCTGGTCAGAATGCCACTGGACAATATAGTCCAGAGACCCAAAGTAATGCCCTGGGAACAGATAAAACCATTCTGGATTTGTGTTTAAGAGGATAGTCTAAAACTTTAAAGCTGTTATGCTCCATTATGTGGAAGAATCATTCCAAAGTTTCTGCACAGAAAATCTCAAATTAAAGATGCGGAGGAAACACTGGCAAAAAGTCACTAACCACTCTGACCACGTAGAAGCAGCAGTAGAGCCAAGAAAGAGAAAGTAAGTGAGTAGTTGTTACTCGTCTTCAGTCTAATAGGATTTTAAAGCACAAACCGATTTCATAGGTACTATTAATTTTATTTTTATTCACTCACAGGATGTGGGCTTCACTGGAAAGGCCAGCATTTATTGCCCATCCCATACTGTCCTGGTGATGATGAGCCACCTTCTCGAACCATGTGCGGCAGGTACACCTACAGTGCTGCTCACCCACCTTTTAAACACTAAGCATCTCAATGGTAACCCGGAACTTATTTTATTTCACCACAGCAGCACCAGAAAAAGCGGGCTGCCGTGTTTACTATGTTTGGTGTCTAACAACCAGGAGAAACCATTTCCTTGGTGAAGGTAATGTTTCACCACAGAAAGAGTGTTGCACATCTTTGACAAACGAGTAGGAACTTTCAGCATATCCGTGTGTGCGCATACCTCAAAAAGTAAAGAGTATTTATTGATGATTCCTCTTTCTAAAGGTCAAGTGTCTTTCCCCCAAAGAGCCCCTTCAGAGAGGAACTAAATGCAACAGTGCTGCATCTTATTTTTAAACTCGAGACACATGGGGAGGTTGCAGCCTTGAGATGTCAGCTACTTGATAAAGAGCTGCATTGGCCATGCTAAATTTTCCCTCAGTGTACCCGAACAGGCACCAGAGTGTGGAAACCAGGAGATTTTCACAGTAACTTCATTGCACTGTTAATGCAAGCCTTACTTGTGACATAATAATAAAGAAGGTACGAGAGAGATAGCAAAAGAACTGGGCATCAATCCAGCAACACAGAACCGACTCGTATCAATCAGTCTGAGCTAACAGCTTTAAACCGCTACAAAAAAATAATATTGCTCATGGGGAACAAACAATTGTCATTGATTTCACTGAATAAAAACCTCATTGTTCAACCATTTAAAAACAATTTTTAATTCTTTAATGGGCTGCATGGTGGCACAGTGGTTAGCACTGCTGCCTCACAGTGCCAGGGACACAGGTTCAATTCCTGGCTTCGGTCACTGTCTGTGCGGAGTCTGCGCGTTCTCCCCGTGTCTGCGCCGGTTTCCTCCGGGTGCTCCAGTTCCTCCCACAGTCCGAAAGATGCACTGGTTAGCTGCACTGGCCATGCTAAATTCTCCCTCAGTGTACCCGAACAGGCGCTGGAGTGTGGCAACTCGGGGATTTTCACAGTAACTTCATTGTCACAGTAATCTACTTGTGACACTAATAAATAAACTTTCACTTTAAATTCAGAAGCACAGGCTATTGATAAAAGGCAAAATACTGCAGATGCTGGAATCCAAAACAAAAACAGAAAATGCTGGAAAATCGCAGCAGGTCTGACAACATCTGTGGAGAGAGATTTAGAGCTATTGCTTCGAATCTGTTCTCTCTATTATCTCTCCACAGATGTTGTCAGACTTGCTGAGAATTTCCAGCAACTTGCTGTTTTCGTCACAGGTTACTGATATAGTTTTATGGTTGTGATTAGGATTCCTGCTAATCTTAAAATATATCGTATGCAAATGTAAAAGAAAGATCTGCATTGATATATTTCCTTATCACATCTTTCTGGATCATTTTAATAACAGTTCTCATACAACAGGCAATCACTCCTTCCATGTGGACAGGTGGCCATTCTCCACATAAAACATAGAACATAGAACATAGAAAGCCACAGCACAAACAGGCCCTTCGGCCCACAAGTTGCGCTGATCATATCCCTACCTCTAGGCCTACCTATAGCCCTCAATCCCATTAAATCCCATGTACTCATCCAGAAGTCTCTTAAAAGACCCCAACGTGTTTGCCTCCACCACCACCGACGTCAGCCGATTCCACTCACCCACCACCCTCTGAGTGAAAAACTTACCCCTGACATCTCCTCTGTACCTACCCCCCAGCACCTTAAAACTGTGTCCTCTCGTAGCAACCATTTCAGCCCTTGGAAATAGCCTCTGAGAGTCTACCCTATCCAGACCTCTCAACATCTTGTAACATATCACCACATTACCAACAACAGTGAGGTGACTAACCAGCTGATTTGGTTTCGGGTAGAATACTGGCCAGGGCACCAGCACATTCCTCTGCTCAGGAAGCTGACATACAGGGCTTCAGTTTAATGTCTGCTTGTGCAGCACTCCACCAATATGGAACGCACATCTCAAGTTCTGAATGGGCCTTGGGACCACAACGTCTGATTCACAGGAGAGGGCGAGGGCAAACCAACAAGTAGGGGTGAAACCATGATCAGGCAAGTGACAAGGCTAGCCCATTGCACTGGGGGTGTGCTGATGTCTGCGTTGGTGGTTTCCCCAGGCTAGGGTAGAGTAAAGGATCAGGGTAGCCAATGAGGTTGAACCGAAGCTTTACCCGATGCAATTTTTCAAAGCCATCTCAGTCTTTTGGCTAAGGTGAAGCATTACGCCTCTACTTTGTCAGGACGCTAAGGAAATTTGGCACTTCTGCTATGACTCTCACCAACTTACACAGACACACCATAGAAAGCAATCCTTCCGGTTGTACCACAGCTTTAAATGGTTCCTGCTCTGCCCAAGGCTGCAAGAAACTGCAAAGGGTCGTGAACGAAGCCCAGTCCATCATCAAACCAGCCTCCTGTCCATTGACTCTGTCTACACTTCCCGCTGCCTTGGAAAAGCCGCCAGCATAATCAAGGACCCCATCACCCTGGATATACTTTCTTCCACCTTCTTCCGTTAGGAAGAAGATACAAAATTCTGAGGTCACGTACTAACCGACTCAAGAACTTCTTCCCTGCTGCCATCAGACTATTGAATGGACCTACTTCATATTAAGTAGATTTTTCTCTACACCCTAGCTATGACTGTGACACTACGTTCTGCACCCTCTCCTTTCCTTCTCTAAGTACGGTATGCTTCATCTGCATAGTGAGCAAGAATAATACTTTTCACTGTATCCCAATACATGTGACAATAATAAATCAAAATCAAATAGATCAGGCCTGGGATGAGATGCAATGCTCATCCTGTCAGCTTGGATCTGGTTTGTCCCTCACGTGAGGGACAGTGAATTGGATTCAATTTATATTAGGTTTTCTGGTTGGAATAAAAGTACTGAAAAGTAGCAAAAACAAAAAGCAGCATCGTATTTGCCCAATCGCTATTTGTATCAGTCATCAAGGATAATAATATGAATGTGAATAATGGTAATGACGCATTGTAAATTCTATGTAACAGGTTAAACTGACATTGCCGAAACCATTGGCTACCTGGTTTTGTTATAAATCCCAACAGCCAGTCTCTGGTTACCGAGCATGGTGAGCTAACTTACATGCTACCAATAACCTAACACAACTGATAACTAGACAAAACTGATGATTTTATTTAAAAAATGAAATGCAGGAAATTAAGTGTTAAAACTAAAGTTGAAGTTCATTTATTAGTCACAAGTAGGCTAACATTAACACTGCAATGAAGTTACTGTGAAAATCCCCTAATCGCCACACTCCGGCGCCTATTCAGGCACTGATGCACCATCAATCAAGCAAAGACTAGTTTGTATGCAAGAACAAATAGGCTTTTATTAGCAAAAGACTTGGAGCACACCCATGCCGATGAACTGGTCCTGACTGAGGCAGGGGGGTGGGGAGCAGTCGCCTTTATACCTGGACCAGGTTTTTGGGGGGGGGGGGGGTAGGAGTCTCCGGCAGGGATGTGTCCAGGCATGTCACATATACAGGTAATAAGCTAACAGTGGTTTACCACAGGTACACCGAGGGAGAATTTAGCATGGCCAAACCACCATGTCTTTCAGACTGTGGGACGAAACCGGAGCACTCTGAGGAAACCCACGCAGACACTGGGAGAACATGCAAACTCCGCACAGACAGTCACCCAAGCCCAGGAATTGAACCCGGGTGCCTGGTTCTGTGGGGCAGCAGTGCTAACCACTGTGCCACCATGCTGCCCACACGCCACATAAAATGTATTGATAAGTTTTGTTCAGAGCTGTTTTATGTGCACACCCAGCGGGTAGGATACTGCACACTCGCCAATCGCACACATCAGGGTATTTGCAGGATTCCCTTCCTTCATTTTCTGATGCACAAAACTGCAGGGGAGGGTAAGGATTCACATCACCTGCACAAGCTCAGAGTCAACCCTCAGATTCATTATCACAATGCCTTTTTTAAAAATATGTTCTTTCACAGCAATTTATTCTTTCATGGGATGTGGGCCTGGCTGGCAAGGCCAGCTTTTGTTGCACACCCACAGTTACCTTGGAACTGAGTGGATGGCCAGGCAGTTCAGAGTCAACAACATTGCTGTGAGTCTGGAGTCACATGTAGGCCAGACTGGGTAAGGACGGCTAAATTCCTTTCCTAAAGGGCATTAGTGAAACAGATGGGCTTATTTTATAACAATGAACAAAACAGCACAGGAACAGGCCCTTCGGCCCATCAAGCCTCTGCCATTTCTATCCTTCTGTTCGCCTCCTGTTCACGTGTCTGTCAAGATACACATTGCTAACGTGCCTGCTTCCACCCCCTCCACTGGCAGTGCATTCCAGGCACCCACCACTCTCTAAGAGAAAAACTTTATCCGCACGTCTCCCCTAAGCTTACCCCCTCTCGCCTTAAATCTGTGCCCTCTGGTCGTCAACACTTCCACCCTGGGAAAAAGCCTCTGACTATCCATCCTATCTGCGCCTCTCATAATTTTGCAGACTTCTATCGGGTCGCCCTCCAGCCTCCGTCTTCCCAGTGAAAACAATCCGAGTTTATCCAACCACTCCTTGTACCCAAAACCCTCCCGACCAGGCAATGTCCTGGTAAAGCTTCTTTGTAAAACACCCTCTCAAAGCATCCACATCTATCTGGTAGCCTGGTGACCAGAACCACACGCAACAATCGATGATACTTTCATGGTCACTGAGATTAATTAACAGAATTTAAATTCCCCCAGCTGATTTTTGTTTGGAGGGGTGCGGTGGGGGAAGCTATCATTGCCACAGCAGCCATTCCTCTTCCTGGGTTTGTAAGTTCTAAGAGTTGATCATTTGTGCATTCCTTCTCAGTCCAACATGGACAGACATTTTGTCCTAGCTAATAGAGTGTTACAGGACTGTTTCTGGTCTCAGACACCCCCTTGTCTGACATCCGAGGCCAGAAGGAATGTCAACTGAAGTTGAATTTGACAGAGCGACTCAGTTGACAAGAACTCGGGACTAATCAGTTCACGGATGAGTCCAGAGAATCGAACCTACCGGAAATGATTTTTTAAAAATTAAACCTGATTTACCGACTGCAACTCAACCACATGGTTCCCTCCAACTCCCACCCCTTCAGAATGAATATTACAAACTGTCAGATAACCAAAATCCCGTTATATCCTTATTCTGACAGTGAACTTTTGACTTTGGAATTTAATTATTCAAGTTCCCAGGACACAGATACGACTCCGGCATTTCTATTTTTAAAGATCCTGCAACATTCACGCTGGGAGTCCAACTTCTGGTGGTACCCCCTTGACCTGAAATTTTGATGCTCATGTTGACTTGACCAAATACAAGCTGCACGTATGCAGCGATTGCACAGCTTGGAAAGCACTCGAGTCAAAATAAAAATCCATTATACTCAAAACAAAGAAAAAGCTAAGGGGAGAGGGAAGGAGAGGGCAGACAATCGGAACTGGGTGGCGCAACAGCACAATGATTAGCACTGCTGCCTCACAGCGCCAGAGACCTGGGTTCACAATTCCCGGCTTGGGTCACTGTCTGTGCGGAGTCAGCACGTTCTCCCCGTGTCTGCGTGGGTTTCCTCCGGGTGCTCCAGTTTCCTCCCAGTCTGAAAGACGTGCTGGTTAGGTGCATTGGCCATGCTAAATTCTCCCTCAGTGTATCCGAAAAGGCACCGGATTGTGGCGACATGGGGATTTTCACAGTAACTTCATTGCAGTGTTGATGCAAGCCTACTTGTGACACTAATAAATAAATACAATTAAAAGGGTTTGAATTCGAGGAGCCATGTAAAAGCAGGGAAGGGCTTCAACAGCAAGCAAATGACAGCAATCCAGGCAAAGAGTTATAAGGGGCAAGGACATGGTAATGGACAGAACGACCAGTGATGGTCGAATGTAGAACCCAACACGTCCCAACAACTACATGCATGACAGCAAAGATGATCAGGAAGGTTGGGTGGATGAATCTTGGGGGAATATAAAAATAAGGTTCCTTGAGATATGATCATGCGTGCAGGAAATGGAGGTAGGGGAGGGTGGGGGATTAAGAGTCTGGATTAGGAAGGAAGCAGCATGTTAGGGGTTTTATTTGATTTATTGGCACATGTATTGGGATACAGTGAAAAGTATTGTTTCACGCACGCTATATAGACAAAGCATTCCGTACATAGGGAAGGAAAGGAGACAGTGCAGAATGTAATGTTACAGTCATAGCTAGGGTATAGAGTAAGATCAACTTAATACAAGGGAGGTCCATTCAAAAGTCTGACGGCAGCAAGGAAGCAGCTGTTTTTGAGTCAGTTGGTAACTGACCTCAGACTTTTGTATCTTCCTCCTGACGGAAGAAGGTGGAAGAGAGAATGTTCGACTGCAAGTTCTATGTGACACTGGGTATCTGGATAGCAACCTATTCCCCCTGCTGGAGTAAAGCCCAGGCACAGCACATAACAAATCCAAAACTTTCATTTGCTCTTTACCTAGTTTCTGACTTTCACTCAATCCCGTGGTCCTGCTTTAAACTTTGTACATTATTATGTAGCTAAGATGATGAAAATATAGCATTAACGATAGCTAACTGTACTATAAACAGAAACTACCTGTGGTAGTGGAGTATCTTTGCACCACCTAACCAAAACCTCAGCTCAACCTCAAAACCTCAACGCATTAAAAGATGAATTATATCACTAAGTGTTTTATTATTTTATGAAAAGTTCATCAGCAGACTCCTGTGACTCTGTTCAGTGGCAGCCTCCCACTTATCTAAACAAAATATATAAGTTAGGGTCTATCAAGCCCAGTTCCACCGTGACTTGTCCGGCATTAACAGCTGGGGTCATAACACACTTAAAAAGCCACCCTTTACAGATCATTGAACCTAGGGTACAGTGATGTTGGCAAACTGCAGAGAAGCCAGGTTAAACACAAGAACATCACAGTAAGAGGAGTAGGTCAAATGGTCCCGTGAGCCTACACTGCTGATCATCCAGCTCAACTCTACTTTCTCACCCTAATCCCATTTCCTTATTGTCCAAGAACCAAATTGGCCCGACAATATTTGAATGATCATAGATTCCATACAATGCAGAAAGAGGCCATTCGGCCCATTGACCAGCAATCAATCTTTGAAAGACCCCATTTTAAAAATAAACAAACTGGAACTTAAGACGGCTCCCCAGAACTATCTGGCAGTTTTGTAGATTAAACCATCTCATCGCTCAAGAGGACAAACACTGTTTGTCTCACTGCGCCTTCAGACACCAGATAAACAAACTCCTTCATTGTGAAAATGCTAATTTGTCTTGCCAAATCTCATGACCTTAAAGAAAACAGGTAAAGGACTTTGAACTGTCAATTAAATGACCTCAATCCCTCAATTAGGACCATGACTTGACACTGACGACATTGGGGGGGGGGGGGGGGGGGGCACATGATACAGTGGCCATCTTGGCTGAAGGTGTAGCAGAAAATCGTAACCGTTTTTTGAGACACATTTTCAGACAGAATTCCGGGGGCAAGAGAGGGCAAGCATGACCCACAGGGAGGGAGGGAGAGGAAGAGAAAGAAAAAAAGAGAAATAAAAGAGAGATTCCCAAAGAGAGAGAGAGAGAGAGAGTGACAGGTACAGATAAGGGTCGTACAGAAACTAAGGCTGCAGCTGGTGTGTTCAGCAGGGTGAAAAACGGTGAGGAGTGTGAGGTATTGGACAGAGTTTGGGAGGGAAAACAGCCTCTGAATCAAGAGACAGACTTGCCCTGAAAAAAACCAGAAGGAGAGATGGCCCAAGTGGAACTTACTGCTGCTAGTTTGTTTCTAAATCCTCCATAAACCAAAGCCAACACCTTTCTATGGTCATTCAATATTACAACCTGGCAAAACCTGGATCTATGAACCCATTGGAAGCTGTGGACGGGTTCCTATGAAGGTTGTAACCCTGTAGAAAGCGTGGGCCACTGGTACTTCAAATCTCTTTTTGACTTCCAGCTCACATACAGGCCACAATCAGTAAGGATAGGTAACAGCACCTCCTCCACAATTAAACCTCAATACCGATGTCCCGTAAGTCTCGTGTCCTCAACCCCTCACTTAAGACGGTGGCACAGTAGTTAGTACTGCTGCCTCACAGCGATTCCCGACTTGGGTCACTGTCTGTGCGGAGTCTGCACATTCACCTCATGTCTGTGTGGGTTTCCTCCGGGTGCTCCGGTTTCCTTCCACAGTCCAAAGATGCGCAGGTTAGGTGGATTGGCCATGCTAAATTTCCCCTCGTCAGGGAGACTAGCTAGGGCAAATACATGGGATTATGGGGATAGGGCCTGGGTGGGATCGTGGTCGGTGCAGACTCGATGGACCGAATGGCCTCCTTCTGGACTGTAGGGTTCTACGACATTACCACTATACCACCATCTCAGCATTGCCTGCCGAGATCCAAGTGCCAATCTTTGCAGCACCCTACAAACCATACTCTGCCAATCCAAAAAGGAACTGTTTATTCCTACTCCCAGTATTCCACCTGGTGTGGCACATTATGGATGTCTTTTCAAAATGACCTATGGAAATGATAGGAAAGTGAAACTGTACAGGAATCATGGTAAGGACAATGGACACTGTCACCTCCGTTCATCCTGCTCATATTGTCCCTCCTTTCCCACTAGTTCCCTTCAAAACAAATGTAGTTCCTATTTATTTAGCAGTGGCAGGATTTCTTTATAAACCTGGGGGGTGGGTAAAATTATTGAAAACCTCTGCATGGAATAGTTATTGCAAAACATATTGCAGTTAGAAAAATATATAACATTACAATTGGTACCTAGCAAAGCTTTTGAGCTAAAGTGCACTGCATTTTTTATTCCCATTCCCTAACATTTCCATGGCAATGCACAACACAGGACTAAAAATAGTTTTTATTCTTTTCCAACTAAAACAATTTATGGCAATAATAAGGAACACTCTCTGAAGACCACGTGTATCACAGTTTCTTTCGCACTTTGCAAATTCAATCTTGAACAAATGATTGTTTGCTTGGCTCTGAGCAGTGGATAATTTTCCCTGGTTAATTAGACCAACAAACCCTCCCTTAGTCCGACTGATCAGAATTTGTTTTGTTAGCAGCCTTCTGCTGTAAAGTGTTCAGTCAAGTGCTTGCAACAACAATCATGAATGACTTTGAAGAAACCTGCCCAAAAAAAAATTACAAACTAGCAATTTCTGTTCGAATCTGAGACCAAGACCGAGATCTGCAGGCATGTAGCAACAGTGATGTGATCGAGCGGCTAAACAGCCAATCACATTTAAGTATTCTCATGAGCAGTAAACCAGAACGTAAAACACACAAAATTTTTCACTTTGACAATTTTACAGAGGATGAATTAAATGATTAAGGATATTTATGTGGAGAAGCGGAAATAAATTTCTCAATTAAAAATTTTAAAAAATATAACAAATATGAAATTGGCCACAAGGCAGTACAGAAATAATTATGAGCTTAGTTCACCATTGAAAACCAGTTGTATCTTATTCAACACAATATAATTTTTTTAACAGTTTTACAACGAGACGAAGTGTAAAACAGCTAGTTTTTAATCTGTTCAGTGATTTCTATTTGATTGCAGTTTGGGGGGGAACTTCAACTGTGAAGTAGTTTGGAATCCCTGACCACAACCTTTGGATTCCCACATTTGGACAGCATGGTGGCAGAGTGGATAGCACTACTGTGTCTCAGCACCAGGGTACCTGGTTCAATCCCGGCCTCGGGTCACCGTGTGGCATTTGCAAGTTCTCCCCGTGCCGGCATGGGTTTCCTCCGGGTGCTCCGGTTTCTTACCGCACTCCAAAGATGTGCGGGTTAGGCTGATTGGCCACGCTAAATTGCCCGTTAGTGTCAGGGGGAATGGCAGGGTAAATATGTGGGGTTGCGGGATGGGGCTGGGTGGGATTTCTGTCGGTGCATGATCGTGGGGCCGAATGGCCTCCTTCTGCACTGTGGGGATTCAGTGATTCAATCTGAGGATTAACGATGGTGAATATTGATGGTTTTGCCATCATTGCTACCGCAAATTCCCAACCATTATCTTGCATTTGGCTCTCAAATTTCTCAGTCTAACATTCGAACTTGTAATTTCAGATAAATAAACAGAACACTGAACCTGGTGTTAACAAAAAGAGTTTATTTGGTGAAAAACCGTCCCCAATTGCTGCATCAATACTTTGCAGGAGACAATCTGACCTTGAGGCAATAGTGCCAAATCAAAAGAGCATACGCACAGATTAGAGAGTTTGCAAAATAAGCCTATAATCACTTCATATGATTACATCATTTTGCTGCGTAATCTCCAGCCACATTAAGCGAATTAAAAATTACCGTAAAATTCACTCCACATGATGTACATATTGTGGAGGAATTCACATCAGCTTTCATAGAATTGGATCATAGAATCCCAACAATGCAGAAGGAGCCATTCAGCCCATTGAGGCTGTACCAGCAAGAGTCCCACCCAGGCCCTATCCCTGTAATCCCATGTATTTACCCTGCTAATCCCCCTGACACTAAAGGGCAATTTAACATGGCCAATCAACCTAACCTGCACATCTTTGAAGATCTGTTCTTGAAACATTTCTCATCCCCACTATGTGGGTGCCCTGGACAATGCCGGCATTTAATGTCCATCCCTAGATTGCCCTCGGGACAGTGCTGACGAGCCACCTTCTCAAACCTCCTCAGGTTGGGTGGTGAAGGCAGTTCCCCGGTGCCGTTAGGTGAGAAATTCTAGGATTGTGCCCCAGCGACCCTCAATGGAATGGTGATTCCCATCCAAGGTGGGATGGTGTGTGACTGGGTAAGGAATTTGGGAGACGGCGTTCCCATTCACACGCTGCCTTTGCCCTCTGTGCTCGATGTCACAGGATTGGGAGGTACTACCAGACTAACCTTGGTACAATATATCCTGAACACACTGCCACTACAGTGTGCTAATGATGATGAGGGTGGACGTTTAGATCAGAGGAGATGATGTCCATAAGGAAGAGGGAAATAATGGCATGGTACAGGGAGAAATAAGAGGGTGCGTCAGAGTTAGCATTCAACCTCAACGAGGCAGGAAAAGCCTTTGGGAAGAAAATAGTGAACCCTTTGTTAGCAGATTTGATCATGTGGCTGCGTTCAGGTGAGATAGGAGCTGCAAGTTGAGAGGGAGATAGAGGGGACGATTCTCCCAGCCCGCTGTGCTGCTTTTGTACTGCCAGGAGACTCAAGTGGCGCCATTGCACAGGCTCCCCGCTGGGCATCACGGCCTCCGCGAGTTTCCAGCAGCCAGATTTCCGGCGCCATCGGCTCCATGCCAGAAATCGGCGTGGCACTGAATAAATTATTTAAATCCTCATTTTAATACATTTTACATGTAATTAGCGAGCCCGGGATTGAAGTCCTCTTTCCTCCCTCCCCCCCACCCCCACCCGCCAGGAGTGGTTCACTCCAGCGGGGGTTTACTATAGCTCTCCACTAGCGGGGAGTTAGTGGCCCTGCCCTGGAGTGAAGGGAGTGGGTGGATGCCCCCCCTAGGCATTGCCACCTTAGCACTGCCCAAGAGGCAAAATGCCAATATTCCAGGGGCACATTGGCACTGTCCATTGGGCATCAGGCAGTCCAAGGGGGCGGGGGGGGTTCCCGCTACCACTCTGTAGAGGGATCGTGAGCAGAGGGAGGCAGGCCAGTGTTCAGGGCTGGGCTGCGGGGGGGGGAGAGGGGGGGAAGAATTCAAGGCTGAAGTAAAACAACAGTTGTTGACTTTCTTGTGGAGTTAAAGGCCAACATGAAGCGGAGGACAAGAATAGCTCTGATATACAGAGAGTCAACTGCTGGAGAGAGAGGGGTTGAGGGCAGCAGTGCAGTAGGTTAGAGGAACATTGGGCATCACCCATGATGGTGGAACTGGAACAGGAGAGGTGAGGTTTGAGCTGGATCCCATGTGTAGAATGAATCAGAGCTGGAAGCGAGTCAGAAGAACATGATCAGGGAAAGGTACAGCACTGAAGTCAAATACAGTAAAAGAGAAATAAAACTCACATCCAGGGGATTTGAGGAGAAACATTTTCACCCAGAGGGTGATGGGGATCTGGAATGCACTGCCTGAAAAATTGGTGGAGGTGGGAGCCCTCAATGTTTAAGCAGCATTTAGATGAGCACTTTAAACGCCATAGCATACAATGATACGGACCAAGTGCTGGAAAATGGGGTTAGAACGGATAGGTGCTTGGTGGCTGGCACAGGAGTGATGGGCCGAAGGGCCTCTTTCTGCATTGTATATGGATAAAACACAGGTGAAGAATTTTCTTGTAAAAAAAAGGAGCCTGGTTAAAAACCCTTGTTTAGACTATCTGTCTCTTTGCCAGGGGAGACTTTTCCACATGATGTTTCGGAACGCTTGGCTCTGCACAAGTCATTAAGCTTTAGATGCTTTGGGTAACATGAGCTCCGTGTGCTGCAATTTGCAGCTTTCCAATTTTATAAAGTGCCCAAGAGATCCAAAGGGCCGAGCACTGTATGATACCTGGTCCAGCAATCACACGTAAGTAACACTCCATATGGAGCCAATTCCCAAGTGGCGAGAGACATGTTCCCCAAAGGCACCGAGGATCCCCACTCAGAAGCTACAGTGGAATTCAATCCGTAGCAAAAGCAGCAGTATTTACATTCTGACAGAACACAGTTTAATTTGAGCTGTAGGTGTTGGAACAATTTAATGCTTTAAATGTCTAAAGTTTTGGTCATCCATCCTCTGAAGATACAAAGACATTCATACATAGCTTAAAGAAAATAAAAATCGAACAAATGGAATTACTCCTGTAGGGAACTTTCACTAAAACAGAAACATGGATAGCTTGTGGCATTAAAGCGACTTGTGCTAAAGGGATCTAAATTCTGAGTGTTGAGTTCCAATAAGCGCAGTGAGTTGAAAGAGTTATCCACATGGAAAACAGCACAGACTGCAAGTGTTTTTTTTAAGTTTAGATATTAAGTTTATTTATTTGTCACGAGTCGGCTTACATTAACACTGCAATGAAGTTGCTGTGAAAATCCCCTAGTCGCCACACTCCGGCGCCTGTTCGGGTACACCGAGAGAGAATTTAGCATGGCCAATGCACCTAACCAGCACGTCTTTCAGACTGTGGGAGGAAACCGGAGCACCCGGAGGAAACCCACGCAGACACGGGGAGAACGTGAAAACTCCACACAGACAGTGACCCAAGCCAGGAATCGAACCCGACTCCCTGGCGCTGTGAGGCAGCAGTGCTGACCACTGTCACCCAAACTGCACAAGGTTAAAGTGCACAATATTAGCAAGACAATGTTTTTAAAAAATGGGCATATCAGCTTTTACGACTTGCTAAGCAGGATATATTTAGGACATGCTTAGGAAGCGTTTACGAGTTATTTTAAAATCTTCTATTGCTTCCAGCTTTTTTAGATGAGACATCCCTGTAATTAGGAGTCTTTTGGCAGACGCACTACGTAATGGGATATAAACCCAGCCTCACAAGCAGGCTGAACAGATAGCAACATTGAATGATCAAGTGTCGGGAAGGAAAGGATGGGAGAACCAGGCAGTCAGAGCTAGACACTGGAGAAAAAAATAGAATCTGGCGAAAGAAATGTGATTTACATCAGAGCTAAATTCCTTGGACACACACGGCTTTCCCGTGGAATAGTCAAAACTTTTTCCAGACGGGTTTAGAGAAATTCCCCACTGATACACAATTACATTTGGTCAGGAAAAGGGAAAGGAGTGTGAAAAAAACCCTGCAATTATTCAACGCTCCTGACAGTTGGATCCATGGTTCGATATCAACAGTTCGAACATATGTACAAGAGCAGTTCAAGATCCACAGGAAGCAGCAGACACTGGAGGCCGGGATTAAAAGCAACTTAATCAATTCTGTAATGCACCAACAGATTGAGAATGCACCCCGTGAGGCCACGGTGCAGGTGCTGGAGAGGAAGTGCAAACCTTATGTCATTTCTACGCTGGGATGTCCTCAGCAACAAGTTTTCAGGGACAGAAACAACTCGGCGACCTTTGACAGCCGCACACTGACATCACTACACACACACACACAGGCGACACCACACACGCACACACACAGGCGACACCACACACGCACGCGGCACTACACACACACACGCGGCACTACACACACACACGCGGCACTACACACACACACACACACAGGTGGCACTACACACACACAGCACTACACACACACACACACAGCACTACACACACACACACGGCACTACACACACACAGGCGGCACTACACACACACACACACACACACAGGCGACACTACACACGCACACACACAGGCGACACTACACACGCACACACACAGGCGACACTACACAGCAAATTCAGCTGAGAAACTACTGCAGAGTGCATTCGATTATGGAATATGCACTACTTCACCTGGGCTACTTTTAGGGGAAGCACAAACCTTGGCAGTTAACACATTTTCCAAGTTATTAAATCTGAACAAAAATATTATTTTCTGTACAATTAACAAAAATAGTTATTGGAAGCTCCTTTCTCGCAGCTCAAGTCCCTGCCCAGTTTCTTCTCCTGTCCCGGGTGTTGGCCTAATTTACCGTCTACATTCACGCAAAAGTCCAATGTGTAGGGCAATTTCTTTAGGCCAAAGGTCGTGGGGGATCAACTTTTAGAAGGACAATTTTTTGGTGGGGTTGACATTCGAGTTTGATTCAGGCCCAACAGGAGTCCAAAAAAAATTAAAGCAAAATACTGCGGGTGCTGGAATCCAAAACAAAAACAGAAAATGCTGGAAAGTCTCAGCAGGTCTGAGAGCATCTGTGGAGAGAGAATAGAGCCAACGTTTCATCCAGATTTGAACTGTTGGCTCTATTCTCTCTCCAAGAAAAATTGCCGCAATGGAATGAAATAAAAACCAACAAGAGTAAAGAATCAGTAACAATTATCCAATGTTCATTTATTTTATGTGGAGATGCCGGCGTTGAACAGGGGTGGGCACAGTAAGAAGCCTGACAACATCAGGTTAAAGTCCAACATGTTTCATACAGTGCAGAAGGAGGCCATTATGTCTATCGAGTCTGCACCGACCACAATCCCACCCAGACCCTATCTCCATAACCCCATGCATTTGCCCTAGCTAGCCCCGCCCTGACACTAAGGGGGCAATTTAGCATGGCCGATCCACCTAACCTGCACATCTTTGGGCTGTGGGAGGAAACCGGAGCACCCGGCGGAAACCCACGCAAACACGGGAAGAACGTGCAGACTCCACACAGACAGACAGTGACCCGAGCCGGGATTCGAACCTGGGACCCTGGCGCTGAGAGGCAGCGGTGCTAACCACTGTGTCACCGTGCCGCAATGGAATGTAGCACTGCCCTTTCATCTGATGAAGGAGCAGCGCTCCAAAAGCTCATGATTCCAAATAAACCTGTTGGACTTTAATCTTTTTCATTTATAACATTACAAACTGCATACATTTCATCCATATTCATTATCTGACATTTATTCATTCCCATTGGTATTTATACACTTACAATGGAATCATTAACAGTTCGGGGATCATATTTTTGTTTGGAAATTTTAATCCCAGTGAGGAGTATGAAAAATTATAGTTTCTTAAGGCCCTAGAATCACGGAGTGAACTTGTTTTGAGAGATGAACTTTTACCCAAGTATATATAGTATTCAATGAATAGCTGAGTCCCTGGCCAAGGCTTAGACTATCTTCAAATTTAATTCCTGCACAGGATAAAGTCCCACTGAGGGCAGGCGAAGTGTTGGCCTCAGTTGCTTTTCTGAAATTTTCTTTAGACATGTTGAGTAGCTCCATAAGAAAGTTGCACGTGTCCAAGGAATGAGTGTGGAGGCAAATCGCATTTCTTTAGCCATATTCCTTTTCGTAGTGTCCAGCTCCAAAACAGTCCGCCTCTCCCATCCGTTACAACCCAACAATTAATCATACTCATTCTGCTGGACTTTCAGTCTGCTCGTTGGGACGGGTTCCTCCCCCATTTTGTCATGTGCCTGCCAAATAATTCTAATTACAAGGATGCCTCATCTAAAAAGGCTGGACGTCTTAAGATGATTCAGAAATAACGAGTAACCACTTCCTCAGCATGTTATAAATGTAACTTATGAAAATATATCTTATTCAGGAACCAAATAGGGCGGCACAGTGGTTAGCACTGCTGCCTCACAGCACCAGGGACCCGGGTTTGATTCCTGGCCTTGGGTCACTGTCTGTGCGGAGTCTGCACACTCTCCCCATGTCTGCGTGGGTTTCCTCCGGGTGGTCCGGTTTCCTCCCACAGTCCGAAAGATGTGCTGGTTAGATGCATTGACCATGCTAAATTCTCCCTCAGTGTACCTAAGGGATCCTGTGTATGCGTAGCCCTGTTAGATTCAGTCAAAGCAAAGACTTAATTTTAAGATGTTTCTGCCCATGTACAATTGCATTTAAATGCTAGACTGTAGGGGTTAACTAACTCTGCTAAGCTGAACAATTAGAGCTAACTTGACTACACGTAGAATCAGAAGACATGACGGGTTAGCTAAAATTGACTGCATTCCCGAAGGGTACACAATGCAGGCAAACAACAGTTTCCCACAGCAGCAGCTGAGAGGATTGGTTTTTTTTTTAAGATGGAGACAGTTTGCGAAAAACACTTCCAATAGTGAACCGGATGTTGTTTTTTTTTTAAAAACAACAATTCATAGAAGCATAGAATTGCTGCAGTGCAGAAGGAGGCCATTCGGTTGTTCCAGGTCATCGAGCCTGGACCGACAACCACAAGCGAGGCCAAAATGTTGCCCGATTTCCGCAAAGAAATTATATACAACTCTAGGGGCTCAAGGGATATGGGGGGAAAGGGAGGGATCAGAATTTGATGATCAGCCATGATCAAAATGAATGGCATAGCAGGCTCGAAGGGCTGAATGGCCTACTCCTCCTAGTTTCTATGTTTCAATTCCACCCAGGCCCTATCCCTGTAACCCCATGTACTTGCCCTGCTAACCTCCCTGAAACTAAGGGGCAATTTAGCATGCCCGATCAACCTAACCCACACATCTTAGATCGTAGAATCATAGAATCCTACAGTGCAGGAGGAGGCCATTCGGCCCATAGAGTCTGCACCGACCACAGTCCCACCCAGGCCCTATCTCCATAACCCCATGCATTTACCCGAGCTAGTCCCCTTGACGCTAAGGGGCAATTTCACATGGCTAATCCACCTAACCCACACATCTTTGGACTGTGGGAGGAAACCGGAGCACCCGGAGGAAACCCATGCAGACACAGGGAGAATGTGCAAACTCCACACAGACAGTGACCCAAGCCGGGAATTGAACCCGGGTCCCTGGCGCTGTGAGGCAGCCGTGCTAACCGTGCTGCCCATGATCATGATGACCATTACTCTGTATTAAAGATTTATCAATC
Organism: Mustelus asterias; assembly: GCF_964213995.1. Taxonomy (NCBI): domain Eukaryota; kingdom Metazoa; phylum Chordata; class Chondrichthyes; order Carcharhiniformes; family Triakidae; genus Mustelus; species Mustelus asterias. The sequence continues at coordinate 17,651,475 of NC_135813.1, forward strand.
AAGTTTAAATTCTACCAGCTGCTGTGGTGGGATTTGAACCCATGAGCCCAGAGCAGTTGCCTGGGCCTCTGGGTTACTAATCCACCGACATTACCATTACACCACTGTCTCTGTTGACAGCCAGATTGGTTGCAGTTATACCCTTGGGGGCACTGTGAACATTAAGCTACTCTGAAGCACCCAAAATAAGCATTCAGGTTGTCGTAATCTAACGTTAAACAGCCAGAGGCAAAATATACAAGCAGATATACACAACAATGACATGCATTGATATATACCTAGCAGCTTAAATGTAATAAAATCAGTCTACGTTGATTCACAGAATCAAACAACACCTGACATCGAGTCACCTAAAGAGGTATTCAGACAGGTGATCTGAAGGTCATTGATCAAAGAGGTAGATTGTGAAGGAGGGTCCGAGAGGAGGAAAGATGGGCAGAGAGGTTTGGGGAAGGACTTCCTGAATTTCGGGCTTTCACAAGTGAAGATACAGCCGCCAATAATGGAAATCCGGGATGCAGAAGAGGCCATGAGTGCAGATATCAGAGGGTTGTAGGGATGCAATCACACAGAAACATTTAAGAGGTTATAGGAAAGAGCTAGCTATTTAAAATTCACAAAAGCATAACTGCTGAATCAGTTTGTTTACCCGCTGTGTTTTCATCTTTTAAACTGCATAAACTGCTGGTTAGGCCACAGCTGGAATTGTGTACACAGATCTGGTCATCACATTACCAGGAAGAACATAATTGCTCTGGGGAGAGTGCAGAGATTTACAAGAATGTTGCCAGGGCTTATAAATTGCAGCTATGAGGAACTAGCATGGAATCCTACAGTGCAGAAGGAGGCCATTTGGCCCATCGAGCCTGCACCGACAACAATCCCACCCAGGTCCCATCCCCACTTCCCCACACATTTACCCTCCCAATCCCCCTGACACTAAGGGTCAATTTAGCGTGGCCAATCCACCTAACCCGCACATCTTTGGACTGTGGGAGGAAACCGGAGCACCCGGAGGAAACCCACGCAGACATGGGGAGAACATGCAAACTCCGCACAGACAGTGACCCGAGCCAGGAATCGAATCCGGGTCCCTGGCGCTGTGAAGCAGCAGTGCTAACCCGCTGTGCCGCCCTCTATTGGGTGGGCAGGGGTCATTTTCCTGAAAACAGAGGAGGTGTCTTCATTGAGGTGCACAAAATTATCAGGGTCTAGTTAGAGCAGACAAGGAAGACTTGCCAACAGATCTCCCTGTTAGAGGAAACAAGGGGCACAGATTTAAGGTGATTTATAGGATTAGGGGGGGTTTTTAGGAAAAACACTCTCACCCAGAGGGTGGCAGGTGACTGGAATTCGCTGCCTGGGTTAATCACCGAGGTAGAATCCCTCGACTCAATGGAAAGGTGTCTGGATCTGCATCCGAAGTGCTATAACCTGCAGGACTATGGACCGGGTGATGGAAGGTGTGATTAGAATGAGCAGCTAGTTTTTTTTTAAAGTTGCCGCAGGCACAATGGGCTGAATGGCCATTTTCTGTGCCATAAGTCTTCTACGGTTCTATCACTAGTGAATAAACAGAACGGCAAAGCAGTTGAACCTATGTTCTGTCAACGGAATCCTTCAAAGGAGGAGCCGGACAAAGATTTGCTACAAAACACACCGGAGATTATAGCAGTCGATATCACGTGAGCAAATGTAATACCGCGGGCGGCACGGTGACACAATGGTTAGCACTTCTGCCTCACACAGCCAGGAACCCGGGTTCAATTCCAGCCTCAGCTCACTGTGCAAACTCCGCACAGACAGACATTCTCCCCGTATCTGCGTGGGTTACCCATGGGTGCTCCGGTTTCCTCTCTCAGCCCAAAGATGTGCAGGTTAGGTTGATTGGCCATGCTAAATTAACCCCAGGGTCAGGAGGATCAGCAGGGTAAAAACGTGGGGTTACAGGAATGGGGCCTGGGTGGGATTGTGGTCGGTGCAGACTCGATGGGCTCGAATGGCCCCCTTCTGCACTGTAGGGATTCTATGAATACTTAATGGAATATCAATGATTCTTGTGCCAATGGGATGGGATGATGCAGCATTGTCCATGGAAGGAAGCAGGCTACTTTTCGATGGTGAAGTGGGGATGGAGATGTTGCAGAATTGCTTGTTTTTCAGTCGGACTAACTATTATTTACATCGTATTTTCCCTCAAGTTTGAAACGGAGGAGTAAATGGTCAGAATGGAAAACACAACTTGTGTTTCTCGAAGCAGGAGCTATAGGAATTTTACTATTCTGGAGAAAAAGAGTTCTACTGTGCACTGTTATTAACTAAATCATACAATGGATATCACCTCACAATTACTCCCAAATTTTCTTATTTATATCCTCTCCCCTCCTGAAGACGGTGACATATGATTGGATATAATTCCATGGGTGCCAGTTACTGCCAAGTACCCAGTCCAGATGCAGAGGGGGAGTCATAGGGGCGGCCTTTGATAATGCACCCAGCAATGATTACAGTTCAAAATCAAATTAACCTTCTGCAGTGGGTCAAATCATCCCAGTGCCTGGATTGCAAAGCATCTTCAATGACTGACCAACCATGTTGGATGTGACAACCCCATCATTCAAGACCAGCATGCTTTGCAGCCAGCCACGAGTTAGCATTATTTGGGAAATAAACTAGGCGTGGGGAGAAAAGCAGATGACAAAACTCAAAAGATTGGGAAATGTCAAAAGCACAGAACTACTATTTAAGATTTTTTTTTTTTTAAAAACTCATTCGTGGTAAATGGGCTGTCGCTGGCTGACCAGCATTTATTGCCCGTTCCTAGTTGCCTTTGAGAAGGTGGTGGTGAGCTGCCTTCTTGAATCGCTGCAGTCCATGTTCTGTGGGTTGACCCACAATGCTGTTAGGGAGGGAATTCCAGGATTTTGACCCAGCAACTGTGAAGGAACGGTGATATATTTGCCAGTCAGGATAGTGAGTGGCTTGGAGGGGAACTTGCAGGTGGTGGTGTTCCCATGTATCTGCTGCCCTTGTCCTAGATGGAGGTGGCTGTGGGTTTGGAAGGTGCAGTCTAAGGATCTTTGGTGAATTGCTGCAGTGCATCTTGTGGATAGTACACACTGCTGCTACTGAGCGTCGGTGGTGGAGGGAATGGATGTTTGTAGATGTGGAATATTAGAGGAAAAACTAATTTAGGCCCATAATAGAGCAGATTGTGTTCCTCCATATAAACACTGTCACTTTAAAACAAGAATAGACGAATAATACTTCATGCGTTTACCTGACAATTTTAGTCCTGTCAGTCTACTTCAGAATAGGCACATTGGCACTTACCCATATCCTTCTTCCAGTTTTGCTTTTTACATCTGTATGGTTGAGACAAACAGCGAGATGATGAGGGACTGTCACAGTCAGGTCCTGATTAGGTACAGTCTGCCCACAGCTCTGGAAATAGAACAGCACTGAATGTCATGCATTTTTTGGGTAGGTCTCAATGAATCCTGATTTCAATCTGTCATAAATACTCTCATTTCATTGACACTTTGCTTTGGAATGATGAAAGGTTCTCTCCGATTCAGCATTATTCTGTAACCATGACATCACAATAGTCTCCCAAAAGTTTTAGTCACTGTAATCTCAGGCCTACACCTCCCCATCATCGACACTGCTCACAACTGTTGACTTGATGCACTGATACCGAGCATGGCTTGCTACAAACTGTTATAAATTAGCCATACGGATTCCTTTTCGCCAACAGCGGGTTTGAGGATTTAGTGGACTAAAAACAGAAAATGCTGGAAAACCTCAGCAGGTCTGACAGCATCTGTGGAGAGATTTGAATTCGATTTGTCATATGTATTGGTATACACTGAAAAGTATTGTTTCTTGTGCGCTACACAGAAAGCATACCATTCATAGAGAAGGAAACAAGAGCATGCAGAATGTAGTGTTACAGTCATAGCTACATTCTGCACTCTTGCGTTTCCTTCTCCATGAATGGTATGCTTTGTCTGTATGGCACGCAAGAAACAATACTTTTCACTGTATGCTAATACGTATGACAATAATAAATCAAATTCAAATCTCTCCACAGGTGTTGTCAGACCTGCTGAGATTTTCCAGCATTATCTGTTTCTTTACCAAGTACCCATTGTAGAGAGAGAATAGAGCCAGCGCTTCAAAACATTGGCTCTATCCGCTCTTTGCAGATGCTGTCAGACCTGCTGAGATTTTCCAGCATATTTTGTTCTCGTTTCAGATTCCAGCATCTGCAATACTTTGCTTTTACAACAAGTACATGGTTTTGAGATGTGAAAAAGGATGACTTTTATTTTTATGAAAAATGTATTCAATAAGAGATCAGTTGCATTAATTAAATGAATGATGAATAGTTTGGTAACCAAAATAGTTAGCAGCCAAAACCTTTTGTGCCAATTTTTAAAAATTTTATAAAATCAATTCCTCTGCCGACCAGCTTTTATTTTCCCCAAATCATTTTGAAAATTTGCTCAGTGGAAATGACAACTCAAAGGTTGTTTAGAAGTTACAGCCTAGGGCTTTTGGCGAGGGCACATCTGGAGTACTGCATACAGTTACGTGCCAGAATTTTACAGGCATGCCCATCCGGGAATCGGGGCGGGTGAGGCTCACAGAACGGCATTCTTCTTTGGCCTCGGGTGGGATCTTATGAACCTTGGACAGGTGAGGCGGTAAAATTCCGGCTATGGCCTCCATATCCAAGAATGGATATATTTGCACCGGAGACGAGTGCAGGTTCACTCGCTCAGATGTCTATGAGAAGTTGAGTAAATTGGGTCTCGATGTTCTGGAGTTTAGAAACTCTCATTGAAACATACAAGCTTCTGGTGGGACTTGACAGGGTGGACAGAGAGGCCTTTTACCCCTGGCTGGGAAATCTAGAACACGGGGAGCGGGGACACAATCTCAGGATTAGAACCCATAGAATCCCTACAGTGCAGAAGGAGACCATCCGGCCCACCGAGTCTGCACCGACAACAATCTCAGCCAGGCTCCATTTCCTTAACCTCACGTATTTACCCTGCTAACCCCCCCTGACAGTAAGGGGCAATTTAGCATGGACAATCAACCTAGCCCCAGGTCCCTGACACTGTGTGGCAGCTGTGGCGCCCCCAATTGCCAGCAAAGACTAAGATGAGGAAAGGTTTCTGCGCTCAGAGGGTTCCTGAATCGCTGGAATTATCCACCCCAGATGGCTGCAGATGATGCAACATCTTAGATAAACAGATTTTCAGAATCTGGGGATATGGGGAGGGGTTGGGAAAGTGGGGCTGAGGCAGAGGGTCAGAGTGATTACATTGAATGGCGCATCAGGGTTTGAGGGGCCAAGGTCTACTCCGACTCCTATTACTTATGTCCTTGTATTAACGCATTTGCTTCAAAATGCAGAAAGGATCCGAGAGTAATCTGATAAGAGGAGATTCCATTTCCACAGAAGACTCAATATTAAAAGAAAGATATTGCTTTTGAAGTAGAGCTCACACAACTACCATAGAATAGAGGAAAGCTTCAATTCTATTGGTTGGCAATGCTCTTTCGAGCTCCTCACTCTGCTGCAACTACCTGAAGACTTGAGAAGATAGCACTATTATTATGCTCTTTGTGCCCAAGTGATTTGCTGAAATCTAATCAAATTTTGCAACATATTAAACTGGTTCAGAACGATACTACAAAATTAACTCTATCACTGTCAGGAAGATATAGGGGGCAATTCTCCCATCCCTTGGTGATGCTTTTGTAGCGCAGTGGGCCGGGAGATTTGAGGGGAGGCTGTTTTGCGGGCTCCCCACTGGGCGCCACGGCCTCCACGGTGCTCTGAGCGCCAGATTTCCAGCGCCATCAGCTCCATGCCAGATATTAGCGCAGAGCTCAATAATATAAATACTAATTTAAATACTATTTAAAAGCCATTAGCAGGCCTGGGACTGAAATCTCTGGGCCCACTAGTCTCTCCCTCCTCGCCAGGAGTGGTTCATTCCACTGGGGTTTATTTTAACTCCCCAGTTGCAGAGAGCGAGCAGCCGAACCCTGCTGGAGAGAAGGGGGGGGGGGACAATCGAGGCCCCCCAGAGAGTCAGCCATTGTAGGGGGTGCCCCCTGGGCATTGCCATCTTGGCAGTGCCAGCCAGGGCCCCCTGGCACTGCCCAAGGGGCAAAGCACCAATGCCCAGAGATCATTTTAGCACTGCCCACCAGGCATCAACAGGCAGTGCCAAGGGGACGGGGGGTGGTGGACGATCGGTGGGAGTGGGGGGTTCCCACTGCCACTCTTTGTCTGAGGGACAGAGGGAGTGAGTACAGTGATCGGACTGGCCATTGGGGTGGGGGGGGGGGGATAAAGGGGAAAGAGGTGAGGGAGTTCGAGGCTGGCCCAGACATGTTCGCATGGCCAGCAATGCGGGGGTCGTGGGGCTGACCAACGATCGGGAGGCCGGCAGCGCGGGGCTACAGCACATGTGCTAGTCTCGGCACCGGCAGATTGGAGCATGCGCAATGGCCCGCTCAGTGCTATTCTGCCGGCCTCTCCAGCAGGAATAGGCCCAACCCACCGATTTTGAGAATGATTTATGCTAGTGCACTCTCCAGTGTGCTTTTCCAATTCAGAGTCTCAACAAGTTGAGACATTTCCGATCCAGGCTGACAAGACAGGGCATGCAACCCTCTACCCTGCCTTGGGCCTGATCTACATGAGCCAAGCTGATTGGAGTAGGCAGACGTCTCCACCCCCCCAGGCTTGATCTCATTTGCATCTTAGCCATAAGGCCGAAATACCGCTTTTAAAAATTGCTTCATATGAAGCTTAAATGCAACCCAATGGCCACTACCAAGAGCAGCATCACCAGACCACACTTGATCTTAGCCAAAAGGCCGAGAATGCAGAGTGTGGGAGATTCAGTTTGAAACTCCCTCTGATAAAACCAGCGTGATTTACTCACGTTTTTACAAAAATTCGACACTTAGATGTTCTTTGGGAGAATCCCCCCAAAGATGACAGCCATTTAAATTTCCAGGTTACAGAATTTTGCAGGAAATGCAATACCAAGCCCTCAAAAATACACCATTGAATGTCATGTTTGCTGCCCTCAATTTATAAAATTATCTTGATCATCGACTCTATTTCACAGTTACCATTTCTTGGTTCATCAACAATAAACAAGGAGGAAATTGGTGGTGGCAAGTCACTGGCTGTGTGGAGTTTGCACGTTCTCCCCGTGTCTGCGTGGGTTTCCTCCAGGTGCTCCGGTTTCCTCCCACAGTCCAAAGATGTGCTGGTTAGGTGGATTGGCCGTGCTAAATTGCCCCAAAGTGTCGAGGGGAACTAGGTGAGGGTAAATGCATGGGGGCCTGGGTGGGATTGTGGTCGGTGCAGACTCAATAGGCCAAATGGCCTCCTTCTGCACTGTAGAATTCTATGATGATTCAATATCAGTAGATGTAAGTAATTTTGCCTTCTGACACCACCTCCCCCCCCCGCCCCATCCCCTCCCTCCCCTCAACTCTTGTTTTGCAAATATCCACAATTAGACATCACTTTTGCAAACTCACATCAGCTGATTAAGTCACTGTGATTCAGGTTATTGAGGTTAGTTCATCTGTTCAGATGAAGGTGGAGTTTATTCCCTAACCAAGGAGATGTTTTCTAAAACTTAAGATTTGTAACACCATGACACAATAAGAAGCCAACATGGTGCAGAATGGACTTGATCCAGCTTTTCCACATTACAAGCACTCAACACATTATGGCCAAACGGGCCACCAAAGATGGCAATAGCAAAGCATGATGGGATAGGATGGCCAAATGTGTGTAAAGACTCAGACAGACAGGCTGCAGCCCTCAATGGATATTGGACTGAGGCAAGCGGGCCGCAGCCTTGGGCATCAGGAAAACACAGGAAATAGGCCATCCCAGAGACAATGGACACCTCTAGTCAAACATACTGGTTTACCAGACGAAGGGGCACCTTAACCCCTTATTTGGGAGGGAGGTATGTGACGTACGTGCCTCCAGTGACATGGTCTCTTGGTACACCGTCTGAAATCGGCGTGGCAGCACCCGATTGGATTCCATCGGTCAGGGTGATCAAACCCTGATCAATTGATTAGGGCGGGTCCTCAATCACCACCAAAGGGCACAAAATAATCCAAGGGTAAAAGGTGCAACGCAACACACTGGCAGTGGTGACTCCAGCGACCTACCAACATGAAGGACGACCCTGGACCTCCAGAGGAGGAGGAAGAACAGACCAGACCAAGAAGAAGAGGATCAGACCAGACCAAAAACCGGACCATACCGAGGAGACTGCAGAGACCAACACGTGGATACAGGCCAATATCTGCTTGGGTACTTATAGTCACTCACAGTTAAATCCAGCGTTAAGTTTGAATCTTGACTGCTCCGTAAAAGTAACGACCGTAACTAACATTCATTCTGTGAATGAATAAACATTATTGTATTAATAAGAAGTCAGCTTGCAGTTCTTTGTCCAAGGGTTAAAGAACACAGCGCGGCAAGACACAACAGTCCATGGATTTCCATGCAAGATGAAAGCAGGAAAAGAGAAACACAAGCATTCGAAACGTAGCGACCAGAACTGATACACTAAAGATCAAAGAGAACACATACCACTCATTGAAATGTACAGGGTATCAGTTTTTAGCTGGAGCTAATCAAACCCAAACGCGATTGCAGATCAGTTCAAAAGTCCCTTTGGGGTCACTTGCTTTGACTGCTGCTTAGTGTCTGCTCGTCACTGTCCACCGTGAGACTGGTTTCATCCAATACTACTGGCCAAAACCCTGTCCCCGCAGGCTACACTTATACAACATCTGATATAATGTTGGAATTGTACAAAACTCTGGTGAGGCCACAACTGGAGTATTGTGCGCGGGTTTTGGTCACCAGATTACAGGAAGGACGTAATTGCTCTGGAGTGAGTGCAAAAGAGGTTTACAAGAATGTTGCCAGGACTAGAAAAGTGTAGCTATGAGGAGAGATTGGTTGGTTAGGGTTATTTTCCTTGGAACGAAGGCAGCTGAGGGGTGACTTGACAGAGGTATACAAAATTATGAGGGGAAAAGATAGAGCGGACAGGATAAAATGGTTTCCCTTAGTGGAGAATTCTAGATTCGAGATAAGTGGCAGTAGGCGTGGAGGGGACATGAGGAAGATTTTTTTTTTTATGCAGAGGATGGTGGATGTCTGGAATTCGAGTTGGTGGTGGCGGCGGCGGCGAACTTTAACTCTTGAAAGGTATCTGGATCTGCGCCTTAAGTGCTGTGAGCTACAGCACTATGGGGCCAGGTGTAGAAAGGTGGGATTAGAAAGGGCACCTTGGGCTGGCGTGGGCATGATGGGCCAAATGGCCGCCTTCTGTGCTGCAACTCTTCTATGGTTCTAACAGATTAATGCAGGCCATATATTTCAGGGAAACAGCACATCACAGGGCTGAGAGATCAGCATTGAAAAAGAGTCTTTGCTCCAATGAGGACCAGCATCCCATTGCCTTCTTGGCGCCAGGTTTGGGCATACTTTCTGAACTATGCTATTTCTATGTGAAATGCAAGAATTTGGTTTAAAGATTTTACTCTGTATTTCTAAGGCTACATGCGTATCGGATTTCCTACATTCACTTCCTCTATGAATTATCACCTTCCTCTTTATGCATTCTCTACCCATCAGCTTGTCTCCAGCAGGTTCAGTGATGCTTTGAGTCATTGCTATTTTTCTGCTATCTCCTGTCCCTCGAGCTTTTGTCACTTCCACACCCATTCTGTGCAAACATGCTTCACTCATGTTTACTTCCCATGAAGTGGTTAGCACTGCTGCCTCACAGCGCCAGGTACCCAGGTTCAATTCCGGCCTCGGGTCACTGTCTGTGTGGAGTTTGCACATTCTCCCCGTGTCTGCGTGGGTTTTCTCCGGGTGCTCCAGTTTCCTCCAAAGATGTGCAGGTTAGGCTGATTGACCATTGCCTCTTGGCGTCGGGGGGGATTGACAGGGTAAATGGGGTTACAGGGATAGAACTTGGATGGGACTGTTGTTGGTGCAGACTCGATGGGCCGAATGGCCACCTTCTGCACTGAAGGGATTCTATGCTCTATGTTCCAAGTAAAATCAAAGCAGAAGAAAACCAAAAAAGGTACTTAACAAAATGGGAATTCATTCCAATGGCATGTGCTCAAACCGACCGACAGTGGGCAAAATTAATGACAGTCCTGTAACTTCAGAAAGAGAATTCAAGGATTGGATCACTCTCATTATCTTGATGGAGTTATGATGGACGAACAGACTCTGATTGTGAGGTGGATAATTGATGCGTGACAATCAAGCACGAGGTACAAGGCTTCAGCTATTGAAGGCTTTTATTAGCAAACAATGGAACTAACTAACACGAGTACACCAATTCAGACTGGAGGGGTCCCGCCTGAGCAGAGGGTCTTATACCTCTCCCCAGGAGGCGGGGCCCGACCGGGATGTGCCATAACATCTACCACAGGTAACACCCTAACCCAACAACATTATAACAACCCCCACAGTGGCAACACCCTAACCCAACAGTAACATTGGAATAACCCCACAGTGGTAACCAACGATGGTTCACCACAATAATAAACACTGATGTTTAAGTTTATGTTGATTCGTTAGTGTCACAAGTAGGCTTACATTAATGAAGCCATTATCGAAAGGTTATTATTAAACTAGAAAGAGTGCAGAAAATATTTACTAGGATGCTACCGGGACTTGATGGTTTGGGTTATAAAGGAGAGGCTGGACAGACTGGGACTTTTTTCTCTGGAGCGTAGGAGGCTGAGGGGTGATCTTATAGAGGTCTATAAAATAATGAGGGGCTCAGATCAGCTAGATAGTCAATATCTTTTCCCAAAAGATAGGGGAGTCTAAAACTAGAGGGCATAGGTTTAAGGTGAGAGGGGAGAGATACAAAAGTGTCCAGAGGGGCAATTTTTTTTCACACACAGGGTGGAGTGTGTCTGGAACAAGCTGCCAGAGGTAGTAGTAGAGACGGATACAATGTTGTCTTTTAAAAAGCATTTAGACAGTTACATGGGTAAGATAGGTATAGAGGGATATGGGCCAAATGCGGGCAATTGGGACTAGCTTAGGGGTTTAAAAAAAAAGGGCGGCATGGACAAATTGGGCCGAAGGACCTGTTTCCATGCTGTAAACCTCTATGACTCTGAAAATCCCCTAGTTGCCACACTCCGGCACCTGTTCGGGTACACTGAGGGAGAATTTAGCATGGCCAATGCACCTAACCAGCACGTCCTTCGGACTGTGGGAGGAAATCAGAGCACCCGGAGGAAACCCACGCAGACACAGGGAGAACATGCAGACTCCACACATACAGCGGCCTAAGCCGGGAATCCAAGCCAGGGATCGAACCCAGGTCCCCAACGCTGAGAGGCAGCAGTGCTTACCACAGCGCCGCCCATGATGTTATGTGGATGGATGACCTTGTGTTTCAATTACTTACACCAGATCCCACCATTAACCAAATCAAGCCAGTAACTAATACACACTTAATTTACTAGGTACAGAACAAAGTCTCTCCGTCTTTAATGAAAAAGGGGCAGAGGTCTCGAAACATACTCAAGAACACAAAAATTTTATATCAACCAAAGTAAAATCAGCGACCTTTGAAGAGTGGCTGTAAACAAAACAGATGTTGGAGTGGGATTAAGTTATGGAAAATAAGCCACTGCCTCTTAACTCCTGATTACTGGCTGATTACTAATGGCACGTGTCCTTAAATAACCCAAATTGACAGCTTCCCAGCTCGTATCCCCAATTTATTACCTGGCTTAACTCTATGGTTGTGCCCACACTGGCATGGGTACTGAACACTTCCATACATATCCTCAGTAACAAACACCTTCTCATCCTACGCTTACAGAAATGTGACGCTTTCATGTCAATGTGCCACACTGCAAGGTACACTAAATGAAAAGGCCCAGTGCCCTGCCACAAAGGAACAGCATTCATATCAGAGCAAGACAGCAAAAATTACCAAAAGAGAAAATGCTGGAAAATCTCAGCAGGTCTGGCAGCATCTGGAAGGAGAGAAAAGAGCTGACGTTGCGAGTCCAGATGACCCTTAGTCAAAGCTTTGGCAAAGGGTCATCTGGACTCGAAACATCAGCTCTTTTCTCTCCTTACAGGTGCTGCCAGACCTGCTGAGATTTTCCAGCGTTTTCTCGTTTGGTTTCAGATTCCAGCATCCGCAGTAATTTGCTTTTATCCAGGGCAAAAACAACAGCTTTTAACCAGCAAAGCCACCACTCTAATAAGCCAAGCCACAACCAAAAGGTGCCTGTAACTATAAACATACCGGGTTACCCTGGCCAACATGGTTGCTAAGCAGCAGCATTTGTTACCAAAATCTCAGAAACCAGCCTGGACTCGTGTTTGTTCCCGAGCTAAAGGCGGCTGGAAGGATCTCTTTGGAGAGATTGAAGGTAGGTTGATGGAAAACCAACATTGCGTCACTGTACAAACTGCAAGGAGATTCTTGCATTTGACCCATGACAGGAGAGCGAGTAGCAGATGAAATCAAAGGAAAGTCTGCTTACAGGGATAAATCAACTTGACTGCAAGATCCCAAAGGCAGTTATCTGAACTTGCAGGTAGGCAAGTCTATTGTGAACATCTGCACTTTTTCAGTTGGCAGGTAATACAAGAGTTACATATTTAGTTATTAAGCTGACGGTTTCGATCACTCGGATGTAGGTGACACCTTAATCGTGCTGAACATTAATTGATAACCTTTGTTCGCATTAATACGTGGCTATCTCTCGATGATCACCATGGACACAGAAATCCCAGGTGTCAGATGCAAAGGCAATTTTCAATTCACTTTGCCGTTGCTTAGGTACAAGAGAACTTGCAGCCACGATTAAGTTGTGCAGATTGTTGGCAAATCCAGCTATGCTATAATTCACTATCATAGTTCTGCAAATCCCTGACTCTCTGCGGACACACATCTGAAGAGTGTACTCTACATGACCAGCGTACAGATTCTGGCTACTGCATGAATGATTGTCCCTGTAAATCGGGGAAACTCTGATCTTGATTAAATCAGGGTTATTCCATCAAAATTTTAAATTAAAAAAGTGCAAAAAAAAAGTCTCTGGTTCACTTTCGAACCTGATCGTAATAAGACTGGTGTCAGTAAGTGGCTGAGCTTTGAAAGGACTGCTTTCATTATGACTTGGCAAGAGGAACAGCAGGTGCTGGGAAGAGTTTTGAGCTTGTCGGAAGGTTGTGACTGATCTAGAATTAATCCTGTTGATATTCCTGTTCCTCTCACTTGCTTTTTGTGTGTCATTTTGCAACCTTCCAGCTGCATTTTCGGATTTCATCTGTTCCCTCCGTTCAGCTTGCATTCATCAAGTAGAATTGGAAGAACCCCACAAAACGTTAAAAACACATGCTTGACATTAAACATCAGGTATCTTCAAGACGTTAATATAAATTTCTTCTTCCAATGACGCATTTTTGCAAAAGGTCGGATCTCAATGTAAAAATTATTATAAACCTTTTCCCAGTGCTCCAGAAAACATACCAATTGCTAGCACCCAATAGTTCTGCCTTATCTGGCACTCTGATGTAGCCCCTGGATCATGTCAAGACCCCTGAACCCTACCCCTCATGACAAACACTTGCCTCACATTCTGTGCTCCTAGCTATCTCAGCTCCAGTCTATCAACCTTCACCACTCTTTGAGTGAAGAGGTGTCTCAAAGAGTGGTGAGCCTGTGGAATTCATTACCATAAGAAGTGGCTGAATAGATTCAATGTTTTGGCATTAAGAGGCGGCTGGATATAGCACTTGGGGTGAATGGGATCAAAGGTTATGGGGAGAAAGCAGGGTTGGGCTATTGAGTTGGACAATCAGCCATGATTGTGATCAATGGTGGAGCAGGCTCAAAGGGCCAAATGGCCTCCTCCTGCTGCTATCTCCTATGTTTCTATGTTTCCTATTCGACAGTTTTAAAACAGATAAGATACTTGCAGCAATCTTTGAATCACATATGATTAATTATATTCCACTAATAAGAACTTACAATGGGCGGCATGGTAGCCCAGTGGTGAGTACTGCTGACTCTCAGCGTCAGGGAACTGGGTTCAATTCTGGCCTTGGGTGACTGTCAATGTGGAATTTACATGTTCTCCCCGTGTCTGCGTGGGGTTCCTCCATGTGCTCCAGTTGCCTCCCACAGTCCAAAGATGTGCAGGTTAGGTGGATTGGCCATGCAAAATTGCCCCTTCCTGTGAGGGGGACTAGCAGGGTAAATACATTAGGGTCATGGGGATAGGATTTGGGTGGGATTGTTGTTGGTGCAGGCTCAATGGGCCAGATGCCCTCCTCCAGTGCTGCAGAGTTTCTATGATTAATGGGAATAGGTGGGTGGTCAGGTGTTTCTCGCCTGTTGGTACAGACTCGATGGGCCGAAGGACCTCTTCTGCACTGTATGATTCCACACTTACAGAAGCACCTCCCACGTCCACAGGACATCCCAAATACTTCAGAGCCAACAAGTCATTTCTGCAGTAGGTGAACCAGTATCTAATTTGCATGCAGCAAGGTCCCACACCCAGCAAAGAGATAATTGAACAGATAATCTATATTGGAACTGTTGGCAGAGGGCTAAATGCTGCTGAGGACATCTGAAGGGCTTAGGCCCACAACCGCCTGACTCAAAGCTGCAAGGGTACCATTGCAGCTATGGTTGGCACTCACGTGGTGTGTAGGACACCCTGACAGAAGAAACGATAACCAACTCTCACCACGACACTCTTAGGAATTTCAGTCGTTACTTTTCATTTCCTGCTGCCTATCCGCCTGGCAGACATGTCCCTGAGGATATGAAAATGAAGGCCTTAGTACGTCCCAGTCAACAATATATCTCCTGAAATGAGAGTCCAGTGGCGATACTTAAGATTACTGTGACTGATTGGAGTTTGTATAGTCTCCCCATGTCTGCGTGGGTTTCCTCCAGATGCCCCGGTTTCCTCCCACACTCCAAAGCTGTGCGGGTTAGGTTGGTCAGCCATGCTAAATTGCCCCCGAGTGTCAGGGGGACGAGCTAGGGTAAATGCATCGTGTTATAGGGATAGGGCCCGAGTGAGATTGTGGTCGGTGCAGACTTGATGGATCGAATGGCTGCCTCCTGCACTGTAGAGTTCTAACATCTAACTCCAAAGATATGCAGGTTCGGTTGATTGGTCACGATAAATTGCGCTTCAGTGTCAGGGGGACGAGCAGGGTAAATACATGGGGAGACAGCCTGGGTGGGATTGTTGTCGGAGCAGGCTCAATGAGCCAAAAGGTCTCCTCCTGTGCTGTAGGGGTTCTATTTGATGATTCTGTTCTGTTCTAACAGGTTGGATTTGACAAAAGCAAAGCTTCATCTTTCCCTCAGATACTTCAACTCATTCAGAAACTCAATTTGGGAATTTCTTCTGGTGACTTCCAACCACAGGATTGAAGTCTAGGCCAACGGAATGGGACGAGGTACAGGCCAACAGAATAGGCTGGAGATCACAGGGATGTTGTTTTTCCCAAAAGAAATCAAATAGCAGAAAATGAAATGTGCTGAAACAAGACATAAATATGCATTTTCTTAATATTAATGCAAGAACATTACATACAATAGTCAGCCAATAACAACATAACCAGTCAGCACAGAACAATACAAGATAGTATTTTAAAACGTCACAACCTGGATTGTGAGGTTGGGGGTGGGGAGGGGGTGGGGAGGTGTGTGTGGGGGGCGGGGGAGTGGGGTTGGGGGAGTGGTGGTGGTGGTGAAGAGGGCACAAAGGCAAACTATCAGCTGTCATTACCCAACTGAAACTGACCACATCAGGATTTAGCACCAGCATTGAAATTCTGAAGTTGCAAACTGTCAAACACTGATCAAAGAACAAAGGATTGGAACAAGATGCAGAGACGAATAGCCTGCTGGCATTGACAGCTCAAATATACGATGTACTGTTTAAGGCACAAGGAAGAAAGAAAAGTACAGCAGCACAGGAACAGACCTTTCAGCCCCTCTAAGCCCATGCTGACCATGATGCCCTAACTAAACTAAAAATAAACCTTCTGCCCTTACTCGGTCCGTATCCCTCTATTCCCTCCCTTTTCATGTACGCAGCCAGATGCTTCTTAAATGTTACTAATGTTCCCGCTTCCACCATCTCCTCTGGCAGCATGTTCCAGGCACCCACCATTCTGCGTGAAAAACTTGGCCCGCACATCTCGCTTAAACTTCCCCCCTCTCATTGTGAAAGTGTGCCCCCTTGTAATTGACACTGCTCCAACACAGACTGCACTGTGGAACTGCCTCCCAGAGTCTATGATATCAATAGGATCTTGTTCTTCCCCTTTGCCACTCTCGTTGCTGCTCGAAACCCCATCAGTTGCACCTTGTTCAATCAGGGATTTTAGCAATCGCTGAGCAACAGATCAGATTCTGTAAAAACGGCACATTTGTGGAGCTTGTTCAATGTTTCTATCGAGATTAATTGAGCGTTTAAGCTCAAACTATGGAGGGTTTCTCATCATGAGTTTGGCAAAGATCAATTCTTAAAGAATTTTTGCTTCAGCAGTAACTAAATGGCGGTTTTTCAATTAACACACATCAAGCACATTCAGTTTGGAGTTTCAACTGATAAGGGGTGAGATTTTCCAGAACCCCTCCCCCCACCACCAACACCCCACCGCGGCGTGCTTTCTGGCAAGGGAGATGGCTCACTATTGGTTAGTTGCAAGGTCTTCTGGTGCCACCAATGTCTATGCTGTTTTGTGTGGCTGGCCTGCCCCACCACTGGGGAACCCACCACAGTGGGGGAGGGGGGAGGGCCGACGGGCAGGGTGAAATTCGCTTTCGACAGGGCCGGAAAATCCCACCGGCAAGAATGGTTGCAAAATCCCACTCAAAAAGGGCACGGTTTTCCGGCTGCGCTCATCCCAAAACCGGAAAATCCTACCGAAGGTCAACGAGATGTGGGAGTTGTAGGCCAGACCAGCA
Source organism: Mustelus asterias (assembly GCF_964213995.1). Classification (NCBI taxonomy): domain Eukaryota; kingdom Metazoa; phylum Chordata; class Chondrichthyes; order Carcharhiniformes; family Triakidae; genus Mustelus; species Mustelus asterias. Next base: position 17,668,565 of record NC_135813.1, read on the forward strand.
TTTATTGCCTCCCCCAACTCGCTACAATTCCCATGGCGGGTGGGACAGGAAAATTTCCCACATAGCATCTTAAAATTATGATTAAATATTCATAATGGTAACAACTAAAATTCTCATGAAGCTTGCTTTTATTCTTTCATGGGATGCGGGTGTCACTGGCTAGGCAGGCATTTATTGCCCAACCTCACTGTCTTTGAGAAGGTGATAGGGTGAGCCGACTTCTTAAACCATTGCAGTCCACAGCCCCACTCGGAAGGGAAATTGCTCCATTTTTCCTTCACTTAGTTACAATCTCCTGTGTTCTAGATCTTGTTAACTATTGGCACAGCAACTGGGCTATTACCCTGGTAGCCACATACAAAGCATAAAAGGTGACAGGCGATATGTGCTTGTTAGAAAACGCATGGCCCCTCTTATTTTCAACACTGGCCTCTTCACCTTGATTGGATCAATGGTTGTATTTATCCAGTGTAAATATCTGGTAGGTGAGCTATTTTTATTGCTTGTAGTGACGTTCACTTAGTAAGCAGCAGTACCAATGAAAGTAATCTTCTTTGCCTTATCCATTTGCGTGTTAGCTGCAAACCAGATGCTACCTAGCAATACTAATCATGTGGCACCTTACAATCTTCCCCTCATTAACCTCTCCCGTTCCAGAAAAGCCTCAAATGATCGAATTGTCCGAATGTGATCTGGACAACACACAATTTTTCCTTTGCACTTGGTTCAGACTGTATCACAAGGGCAATAAATGCTGGCCTGGCCTACAATGCCCGCATCTCGAGGAAGAATAAAATAACCCTCATATCATTTTAATCCTTCGGGGTAATTCTGCTATCTATTTCGGATCTCATTTTGGTTCTGCTTTCACACTTACTTGCTTGCTTTAATATGCACATGTTGTTGCATCAATTCCACATCTGCTCTCCACAGCAGTCTAGAGTGGTTTAGCTCAGTTGGCTGGACAGCTGGTTAGCGATGCAGAGCGACGCCAACAGCGTGGGTTCAATTCCTTCAAGGACTGAGGCTATTTATGAGCAGCCTATGGTCATCTGGGGCTATGTTGACTTTTCCCTTTTACATCTGTGGATGGCATAAGGAGTGAGAACAACTCTCTACAGGTTTACCTTAATCATGTCAGCACAGTGGTTAGCACTAATGCCTCACAGTGCCAGGGATCTGGGTTCGATTCCCGGCTAGGGTCACTGTGTGTGTGTGGAGTCTGCACATTCTGCCCGTGTCTGCGTGGGTTTCCTCCAGGTGCTCCGGTTTCCTCCCACAGTTCGAAAGATGTGTGGGTTAGGTGTGTGGGATTGGTCATGTTAAATTGCCCCTTAGTGTCAGGGGGATTAGCTAGGGTAAATGCATGGGGTTATGGGGCTTGGGTGGGATTGTGGTCGGTGCAGACTTCTGCACTGTAGGATTCTACGATTATGAATTGGCAAATATTTACTAAACCAAATCGCACCACAGAGATGGTCGTGCAAAAGGTCCGCCTTGGTGACCAAAATGAAGGTCGAGACCAGAAATCACAACTAAAAACAAAAAATGCAAATAAATGTAATTTTAACATGGTTAATGTTGGAGTAATTTGCTTTCTGTAAGAATTAACTCATTCTCTTTGTAATCACTTGTTTCCAAGCCAGATTCTTTTTTTGATCCTAACAAAGAATGCCACAGTAAACGGGAGAGAGAAAGCTACACACTCATCACAACATGCAGAGTGTCAGAATAAAGCAAAGCTACTGGTTGGATGAACAAACTGAAGCCAAGCTCCAAGAGTTGGGGGCAGTTCTGGTGGATGAGGTCATTGTCAGAGACCACTATTATGACAATGACACATTCGATTTGGCCACAAACCAAATCTGGCTGAGTCAGAGAGACACTCAGTGGCAGCTCATCATTGGTGCCCCAAAGGCTGACAGGCCGACAGATGCAAACGGAGATGGGGAAGAACAGGGTGAACAAGCCGAGAAGCGAGTCTCCAAATCAGAAACGAGGGGCAAAGATAGTCAGCACATGGGCAAACTCATTTCTCCCGGATGGCATCAGTGCCATCCCGGATTAAAGCTGCAGAATACAGCGAGATCCAGAGAGCAGGACAACGAGAAGGACAAAGGAGACGCAACTCAAGAACATCAAACTCCAGCAACTCAACAACTGGGTACAAGGGCCAACAACAGTGGAACCAGTCAACATGAGAAAGTAGAGCCTCAATACGTACATAACGAACTCAAATCACACCGAAAGATTATCGAACACATTGCACACTTCCTAGACCTTCCTCTCACAGAGGAAGAGGAAAGCAATATGGAGATGAACCATTTCTGTCAGATGGCAAAAATTCACCATTACGCTAGCTGCCACACCACCAGGAGGAAAACGTACAGGTTCCAGGACGCCTACAGAATTGTAATCGACCAGGACGAATTCACTCCCAGAAATGTAGCTATTATAGACGTGAATGCTAATGTTTCAAACATCATTAAAGAGCTTGAAAAGATGGAGGAAATAGCTGCACATTTGAGAATTAATCCCTGTCAGACAAGCTAGATTTCTGTTTAATTGCATTTCCAACATTCCTGGCATTTTTTTCAATACATGAAAAAAATAATTTTGGGCCACCATGTAAAAATATTATCCTAATCAGTGGTTTATTCCAGTTGTGTCTGAAAATGTTAAAGTTTAAAGTTTATTTATTAGTCACAAGTAGGCTTACATTAACACTGTAATGAAGTTACTGTGAAAATCCCCGAATCGCCACACTCCGGTGCCTGTTTGGGTACACTGAGGGAGAATTTAACATGGTCAATGCACCTAACCTGCACATCTTTGGACTGTGGGAGGAAACCCACGCAGACACTGGGAGAACGTGCAAACTCCACACAGGCAGTGACCCAAGCTGGGAATCGAACCCAGGTCCCTGGTAACTGTGCCACACAGTGTTATGAAAGAGGCTCTAGTTCGGAAAAAAATTTTTTTTAAATAAATGTTTCTCAGATTCTAAGTGCAAATTTTCACATTGATTTCATATCAGTCTCGCCAACAGAAAAATAAGCATCTTTCCACCCACAAAAAATAAAAAGGCTCTTCCTCTTCAATTTGAGGTGCTTTGATATGTCACATTTTGTCTCCTCACTGACAGCATGCAAGAAAATCAAAAAATGTCAAAACTGCCCGACATTGTGTAAAAACTGGATTGAAGAAAATGTAAAATAAAGAGAACACAACATCTGGAAACGTTTGCTAGTATTTTTATGCCTTGGATGATTTATAAGCTACCACACACAGCTGGAATAAAAATCAAGCTAAGTGCCTCAACATGCATCGGTCTGCTGGTGTCATTAACAGCACAGGTTTGTTCTGGAGTCAGAAATGACCAAGGCCAAAGTAGGCGGGGTGGCTGACATTAGCAATGGACATTCAAATAAATTTCTGTATTACACACAAAACACGAGAAGGGAACATACTCCCTTTCAGCTAACATGCAGGCAGCTCTGTTAATGAGTACCTCTGTAAATCTAATAAGCATTGCAATCCTTTTCATCCTTAAATGCCGATCGGAATCAGTTGTTGAATGCAGCAAAAGGCCATGTTTTGATGTGATCTTCGTCTCTTGTATCCATTAGCAACCAGAGCAAGGTCACCGTGGGCAGCAGACATGTTCTTGTCGAATGCATTAATGTCCCTGCACTGACCAAAGCCAAATCTTCCTCCGGGCTAACCCCACGTCGGAGCGAAGGAGGATTGTTGCAAGGTTGAATGAGTAATGTGGCGTGAAGAAAGAGTCACAGTGACAGGCTGATGGTTTTCTGAAATGTCATGGCAAATTACATGAAACCCCACTTCTGTTTTTGAAAACATGGGGATAAGGGGCAACACGGTGGCACAGTAGAAGTGCTGTTGCCTCACAGCGCCAGGGTCCCAGGTTCAGTTCCGGCCTCAGGTCACTGTCCGTGTGAAGTTTGCACTTTTTCCCCCCCCCCGTGTGTTTCCTCCAGGTGCTCCGGTTTCCTCCCATACTCTAAAGATGTGCGGGTTAGGTTGATTGGCCATGCTAAATTGACCCGAGTGTCAGGGGGGATTAGCAGGGTAAATGTGTGGGGTTACGGGAATAGGGCCTGGGTTGGATTGTGGTCGGTAGAGGCTCGACAGGCTGAATGGCCTCCTTCTGTACTGTAGGGATTCTATTTGGGGCAAAATTTTCCACGTCGAGTATAAAAGTTGGAGTGTTATGGTAAGGTTATATAAGGCATTGGTGAGGCCGAATTCGGAGTATTGTGTACAGTTTTGGTCACCTAGTTACAGGAAGGATGTAAATAAGATTGAAAGAGTGCAGAGAAGGTTCACAAGGATGTTGCCGGGACTTGAGAAGCTGAGTTACAGAGAGAGATTGAATAGGTTGGGACTTTATTCCCTGGAGTGTAGAAGATTGAGGGGAGATTTGATAGAGGTGTATAAGATTTTGATGGGTATAGATAGAGTGAATGCAAGCAGGCTTTTTCCGCTGAGGCTAGGGGAGAAAAAACCCAGAGGGCATGGGTTAAGGGTGAAAGGAGAAAAGTTTAAAGGGAATATTAGGGGGGGCTTCTTCACGCAGAGAGTGGTGGGAGTGTGGAATGAGCTGCCGGATAAAGTGGTAAATGCGGGGTCACTTTTAACATTTAAGAAAAACTTGGACAGGTTCATGGATGAGAGGGGTGTGGAGGGATATGGACCAAGTGCAGGTCAGTGGGACTAGGCAAAAAATGGTTCGGCACAGACAAGAAGGGCCAAAAGGCCTGTTTCTGAGCTGTAATTTTCTATGGTTCTATGGTCCCAAGCAGGTGGCACCTGACCTAAGCGAGCGTTAAATAACGTGTGATGACGTCAAGTGCTCATTCCGCACTCACGATGTTCCGATCGGTCGGCACAGATTGGCTACGCACTTTTTATTCATTCTTGGGCATCGCTGGCTGGTCAGCATTTATTGCCCATCCCCAATTGCCCTCGAGAAGGTGATGGCCAACAATTATGGAGCCAATTAAAGGGATTATCTGCCCTACTGCCTGAAATATTATGTTGCCAGTGTGATTTTTAGGTTGTCACATGGGCGGAACAGTCAGGCAGGCAATCCATTTCTCAGCTTGACTCAGTGACGGGTGGAAAGGGAGTGGGCACCTCTTCAAGATTGGAGGTGCCCTCCCCTCCGGGACCAGGGAGCTCTGCCTCACCGCCCTCCCCCTCACTCCCTGCCACAGCGATCGCATCCCACCCTCCCTACCCCATCCCCCCAGGGCATACCCAACCATCTTGCCTCCAGGATCTACCTTGGAAACAGTCCTGAGACTTGGTTGCAGGCAGAGCACACAGTACCTCTTCTGGCCACTGCAGTGCTGTGCCTGGAGGGATTGGATAGCTGTCAACCTATCAATTTAGTTGACAGCTCTCCAAGACCTTCCAAAGGGTGGACAGAAGTGCCGCCCACTGCCAATCAATGCGCAGTTGTGCTTGAAATGGTAGTGGGCTTGAGAGAGTCGGTGGGAACGGGTTGCGCACCGACCCTCAGGATGGCGAACACCAATCACTTGCCATCTTGAAAATTCTATCCTTAGATTTCAGGAAAGCTAGTGTTATCTCAAGTGATTCATAATTAGTACCTTGGACTGAAAGAAGGCACACGCCCCTGGGAATTATGTTCATATTGACAAGACGTCAACACGCACGTTCAAAAATTCTAAATTCCATTGGGAAGATCAAACACTTTGAAGGTTTGCTGATGGATCACATGTGCAAATATCAGGTTATCCAGAAAGCCACAAGAAGTACAGTGCCCAATTATGGGTCGCACACTTTAGGAAAAAAATGTGAAGGCATTGAAGACTGTGCAGAAAAGCTTCAGGAGAATGGTTCTTTGATGAGGAACTTCAGTTATGAAGATAGACTGGAGAAGTTAGGACTGTTTCCCTTGGGGAAGGTCAAAGGGAGATTTAGTGGAGGTATTTGTAATGACTTCCATCAGGTCATTGAGGTTGGCCTTTTGGAGTATGAACTCCCTAATTAAGGATCCAATCAGGGAGTCTTTGCCTTGTATTTAACCAGGACTGTCAGTTCTTCTGACACCCCCGGAGGTAGACGGTTTATCAGCAGCACAGAGTGCTAGCAGTTAAGGGATTCTGGTGAAGGGACTTTGGCCTCCGAAGACTTATTACAGTATTCAAAATCAGGAAGGGACTGGACAGAGGAGTGAGGGGGAAATGGTTCCTGTTGATGAAGGAATCAAGAATAAGGAGGCACTGATTTAAAGTAATTTGAATAGGAAGCAACAGCGACACTAGGGGAAAAAAAAACTTTCACACAGCAAATTGTGGGGTCCTGGAATGCACTGCCTGAGAATGTGGTGAATGCAAGTTCAATCGAAGCATTGAAAGAGAAATTAGACTTATCTGCAAAGGAAGAATGTGCAGCATTAGGAGTGGAAGGCAGGAACATGGCATCAAGGGAATTGCTCAGAGAGCTGGCGCAGCCACAATGGGCCAAATGGCCTCCTTCTGTGCTATGATACTGTGTACCGACTCCTAAAAGATCAGGGTCAGTTTAGCTCCGTTGGCTGGATGGCTGGTTAACGATGCACAGCCGTATCAACGGCACGGGTTCAATTCCTGGACCGGCTTGAGGTTATTCATGAAGGCTCTGCCTTCTCAACCTTGCCCCCTCCCCTGCGGTGTGGTGACCCTCAGATTCCATCACCACCAGTCAGCTCTCGCCCTTTAAAAAGGGGAGAGCAGCCGATGGTCATCTGGGACTATGGTGACTTCTCTAAAAAGGTTCACCATATAATAGAACAATACAATAAACAGAGTCGATCAGACTGAAATCTCAGCTGTTGAAATTCCAAAAATTATATTCTTTATATTACCATGTGCAATCTTAGTGAAGATTTAGGTCTAGAAGGCTTGCCTCCGGCAAATTAAAGCATTTTACTGTGCCTGGGTTATCAGGACGTGGGAATGAATCAATCAGCAAACATTGCAGATGTCGGTTGTTCTGTGCCACTGAATTCAACCCCATCATTAAGTCACTACATAGTGAGTAATACTGAGCTTGGGATTGGCCTGGGGACAAGTGTAAACAGATGATCAAACAGTACAGAATACAACAATTCTGGCATTTCTGGTTAAGTGGGGAAATCAGTAGTGAAATGCAACTGGCCAGCTTTTATTCCTGTGAAATGTTATCTGATTGCCTTTGGGGGGAGGGGGATGGGGAGGAGAAGGGGTGAGGCTGGAGTCATTTGTAAAAGTTTCTCTCAGATGGTGAAATACACAAAGTTGAACCCTTGGGAAGCTTCAATACACGTGGCCAATGGAACCATCATGATTAGTGGGCCAACCTTTACATTTCAAGCTTTTAATTTTTTTTTAATGATACAAAGAGAGAATGAATTGGAATTGAAATTCTATAAGTAAGAGACAGCACAGTGGTTAACACTGCTGCCTCAACGCCAGGGACCCGGGTTCAATTCCAGTCTCGGGTCACTGTCTAGTGGAGTTCCTCCCCGTGTCTGCGTGGGTTTCCTCCAGGTGCTCCGGTTTCCTCCCAAAGTCCAAAGATGCGCAGGTTAGGTGGATTGGCCATGCTATATTGCCCCAAAGTCCAATGATTCATAGAATCTCTAGAGTACAGAAGGAGGCCATTCAGCCCATTGAGTCTGCACCGACCACAATGCCACCCAGGCTCTATTCCCGTAACCGCACGCATTTACCCTGCTAATCCCCCTGACACTAGGACAGTGACCAAGGCCGGAATCGAACCTGGGTCCCTGGTGCTGTGAGGCAGCAGTGCTAACCACTTTGCCACCGTGCCGCCCAGGAGGTTAGGTCGATTTGCCATGGTAAATTGCCCCTTAGGTGTCCAAAGATGTGTGGATTAACTATAGTAAACACATGGGGTGAGGGGGATAGGATCTGGGCAAGATGCTCTTTCGGAGAGAGAGTGCAGACTTGATGGGCCAAATGGCCCCCCTTCTGCACGGTAGGGCTTTTACAGAACATTTTAAAGTTACATTTCTCATGCTTGTTGGTACTTGAGCTAAAAACACAGCTGACTAAAGCCAAACAGAAAGTTCAGAATTGATTCATTTGTTCATAGAATAGAATCCCCTACACCGTGCAGAAGGAGGCCTTTTGGCCCATCGAGTCTGCACCGACCACAATTACACCTGGGCCCTATTTGATGGGAAGGTTATTCTCCCTAGCTGCAGTTTTCAGGGATTCAACGTTAAGAAGGTGTTTCGGACGCTCAAGTCAGTAAATAATTATTTCTCTGTGCAGCTTTGACATCAGTGAGTTCAAGTTCAGTCCTTGGCACATACATTCTTCTGTGGGGGATTGTTAAACGCCATCGCGAATGTCAATTATATTCAAGACATGGCAATCTCATTCACTGTCATATCAATTCACCGTTGTGGCATGGCAATTAAAGAGTAACTTAATTCTGATGCCTTCAGGAAATCAATATAAAAAGCATCAACAGCTGCTGAACCAAGTTAAAACAAGCGGCAAAATTGCTGGATTTAATTTCGCACTGCTCAATATGCAACAATCCACACCTGACAAAAAAATATTGCTGCGGCTCGGAGGGCTTCTTCTGCACTGTCGGAGTCTATGAAATAAGACAACAAATTTACTCTTTTCCAAACACATTCCACTTACACCGGAAAGATGGAGGCTGAGGGGAGACTTGATAGAGGTTGACAAAATTATAAGAGGCATCAACAGAGTGGATAGTCAGAGGCCTTTCCCCCCAGGGTCGAAAGCATCAATTACAATGGGGCACAGGTTCAAGGCGAGAGGGGGGAAAGTTTAAGGGAGATGTGCGGGGGGAAGTTTTTCATGCAGAGAGTGGTGGGTGCCTGGAACACGCTGCCAGAGTAGGTGGTGGAAGCAAGTACATAAGCAACACTTAAAGGGGCATCTGGATGGGTACATGAATAGGGAGGAAATAGAGGGATACGGACCGAGTAAGGGCAGTAAGTCTAGTTAGTGCATCATGATCGGGCATGGGCTTAGAGGGGCCGAAAGTGAATTGAGGTCTGTTCTCTCACAATTGGTCTGTTTAAGGTAATTCTTTTCCATTTCCATGCACATTTTTCTAAGCTTCAGATACATTGTGTGTCGCTGAAGAACACCCTGTCTTTAACCGAAAGAGAAAATGCTGGAAAATCTCAGCAGGTCTGGCAGCATCTGGAAGGAGAGAAAAGAGCTGACGTTTAGAGTCCAGATGACCCTTTGTCAAAGCTGATTTTCCAGCATTTTCTCTTTTGGTTTCAGATTCCAGCATCCACAGTAATTTGCTTTAATCCTGTACTTTTCTTCGCTCTTCTTCCTCCTTACGCCTTAAAACAATTCATCGTATATTTGAGCTGTCAAAGCCAGCAGGCTATTACCGCTGCATCTTGTCCCAATCCTTTCGCTACTTTGCGCAGATGTATTACTGTTTATCCTGCCACAGACAGGTGTTACATTCTATAAATAGACCTCAAGGGATAAAGCCAGAATCACAACCTGCTGACTGATGAGCAAAGTCTAACCAACAAACTGAATCCTAATCACTGACAATCTTTCAAGCAACTCCTTAAAGATGATTATATCCATATTATTGCTGCCTGTGTTTTAAGATAATGAGACTGATAATCTTGAGTTTGAGTCCTCAATTTGAGAGGAAGCAAGTTATTTAACAGATGAGGAAAATGATGGTTTTCTCATTCTTCAGCGACACACACAATGTATCTGAAGCTTAGAAAAATGTGCATGGAAATGGAAAAGAATTACCTTAGACCAATTGTGAGAGAACAGACCTCAATTCACTTGTGTGTTAACTTGAGGGCGACTCGTTGTGACTTCGAGTCAAGAAACCACGTATATACACACGCAATGGTCAGACAGAATTGAAGACATGACTCTCTGCTCCCTGTCTCCAACTGAGGTTCCTCCCCAGCCCTGGGCACGTGTGCTCTTGCTCCCGATTGGTTTGGCTTCCCGCATTGGCTCTCCATGGAGTCCAGCCTGATCATGTGGCCCTCAGGGATCACCCCCCTCTCCCCCCCCTTAAAAGGGGCTGATGACCACAACTTGTTTCATTCATTCAAGGGATGTGGGCACTGTTGGTAAGGCGAGAGTTTATTGCCCTTTGATGCCACACAACCATCTTCCCGAATACAATGGAGTTGCTTGCTGGACAACATCAGAGGGCAGTTAGGAATAAAACACACAATTGTTGATATACTTCTGAGGCTGTATAAGGCTCTGGTCAGACGCCATTTGGAGTATTGTGAGCAGTTTTGGACCCTGTATCTAAAGAAGGATGTGCTGGCCTTGGAATGGGTCCAGAGGAGGTTCACAAGAATGATCCCTGGAATGAAGAGCTTGTCATATGAGGAGCGGATGAGGACCCTGGGTCTGTACTCATTGGAATTTAGAAGGATGAGCGGGGATCTTATTGCAACTTACAGGATACTCCGAGGCCTGGATAAAGTGATCACGGAGAGGATGTTTCCACTAGCAGGAAAAACTAGAACCAGAGGGCACAACCTCAGGCGAAAGGGACAATCCTTTAAAACAGAAATGAGGAGGAATTTCTTCAGCCAGAGAGTGGCGAATCTGCGGAACTCTTTGCCGCAGAAGGCTGTGGAGGCCAGGTCATGGAGTGTCTTTAAGACAGAGATAGGTTCTTGATTAATAAGAGGATCAGGGGTTATGGGGAAAAGACAGGAGAATGGGGATGAGAAAAATATCAGCTATGATTGAATGGCGGAGCAGACACGATGGGCCGAGTGGCCTAATTCTGCTCCTATGTCTTATGAATCACATACATGGCAAACTAGATAAGGTAAGAAGTTTAACAACACCAGGTTAAAGTCCAACAGGTTTATTTGGTAGCAAAATCCACACAAGCTTTCGGAGCTGCAAGCCCCTTCTTCAGGTGAGTGGGAATTCTGTTCACAAACAGAGCAAATTCCCACTCACCTGAAGAAGGGGCTTGCAGCTCCGAAAGCTTGTGTGGCTTTTGCTACCAAATAAACCTGTTGGACTTTAACCTGGTGTTGGTAAACTTCTTACTGTGTTTACCCCAGTCCAACGCCGGCATCTCCACATCAAAACTAGATAAGGGCAAAGTTCCTTCTCAAAAAAGGTCATTATGAACCAAATGTTTTGTTTTTTTTAAAAAGACCAATCTCGTAGATTCATGGCTCCCATTGCTAGCTTTTTATTCTTTGAATACAACAGTATCCTGCGCAAGGATGACATGCAAATTCGTGAAGCGTTCCATATTTTTGGGGCGGCACGGTAGCACAGTGGTTAGCACTGCTGCTTCACAGCTCCAGGGACCTGGGTTCGATTCCCGGCTTGGGGGTCACTGTCTGTGTGGAGTTTGCACATTTTCCTCGTGGCTGCGTGGGTTTCCTCCGGGTGCTCCGGTTTCCTCCCACAGTCCAAAGATGTGCAAGTTAGGTTGATTGGCCATGCTAAAAATTGCCCTTTAGTGTCCTGAGATGTGTAGGTTAGAGGGATTAGCGGATAAATATGTAGGGATATGGGGGTAGAGCCTGGGTGGGATTGTGGTCGGTGCAGACTCGATGGGCCAGATGGCCTCTTTCTGCACTGTAGGGTTTCTATGATTCTATACAGCTAGTCAGCTGTGAATGGTGGTGCACACTTATATTCAATCGTTAAGTTGTTACAGCTACATTCCCCTGTATCACTCTGCATCACTCACGTATTTTCATATTCGCTCCTTATTCTGGAATAGAAATAAAGTGCAAACTTTTTAAAAATTCATTCATGGGACATGGGCGTCGCTGGCTGGCTTTTATTGCCCATCCCGAGTTGGCCGAGGGCAGTTGAGAGTCAACCACATTGTTGTGGCTCTGGAGTCACATGTAGACCAGACCAGGTAAGGACTGCAGATTTCCTTCCCTAAAGGACATTAATGAACCAGATGGGTTTTTCCAACAATCGACAATGGTTTCATGGTCATCAGTAGATTCTTAATTCCAGATTTTAAAAAAAATGAATTCAAATTCTACCATCTGCTGTGGTGGGATTTGAACCCAGGTACCCAGACCATTAGCTGAGTTTCTGGATTAATCGTCTAGCGACAATACCACTAGCCCATCACCTCCCCTTTTCATATTTGCTCCTTATTATGGAACAGAACTAAAGTGCAAATTCCCCAACATCAGATTGGTAATGTCTAATAAAAATACATTGGACAAAATCATCTCATAAATCGACAAAGTCTGATTTTGGGCGGGGAAAACAGCGTTTATCCTGCCAGCGTCAGTGTGGTTTTTCCCATCATATAGTGCAGCACTTGGTGAAAAAAATTTGCAGGCATGGGTTCAACCCCGTATCACTGGCCGGCGACCTCTGATTCCCCACCCCGCCATCACCTCAGCGCTCAGTGATCCGGGCGCCATACTTAAAGGCTGCTCTTGCACAGAGCAAATGCTTCTGAGTTCACCGGAGGTCATGGCTGCCAGACCCAGGAAACATCCAGCATTACCGATGTCTGTCTGTTAAACACAGTGGAGGCCCATGCTCTGGGCAAAAACCTACGATCCCAAGCATGGGAGACGGTGGCAGTGGGGGGTCAGTGCCAGTGTCCTGCAGGAGAGGATAGCCATCCAGTGCTCCAAGATTATGAAGGATCTCCACCGTTAAGTCACTCTCCTCATCACTCTCAGACCCATTACACATCTACAGGGGGCTCACACGCTGCCAGCTCCAGGAACACCACCACTTGTCGTCCCCCACACATCCTAAACAGCGCTGTGGGTTGAGTCATCATCAATCACCTCCTCAATCCCACTCGCCATCCACACGTGCCGGGCATCATCATCCTCTGCCCTGGCAACCGTTCGGCTTATATAATCATAGAATCCCTACAGTGCAGGAGGCTGCCATTCGGCCCATCGAGTCTGCACCGATCACAATCCCACCCAAGCCCTATTCCCGTAACCCCACATATTTACCCTGCTAATCCCCTGACATTAGGGTCAATTTATCATGGCCAATCATGCTAATCTTTGGACTGTGGGAGGAAACTGGAGCACCCGGAGGAAACCCATGTAGACATGGGGAGAATGTGCAAACTCCACACAGACAGTGACCCAAGACCGGAATCGAACCAGGGTCCTTGGCTCTGTGAGGCAGCAGTGCTAACCATTGTGCCACCCATACACTCTCTCCATCTGTCTTCAGGCAGGACAAGCTGGTACATAAAAAGGGAGATATTCCAAATAGGTGGAAGGGATGCCCGAAGGTCTTCTCGGACTTCGAGATGAGAGCCAGTTTGCCAGTGAGGACATGAACCTTTCCTGTGCTGATGGGGAGGTCAGAGGCAACAAACCAAGTGAAGATCCAGCACCATAGGGTCTATCAGACAACCGCACTGGGACTCATGCCTCCTGATTCTCAGGCCGCAGCAAGCACTAATGACATCACCTTTCTTTCGCAGGCATGTCTGGGAAGCAGCCGAAGGGATCCACCAGCCAGGGTCGATTCCAGCCCCAGCAACAGCACAGACCGTGAATTCCCAGAGTCCAAGGTGCAAGAACTGTCACAGTGCTCATCCGCACCCTTCAGCAGCACAGAGACACACACCTCAGTGGGACATCATTCTAGAGTAGCCTCAGGATCACAATCAGGTGAGCACATTGCACTGTCTGATCCACAACAGGCAAAGCAGACAGGGGGCTTCCCAGGGTGCCGGCACTCGGAGGATTGCTGGAGGCTAGGGATCTGCTGAGGATCAGGTGAGGAGCCTCTGGACCCTGTCATGCCTCAATTGTTGGAGCTGCAAAGGCAAACTCGGGAAAAATCAGGAAGAGATGTCTGCTGGACACCTCCATCCACATTTAGACTGAGGCGACAGGCCAACACACCAAGGTCAACACTGGTAGGGTGTCGGCTGCCATGGAGATCTTGGCCCAAGATACCTGTCCCACACTGAAGCAGGAGCTGCTCCATGACTGAGGTACTTGCTGGCATTGATCAGTGCCATCAGGGCTGGGCTTCCTGAGCTCACTCCAACTGCCCCTCCTTCTCCAGGAGGAAGCCAGGGGCCTCGGGCACCCATGCGGAGGAGGATCAGCTGGCGCACACCCAGAAGCCAATCACGCAGGTGACTCTGCAAGTGTCGCACCCACCTGAATCCATTCTTCCTGTGACCCCTTCAGCTACAAAGGCCGAGGAGGGTAGCACTGAGACAGCAGGATCCCGAAAATAGGTATTGGCCCTCCAGAGGATACCTGCCAAGGTCATGACAGACAACAGAGTGTAGCAGTGAACAGGGTGCCTCCACCTTGGCTGCACCAAGACGTGGTGGCAAGGTAAGGAAGATTAAGAAGTTTATAGTTACACAGCATGGGCATGGGTGTTAATCACTTCTATGTAACCTTGAATTCCTTGACTGTTCAAAAATCTATACATCTTTGCCTTATAAACATTCAATAAAGGTAGCCTCAACTGCTTCACTGGGCAGGGAATTCCACAGATTCATAACCCTATGATGAAGAAGTTCTTCTTCAACTCACTCCTAAATTTGCTCCCGCTTATTTTGAGGCTATGCCCCCCCAGTTTTGATTTCACCCGCCAGTGGAAACAACCACCCTTGCACTCTGTTCCTAACAGCACTGTGGGTGCACCTACACCAGATGGACTGCGGCAGTTCAAGATGGCAGCTCACCATCTCCACCTTAAGGGCAATTAGGGAAGGGTAATAAATGCTGGCCTAGCCAGAGAGGCTCACATTCCAAGAACGAGAAAAAGGAAATCAGTTATCAAAATAGCATTAAATAAAATGCCTACGGATAGCAGATTTCCATTTTCAATCCCTGATCAATTTTCCCAATGCTAACCGGATGAAGACCAACACCATCATCCTATTAAATATCATTTAGTTTAGATTAGCCTGTAATTAACTTGTGGTTCATAGGTCTCGATTACTCTGAGCCAGCAGAGAAATCAAAAATAAATGTAATAACTCGTCAAGCTGTCAGTGAAGGTACTTTCCCCCTCTGGGCCATTTTGAGCAATGAGAATAAGAAATAATAGAACATAGAAGCGCAGTACAGGCCCTTTGGCCCTCGATGTTGCGCCGACCTGTGAAACCAATCTAAAGCCCATCTAACCTACACTATTCCAATATCATCCATATGTATATCCAATGACCATTTAAATGCCCTTAATGTTGGCGCGTCCACTACTACTGCAGGCAGGACATTCCACGCCCTTACTACTCTGAGTAAAGAACCTACCTCTGACATCTGTCCTATATCTATCACCCCTCAATTTAAAGCTATGTCCCCTCATGCTAGCTATCACCATCCGAGGAAAAAGGCTCTCACCATCCACCCTATCTAATCCTATCATCTTGTATGCCTCTATTAAGTCACCTCTTAACCTTCTTCTTCTCTAACGAAAAGAACCTCAAGTCCCTCAGCCTTTCCTCATAAGACCTTCCCACCATACCAGGCAACATCCTAGTAAATCTCCTCTGCACCCTTTCCAATGCTTCCACATCCTTCCTATAATGCGGCGACCAGAACTGTACGCAATACTCCAAGTTCGGCCGCACCAGAGTTTTGTACAGCTGCAACATGACCTCCTGGCTCCGAAACTCAATCCCTCTACCAATAAAAGCTAACACACCATAAGCCTTCTTAACAACCCTATCAACCTGGGTGCCAACTTTCAGGGATCTATGCACATGGACACCGAGATCACTCTGCTCATCCACACTACCAAGTATCTTACCATTAGCCCAGTACTCTGTATTCCTGTTACTCCTTCCAAAGTGAATCACCTCACACTTTTCCGCATTAAACTGCATTTGCCACCTCAGCCCAGCTCTGCAGCTTATCTATGTCCCTCTGTAACCTGCAACAACCTTGCGCACTGTCCACAACTCCACCGACTTTAGTGTCATCTGCAAATTTACTAACCCATCCTTCTACGCCCTCATCCAGGTCATTTATAAAAATGACAAACAGCAGTGGCTCCAAAACAGATCCTTGCGGTACACCACTAGTAACTGAACTCCAGGATGAACATTTCCCATCAACCACCACCCTCTGTCTTCTTACAACTAGCCAATTCCTGATCCAAACCGCAAAATCACCCTCAATCCCACGCGTCCATATTTTTTGCAATAGCTTACCTTATCAAACACTTTACTGAAATCCATATACACCACATCAACTGCTTTACCCTCATCCACCTCTTTGGTCACCTTCTCAAAGATCTCAATAAGGTTTGTGAGGCACGACCTACCCTTCACAAAACCGTGTTGACTATCCCTAATCAAATTATTCCTTTCTAGATGATAATAAATCCTATCTCTTATAATCCTTTCCAAAACTTTGCCCACAACAGAAGTAAGGCTCACTGGTCTATAATTACTAGGGTTGTCTCTACTCCCCTTCTTGAACAAGGGGACAACATTTGCCATCCTCCAATCTTCTGGCCCTATTCCTGTAGACAATGACGACATAAAGATCAAAGCCAAAGGCTCTGCAATCTCTTCCCTAGCCTCCCAGAGAATCCGAGGATAAATCCCATCCGGCCCAGGGGACTTATCTATTTTCACACTTTCCAGAATTGCTAACACCTCCTCCTTATTAACCTCAATCCCGTCTAGTCCAATAGCCTGTATCTCAGTATTCTCCTCGACAACACTGTCTTAAATAAGAATCACCTTAGTGATACACGATTTCACTCTGCATTTAAAATCATGTGAGAGCATATTTGAATTGGTAGTTAATATAGCACAACATTGACAGTATTTTTAAAAATACATTTGTGGGAGATGGGCGTCGCTGGCTGGGCAGCATTTATTGCCCATCCCTAATTGCCCTCGAGAAGATGGTGGCGAGCTGCCTTCTTGAACAACTGAGTGGCTTGCTAGGCCATTTCAGAGGGCAGTTCAGAATCAACCACACTGCCGTGGCTCTGGAGTCACATGTAGGCCAGGCAAGGACTCATGTGAAATGTAACCATCTGACCATAACCAATCTGTTTTGTGCGAACACCAGTGGTAATCAAATTTAGAGAGGCATTTACTTATAGGATTTGTGTTGTATAGTGATTGGTTTGGAAATGGGGGGAGACATGTTTTGTGAAGTGTGAATCAGTATGTTGCAACAGCACAACCAGAGAACATCTGTTTATATCTGAAAATAATACCCTGCCCTTGGTTTGAATGAGTTACTTCACCCAACAGCAAAAAGAAACTGAACTGACATCAATATGGATATAATTCTACAGAACTTTAGTTACACCACATCTGGAACATTGCGTACAGTTCTGGCTGCCATACTACCAGAAGGATGTGGAGGCCTTAGGGAGGGTGCAGACATGTGGGAGTTAGGTGGATTGGCCATGCTAAATTGTCTCTTAGTGCCGGGGGACTAGAAGGGTAAATATGTTAGGTTACGGGGATAGAGCCTGGGTGGGATTGTGGTCGGTGCAGACTCAATGGATCAGGTAAGGACGGCAGATTTCCTTCTCTAAAGGACAGCAGTGAACCAGATGGGTTTCTCCGACAATAGTTTCATGGTCATCAGTAGATTCTTAAGTACAGATATTTTTTATTGAATTCAAATTCCACCATCTGTCGTGGCGGGATTTGAACCCGGGTCTCCGGAACATTCAGAGTTACTGGATTAATAGTCTAGCGATATTACTAGGCCAGAGCCTCCCCACACGCACATGCAATTCAAATTTCAGGGGAAACCTGAATCTCTGATGCAATGCTATTTACTGCCACTTCTCTCATGAGCCGGCAGCAGTTGCTGTTAATGATATGACAATAAACAGTGTGAAGCAGACATCACGAGGTTAAATTAATGCAGAGCGGAACAAAAAGTTACTGAACGCTTCCTCCTCTCCCCACAGTTGATAATTCATAGAATCCCTACGGAACAGGAGGCCGCCATTTGGCCCATCGAGTCTGCACCGACCACAATCCCACCCAGGCCCTATCCCCATAACCTAATACATTTACCCTTCTCGTCCCCCTGGCACGAAGGGATAATTTAGCATGGCCAATCAACCTAACCCACACATATTGTACCCTCTCCAAGGCCTCCACATCCTTCTGGTAGTATGGCAGCCAGAACTGTACGCAATATTCCAGATGTGGTCTAACTAAAGTTCTGTAGAATTATATCCACATTGATGTCAGTTCCGTTTCATTTTGCTGTTGGATGAAGTAACTCATTCAAACCAATGGCAGGGTATTATTTTCAGATACAAATAGATGTTCTCTGGTTGCGCTGTTGCAACATACTGATTCACACTTCACAAAACATGTCTCCCCCATTTCCAAACCAATTACTATACAGAACAAATCCTTTCAGTAAATGCCTCTCTAAATTTGATTACCACTCATGTTCGCACAAAACAGATTGGTCATGGTCAGATGGTAACATGTCACAAGAGTTTGACTTGACCATGGTCAGAGCCAATTACCTTGCTTCATAAGACCATCAAATATAGGAGCTGAATTAGGCCATTCAGCCCATCGAGTCTGCTCCACCATTTAATCATGGCTGATACATTTCTCAACCCCATTCTCCTGTCCTTCCCCCCCCCCCCCATAATCTTTGATCCCCTGACCAATCAAGAACCTATCTCTGTCTTAAATACACTCAATGACCTGGCCTCCACAGCCTTCTGTGGCAATGAATTCCACAGATTCACCACCCTCTGGCTGAAGAAATTCCTCCTCTTCTTGGTTCTAAAGGGTCATCCCTTTATTCTGAGGCTGTGCCCTCGGATCCTAGTCTCCCCTACTAATGGCAACATCCTCCCCTCGTCCACTCTATCCAGGCCTTTCAGTATTCTGTAAGTTTCAATGAGATCCCCTCCCTTATCCTTCTAAACTCCATCGAGTACAGACACAGAGTCCTCAAACTCTCCTCATATGTCAAGCTTTTCATTTCTGGGATCATTCTCGTGAACTTCCTCTGGACCCTTTTCAATGTCAGCACATCCTTCCTCAGATATGGGGCCCAAAATTGCTCACAATATTCCAAATGTGGCCTGACCAGAGCCTTGTAAAACCAATTCAGCACATTCTTGTGGGGGGAAATCGAAAACAAGAGGACCCCGTTTCTCCATAAGGGGTTGCCCGTTTAGGATAAAGATGAGGAGGGATTTCTTCTCCAAAAAAAAGTCAAGAGTCTTTGGAACACGCTACCCCAGAGATCCGTGGAGGTGGAGTCATGGAATGTATTCAGTGTTGGGATAAGATGGATTGTGGAATTGTAGGATAGCGGAATCCAGGGTTGTAGGGAACAGGCAGGAAAATAGATCTCGGGCCAAGATCAGTCTCAATTTTATTGAATGTTGAAGCAGCCGCGAGGGATTGTATAGCCTATTCCCACTGCTATTTCTTTCCTTCTCAGGTTCCCATTCCAAACAGTGTGCAGAGTCAACTGAAGTGTTCATTTCATCTCTGTATACATTTTCTTTTACACAAAATGCCAACAAGCCTTATATTATCGAAGTACCAAGAGCATTTCAGCAAAGAAACTATTGAAATGCAGTTGTTAGAATGTAATGTCTATTTATTACAACAATAAATTTGAAGCAAATCCAATGCTATCCTCAATATCATAGAATCCTTATAAGTACAGGGGACTGCCATTCGGCCCATCGAGTCTGCACCGACCACAATCCCACCCAGGCCCCATTCCCGCAACCCCACACATTTACCCTGCCAATCCCCCTGACACGGGTCAATTTTAGCATGGCCAATCAACCTATCCCGCACATCTTTGGACTGTGGGAGGAAACCAGAGAACCCGGGAGGAAACCCACGCAGACACAGGGAGAATGTGCACACTCCACACAGACAGTGACCCAAGGCTGGAATCGAACCTGGGTCCCTGGCGCTGAGAGACAGCAGTGCTAACCACTGTACTACCAAGCCGCCCATATAATCCATCTTCTTTAACTTCAGTGAATAGGGTAACGTGCACATGTTTGGATTTTAAACGGGGATACTGAGAATGCCAATGAGTCACGATATTTGAACAATACAAACATTGTGCACCAGTTTGCTCTTTGTACTTGCTGCTGTGTGGCTCTCTTTCAGTATCACACAAGTAAAACAGGATATGGCAATGCTCATTCCGCTGAGAGATACAAAAGGCAATTCTGATCAAGCACCCACAATGACGAACAGAGTGATTTGGAGGAGTCAGGGGAGGAATTTCTATTCATCTTTTACCATTTTAGTCAGGGTGGCAGGGGAGGGGCAAACCCTTTCTATCTGTGGTGGGCTTCTGCTGTTAGACACCAGACATGCCCACCAAGTTGGGCAGATGGCTTATATATGAGCCACTCGTGAGGGAGAGCTGTACTTTTCACCTTCATCAGTTTTAATGTACAGTAGGAATGCCACAATTCAATAGACATCCAACACTGCTGGGAGAACATAGGAACAGGAGTAGGCCACTCAGCCCATCGAGCCTGTTCCGCCATTCAATGAATCATGGCTGATCTGTGGCCTTACTCCATATGTCTGCCTTTGAGACACACCCCTAAATCCCTTTGCTTAACAAAAAATTATCTTGAATTTAAAGATAGCAACTGATCTCGTATCAACTGCCATTTGTGGCAGAGTTCCAAACCTTACCACCCTTTGCGTGTAGAAGTGCTTCCTAACATCTCTCCTGAATGGTCTGGCCCTAATGTTTAAACTGTGCCCCCTTGTTCTAGAATCTCCAGCCAGTGGAAATAGATTATCTACCCTGCCTTTTCCTGTCAACATCTCAAAGATTTTGATCAGATCACCCCCTAACCTTCTAAGTTCAAGAGAAAACAGGCCCCACTTGTATAATCTCTCCTCATAATTAAACCCCTGAAATCCAGGTATCATTCTTGTAAACCTGCGCTGCACTCCCTCCAAGGTCAATATATCCTTCCCAAGATATGGTGCTCAGATCTGCTCACAGTCCTCCGAGTGGGGTCTAACCAGGGTTTAGGAGAGCTGCACCATAAATAATGACATCCAACACTGCTGGGAAAGGGGGAACACCAGAAATAATGAGAAGTCCAGTGGCAGGAATCACTTTGGGCTCAGTGCTTTGCCAATTTTGCATCAGTAGATTATTGCTACAATGGTTGCCTGGCCCTTTAAGTTGATGCAGGAGGACTTCCCTGGTAATGACTATTTACCACTATGGGAAGTTTCAAAGCATGGGTAGGATTATTGACAGAAGCCCGATTTTTTTTTTAAAATAACGTTTTCACGGCAGTGCTGAGTTAGCAATGGACAGAAAACCCAGCACTGCTGCCACAATGGAAACACTGCTTCTTGGGGGGCACGGAGCATCGTAATAAGAGTTGCATTTCAGTTTTGCACGCATCACAAAGTCAGCAGCCCTCCAATTCTGGGGAAAATGGATCATCACACGGCGAGGGTTATTGGCCCAGCTCTCAATAAACCGACGGCTGGAATTCTCCCGTTGGGTCAAAATCCTGGAATTCCCTTCCTAACGGCATTGTGGGTCAAACCACAACACCATGACTGAAGCGAATCAAGGAGGCAGCTCACCACCACCTTCTCAAGGGCAACTAGGGATGGGCAATAAATGCCAGCTAGCCAGCGACACCCATGTCCCACGAACGAATAAAACAATAAGTGCCAGGCTGGTGAAGAAAGGTGGTGAACTTCCTGAGAATGAAGATGGATCTCCAGGAAAATTCTGAGGCTGGAAGATGGACCCCACTCCAGGACACTTTTTAAAAGAAATTTGTTCATACGACGTGGGTGTCGCTGGCTGACCAGTATTTATTGCCCATCCATAGTTGCCCTTGGAGGGCAATTGAGAGTCAGCCACATTGCTGTGGGTCTGGAGTCACATGTAGGCCACACCAGGTAAGGACGGCAGATTTCCTTCCCTAAAGGACATTAGTGAACCAGATGGGTTTTTCCGACAATTGTTTCATGGTCATCAGTAGATTCTTAATCCCAGATATTTTTATTGAATTCAAATTCCACCAACTGCCCTGGTGGGATTCGAACCCGGGTCCCCAGAACATTGATCTGAGTTTCTGGATTAATAGTCTAGCAAAAGCACCACTAGGCCATTGCCTTCCCCCAATTTGGAAGGTCCAGCTGCAGATGCTCCCCCTACCCACTGCTGTGGTGTTCCAGGGTCACTGGCAGCCCCCATCCTGAACTCCGGAAACTGCCCCGGGCATTGTTCAGATGGGTCCCGACAGCAATACGCCACGTTGCTCCAAATGGGTTGCATGCCGGCGTGTTTTCCTGCCGGTACCACGGGGAACCTGGCGTGGAGGGACGGGTCTTCATCGGCATCCCATTAACGGGATACAAATAGGTGTCACGCTGTCCTCCAGTGGGATTTCTAACCTGCCACGGGGGGCACCAGTGGGAGCTCCTGCTGTAAATTCACGCCCGCATGAAACCAATTTTTCTTGCCATATTCCCCCCCCATTCAAACCCGCCAGCAGGGGGCTGGAGAGAATACTGCCCAATGGTGATAAGATTAAGCTTGCTGATTGATTTTAACTCTCAAAAAGATGCATTCATATTTAATGTCATATAGTGGTTAGCACTGCTGCCTCACAGCACCAGGGAACCGGGTTCGACTCCTGGCTTGGGTCACTATCTGCACGTTCTCCCCGTGTCCGCATGGGTTTCCTCTGGTTTCCTCCTACAGTCCAAAAGACGTGCTGGTAAGATGCATTAACCATGCTAAATTCTCCATGGGTGTACCCAAACAGGCGCCAGAGTGTAGCAACTAAGTTAAAATTTATTTATTAGTCACAAGTAAGGCTTACATTAACACTGCAATGAAGTTTGTGTAATTCCCCTCATCGCCACACTCCGGCGCCTGTACGGGTCAATGCACCTAACCAACACGTCTTTCAAACTGTGGGAGGAAACCGGAGCACCCGGGAGGAAACCCACGCAGACACAGGGAGAACGTGCAGACTCCGCACAGACAGTGACCCAAGCCAGGAATCGAACCCGGGTCCTAGCGCCGTGAAGCAGCTGTGCCGACTAGGGGATTTTCACAGTAACTTCATAGTGTTAATGCAAGCCTACTTGTACACTAATAAATAAACTTAAACTTAAGTGTGGCTGTATTTAAAAGCAAAACATCCACGATAGTGAACAAACCAGATTTCCTGAAAATCTGTATTAATGCTACAACACGCAAGTTTAACAGGAAAAAAAGTACAAGAATTTGCCAAGAACTACCATTTATTCAAAACAAGGCCACCATAACCGGGTAATCTGAAGTCTTATCACAAGGGCTGAAGCAATGTCTGATGGCATTTAACATACGGTGTAAGAATAGATTAAAATGCCATCATAATGATCACTAAAAAAAAGACCCATCTTTCTTGTAACATGTAAACTGAATTATTGATACACCAATTGGTTTAAAGCGATATTACATTGGGCCATCACGACAAGCTTCTTTCAGTGAGTGCTGCCTCTTACTGTCAGTTCTCATTTGCTTCAGACTTCATTAACTTTGCACAGACTGTATCCCATCATGATAAAACTTCAATTAGCAATCTCCACTCCAGATCCATCATTTGCTCCACACTGCACGCACTAGCTACAAAGCAAAGACGACCAAACTGGCAGAGGAAATAACAAGGGGTTTATTGGGGAAAACAACTATATACAGGACTGAAATAAGAATGCTTCTGAACGCCACGCACTCGAGTTGCCCGAAAGCCCACACTAGATTCACACGCTCCACCAAGAGTGGCCTGATGGATCATGTGACCCCAATAATCTCTCCCCTTAAAAGGGGCAGGCTAACGCACTACAGAAACTATTTGCTGACCAAGTGCGGGGTTGCAGTAACAGGCCACAGAATCTCTGTCACTTCTTGTCGCGACACGACGGACTTCCTACAGAAACTCGGCACACATGGAGCAGTTGAACCAGGAGCGCTCCTCGTCACAATGGATGTCTCAGCACTCTACACCAGCATCCCCCATGACGATGGCATTGCTGCAACGGCCTCAGTGCTCAGCGCCAACTGCCAGTTTCCAGATGCAATTTTACATCTCATCCGCTTCATCCTGGACCACAATATCTTCACCTTCAACAACCAGTTCTTCATCCAGACACACGGAACAGCCATGGGGACCAAATTTGCACCTCAATATGCCAACATCTTCATGTACAGGTTCGAACA
Organism: Mustelus asterias; assembly: GCF_964213995.1. Lineage (NCBI taxonomy): Eukaryota > Metazoa > Chordata > Chondrichthyes > Carcharhiniformes > Triakidae > Mustelus > Mustelus asterias. The sequence goes on from NC_135813.1 coordinate 17,692,809, forward strand.
AGACTTCTTCACCGCACGGGACCTTCAACCGGTGCTATACACTAGATACATCGATGACATTTTCTTCCTTTGGACTCATGGTGAACAATCACTGAAACAACTCTATGATGACATCAACAAGTTCCATCCCACCATCAGGCTCACCATAGACTACTCTCCGGAATCGGTTGCATTCTTGGACACGCGCATCTCCATTAAGGACGGTCACCTCAGCACCTCACTGTACCGCAAGCCCACGGATAACCTCACGATGCTCCACTTCTCCAGCTTCCACCCTAAACACGTTAAAGAAGCCATCCCCTACGGACAAGCCCTCCGTATACACAGGATCTGCTCGGATGAGGAGGATCGCAACAGACACCTCCAGACGCTGAAAGATGCCCTCATAAGAACAGGATATGGCGCTAGACTCATTGATCAACAGTTCCAACGCGCCACAGCGAAAAACCGCACCGACCTCCTCAGAAGACAAACACGGGACACAGTGGACAGAGTACCCTTCGTTGTCCAGTACTTCCCCGGAGCGGAGAAGCTACGGCATCTCCTCCGGAGCCTTCAACATGTCATTGATGAAGACGAACATCTCGCCAAGGCCATCCCCACACCCCCACTTCTTGCCTTCAAACAACCGCACAACCTCAAACAGACCATTGTCCGCAGCAAACTACCCAGCCTTCAGGAGAACAGTGACCAAGACACCACACAACCCTGCCACAGCAACCTCTGCAAGACGTGCCGGATCATCGACACAGATGCCATCATCTCACGTGAGAACACCATCCACCAGGTACACGGTACATACTCTTGCAACTCGGCCAACGTTGTCTACCTGATACGCTGCAAGAAAGGATGTCCCGAGGCATGGTACATTGGGGAAACTATGCAGACGCTGCGACAACGGATGAATGAACACCGCTCGACAATCACCAGGCAAGACTGTTCTCTTCCTGTTGGGGAGCACTTCAGCGGTCACGGGCATTCGGCCTCTGATATTCGGGTAAGCGTTCTCCAAGGCGGCCTTCGCGACACACGACAGCGCAGAGTCGCGGAGCAGAAACTGATAGCCAGGTTCCGCACACACAAGGACGGCCTCAACCGGGATATTGGGTTTATGTCACACTATTTCACATAAATATTTCTGCTTTTTTCCTCCTGAGTCTTTATCATGCGATCCTAGAATCAGAATTTATGTCACACTATTTGTAACTCCCACAGTTGCGTGGACCTGCAGAGTTTCACTGGCTGTCTTGTCTGGAGACAATACACATCTTTTTAGCCTGTCTTGATGCTCTCTCCACTCCCATTGTTTTGTTTCTTAAAGACTGGATTAGTTGTAAGTATTCGCATTCCAACCATTATTCATGTAAATTGAGTCTGTGTCTTATAAGTTCTGTTTGTGAACAGAATTCCCACTCACCTGAAGAAGGGGCTCAGAGCCTCGAAAGCTTGTGTGGCTTTTGCTACCAAATAAACCTGTTGGACTTTAACCTGGTGTTGTTAAACTTCTTACTGTGTTTACCCCAGTCCAACGCCGGCATCTCCACATCACTTCTTGTAGAGACAGTAAGAAGTTTAACAACAGCAGGTTGTAGAGAGCAGCGCTGGTTGCACCAAGTACAGCCTCTAATGCAATTTTCAAAGTAAAAGTTTGATCACTATTGTGGACGTTTTGCTCTTAATTACAGCCCCACTTAAGTTTAATTTTATTTATTAGTGTCACAAGTAAGCTTACATTAACACTATAATGAAGTTATTGTGAAAATCCCCCAGTCATCACACTCCGGCACCTCTTGGGGTACACTGAGGGAGAATTTAGCACGGCCAATGCACCTAACCAGCACGTCTTTCAGACTGTGGGAGGAAACCGGTGCACCTGGAGGAAACTCACCCAGACACGGGGAGAACGTGCAGACTCCGCACAGACTGTGACCCAAGAATCTGGGCCCCTGGCGCTGTGAGGCAGCAGTGCTAACCACTGTGCCGCCCTTAACACGTGCACACAGGTTCCTTCAGAGTTCATCTCAGCAGCCTGTAGCAATTGTAACTGAGAGCTGCTCACACAGCGAAGGTCTTGCCCACGGCCAACGTTCAAATAGGTTCACTCGGAGAACAAATTAGATACAACTTTCCCCTTAACAACAAGCACCTGGTCCACTTTCGGACGTCAGGCACATGTCCAGTTTTGTAAATCCCCGTGGAGGTGGAATTAAATCCCAGGGAGAAAACCCAGGGAGTTTTTCCTCTAATCTCTCCAGTTTTGAGAAATTACTTCCACCTGTGGTTTGGTAGATCAAGTTTCAGAAGTCGGATCCAATAATGTAATTTAGTGAGGAAGTCGTGTTGTGAGCTGCTGCCAGCGTCCCGAACAAAATCCCAGTCAGGCAGCTTTGCTTTTCAACACACACCATACCTCCCCTCCTGCCCCTCCAAGGCATCGGCGTATTTCTCTTAGCCAGTTTCTTCTAACTATTTGGTATTAAGCACAGAAGGACAGCAACTTGGAGCTCATGGATTTCCATGGTAACCCCGGGGAAATCTGGAGGTAAATTGGAGAACTGGAGGCACTCTATGTACAAACACAAAAAAAACTGGAAATGCATATTTAGTGAGAAGACAAGCTAACAGACATGTTATGCCTGTGGACAAGAATGGTTTGCAGTCAGTTTGAATAACACACAGACTCAGAATCATACAGCGCAGAAGAGGCCCTTCGGCCCATTGAGTCAGCACCGACACATTAGAAACACCCGAATTCCCACCTAATCTGCCAGCACTTGGCCCATAGCCCTGAATGCTATGATGTGCCAAGTGCCAAGTACTCACCCAGGTACTTTTTAAAGGATGTGAAGCAACCTGCCTCACCACCCTCCCAGATAGCACATTCCAGGCTGTCACCACCCTGTGGGTAAAATGGCTTTTCCTCACATCCCCCCCAAAACCTCTTGCCTCTCACCTTGAATCTATGTCCCCTTGTGACTGACCCTTTAACTAAGGGGAACAGCTGCTCCTTATCCACTCTGTCCATGTCTCTCATAATCTTGTGCACCTCAATCAGGTCGCCCCCTCAGTCTTCTCTGCTCCAAAGAAAATAACCCAAGCCTATCCAACCTCTCTTCATAACTTAAATGTTCTATCCCTGGCAGCATCCTGGTGAATCTCCTCTTCAATCCCTCCAGTGCAATCACATCCTTCCGCTAACTTAGCGACCAGTACTCTAGCTGTTGCCTCACCAAAGTTCTATACAACGCCAACATGACTTCCCTGCTTTTGTCATCTGGACCTCGATTGATAAAGGCAAGTGTCCCATATGTCTTTTTCACCACCCTACTAACATACCCTTCCATTTACAGAGATCTGTGGACAAACACGTCAATGTCCCTTTGTTCCACAGAACTTCCTAGTGTCCGTCCATTCATTGAATACTTTCTTGTCAAATTACTCCTTCCAAAGTGGATCACCTCACACTTTTCAGGGTTACATTCCATCTGCCACATATCTGCCCATTTGACCAAGACACACTGCCTCACTGTTAACCACCTGTCCAATCCTTGAGTCATCCACAAACTTATTAATCTACCCCCCACAGTCATCAGTGTGCAGAGGGACCTGGGGTCCTTGTGCATGAATCGCAAAAAAAACTCAGTTTGCAGGTGCAGCAGGTGATCAAGAAGGCAAATGGAATGTTGGCCTTTATCGCTAAGGGGATGGAGTATAAAAGCAGGGAGGTCTTGCTGCAATTGTACAAGGTACTGGTGAGGCCACAACTAGGAGTAGTGTGTGCAATTTTGGTCCCCTTATTTGCGAAAGGATATATTGGCCTTGGAGGGAGTACAGAGAAGGTTCACCAGGTTGATACCGAAGATGAGGGGGTTAGCTTATGAGGAGAGATCGAGTAGACTGGGCCTGTACTCGTTGGAGTTTAGAAAGCTGAGGGGAGATCTTATAGAGACATATAAGATAATGAAGGGGCTAGACAGGGTAGAGGCAGAAAGATTCTTTCCACTTAGAAAGGAAACAAGAATGAGAGGACACAGCCTCAAAATAAGGGGGAGTCAGTTTAGGACAGAGTTGAGGAGGAACTTCTTCTCTCAGAGGGTAGTGAATCTCTGGAATTCTCTGCCCATTGAAGCAGTGGAGGCTACCTCGTTAAATATGTTTAAGTCACAGGTAGATAGATTTCTGATCAATAAGGGAATTAAGGGTTATGGGGAGCGGGCGGGTAAGTGGAACTAAACCACTATCAGATCAGCCATGATCTTATTGAATGGCAGGGCAGGCTCGAGGGGCTAGATGGCCTACTCCTGCTCCTCTTTCTTATGTTCTTATGTTCTTGTCAATGTCATTTATATAAATGACAAATAATAGTGGGCCCAACACAGGTCCCTGTGGCACATGGCTGGACACTGGCTTCCAGTCACAAAACAGCCTTCGAACATCACCCTCTGTCTTGTACAATTTTGAATCCACTTTATCAAATTACTCTGTATCCCATGTGAATTTACCTTCTTTACAAGTCTCCCATGTGGGGCCCTGTCAAAGGCTTTGCTGAAATCCATATAAACCACATCGACTGCACTACCCTCATCTACACACCTGGTCACCTCCTCAAAAAATTCAATCAAATTTGTTCGGCATGACCTCCATCTGACGAAGCCAAGCTCATTATCCCTGATCAAGATTCACCTCTCCAAGTGGAGACAGATGCTGCTTTCCTTCAGAAGTTTTTCGAATAGTTTCCCTACCACTGACGAGAGACTCACTGCTCTGGAGTTCCTTGGTTTTATCTCTACAACCCTCCTTAAATAGAGGAACCACATTAGCTGTTCTCCAGGCATCTCCCCCCTGGCCAGAGACTGATTGAAAATTTGGGTTAGAGCCCCTGCAATCTCCTCCCTTGCTTCTCACAGCAGCCTACGGCATAATTTATCTGGACCTGGAGATTTATCCACTTTTAAGGTTGCCAACACCTCCAATATCTTGTCCTTCCCCATGTCAATTTGCTCAAGAATCTCTCAGTCTCTCTGCCTGAATTCCATACCATCATCCTCATTCTCTTGGGGTGAAGGAGGATGTGAAGTATTCATTCAACGTTCTACCAATGTCCTCTGACTCCACCCACAGATTGCCCACTTCCTCGCTAATAGGCCCTACTCTTCGATATACTTATAGAATATCTTGGGATTTTCCCTACTTTTGCCAGTCAGAGCTTTCCTCATATCCCCTCTTTGCATTCCTAATTGTTTTCTTAAGCTCCACCCTAAACTTTCTATAAGTCACTAATGCCTCCACTGATTTGCTCCCCTTGAACTTATTAAAAGCCTCTCTTATCCTTCTCATTGTATCCTGAATATCTCTTGTCATCCATGGTTCGCTGGGCTTGTTATGTCTACCTGTCACCCTAGAGGGAACATGCTCAGCTTGCACCCTTCCCATTTCCTTTTTGAATGCCCCTCATTGCTCTTCTGTAGATTTTCCCATTAGTAGCTGTTCCCAGTCTACCTTGGCCAGATCCTGTCTTATTTTATTAAAATTCGCTCTCCCCCAATTCAAAACTTTTTCTTTTGCAGCGTGTTTATTTCCTTGTCCATAACAAACTTAAATTGTACCATGTTGTGATCGCTATCACTAAAATGCTCCCCCACCACCACCTCAACCACATGTCTGGCTTCATTCCCCAGAATCAGGTCCAGCACAGCTCTGTCCCTTGTTGGACCCTCCACATATTGACTTAAAAAAAAGAGTTCTCTTGTACACATTCCAAGAAATCTACTCGATTCAAGCCCTTAACACTATGTATACCCCAGTTAAATGTTGGGAATATTGAAATCACCTAATATAACTATTGTTTTTACACACCTCCACAAACTGAGCACATATTTGCTCCTCAATATCCCTCTGACTATCTGGGGGTCTTTAAAACATGTAACAATGGGGCTGCCCTTTTTTTTAATTCCTAAACTCTACTCCCAAAGCTTCATCTGATGTCCCCTCCAATATTTCACCTCTCCTTATGGCACTAACTGACTCCTTAACAGTGCAATGCCTCCTCCTCTTTTACCTGCTCCCCGGAAGATTCTATATCCCAGAATATTGAGTTGCCAATTGTGTCCTTCCTTCAACCATGTGATGGCTACTCTGTCATCATTGCCCTCAATTCATCCGTTTTACCTGCAATGCTCCTGCCATTAAAATAGGGACCATCCAGCCTGGCCTTACTCCCTTGAAACTTAATGCAACTGCACTCCCTGTTTTGCTGTATGATTCGGTGTCCTTATTCTGCTAACAATCTGTATCCCCTCCCCCTGCCAAATTAGTTTAAACTATCTGCAACACCTCTATTTTATTCAAGATTTCACTGATCTTGCCATACGAACACTATAGCCACAAGAGGCGATGAGCTAGTGGTATTATCACTAGACTATTAATCCAGAAACTCAGCTCTGGGGAGCCGGGTTCGAATCCTGCCATGCCAGATGGTAGAATTTGAATTCAATTAAAAAAAATCTGGAATTAAGAATCCACTGATGACCATGAAACCATTGTTGATTGTCAATAAGGAAATGACAAGGTAATGAAATCTTCTGTCCTTACCTACATGTGACTCCAGAGCCACAGCATTGTGGTTGACTCGCAACTGCCCTCCAAGGGCAACTAGGGATGGGCAATAAATGCTGGCCAGCCAGCGACACCCATGTCCCACGAATGAATAAAGAAAAAGAGATGGAGTACTATGTGATCAATTCATGATGCTTTAAAGCTGTTCCATCATTTCTGATTCAGGTGGGAAAGATGGTAAAATGCCTCCTTTAGTTGGATGAATGCAACTCCCACAACACTCGAGAAGTAGTTCCCTTACGGATGAGCAAGAAGAATATGCCTTGACCCTAAAGATTACAATAGAGCCACAGAGTCGATGGCAAGTTGTTAAAAAAAAAACAAACTCGAAGCTGAAATCTGCAAGATTTATAAACCTAACGCAATGTTGTCCTCTTCAGGTCAGGGAGTCCACAATCATACACCACGTGGATGGCTTCATATCTACTGAAATAATCTAGCGAGCTACGCTGTTGTAAATAATCTCTGGAAATTTCAATTGGGCATCAACGAAGTACTGTGAGCCAGCAATTCCTTCATGACATTATATTGAGCAATTAGATCTGGTGTCCCAGAAACAGTTCTTTTGTTCATCTCCAAGTCATCTGACCATTCATCCAATTTCTAAATTACATCCTTAAAATAAAATCCTTCCCTCTCTCAGACTTTGACAATTCTCAGCAAATTGGATAAAAAATGGTATTGCTTTGGCTTTGCACATTTCAGAGTTTCTTTTATAAAGATACCACATTTCTATTTAGCCACATGCTGGCTACTATTTCTCCTTATACAATTTACCACAATAATTACAATGCAAAACTAGGTGCCTTGTTCTATTTCTTCCATTGCGTGGCGTGACCTCTCACCTCCACTTGTTAGTCATAAAGACCCTGGAATTGCCTCAACATTCCAACTGCTGCATTATCAACTCATGTTTCCCAATAATTTGATCTGATTTGATCATCCGTCCATTTTATTGACTCCAGTTCTGCCTGTATGTAATCAAGTCTATTACATAATAATCAGCCCTTGGGGGCCTGATACCCTGCGTATTTTTCCCACGATACCCACTGTAGGACAATATAGACTCAGCACACGATTCAAACCACTTTTACTTCCCCACTTTCTCCACCCTCCTACAACTTTACCCTCTCATCTCAAGCGACCCAGGAGTTGTCAACTTTCCCACTCCCATCCCAGCCCTAGCACCGTGCAATAACTTGGCCAATTTTAATGATACTCAGGACACGAGGTGACAGATTGTATTCCAAAAGTTGCTCGTGTCACAAAGTCATGATGTGGAGATGCCGGCGTTGGACTGGGGGTGAACACAGTAAGAGTTTTAACAACACCAGGTTACAGTCCAACAGGTTTATTTGGTAGCAAATACCATTAGCTTTCGGAGCGCTGCTCCTTCGTCAGATGGAGTGGAAATCTGCTCTCAAACAGGGCACAGAGACACAAAATCAAGTTACAGAAGCCACAAAGTGTCACAAAGCACAGGGTTTCGCTGACATCAATCTGAGGGTTGACCACTCGTTAGTCCTGTTCAGTTTTATTTATGATATTGTAGGGGTGGTCTCGAGCCTAAATGGAATGCAAAGCCCAGGGGGAAATGGATCAATTTGCAATTACTTGAATTTCTCTTTTTTTCTTAATTTAATTTATTATTGTCACATGTATTGGCATACAGTGAAAAGTATTGTTTCTTACGCACTACACAGACAAAGTTTACCACTCAGAGAAGGAGAGGAGAGGGTGCAGAATGTAGTGTTAAAGTCATCACTAGAGTGTAGAGAAAGATCAGCTGAATATAAAGGTAGTTCCATTCAAAGGTCTGATGGCAGCAGTGAAGAAGCTGTTCTCTACCCCCTCAGGAAAAGCATGAGCAACACAAGAGAGACACAACCCCCCTCCCCCCCCCCCACCCCCCACCCCATGACAAGATTCTACACATCAGATTCACGTTTAAATGCCGAATTCCCCCACCCCAACAGAATCCTGTTGGATGGAGATGCCTGCTGGAATTTTACCACCTTCCCTGCCCCAGATTCAGGGCGGGCAAGGCTCGCAGAACGGTATTCTCTGTTGGCCTCAGACAGAATCTTCGGAGCCTCGTGCAGGCAAGGCGGTAAAATTCTGGCACAGGAGACTGCCCTTGGGCACCGAGATGGCAAATTATTCCTTTTCAGACAAGTTTTCTGCCAGATTGATAGATTCAGGGATTATGGAAAAGTCTGGAATGGATCCCAGGAGATGTACATCTTAGATACATGTCTAAATCCTCTGACAGCAAGGGGTATAGAGGCATATTTTAGCTCAACAGGAGTTCACCCACTGGCAGCTTCTATCAGATTCAGCCCTACAAGTAGAACTAAATTTAAGTTAATTGATTAGTGTCACAAGTAGGCTTACGTTAACACTGCACTGAAGTTACTGTGAAAATCCCCCAGTCGCCACACTCCGGCGCCTGCTCGGGTACACAGAGAATTTAGCACGGCCAATCCACCTAACCAGCACATCTTTCGGACAGTGGGAGAAAACCGGAGCACCCGGAGAAAACCCACGCAGACACAGGCAGATTCCGCACAAACAGTGACCCAAGCCAAGAATCGAACCTGGGTCCCTGGCGCTGTGAGGCAGCAGTGCTAACCACACTTGTATGTGTGGAAGGCCATATCAGGTCAGTAAAACATCTCTTCAGCATTTCATATAATTGATCATCAGTAAAGCAGGCATGAACCTGAACACTGCACTTCACATGCTCACTCAAAGCAAATCCAAATATTGCCATCAACAACGACAAGGGCATAAAAGGCAAAAGAGTAACTAGGGAGAGAGTAGGACCTCTTAAGGATCAACAAGATCATCTATGTGCGGATCCACAAGAGATAGACGAGATCCTAAATGAATAGTTCTCACCTGTATTCACTCTTGAGAAAGACATGGATGTTGGGGAAATAAAAAGTGATGTCTTGAGAAGTGTACATAGGAGGTAATGGAAGTCTTAAAGCGCATGAAGGTAGATAAATCCCCAGCACCTGATGAAGTGTATCCCAGGATGTTGTGGGAAGCTAGGGAAGAAATTGCGGGTCCCCTAGCAGAGATATTTGAATCATTGACAGCCGCAGGTGAGGTGCCTGAAGATTGGAGGGTGGCAAATGTTGTGCCTTTATTGAAGAAGGACTGCAGGGAAAAGCCTGGGAGCTACAGGCCGGTGAGCCTCACATCTGTAGTGGGTAAGTTGTTAGAAGGTATTTTGAGAGATAGGGGATCTATCTCTCAAAATATTTAGAGACGCAAGGACTGATTAGGGACAGTCAGCATAGCTTTGAGAGTGGAAAATCATGTGTCTCAAATTTGATTGAGTTTTTTGAAAGGGTAACCAAGAAGGTAGAAGAGGGCAGTGCAGTTGATGTTGTCTACATGGACTTTAGCAAGGCCTTTGACAAGGTACCGCATGGTAGGTTGTTGCATAACGTTAAATCTCATGGGATCTAGGGTGAGGTAGCCAAATGGATACAAAATTAGCTTGATGACAGAAGCCAGAAGGTGGTTGTAGAGGGTTGTTTTTCAAATGGAATCCTGTAACCAGTGCCTCAGGGTTCGGTGCTGGGTCCACTGTTGTTTGTCATTTATATTAATGATTTGAATGAGAATTTAGGAGGCATGGTCAGTAAGTTTGCAGATGACACCAAGATTGGTGGTGTAGTGGACAGTGAAGAAGGTTATCTCGGACTGCAACAGGATCTTGATCAATTGAGCCACTGGGCTGACGAATGGCAGATGGAGTTTAATTTAGATAAATGCGAAGTGATGCATTTTGGTAGATCGAACCAGGGCAGGACTTACTCAGTTAACGGTAGGGCATTGGGGAGAGTTATAGAACAAAGAGATCAAGGGGTATGGGTTCACAGCTCCTTGAAAGTGGAGTCAGAGGTGGACAGTGTGGTGAAGAAGGCATTCGGCATGCTTGGTTTCCTTGGTCAGAACATTGAATACAGGAGCTGGGATGTCTTGAAGTTGTACAAGACATTGGTAAGGCCACACTTTGAATACTGTGTGCAGTTCTGGTCACCCTATTATAGAAAGGATATTATTAAACTAGAAAGAGTGCAGAAAAGATTTACGAGGATTGCTACGGGGACTTGATGGTTTGAGTTATAAGGAGAGGCTGGATAGACTGGGACTTTTTTCCCCTGGGGCGTAGGAGGCTTAGGGGTGACCTTGTGGAGGTCTATAAAATAATGGGGGACATAGATCAGCTAGATAGTCAATATCACAGAAATCATAGAAACCCTACAGTACAGAAAGAGGCCATTCGGCCCATCGAGTCTGCACCGACCACAATCCCACCCAGGCTCTACCCCCATATCCCTACATATTTACCCACTAATCCCTCTAACCTACGCATCGCAGGACACCAAGGACAATTTTTTTTTTAGCATGGCCAATCAACCTAACCCGCACATCTTTGGACTGTGGGAGGAAACCGGAGCACCCGGGAGGAAACCCATGCAGACACGAGGAGAACGTGCAAACTCCACACAGACAGTGATCCAAGCCGGGAATTGAACCCAGGCGGCTGGAGCTGTGAAGCAGCAGTGCTAACCACTGCGCTACCGTGCCGCCCGGTCTTTTCCCAAAGTTAGGGGAGTCCAAAACTAAAGGGCATAGGTTTAAGGTGAGAGGGGAGAGATACAAAAGGGTCCAGAGGGGCAATTTTGTCCACATAGTGGGTGGTGAGTGCCTGGAACGAGCTGCCAGAGGTAGCAGTCGAGGCAGGTACAATTTTGTCTTTTAAAAAGCGTTTAGACAGTTACATGGGTAAGATAGGTATAGAGGGATATGGGCCAAATGCAGACAATTGGGACTAGCTTAGGGGTTAAAGAAGGGGTGGCGTGGACAAATTGGGCAGAAGGGCCTGTTTCCATGCTGTAACCCTCTATGACTCTAAGCCACGTACTCACATCATCCTGTTAATAAACCAAAAGCCAATCATGTTTGACAATGCATAATCTTACCACAAATTGTTACCAATGATGCCTTTCTGACAACAAAATTTTGCATCACAACCACAAGTGCAAATATAATTTTTGCAAAAGGCATTTTCTTGTGTGCACAGAATGCATGTACTGTATAAAAGGTGATCTCATGCATTCATAATATTTATGTAAACACATACCAGGCTTTTGATTTTCTGAATAATCAGATGTAGATCATCATCATCTTAGTTTCACGTTCTTATCTATTGATTAGCTGTTGTGTCACAGTAAAACTTTCTTAATGATATCGGTCAGGATGATTTTATTACTGTACCAAGTAGATTATACCACATATTTAAATAGAAAAATTCCAGTAAGCCACTGTTTAAGGATTCATCCATTTCCCAACTGAACACATTAGAGAAACAGCAAACACCCCCAGGTCTTCATTATTCCGCAAGGATGCAGAGTGCAGCATGCTTCTTGTCCATCACAAGCTTTCAAAAGCAAAAGACAGAGATATCTGTGTCCCACATGTTGGTGCGTACAACTCAAAACCACATCACACTCATAATGTTTCGAAGGTGAAAGTAATGGCAAAATTATGCAACACATCGGCATAGGTAACTGCCGATTGCTCTTACAAAGCTAAATTAGTCATCATGAGAAAAACATGCAGTTGTCAAAAAATACCAAAAGACTTCAATGATATAGGATGTGCATTTATATAGTGCCTTCTATGTGTCCCAAAGTATATGCTTAGCACCAAAGTACCACGCATTCACCATCATTGAAAATCACATCTAGACCACATCAGAAGGATAGATACAGGAGATCAAGAAGCCACTTAAGCATTTCTCCACTTCTTCTAGAATTCATCTATACAATCAATTCAGATTTAAGCTAATTTCCCTGTTATTTAGTACCTAGAAGAATAGGATCCCTACAGTTTAGGAACCCATTCGGCCCATCGAGTTGTACCAACAATTCCAGCCAGGCCCTATCCCCGTAACCTTGCGTATTTGCCCTGCCAATCCCTCTGACACCAAGGGGTAATTTAGCATTGCCAATCCACCGAACCCTCACAGCTTTGGACTGTGGGAGGAAACCGGAGCACCCGGGGGAAACCCACGCAAACACAGGGAGAACCTGCAAACTCCACAGACAGTCACCCAAGTACGGGATTGAATCCAGGTCCCTGGCGTTGAGAGGCAGCAGTGCGAACCACTGTGCCACCTCTAATGATTAATTCAATGAAGGCAAAACCATTCCTACAATGTTTAAGAACAGCAATCATTAAGAAAGTTTTACTGTGACACTAACTGGTTGAAGTGACCATCCATAGTGGGTACCAAGAGACAAATCTCATGGGTTGAGATTTAACCCTCCTATTTGATGAAATTTTATTTTAGCAATGGTTCTGATGGCACTCTTAGAAACTTAGAAACCCTACAGCACAGAAAGAGGCCATTCGGCCCATCAAGTCTGCACCGACCACAATCCCACCCAGGCCCTACCCCCATATCTCTACATATTTACCCACTAATCCCTCTAACCCACGCATCCCAGGACACTAAGGGCAATTTTTTAGCATGGCCAATCAACCTAACCCGCATATCTTTGGACTGTGGGAGGAAACTGGAGCACCCGGAGGAAACCCACGCAGACACGAGGAGAATGTACAAACTCCACACAGACAGTGACCCAAGCCGGGAATCGAACCCAGGCGGCTGGAGCTGTGAAGCAGCAGTGCTAACCACTGTGCTACTGTGCCGCCCTTTCATTCCTGGTATTCTCATAGGCATTCCTGGTATTCTCATAGGCAGCTGCAGTTTAGTCTAATTGAATGTTATTCGGCAATATTTATCCAATTTAATGGCCTGTATTTTGCTTGACTATGAAACTATCAGCATTTGCTTCAATCTTTACTTCATTGAAGCTGGCGACAACTTTAGGAGTTTAGACAAATGCAGAATAATATGGAATTAACATCCATAGGTTGCATTAAGAGTTTACCATTGACAACCTTCTTTCCAAATCGATCACAAATTGTCGAGATCCTCCATACTAACTCCGGTAATCTAACTGTAAAAACCCAAGAAAAAGTTACACTTTGCTGAACAAGGTGGCATTGAGTTTTCAATAACATTAATTTCATAATTACTGCAAAATGCCCTTTCTGGTCCTAAGTAGCTAATACTGTATTACATTTCTGGACTGTCAAATTTCTCCATGACGATAGGGTAGCATGGTGGCATAGTGTACTGTGGCCTCTGAGCGCCAGGAAACTGGGTTCAATTCTGGCCTTGGGTGATTGTATGGGGTTTGCATGTTCTCCCAGTCTCCACATGGGTTTCCTTCAGGTGTTTCTTCCCACACTCCAAAGATGTACGGGTTAGGTTGATTGGCCATGCTAAATTGCCCTGTGTCAGGGTGATTAGCAAGGTAAATACACGGGGTTACGGGGATAGGCATGGGTGGGATAATTGATGGTGCAGGCTCGAAGGGCCAAACAGCCTCCTTCTGCACTGTAGGAATTCTATGATTTGAAAAGCTGCATATTTTTAAAGGAAAAAATAACAGCCTATCTCAATACAGTTATTTCATTCTCTGGTATGTACTTCTGGTGCCCTAGATGGCTGTGTTGAATGCTTCAGTCCGGTCGCACCCGAGGCCAACGGAGAATGCCACTCTGCGAGCCTCGGGGTGGGCGTGCCAGTAAAATCAGGGCTTTTGCGTCTGTCACATTTAAACTGAGAATTGAAACGTATTACAGTGGCAGCGAGAGCAAACCATGGGATATCTGCACGAGTTTGAATCTCTTTCAGTGCATGTGTGAGCCAACTCATTATAATCCCTACTTTCAACAATTTAAAATACATACTTCAACTTGTTTCTACTGAAAGTATTTGTGCAATTCAAAGTTCTCATTCCCAACTGAAGTCAAAGACCACAAGACGTATACAGTATGTTAATCTATAGATTGGGACATCATTTACTGATGGAAGCGCGCGAGTTGCTCACAAGATACAAGGTCCCATGTTGCTTTTGATAAGCACGAGAAGGACAACATTCTTTCAACACTCACTGAAGTATGACTTCAAAAGAATGGAAACTAGTTGGAACTCCTGCATGAAGCAGATTTTCAGCCCCTTTCAGTTCATAATAAACTAACAGGATTAATGAAGATCAAACGTTTCCCAAGAACTGCTACTTCAAACCCCAAAGAACAGTCACTGTTCAGATGAAACGTACAACATTCTGCTTTATATCACAGTGCACTGTACAAGAAAAAGAAAGGGACATCTAAAGTTAATTTATGGTCAGAAGCTCTGAATGAGCAAGATGTTCTCCTTCAGATTCCAGGGCAGGCACAGAACGAACTTCAATCCAGGAATTGCCCAATGACGTTGTGGGTTTGGTTGAAGTGATGCAGCATTCTGTAAGGGGACCGAATTTTTCAACAAAAATAAGCACAGTGTCAGGTTTTGACTGGTGCGATTCTTTCTAGAAACATCACCAGGTTTTCTGACCATGACGAAGAAAACCAATCGGAGCATGCCTTGCATCATCGCTCTGGCGGAGCGGGCCCTGATTTGCCAAAAATGTTAACGCCCTCGCACTGCCATGGAGGGCCAACCCCATTAACTTTGGGGATGACCAACCCCACCAACTTTAGGGCACACGCACCACCACCCCCCCCCCTGCCCACAGAAGTATTGGGAGGCACTCTTGCCCCTTTCATCGCCCCCAAATCCCTGTGCCATCATTGGCGTGCACCCTTCTCTCCCTCCTCCATCTCCCCCAATCACACATGGGGGAACATCTTTCTTCCCCCCCCCCCCCCCCCCCCCCCAATGGAGAACGATAACAGTCCCTGGCAGTACCCAACTTAGTCTCTGCTGGGTGCCACCACCAGGGTGTTAGGGGGCAATGCCCAGCCTTGGTCTTCAACACCCCCCCCCCCTCCCAGGGCCTCCACACTCCCTGGCTTGATCATGACTGGTTCTAGTTTTTGAAAAGCGGTTGCGAATCGCACTGGCGTGATGCCACAGGGGGTGAAGCATTCCATGGCCCGAACACTACATCATAAAGTTGTGTAATTATATTTAAATTAATGCAAACCTGGTTCATTCCCTCTTTGGATGTGAACCTGATTATGTCGCTCGCGGAGGGCAATGAAAATCTCAAACTGAGATCTCACGGGCAGAAATCCGGTTATTGCCCACTCTTGGGATTTAGCGGCCGTAACCGGATTTGCACCTGGGGCGAACGGGCCCACTAAATCTCACTCATTGTTCCAAGTTTGTTGACTATACAAAGCTAGGCGAGAATGTCAATCGCAATGAGGACATAAAGAGGCTGCAAAGGGATTATAGAGAAGTGATTGGACAAGATTGACTAGAATGGTTGGGAAGTGTGAAATTCTCCATGTTCCTATCAAGAATGGAAAAAGCAGGATTTTGTTCCATTTAAAGGAGGAATCAGTAGATGTGGGTATTCAGAGGGATTTGGATATCCCTGTATGTGAATCACAGAGTTAACATGCCAGTACAGCAAGTAATGGTAGTTAGGAAGTAATATGTTAGCCTTTTATTGCGAGAGAATTTCAATGTTAGGGACTCAACAGCAAGCGGAGGCCACGCAGCTCCTCATGTCTGCACCATTTAATAAGATTTGATCTTCAACCTCAACTCTGCTTTACCCTTACCCCTATGTCTCTTGATTCCCTTAAAGCCAAAAGCTCTAGCAATCTCCATCTTGAATAGATTCAATAACTCCATGTCCAACATTCTAACGAAGCAAGATCTGAACAGTATCCAGGCCTGGGCTGACAAGTGGCAAGTAACATTCATGTCACACAAGTGCCAGGCAATGACCATCTCCAGCAAGTCAGAATCTACATCACTCCTTGACATTCAATGGCATTACCATCGCTGAATCCCCCACTATCAACATCCTGGCTGGGGGGTTACCATTGACCAGAAACTGAACTGGACTAGCCACGTAAATACAGTGGCTACCAGAGTAGGTCAGAGGCTGGGAATCCAGCAGTGAGTAACTCATCTCCTGACTCCCCAAAGTCCACCATTTAAAAGGCACAGGTCAGGAGTGTGATGGAATACTCTCCACTTACTTGGATGAGTGCAGCTTCAACAACACTGAAGAAGCTTGACGTCATCCAGGACAAAGCAGCCCATTTGACTACAACCCCTTCCTCTAATATTCACTCCTTCCACCACTGGTGCACAGTAGCAGCAAAGTGTACCACCCACAAGATGCACCGCAGGAACTCACCAAGGTTCCTTGGGCAGCAACTCCCAAACCCACAACCATGATCGTCTAGAAGGACAAGGGGAGGAGGTAGATGGGAAACACCACCACCTGGAGGTTCTGCTCTAAGCCACTCACCATCCTGCCTCGAAAATGTATCACCATTCTTTTAATGTCACTGCATCAAGATCCTGGAACACTCTGCCTAACAGCATTGTGGGTGTGCCTACAGGAATTGGACTGCAGTGGTTTCAGGAGGTAGCTCACCCTCACCTTCAAGTGCAGTTAGGGATGGGCAATAAATGCTGGCCTTGTCATCCCTTGAATAATTTTTTTTTTTTTAATGACCATTCATGGCCCTCGAGGGTGTAGGATTTGAAAGATAGCTTTAAAGTGAGAGGGGAGATACACAAAAGGGTCCAGAGGGGCATTACCCCCCCCCCCCCCCCCCCCAGAGGGTGGCGAATGTCTGGAATGAGCTGCCAGAGGTAGTAGTAGAGGCAGGTACAAGTTTGTCTTTTAAAAAGCATTTAGACAGTTACATAGGTAAGATGGGTATAGAGGGATATGGGCCAAATGTGGGCAATTGGGACTAGCTCAGTGGTTAAAAAAAAGGGCAGCATGGACAAGTTGGGTCAAAGGGCCTGTTTCCATGCTGTAAACCTCAATGATTCTGTGACTTCCAACCCTCTGACTGAAGAATCTTTCCTCATCTCTATCCTAAATGACCAACCCCTAATCTCTAAATCATAGTCATATCATAGAATCATAGAAACCCTACAGTGTAGAAAGAGGCCATTCGGCCCATCGAGTCTACACTGACCACAATCCCACCCAGGCCCTACCCCCATATCCACCCGCTAATCCCTCTAACCTACGCATCTCAAGACACTAAGGGGCAATTTTAGCACAGCCAATCAACCTAACCCGCACATCTTTGGACTGTGGGAGGAAACCGGAGCACCCGGAGAAAACCCACGCAGACACGAGGAGAATGTGCAAACTCCACACAGACAGTGACCCAACCCATGATTATGATCTAGACCCTTCAGCCTGAGGGTGGGGATGGTGGGGGGCGGGGGGGGCGGGGGGGGGGGGGGGGGCTGCTTCTCAGACTTGACCTGTCAAACCCTTTAATAATTTTGCACATTTCAACTAGATCAGTTCTCATTCTTTCAAACTTCAGACAATGGGACAGACAATATTTGTCCTGCCCAACGTCTCCTCCTGGATTTGGATCAAGCTCATAATGTTATGGGAAGCTCACTCCGCAAGCTCAGTGGTCGTGCCTGCCTCCCCCCGCCCCCTTTCCTCCCAGGTCTGGAGTTGCCAGGAGAATACCTAGTGAAGGAGAACACCTTGTAAAACTGTTACACTCATGCAGAACCCTCGAGAATACATGTAATATTGATGCCTCATTTTCTATAATTGTACAGTACGATGCGCTATAAAGTCATTTCTTTGGACTATTCTTTGGATTTGGTCATCTTCCGATCTCCGTTAATTATGTTTGCTTATTGTGGACGGACTGGGTAAAAATTCACGATGCAGGAATTTCTGTGTAACATGATATAACGTCGCTTGAAAATAGCTTCCGGTTCCGATAAAGCCCAATGATCTGGGACATTAATTCTGATTCTTTCTCCAGAGTTGCAGCCTGAATTGCTTAGTATTTCCTATTCCAGCATTCATTAGAAACAAGCACATCATCTAACGAGCCAGCAGCCTTTTTTTTCTGTTGGGGATAAAGAAATATTAGCTGGACATGTACAATCCAACAAACCTGCTATGTCCATTTATTCTAAATTTCTTTCCACTCCCAAGTATTTCTCCCTACAATGTTGGTTTTTTTTTCTATTTTCCTTCCTGGTCCATTTCTTTATTTGGCTTAAGTACCTTTTCTTCATCATTACAAGTTATAAATCACTTCCTAACTGAACAAAAACACGAGAGCTGAACAAGGTTTTCTTCAAGCATTATTTGTAACAACCTCAAACGAAAAAGAACAAAGATTACAAATAATAATTTCTTTAGGTCCAACTACCTGGATTAGCTGCTCTTTGTAGACAATGTCGTAAAAACCTTCAGAGACGTAAATCTAATTAACTTCCAGTTTGATTTACGGTTTCCCATTTGCAACCCCTCGCTCTTCCTTCAGCTTTTACATTATTGTTGCTTGAACTAACCTCTTTATTTATTAGTGTCATACAATAGGCTTACCTTAACACTGCAATGAAGTTACTGTGAAAATCCCCTCGTTGCCACACTCTGGCGCCTGTTCGGGTACACCGAGGGAGAATTTAGCATGGCCAATGCACCTAACCAGCACGTCTTTTGGACTGTGAGGGGAAACCGGAGCACCCGGAGGAAACCCACGCAGACACGGGGGAGAATGTGCAAACTCCGCACAGACAGTGACCCAAGCCGGGAATCGAACCCGGGTCCCTGGCGCTGTGAGGCAGCAGTGCTGACCACTGTGCCACCAAAATTGATGCAAGTGTAAAGGTTTGGCAGAGACACTAAACTTCAATCACTGCCCTATAACTTGAGGAAAGCAGGATCCAGAACAAGAGATAAAGTCTCTTCTCACTCGATTACAGATGGCTCAGTAAATCCAGCAGCCGAGCAGAAAATTTCCACAGATAGTGACCCAAGCCAGGAATCAAACTCGGGTCCCTGGTGCTGTGCGGCAGCAGTGTTAACCACTGTGCCTCCATGATTGTTTCCAAATGGAAAGAAAGATATTGATAATAAATGGGCTCTTTCACACGCCCGGGGAGGGGTCTGGGTGTCCGTCCCCTTTTCATCCCACGTGGCTGGGACGCAAATTGTACATTCTGGCTGACTACCAGAAACACGTTGCAAAGCCTCGCCAAACAAGTTAAATGGTTTTGTTTTCAAAAGTGCTGCATGAACACCCTGAAAGTGATTCAATATTAGGAGCTCCAAACTAAAATATAAAAGCACAGATATACAGCCCCACACTTCAGTGCAGCTTTATGTCATCTCAGCATCCTTTGAATATCTAACTTCCAGCTCTTGTTGCCATAGAAGCCATTGTGTGGACTTATCCAAGGTGACTTTAACTGTCAGACTCTCAGATTCCACATGGAAGTAGTGCACCTCAAGTTAATGGCGGCACGGTGGCACAGTGGTTAACACTGCTGCCTCACAGTGCCAAGATCCCAGGTTCAATTCCCGGCTTGGGTGACTGTCTGTGTGGAGTCTGCACGTTCTCCCTGTGTCTGCGTGGGTTTCATCCGGGTGCTCCGGCTTCCACCCACAGTCCAAAAGACGTGCTGGTTATAGGTGCATTGGCCATGCTAAATTGACACTTAGTGTCAGGGGGATTAGCAGGATAAATGTGTGGAGTTACGGGAATAGGACCCGAGTGGGACTGTGGCCGGGATTCTATGATTCCCAAAATTTTAAAAAGTTTGTCTCCGTACCTCAGAAAAGTATATTATTACCATAAAGGGAGTGCAACGAAGGTTCACCAGGCTTGTTCTGGGGACGGCCTTATGGAGAGAGATTGGGCAAACTCGAGTTTCCTCGAGTTTCGAAGAATGACAGGCGATTGCATTGAAACCTACAAAATAGTTAAAGGAATAGACAGGGTAGATGCAGGCATGATGTTTCCCCTGCTTAGGGAGCCGAGAACCAGGGGCACAATCTCAAAAGAAGGAGGGTGCCACTTGGGACCGAGACGAGGAGAAATTTCTTTACACAGAGGGTTGTGAATCTTCGGAAGTCTTTATCCCAAAGGGATGTGGAAGCTCAGTCATTGTGAATGTTTAAAAACAGATCGACAGATAGATTTCTGATCAACAATAACACAGGGTTATGGGGATAGTGGGCGTAAAAGTGTCCAATCAGCTATGATTGTATTGAATGGTGAAGTAGGCTCGATGGGCTGAATGGCCTGCTCCTGTTCCTCTGTCCCAATAACAACTAGGATGACAGCATCTCTTCCACTCCCAAAATGTTCAACTGTAGGAATGACAGTATCAAATGACTCTCCACATATTCCATTACATTTAGTCATCGTTTTGATGCTATAATTCAGACAGGAATGAATCATAAAATACATCAGGTGAAAAAGCAGGTAGCCACTGCAGACACGTTCAGCAGGTTTGACCTAGACATGTCAGAACAGCCTCATTTTTTCTCACTGGATTACTGCGCCCCTGATTTAATTCACGTTTCATTTTCACTTTTGAGACCTCTAAGCAAACCCTTTATAAAATAATCCTGCTTCACAACAATTTCGTCTCAAATTCACTGCCTGGTTTCCGTTGAAAACGTTTGAGTTCAGAGCACACAATGGGTGTTTTCCCAATGTTAGACCACGAACACACTAAAGGAGGTCACACCAACTGAGATCAGAGGCTGCAACAACTGGCAACACCGGTCGAGTCCCAAACACCACCAGCACGCAACGCCAAGATACTCTTTTCAACTACAAATCACGAAAAAAAAGTTTAAGTTTATTTATTAGTGTCACAAGTAGGCTTACATTAACACCGCAATGAAGTTACTGTGAAAATCCCCTAGTCGCCACACTCCGGCACCTGTTGGGGTGCACGGCAGGAGAATTTAGCACGGCCAATGCACCTAACCAGCACGTCTTTCAGATCGTGGGAGGAAATCGGAGCACCCGGAGGAAACTCACGCAGACACGGGGAAAATGTGCAGACTCCGCACAGGCAGTGACCCAAGCTGGGAATTGAACCCGGGTCCCTGGCGCTGTGAGGCAGCAGTGCTAACCACTGTGCCAACATGCCGCCCTGGCACAAGAAATCACAAGAAATGCAAAAGCTTGGAAGTTTCAATGATAAGTAGCAAGTGAATAAAGGCATGAACAAAGGGACAGCGGTTGGCACTACTGCCTCACAGCAACAGGGACCCGGGTTCGATTCCCAGCTTGGGTCACCATCTGTGCAGAGTCCGCACGTTCTCCCAGTGCTCCAGTTTCCTCCCACAGTCCGGAAGACGCGCTGGTTAGGTGCACTGGCCGTACTAAATTCTCCCCCAGTGTACCTGAACAGGCGCCGGAATGTGGCGACGAGGGGATTTTCACAGTAACTTCATTGCAGTGTTAATGTAAGCCTACTGGTGACACTAATAAGTAAACAATGGTCAGCGCACAAAGTCAAAGCCACCCAAACTGGCAAATTAAACTTTTAAAACTCTGCACTCAGTAATGAAATGCATCAAGTTGACGGAAAGTAGCTCTCATAGGGAACACAGCCAATAATTGAAAGCATCTTTTGCATGGAAAGTAAATGGACACTAATAATTTTAATGAAGCAATGTAACTAACACAACAATGCAGAAACGTGATGTTAAAAAGTTTGGTTAATTTGAATTAAAATAGCTTCTAATAGATCATTCATAATAAATGAAAAGGGAAAATGCTGGAAATACTCAGGAGGTCTGGCAGAGTAAAACAGCGTCAACATCGAGTCCAATGTGACTCTGCTCTAGAACTGAACTAAGGTAAAAACGTAAAGGCAAAATACTGCAGATGCTGAAATCTGAAACAAAAAGTAGAAAGTGCTGGAAAATCCCAGCAAGTCTGACAGCATCTGTGGAGAGAGAATAGAGCCAATGGTTCGAGTTTTTGGTAGAACTAACGTAAGGGGGAGCTATACGATAAACGGCAGAACCATAAAGGGTGTAGATACGCAGAGGGACCTGGGTGTGCAAGTCCACAGATCCTTGAAGGTGACGTCACAGGTGGAGAAGGTAGTGAATAAGGCATATGGCATGCTTGCTTTTATAGGACAGGACATAGAGCATAAAAGTTGGGGTCTGATGTTGCAGTTTTATAGAACATTGGTTCGGCCGCATTTGGAATACTGCACCCAGTTCTGGTCGCCACACTACCAGAAGGACGTGGAGGCTTGAGAGAGAGTGCAGAGGAGGTTTACCAGGATCTTGCCTGGTATGGAAGGGCTTAGTTATGAGGAGAGATTGGGTAAACTGGGGTTGTTCTCACTGGAAAGACGGAGGATGAGGGGTGACCTAATAGAGGTGTATAAAATTATGAAAGGCAGAGATAGGGTGAACGATGGGAAGCTTTTTCCCAGGTCGATGGTGACGTTCACGAGGGGTCATAGGTTCAAGGTGAAGGGGGGGGGGGCGGTGGGGGAGGTTTAACACGGATATCAGAAGGACGTATTTTACGTAGAGGGTGGTGGGGGCCTGGAATGCGCTGCTGGGCAAGGTGGTGGAGGCGGACACACTGGGAACGTTTAAGACTTATCTAGATAGCCACATGAACGGAGTGGGAATGGAGGGATACAAAAGAATGGTCTAGTTGGGACCAGGGAGCGGCGTGGGCTTGGAGGGCCGAAGAGCCTGTTCCTGTGCTGTATTGTTCTTTGAGTCAGGATGATCCTTCGTCAGAGGTAAAAATACGATGGGTTTTATGCTGGTGAACGGGCAGGAAAAATAGAAAGGAAGTTAACAGAGCAAAACAGCCACACCATGGAATCACCGCTTCCAGAGCCAAGGACAGTTAACTGCATATCTCTTATTGCTTTTCTTCACAAACAGTGAATCATCCTTTAAGTCTATCATTTTATTTTGTGCACGCGCGCACGTCCAGAAAATGTGTGTCATATGAACAGTGGCTGAGATTTACCACGGTTTCTTTATTCAGGAATCATTTCACAGTATCCCGAAAGTGCAGAAAGAGGCCATTCAGTCGGCACCAACACTACAGCACAGCATCTTACCCAGGCCCACCCTATCCCATGCATTTACCCCACTAGTCCTCCTAACCTACACATCTTTGGACACTAATGGTCAATTTGGCATGGCCAATCCACCTAACCTCCACATCTTTGGACTGTGGGAAGGAACCGTAGTACCCGGAGGAAACCCACGCAGACACGGGGAGAATGTACAAACTCCACACAGTCACTCAAGATCAGAAGCAAAACCGGGTCCCTGACGCGGTGAGGCAGCAGTGCTAACCACAGTGCCACCGTGCTGTGGAATAAGCTTATCTTGTTCGAAATTCAGAAAATCCAGCTGCCTAGCTATTTCATCCATCAGGCAAGCCAGCCTCCCGTCCACCATCTACACTTACCGCTGCCTTGGAAAAGCAGCCAGCATAATCAAGGACCCCAAGCACCCTGGACATTCTCTCTTCCACCCTCTTACATCGGGAAAAAGATACAGAAGTCTGAAAACACAGACCAACTGACTCAAGAACAGCTCCTTCCCTGCTGCCATCAGACTTCTGAATGGCCCAATCACACACGAAGCTGATCTTTCTCCTCACCCTATCGGTAACTGCAACACTATATTCTGCACCCTGTCCTTTCCTTCTCCCCTATGTACTCTACAAACAGTACGTTTTGCTGTAACAGCTCGCAAGAAACAATACTTTTCACTGTATCCCAATACATGTGACAATAATAAATCAATTTGATTATAATTTGCAATTGTGCAGAGTGGGACTTATTGGCAAAGCACATCTTTGTTAAAATTCACAAAAAATCCCTGTTGTGGTCAGACTTGGAGTGGTATAATCGAGGACTTATTCTTACCCTTCCTCATGTGGCCTTAACCTGGAAGGAATGTTTGGAGCCTTGGACAGAGTTAAAAGGGCAGGTGTCACACCTCCTGCAATTTTACAGGAAGGTGCCATGGGAGCGGTGGGGGGAAGATTTTGGAGAAATCGATCATTACTTTTTTTTCATTAATGCCAAAACATAGCACTAACTACTGTTCCCGAAGGTGTGCCTCAAGGATGTAGTACACCAGTGCAACAGAATCATAGAATCCCTACAGTGCAGAAGGAGGCCATTTCGCCCATCGAGGCTGCACCAGCCACAATCCCACCTAGGCCTTATCCCCGTAACCCCACGTATTTACCCTGCTAAATCCTCCAACCTCCCAGGACACTAAGGGGTAATTTAGCATGTCCAACGCACCTAACCCGCACATCTTTGGACTGCGGGAGGAAACCGGAGCACCCGGAGGAAACCCACACAGACATGGGGAGAACGTGCAAACTCCACAGACAGTGACCCAAGCCAGGAATCGAACCCAGGTCCCTGGAGCTGTGAGGCTAACCACTGTGCCACCGTGCTGCTCCCTATACTACAGACACAATGCGGAAACTTATAATACATACAAGGGGACAATGAAGATGATGTTTTTATTTCAGAGGCCAGAATTCTATTTTGGAATATGAATACAATCTAATTAATTTGGTTATGAAAAGCACTGTTTCATTTTACTTTCACACAATAATTGAATCTCACCAACATACACTTATAAAATTCCTTTCCAGCTGATTAGATACCAAAGTACAAAATGTAATTCCCGGACCACAGATGAGATGACCGAGATCATGTACTTGCCGAATACAATCAACATTACATTGTCATCTCAGCAATCTAAACATATTTTAATAATTAAACTGCAAGAGTCATGCAATTTTAAAATGTCAAGGGGAGACTATGAAAGATTTCAGAAGGAAATTGGACGGGCACTTGAGGGAAATAAACTTGCAAGATTACGGGAACAGAACGGGGGGGAAATGGGAGTGATCAGATTGTTCTAGTTCAGTTTATTTATTAATATCACAAGTAGGTTTACATTAACACCAAAGTTACTGTGAAAAATCCCCTAGTCGCCACACTCCAGCACCGATTCGGGTACATTGAGGGAGAATTTAGGATGGCCAATGCATCTAACCAGCACGTCTTTCTGGCGGTGGGAGGAAACCAGAGCAGCCGGAGGAAACCCACGCTGACACGGAGAACGTGCAGATTCCGCACAAACAGTGACCCAAGGCAGGAATCAAACCCGGGTCCCTGGTGTGTGAGGCAGTAGAGCTACCATGCTGCTCTACTCCGAGCTGGCATGGAGTCAGCGGGCCAAATGGTCTCCTTCCCTGCCCCCGAGTCTACAACTGTTGATTGTTTTGATTCACTGATGGACATAAAAGAATATTCACACACTTAATGACTCATAGATAAAATATAACTTGCAGAATAAATTATTTTTTAGGTGCTCTAGGCTATGAAACCAGACGAGAATATGTTCAGTGCTGACTCCTCATTATCACAAATCATATCGATCCGTCAAGACATTGACGTCTGCAAATCACTGGAGGAGACAAGAATCTGCACTTCTTTAGGCATTTTAGAAACTTGGCTGACAGTAGCCAAAGAATTTCTTGTCCATCACAAAAATCACAATGTGTGTGTGATTAATTACAACAGCGACAATGGAAGAGAATGCAGTGATTTATTTGACTACCAGCTGCAATCAAATTTGGACAAAGTTCGTCTCTCTCAAATGAATGATCAAATGTCGAGTGTGTCAGGTTCAGATTCATGGTCTTTCCCGCAAGTGGAGCCTTGACCCTACAGCCGAATGTTCACCCAAATCAATAAATAAACGTAACCTGTGGGGTTGTAATAATGAAGTCTCTGTGTGAACTAAGTGCCGGAGCGCTGCTCCTTCGTCAGGTGAGTGGGAGTTCTGTTCACAAACAGGGCATAGAAAAAGACACAAACTCAATTTACAAAATCATGGTTGGAATGCGAGTCTTTACAGGTAATCAAGTCTTAAAGGTACAGATAATGTGAGTGGAGAGTTAAGCACAGGTTAAAGAGATGTGTATTGTCTCCAGCCAGGACAGTTAGTGCGATTTTGCAAGCCCAGGCAAGTCATGGGGGGTTACAGATAGTGTGACATGAACCCAAGATCCCGGTTGAGGCCGTCCTCATGTGCACGGAACCTGGCTATCAGTTTCTGCTCGGCGACTTGATTACCTGTAAAGACTCGCATTCCAACCATTATTTTGTAAATTGAGTTTGTGTCTTTATATGCCCTGTTTGTGAACACAACTCCCACTCACCTGATGAAGGAGCAGCGCTCCGAAAGCTAGTGGCTTTTGCTACCAAATAAACCTATTGGACTTTAACCTGGTGTTGTGAGACTTCTTACTGTGTTTACCCCAGTCCAACGCCGGCATCTCCACATCATGAACTAGGTGCTACAGCCATGCTTGTACTTCAGAAATAAGGAACCTGCATTAGCGTAGCACCTCTTAGGAACTCAAGGATATCCTAAAGTGCTTTAAGGCAACTGACGCACCATTTAAAATGTAGTTACTGTTGTTATGTTGGAAAATATGCAGCCAATTTGTCTGCATCAAACTCCCAGAGGCAGCAATGAAGCAGCTGACTTGTTTTGTGATGCTAATTAATGGATAAATATTGGCACCATTCATCCCTCACTTCCATTCTTACGAAACAATGATGCATGTTTTTTTAAAAAAACATCCATTGGGCTTTGGTCCAATACTGAATTGAAAAAAATGTAGCACTCGCCCTGTGCAGCACTGGATCATCAGCCTGAAGTCCGTTCCAAGTTTCCAGAGTAGGGCTCGAATTAAACCTCCTGCTCAGAGGCTAGAGTCTAACCACTGAGCCACAGCTGAGATTGTCACACTCCAGACTTGTAGACTGAGGCCAAATGTAAACCAAGAAGCTACACCTTTTACACAAAATAGGTTCACTAAACAGAACACACAAGTGAAATTCAAGGTCACCTACATTGTCCATTGTCCAACGTTGAAAAGAATGACACAAACTTAGGTTTGGCTTATGTCAACAAGCGGAGCATTCCTGCTCCAACCGTGACAGACGGGAAACTCATCCCAGTGATAACCTGCAGGAAATGGTCCGTCTTGTTATCCCTCTGGACGACTGAAGGCTGCAAGCCAGCCATGTTTTAAAAATAAGCACGTACCATTTATGGGGGCGGCATGGTGGCAAAGTTGTTAGCACTGCTGCCTCACAGCACCAGGGACCCGAGTTCGATTTTAGCCTCGGGTCACTGTGTGTGGAGTTGCTTGATCTCCCCGTGTCCACGTGGGTTTCCTCCGGGTGCTCCGGTTTTCCTCCCACACTCCAAAAGATGTGTACGGGTTAGGTTGATTGGTCATGCTAAATTGCCCCTTATAGTGTCAGGGGGACCAGGAGGATAAATATGTGGGGTTACGGGGATAGGACCTGAATGGGATTCTCGTCTGTGCAGGCTTGACGGGCCAAATGGCCTATTTCTGCCCTGTAGATTCTAAGTCACTTCACTTCTGTTGTGAGACAGATTTCCCACTAATAAATAAGTGATGGTTCTTGCATTTATACAGCCCCCCTCAATCTCAAGACGCTCCGAAACTCCTCGCATCCACTGAAGCACCTTCAAAACCTATTCACTGTTGTAACATGGATAAAAGAGGGCCACCAATTCACACAGCAAGGTCCCACACAGAGCACTGCGGGAGGTGGCCAGATAATCTGTTGGCTGAGGGATAAATATTGGCAAGGGGATATTGGAGCAAAGACCCCTCCATGCCTCATCTCAGTGCCATGGGATCATTTGTGTCTGCCTCCATTTAACCTCTTGTCTGAAAGATAGTTGGCCCTTTTAGCACTCGATGTACAGATATATCTGCCGAGATTTAAATGTAATACCACATTAACACGTACATCTTGACGGCTGAAATTTAAAGCTTGCTATGCTATCAACAATACTCAAAGTCTCTTCATTATAAACTAACTTGAGGGCAAGCAATTAAGTACTTCTCAAGCTCTGTAATTACCGTTAACTATTGATTATAATAGAATTAAATGCAACTGAGAACAAATTGTATTCCAAACTTCCAGTTAAAACAATCAATGATCATAGAAATGATGCACAGCAAATTCCATTTCCTTAACACTTCGAAATCAGTGAAACGTTAGTGTAAATAGTCTCCAAGGATAATATTGAAAGTGCCGAGCAACGACTGGCGAGATGACGGTACTTGCTGTTGACCTTGAAGAAAGCTTCCAACAAAGATCTAGTGAGCTCTGTGACATGGATTTCACCTGCCCTGTGTTAAATTGACTCTGGCGCCAACTATAGGGGATTTCTGGCATTCATCAATTGTGTTGCCATCAAGCCAATCACAATGAAGGATTCTCACAGACGGCAACCCAGGAAGCAAAAAAAAAAGAGAACTTTACATTGCAATTAGTTTTTACAAACGGCGAAAGAAAGATTGGGACTGCTACATAAAATTATAGATGGAAGCAAGAATATCAAACCTTAAAAATATATAACAGAGCCTATAGAATGGAGAGATTTGACATTCTATAAATATAAAGCTAGTTTTTCAGGGCTACAGATGTTGTGCAAATGTGAAAATACGCCATTTTAAAAATGTTGCACTTCATCCAACATGACACAACTTTATGATGGGTTTTTACAGCAATACTGCTTGCTTAGAAGTGGAAATTCACAATGCAAATGATTTCAAAATATGGTCACCTGCAGGGACTTCAGTGTACGGCACCTATAGAAGAGCAGGGGGACCACTGGTGAAAGCTTTGGATTATGGTTTGAACTGCACATATGTGGATGCTAGGAGTCAGTAATAGCATCACAGTAATAACCATGAGACTGTCAGCTTTCACTGTCGCTTCCACAACAGAATCTGAAAGTTTGAAAGTTTATTTATTAGTGTCACAAGTAGGCTTACATTAACACTGTAATGAAGTTACTGTGAAAATCCCCCAGTTGCCACACTCCGGCGCCTGCTCGGGCACACTGAGGGAGAATTTAGCATGATCAATGCACCTAACTAGCCCGACTTTCGGACTATGGGAGGAAACCGGAGCATCCGGAGGAAACCCACGCAGACATGGGGAGAACATGCAGACTCCGCACAGACAGTGACCCAAGCCGGGAATCGAACCCAGGTCCCTGGCGCTGTGAGGCAGCAGTGCTAACCACTGCGCCACCAAAATTGGAGAGAGTGTAAAGGCTTGGTAGAGACAAAGTTATAGGGCACTGACTAAAGCTTAATGAAAGCAGGATCCAAAACAAGAGGCAAAGTCTCCTCTCACTCGATTACAGATGTCCCAGTAAATCCAGCAGCGGAGCAGGAAATTTCCATCCACAAATAATTGAATCAGCCGGCTCCAATGGTAGAGAAACTCTTCCTTCCAGACTGGCTTTCAAGCTTATGGGCCTAAACTTTTAACAGTAGCATCCATCATTGCGCAGCACACATCTCCAATGTGGAGTCACCCAGGCAGGGAGAAGACAATACCCAGGCATGAATGGAGTATTGTGCAAATTGCAGGATGGGAGACATGCCAGGGTACCAGTGGCACTGCTGCCACACAGCGCCAGGGACCCAGGTTCGATTCTGGCCTCGGGTGACCCCGTCTGTGTGGAGTTTGCACGTTCTCTCAGTGTCTGCGTGGGTTTCCTCCGGGTGCTCCGGTTTCCTCCCACAGTCCAAAGATGTGCGGGTTAGGTGGATTGGCCATGGTGAATATACCTTTAGCATCCCCAGATGTGTAGGTTAGGTGGATTAGCCATGGTAAATGTGTGGGGTTACGAGGAGAGGGCCTGGGTAAGATATTCTGTCGGAGAGTCAGTGCAAACTCAATGGGCTGAATGGCCTCCTTCTTCACAGGCATTCTAGGATTCTGTGAAAAGGGGGAAGGAAGGCCTTGCTGGCATTTCGTGGGGTAACAATAAGCAGCCAGCAGCAACGGCAAGACAAAGAATGGCTCACCAAGTTGCCCTTTGTACAGTAATCATTTGCAGGATTAATGTGGACATGGACTCACTCCAGAACCACCTGTCATGACCCAATACATGCTCCAATAAGCTTGGTTCATTCAGCTGCAGTTAACTCGTATGAAAGCTATTGTATACAATACACACGCACTTAAAGGGAACAATGTCCCCTGGGAGAGTTTGAGGCAAGAAACAACAGCTTATGTTTTGACAACAAACTAGGGATACCTCTGCTGCCATTCCAGCCGCATAACTAAGTGATTAGTGGGTTGCGAAGTCCACACAACCTCGTGGATCTTAGCCAATCCTGTGACCATTGATTTCGCAACCGGAAGTATTTGAGTGTGCAACACAATCTGCAAACAGTCTGGCAGGACGGCAACATCAGAGATTACAGCTGAACTCCAAGGAAGGCAGGCCAGGTTAATGTTTTCTCTCATTCCGTAAATTAACTCCATCAAATGTAAACATGGCGTTTCCAACTCCTGGCCATCATTTTGATGGAAGTATCTGTGGTGTTGCATGCACTTCTTTACGCAAGGAACACAGATACACATTGCCACCACTTCAACCAAACCCGACATGCCAGCTAACAGATAGAAAGTTCAGTCAATTTGGCATCAGTACAACAAGCACAGTGGATGTGCTCAGTATCAAATGGGTCGGAAATTGTAACCTGTAGTTGGCCAGTGTTTCAGCATCTTTAAAATTTATGCACATCTATCATAAAAATTTGCAGAAAAGCACTTTTGGAAATAAAGGACACCATCTGTGACCAGCTCCAACTAACATGAATAATGGCTGCACTGGCTACAATTTACATGGAATTAGCCAGGAACTCATTGCAATGTTACTGAAGCCAACAATTCCTCCAACTCAAAATGGACATCATTTCACAGCTGTTAGCATACAAGCAACAAACAGCAGATTGCACGACACTGGGTTGTTATTGGTGTTCAATGTTAATGAAACTGGCAATAAGAATATATTTATACACATTACAGTTTTATTTGGAGTGGCAAGCCTTTTTTCTTTTATTCACTCATGGGACATGGGTTTCACTGGCTGGCCAGCATTTATTGTCCTTCCCAAGTTGCCCTTATACAGGGGGCAGTTAAGAGTCAACCACATTGCTGTGGCTCTGGGGTCACATGTAAGCCAGACTAGGTAAGGACAGCAGATTTCCTTCCCTAAAAAGGACATTAGTGACCCAGGTGGGTTTTCCGACCATCAGCAATTGGGAATGGTTTCATGGTCATCAGTAGACTCTTCGTTCCAGCCCCGTGACTACCCATGTTTGTTGCTCCAAACTGACAAGGCTCCAGCAGAAGGCAGGCAGCAACCTAGTCAACATTCCAAAGTTGTAGCCTGATGATTTCATTGGCGCCATGATGTATAATGAACTGAATGAGTCTTAACAACACCAGGTTCAAGTCCAACAGGTTTATTTGGTAGCAAATGCCATTAGCTACCAAATAATGCCATTAGCTATCAAATAAACCTGTTGGACTTTAACCTGGTGTTGTTAAAACTCTTACTGTGTTTACCCCAGTCCAATGCCGGCATCTCCACATAATGAACTGAATGTCAGGGAGTGATCCATACTGTATTGAATTGGCAATAAACCAAAGCTATGAGGTTCCGCGAAGAACTTTGTGGGTTAGAGTTGTCCTCGTTCCCCCACAGGCCTCTTGACGGAGACTTTGGTCTTCCCCAACCTTGGCCTCCTCCCTGATCCCACGGGAACCTCCAATCCCCAATCCTTTGCAAAGTCCTTGAACGGAATGTCACAGGTCCCCCCACTCCCCATCGCTTAAATTTCTATCCGTTAGCCATGGAGGCAACCTGGCCAAGTGTCAGACTGGAATCAATATATATTCACGCTAATATGGAGGCTATTATTTAAAACCTGTACTTATTATTCCTGTTGACAAGTACCCGAACAAGCGCCGGAGTGTGGCGACAAGGGGATTTTCACAGTAACTTCATTGCAGTGTTAATGTAAGCCTTACTTGTGACTAATAAATAAACGTTTAAATAAACTTAAGAAAGTTTTCCCTCGTACTAAGCAGGGTCCCAATGATGTTTCAATATGTGCAGGGGTCCAGCACAGCACAGTGGCAAGCACTGTTGCCTCACAACACCAGGGACCCGGGTTCAATTCCCAGCTTGGGTCACCGTCTGTGCGGAGTCTGCACATTCTCCCCGTGTCTGCGTGGGTTTCCTCCAGGTGCTCCAGTCCAAAAGACGTGTTGGTTAGGGTGCATTGAGGGAGAATTTAGCACGGCCAATGTACCCGAATAGGCACCAGAGTGTGACAACTAGGGGATTTTCACAATAATCGCATTGCAGTGTTGATGCAAGCCTACTTGTGACTAATAAATAAATTTTAAATCCCACAGCAAAATTCAGAGACTCAGCCCATTTTTCTCTAACGACCAATGAAATTATGGGAACACGAGGCTTAGAAACTTGCAATTTCTGAACATGTGACTTTGTTAGCAACTCATTAGTTCCGAATGAAGTGGTCTTCTCCTGAATTTCATTACAGGAGGGATCTCCACTGACTAAAGAGTCAGTCAATCTGTTCATCTTGCCCCCGTTTCCAATGGCAACACTGGCAGAATTGCAGATCTCTAGTGCACTCGACCTTTACAAACTGGGCACAGTTGTATATAAAACTACAGGTGCCAAAGACTGATTAAACATTGCTGTTCTTGGGTCTTATTCGTGACAAACCATAACACATAATATTTGCCTTACCTTCAAAATGTAAAAGAGCTGGGGAGTTGGTTTAGTTCAGTTGGCTGGACGGCTGGTTTGCGATACAGAGTGACGCCAGCGACGTGGGTTCAATTCCCGTACTGGCTGAGGTTATTTATAAAGGCACCACCTTCTCCCTCGCCTGAGCTGTGGTGACCCTCAGGTTCAATCACCGTCAGTCAGCTCTCCAGAGTAGCCCATGGTTATCTGGGGCTATGGCGACTTTACCTTAATCTATTTAAAAGAGCCAGCGATACTTAAAATCCGAAAAATTTGTCATTCAGCAATGGTGAGAGGATAATATTTGCCAAATTTTATTAATTAAAGTTAATTTATTAGTCACAAGTAAGGCTTACATTCACACTGCAATGAAGGTACTGTGAAATTCCCCTAGTCGCCACACTCCGGCACCTGTTCAGGTCAAGGTGCCTAACCAGCACGAATTTCAGACTGAGGGGGGAAACCGGGGCACCCGGAGGAAACTCACACAGACACGGAGATCGTGCACAGACAGTGACCCAATTCCGGAATCGAACTCAGGTCCCTGGTGCTGTGAAGCAGCAGTGCTAGCCACCGTGCTGCCCAAGATGGCATCTTAGTCATGATTTTTTTAAAGAAATACAGAAAGAACAAAGAATCAGGTTACAGAGATCTCTAAAATGCTTTTGCCGTCTTCACTGGTTCAAAGATTGCTGTATATTTTATATACACGTTGCTGACGCAAACTCACAAATGAGCCTAAGACTGCCACATCCAGACCTAAAAAATGCTCAGTCTAGTATTAATTACCCTCAACGGGTAATGTATCTCAAAACCCTCAACAACTAGTGAAGCGAGCCATTTCACACTGCTACAACACGGTAGCAACATGAGTGGCATTCACCACTAACAGGATGCTGCCATCAAGCCTAAAAGATGTTCAGCCTATCACACAAATGAGTAATTTGGTATGAGAATTTCAGTATCCATCTGATGCCAGGGTCCTGCCAAGATGGGGCATCCCAACAATTGGTGGATCATAATCGGTGGTGTCACGGTGGCATTTCCTGCTGCCTCAAAAAAAAAAGCAGCCAGCATAATCAAGGACCACACGCACCCCAAACAGTCTCTCTTCCACCTTCTTCCATCAGGAAAAAGATACAATAGTCTGGAGATACAAAAAGATACAAGAGGTCACGTGGCAGCCGACTGAAAAACAGCTTCTTCCCTGCTGCCAGACTTTTGAATGGACCTACCTTACATTGAGCTGACCTTTCTCTTCACCCCAACTGTAACACTATATTCCGCACCCTCTCCTTTCCTCCTCCCCTATGTACTCTTATGTGTGGTATGTTTTGTCTGTATAGCGTGCAAGAAACAATACTTCTTACTGTATCCTAATACAGGTGACAATAATAAATCAAATCAGTGGTTAGTACTGTTGCCTCAGTGTCCCGGATTCAATTCCGGCCTTGGGTGACTGTGTGTGTGGAGTTTGCACATTCTCCCAGTGTCTGTGTGGGTTTCCTCCGGGTGCTCCGGTTTCCTTCCACAGTGCAAAGATGTGCAGGTTAGGTGGATTGGCCATGCTAAATTGCCCCTTAGTGGCCCAAGATGTGTAGTTTAGGCGGGTAAGTACGTGGGGTCACAGGGATAGGGCTTGGGCAAGATAAATAGGTGGGTCAGTGCAGACTCGATGGGCTGAATGGCCTCCTTCAGCACTGTAGGGATTCCACGTATCAATCTCCCTTCAGCTGTTCACAACAGAGTAGTGACCATCATCAGTCCGTGCTTGAAATCAGAAAATAGGAGACAAATGTTAAATGTGACTCTACGATTGGGCAGGCACCTACTGAACAATCCCAAGTCTGCTGAGAATTACACAATCAATTTAAGATCAGCCAAGCTTGCAATGTGGCTCACTTACAGTTGCTAGAAGCTACATATATTCTCATATATCGGGCTCCAACCTCTGCCTGCAGAAACATGTCCAGACACTGCGACTTTCAATTAAACAAAAGCATTGGGGAAAACCATGCCCTGGTGCATTCCCCATAACTTGACCAGATTTGACTGAACTTGAACAAAACCGGAGAGATACCCGTTCCCATTCTCCATGGCAACACCTTAACCAGAGTCCACTTTCCAGCCAATCAGCACCCTTTTCTCATGCAATATAATTTGTTACTTCCTTTCAAGTTTGGTTTTCTTTTGCCTGCCCTGATGAGGGCAAGGCCAAAAGGTTTCAATAGCATAGAACATAGAACAGTACAGCATAGTACAGGCCCTTCGGCCCTCGATGTTGTGCCGAGCTTTGTCTGAAACCAAGATCAAGCTATCCCACTCCCCATCATTCTGGTGTGCTCCATGTGCCTATCCAATAACCTCTTGAAAGTTCCAAGTGTCCGACTCCACTATCACTGCAGGCAGTCCATTGCACACCCCAACCACACTGAGTAAAAAAAATCTACCTCAGACATCCCTCCTATATCTCCCACTATGAACCTTATAGTTATGTTGCTTTTGTCAGTAAAAACATCAAAAACAATTCTGAGATCCAAAACTATCGAGATCATTGATATTGCTTCAAGAAATGCTGAAGCCAATCCAACCACCAGATATTGAAATCATTTTTAAGAAATTCTCCCCTCTCTTGACACACTTCACTAGTGTTACTGCACTGGAACAAGAATGGATTCATTTAGCCAATTGTAGACTGAAGCATTGGCTCCGTTTGCCTTCCTGTGCCCATTATCTCTACAGCGGATTGGATTGCCCAATAGTGCCCCAGGCCCTTTAGAGACAGCCGAGAATCCAGCTACCACAAAATGAAAGGTTGGCAGGGAAAGGAAGAGAAAAGCGCATTGCTGTTTTTCTTCCCCCCTGCATTCCGAATCGACTTGTCCTTTTTTTTAAAAATGTAAGCAGTGCTTCTCCGGTTATACACAGGAAAATAAGTATTTAATAAGCTGGCCGGCTAAGGGTAATAGTTCAAGCTCTGCCAACCCAATGCGCCAGCCCCAGCTATAATGCCACAGACCTGCTTGTTCATCAATCCCATTTTTTAAAGCTCCAACAGCTATACGCCCCCCCTTCCACCCAAGTGATCCCATTGTTACAACAGACTCGACGCATTAACCCTGTTGCTCTCTCCACAGACGCTGCCAAGCCTGCTGAATATTTCCCACACTGTTTATTTCCACGGTATTTTGCTTTCATTTTAATGCTTTCTTTGCCAACGCCTTTTCTACCAACATCTGACCCCAAGGTCGGTACAGTGGCACAGTGGTTAGCACTGCTGCCTCACAGCGCCAGGGACCCAGGTTCGATTCCAGCCTTGGATGACTGTGCAGAGTCTGCACCTTCTCCTGTGTTTGTGTGGGTTTCCTCCGGGTGCTCCGGTTTCCTCCCACAGTCCGAAGATGTACAGGTTAAGTGGATTGGCCATGTGAAATTGCTCTTTCATGTGTCTCCAGATAGGCAACATGGTGGCACAGTGGTTAGCAATGCTGCCTCACAGCGCCAGCGACCCCAGTTCAATTCCTGCCTCGGCTCACTGTCTGTGCGGAGTCTGCACGTTCTCCCCGCGTCTGCGTAGGTTTCCTCCGGGTGCTCCGGTTTCCTCTCAGTCCGAAAGATGTGCTGGTTAGGTGCATTGGCCACGCTAAATTCTCCCTCAGTGTACCCGAACAGGTGCCGGAGTGTGACACCTAGGGGATTTTCACAGTAACTTCATTGCAGTGTTAATGTAAGCCTACTTGTGACGCTAATAAATAAACTAGATGTATAAATTGTGGGATTAGCAACATAAACAGATGGGGTTATTGGGATAGGGCCTGGGTAAGATGCTCCGATTGGAGAGACAGTGCAGACAGGGTGGGCCGAATGGCCTCCTTCTGCACTGTTGAGATTCTATGAATTAAGGACCAGAACAACCTTCCTCAAACCTCAATTTCGTGCCCAAGGAAAATCTGTCATAATTTTTTTTTAAAACATTAATCTGACAATTGACTGCACTCATTGTACATCTCCTGTGAAATTTCCCTAGTGGGAGACTAGAGAGGAAAGCCTCATCAAACACCAACTGCAAGAACGGCAGCGCAGTTGGATTAATTCAAATATTCTTTTCCACTTCAATGGGATTCTTTTAAAAATATTATTGAAGCAGCGAGGAAGAAAAGCATAATTGGGGCAAGGGGCTGGAAGAGTGGTGGACTCCATTGCTGGAAGACATTATATAACATCAGTAGAAGACAGCCATTAATTTGAGGAGCCTCGGAAATTTTGTTATTTTTAACTCCCAATGTTAATTCATTCCCATTACAAGAAAGGGCCAGAAGATGTGAAAGGGATTTCGGCTGCTAACCCCGAGCACATTTTAATAAAAATTAACTGAAATGATCCAAGCTGCACAGCTTGATTTTTTATGAAAGATACACCCCTCTTCAAATCCTAC
The DNA here is from genome assembly GCF_964213995.1 of Mustelus asterias. Lineage (NCBI taxonomy): Eukaryota > Metazoa > Chordata > Chondrichthyes > Carcharhiniformes > Triakidae > Mustelus > Mustelus asterias. The sequence goes on from NC_135813.1 coordinate 17,730,471, forward strand.
TGATTTCCACTCAGAATCCAGGAAGGTGAAAAAGCACACCAAGTCTCCAGACATATTGATCAAAAAAGTTGATCAAGTATTAATGTATTCCTGTCCAGCCAGCACCTCAATAATGAAAGGGAGAGAGGGAGAAAGGGAGGGGTGGGGGAGGAAGGAGAGAGAAAGGGAGGGGGGGGGAGGAAAGAGAGAGAAAGGGAGAGAGAGAGAGAGAGAGAGAAAAAGGGAGAGAGAGAGAGAGAAAAAGGGAGAGAGAGAGAGAGAAAAAGGGAGAGAGAGAGAGAGAGAGAAAAAGGGAGAGAGAGAGAGAGAGAAAAAGGGAGAGAGAGAGAGAAAAAGAGGGAGAGAGAGAGAGAAAAAGAGGGAGAGAGAGAGAGAAAAAGAGGGAGAGAGAGAGAGAAAAAGAGGGAGAGAGAGAGAGAAAAAGAGGGAGAGAGAGAAAAAGGGTGAGAGAGAGAGAGAGAGAAAAGGGGAGAGAGAGAGAAAAAGGGAGAGGGAGAGAAAGGGAGAGAGAGAGAGAAAAAGGGAGAGAGGGAGAAAAAGGGAGAGAGAGGGAGAAAAAGGGAGAGAGAGGGAGAAAAAGGGAGAGAGAGGGAGAAAAAGGGAGAGAGGGAGAAAAAGGGAGAGAGAGGGAGAAAAAGGGAGAGGAAAAAAAGAGAGGGAAAGGGAGAGAGAAAGAAAGAGAAAGAAAGAGAAAGAGAAAAAGAGAAAGAGAGAGAGAAAGGAGGAAAAAGAGAGAAAGAAAAAGAGAGAGAATAACGAAAGAGCAGTCAAAGAACATGAGGAGTGAAAGGTAATCTCACAAATGCTTTAAATCTTCCATCTTAAAACAAAATCTCTTATAATTCGAAAAAAATAATTCCCTCGACCGGTATGATATTTGCAGAGACTTCATACCACAAGTTAAAAAGGCTTTTAAAAATAAAACTCAACTGTACTAATTTAACTAATTTGACACCTGTTTGTGAATCCACCTCTCCACTCACCTGATGAAGGAGCAGCGCTCTGAAAGCTCATGATACCAAATAAACCTATTGGACTTTTACCTGGTGTTGAGAGACTTCTTACTGTGCCTACCCCAGTCCAACGCCGGCATCCCCATATCATAATTTAAGATTAACATTGTCATTCGATTACAATTATGGGATCATTCCACCAACAACAGTAATCCTCACTGGCTCAAGACAGGATGGAAATTGCTTTCTTCACACCAACAATTCCTAATAGGAGAGCGCCTACAACACAATCAACATCATTGCCCTTTTTTATTCTCTAGGCATGGTGATACAGTAGTTAGCACTGCTGCCTCACAGCACCAGGGACTCGGGTTCAATTCCGGTCTTGGGTCACTGTCCATGTGGAGTTTGCACGTTCTCCCCAAGTCTGCATGGGTTTCCTCTGGGCACCTCGGTTTCCTCCCACACTCTAAAGATGTGCGGGTTGGTTGATTGACCATGCTAAATTGCTCTTTAGTGTCCAAAGATTTGTACCCGAGGTGCATTGGCCATGATCGATGCATGGGGTAAGGTAGGGTGCTCTCTCGGAGGGTCGGTGCAGACGTGATGGGCTAAACAGCCTCTTCTGCCCTGTAGGGATTCTATGAAATTTTTTAAAAGTTTGCAATAATTGCAAATTATATTTGTGGCAGCAGCAATGGGTATCCATTATCAGTAGGAAGATGCACAAAAAGGGAACAAGAGGAGATTCTGACCAAAACATGCCTATCTCTGCTAATATAAACAGATTGATAAGGCGTTTGGCTTGTGATGGAAGATAGATAACTCCTCAGGTTTTGCCTGCCTTTCTGATCACCATACTTGCTATTCAACACCCAGACACTATTATACACCTCTTGATGGAGTTACAAACTTACCGCAAAAGCCCACTTTGATTCAGTATCAGTAAAACAGCACTTGGACCACCTACCCCAAAGCAAGGAAACAATTATTTCACTAATAATTCATACATTACCATGTGTGTGTGTGTGTGATAACTGTCACTAATTGCAATGCTGTTCCTTTTTAAATTTAAAATCTGCACCCGAAACAGACAGTGACATTTTCCCTGTTCAATAAACTTAATAACCAAATAAACTGAGAGAAACTCTAACCAATAATCAGGTTTACCTCTCTGTCTCGTGCGGTTGTCAATTCTTTTTTCAAGTTTATTTATTAGTAGGCTGACATTAACACTGCAGTGAAGTTACTGTGAAAATCCCCTAGTTGCCACACTCCGGCGCCTGTTCGGGTACACTGACGGAGAATTTTAACACTTTTTAAAAAAAACTTTCCTTCTGATTTATCCATGCTCATGGACAACTCTGCAAAAAACTGGAAATCAGCAACTCAGGAAGTTGTGGTAGAACACTGGGACCAATGATTTTCAGTCTCTGAAATGGCACTCCCATAACTCAAAGCATATAATCACTCAAAACCAAAAGGAAAATGCAACTTCTTTTACCTTTTCAGAAGAGTTCAATTTTTTTTAAAATTTGATTTATTGTCACACGTATTAGTATACAGTGAAAAGTATTGTTTCTTGCACACTACACAGACAAAGCATACCATTCATAGAGTACAAAGGGGAGAGGGAGCAGAATATAGTATTAATCATAGCTAGGGTGTGGAGAAAGATCAACGCAGTATAAGGTAGGTCCATTGACAACTGCTCGCTTTCAATAATAACTTGTATCATTGTTTCCCTATCGTGTTCCTACCAGTTTCAAGCAACTCCCTTCTCCGCCCTCCCCTGTATTCATGAATGTTCTCCCATAAATCCTCTTTGAACATCAGCATAAAGATTAGGAAGAATTGTCAATGAATGTAATCACTTAACTTATTTTCACTCATCCAGCTGAAGGAAAATGAATGAGAGAGAATTGAGAATAGTACAAATTGTTCACAATCTGTCAATAGCAATCATGTTGTTAAGGTCAATGCGGTTTCTCGGTTGTATTAACATTCCTGCCATTTTTAATATTAATGTACTGGACTATTACCACACCACAGTAAGAATGGGAACACATTTATCATGACCAATGTACCTGTAAAGCAATGGGCTGTAGAAAATGATGGTAACTCAACTGATAGCATTCTAACTTGGGTCAGCAGACTGATTGACTTGAGCATATGCTCCTCGCGGTCACAATAAAGAGAGGAGCCTGATAAAGCACTCAACCTTTTGAGGCAATAGACTTACCTGTCTGTTCTAATGGACGTTAAGGACTCTTAAGGATCAAAACAATTCTCCTGGTGCCCCAGCCAACAATTGTTCCTCAACCAATATGGGTGGCACAGTGGTTAGCACTGCTGCCTCACAGCACCAGGGACCCGGGTTCAATTCCAGCCTTGGGTGACTGTGCGGACTCTGCACGTTATCCCCATGTGTTGCCTCTGGGCACTCATTTCCTCCTACCGTCCAAAAAATGTGCAGGTGAGGTGAATTGGCCATGCTAAATTGCCCCTTAAATGTTGCAAGGTGTGTAGGTGAGATGAATTAGCCTTGGGAAATGTTTGGGTGTACGGGGATAGGGCAGAGGAAAAAGGGCTTGGGTAAGATGGTCTGTCAGAGAGAGTAGGTGCAAACTCAAAAAGGCCTCCTTCTGCACGGTAGGGATTCTATGAATACCCATCGAATCAGACTAATGATTTGTTTTTAATTTGAGGAATCTCACAAGCACAACATAGTTAATGTAACAAGCATTACAATGAAGAGTAATTGACTTTCACTGAGAAAAAACAAAAGTGCTACATGAAAGCCAACCTTTTTGACTGTATTGGACATGGCAATTTTCTGAGAAATGAACCAGATTTAATTGGCATCCAATTTAACACATTTCATCTGTAAAGTTGTAATATTCTGGTTAAGAGTCAATGACATGTTCTCTCGTGGTTATAGGAACTGGAACAGAACAAACCATCACCCCAATCAAACCCAAGTGTTGCCAGTAAACATTAACAGATATTTTAAAAGTTTATTTATTAGTGTCACAAGTAGGCTTACTTTAACACTGCAATGAAGTTACTGTGAAAAACCTCCTAGTGGCCACGTTCCGGCAGCTGTTCAGGTACACAGAGAATTTAGCATGGCCAATGCACCTAACCAGCATGTCTTTCAGACTGAGGGAGGAAACCCACGCAGACATGGGAAGGATGTGCAGACTCCGCACAGACAGTGACCCAAGTCGGGAATCGAACCCAGGTCCCTGGCGCTGCGAGGCAACAATGCTGACCACTGTGCCGCCCCAAGGAGGCAATGCAATTTCTGTCAGACAAAAGCAGCACGAGATAATGTTTAGAAACAATTATAAAAGCTCGAGAGAGCCCGAACATCTTGCCATTCTTTTTTTTTTAAACAAAGAGAATGCTTCTTATCCTAACCTTGGCTCCCAAGAATCTGACTGCTGCCAAAGTTGAATCAAACTTAAAAACTGCATTGTGCTTTTGCAGGGGCCGAACATTGTAAAAGTCCAAAAAGTGTTTGTGATGGATTGTTAGCATTTCCATTACCTGGGTGGCACGGTGGCACAGTGGTTAGCATTGCTGCCTCACAGCACCAGGGACCCGGGTTCAATTCCTGGCTTGGGTCACTATCTGTGTGGAGTCTGCACGTTCTCCCCGTATTTGCGTGGGTTTCCTCCGGGTGCTCCAGTTTCCTCCCACAATCCGAAAGACATGCTGGTTAATTGGATTGGCCATGCTAAATTCTCCCTCAGTGTTCCCGAACAGGCAGAGTGTGGCAACTAGGGGATTTCCACAGTAACTGCATTGCAGTGTGAATGTAAGCCTACTTGTGATTAATAAATAATTTTTTTTTTACTGTGATTTTTCTTGACAAAATGTTTACCTAATAAAAATGGACAGTGGATAAAAATGATTTCCTTCATCATTTTGTCAACTCCAGCCTTTTTTTCTTACAAGGTCCCATGGATTTGCATTTTAGCAAAAAGCAGCTCAGGAAGATAAATTTAATTGCCTGCATGAAAGGGACGTGCTACAAATAATTTCTATTGGCACAGAATCCCAAGTGAGCACTTCAGCAATGAACACATCCAAACAGAGCACTTAAAACAGGACATTCACCATGTGCTGGTTGAAAAATCATTTCCACGGTGCCCATCCTGGGACAGCACCTCAACTGGATTAGAAGGTTGTAGGACTCTGATCCCACCTCACGGTTTAAGCACACACTCGTGCTTTTTACAGGCAGAATGCTGGATCTCCTAACAGCACTGTGGGTGTACCTACACCACACAGTGAGCCACTACCTTGAACCACTCCATTTTTAAGAGCAATAATGGCTGACCTTGCCAGCGACATTCATATCCCAAGAATGAATGGAAAAAAAAAACTTCACTACTGGGAAAGACAAAAGTGCATCACATACATGGCAATGGCATCATTCCCGAGTCTCACATCATCCTGATTTGGATATATAAAAGAATCGCCATTGCTTAATCATCAATACGTCAAAAGTCCGCAACTTTCAGGGCGGCGCGGTGGTTAGCACTGCTGCCTCACAGTGCCAGGGACCCGGGTTCGATTCCGACCTTGGGTGACTGTGCAAATTCCACACAGACGTTCTCCCAGTGTCTGCGAGGGTTTCCTCCGGGTGCTCTGGTTTCTTCCCACAGTCCAAAGATGAGCAGGTTAGTTGGATTGGCCATGCAAAATTGCCCCTTTGTGCCAGGGAGATTAGTGGGGTGACGACATGGATTACGGGGATAGGGGCTGGGTGGGATTGTCGTCGGTGCAGGCTCGATGGGCCGAATGGCCTCCTTCTGCACTGTAGGCATTCTATGAACTTTGTACCCAACAGCATGGCAGGAGAACCTTCACCAGACAGATGGCAGTAAATGTAAAAAGTGGCTTATCACAATGAACAACTGGGGATGAGCAATAAATGCCAGCCAGTCTTGCCCATATCCAGAGGATGAATTTTAGAAAATGAATGCAAGTCCTTTCTTTCTTTCATAACCGCGCACCAAACAAACAGTCCCACAGGGGTGGGATTGACAAGTATGCAAATTCCATCTCCTTAAAATGTATAAAATTGAGAGATCTGCACCTGGTCTCAAATCACTGCCGATTTAAAACAATTGCCTGTTTGACGGAACGTTCTTGCTGCCAGAGGAACTATTATATTTTTCTTTCCCATGTACTTAGTCACACTCTTGCAGCTACTGAACTGAATTCAGCATCTTACCAATAGATGGATGAGTGGAAAGCAGACTTTGAGCCGAGTCGTCCAAAACACTCAGAACAGGAATTTAAATCACTTTTTAAAAATGTCTTGTATAGGAACTCGAAGTATTCCAAAAAGTTTCATTCCATGCACAAGCACATCACATGGGCTCAATCTGCTTGCTACCTCTTCATTGCCACAAAACCCCCACTTCCCTCTACTTTGTGGTACCCAGTCCCTCTTTGCCACCCTCACCCACCTGCTCTCCGCTGGGACACACAGCAAAGGACTACCTGTGCTCAGGCCATTCGCGCTGGTTCTCGGCAGGTCATGAGGAGATCCATGACGGGGCTCAGAATGCCTTGGCCTGAAATGTTTCCTCCTCCGTGGCAGGCCTTCCAAGTGAGGTATTAAAGCCCCAAGCCCCCTCGCAGGTGGGCATACAAGAGCCCACAGCACCCCTTGTAGATGAGCCAGTGTCTGGGTCAACATTTATCCCTCAATCAACACCTAAATGAGATGGCGTGGTTATTTATTTCAGTGCTGTTCACGGGAGCTTGCTTTGTGCAAATTGGTTGTCACATTTCTGACATAACAGTGACTACACTGCAAGGATTGTAAAGCATACTGGGGGTGTCCCAAGATCAGGAAAGGTGCTATTTAAATAGCACGGGCGGCACGGTGGCACAGAGGTTAGCACTGCTGCCTCACAGCGCCAGGGACCCAGGTTCGATTCCCGGCTTGGGTCTCTGCCTGGGTGGAGTCTGCACGTTCTCCTAGTGCCTGTGTGGATTTCCCTCGGGTGCTCCCGTTTCCTCCCACAGTCCAAAAGACGTGCTGGTTAGGTGCATTGGTCATGCTAAATTCTCCCTCAGTGTACCCGAACAGGTGCTGGGGATTTTCACAGTAACTTCATTGCAGTGTTAATGTAAGCCTACTTGCGACACCAATAAATGTACTTAAACTACATGGCTCAGCTCGGGGTTGGCATGGAGGGGGGATGGCAGTGATGAAGGGGGCACAATGGCAAACTATCAGCTGTCATTACCCAACTGAAACTGACCACATCATCAGGATTTAGCACCAGCATTGAAATTCTGAAGTTGCAAACTGTCGTACACTGATCAAACAGGCGCCAGGGATTTTCACAGTAACTTCGTTGCGGTGTTAGTGTAAGCCTACTTGTGACACTAATAAATAAACTTTAAGTACAAACCCTTCAGGTATCTATTTCAGAATATCTTCTCGAAATAATGCAGTGAAGGACAATGACGTAGCATTTCAGGAGTTAAGTTTGCTGTCCCAATGCGGCGCATAATTCCGTCGTTATTCCTAATTTTAATATTGCAATAAGGAAACTTAATTGGATCAAATGGAACCTGGACATAGCCCAACATTAATAGATGGAAAGGTCAGCCAGCTATCCACAGAGATGTCTATGTGATTATGTTTTCTGTTCACAGCACTCAACAGCTTTGTTGCTTCCAGCAACCTATATTTACGGGTCTCACAAAAGACAAGATTTCAACACCAGGCCTGGAAACTAGTTCCATCCAGTTATGCATTTAGCTAATTAGCTGTGGTGACCTACTTATTTTCCAGTCGAGGGTACAAACAATTGTAATAATTAGAGGTTTGATCTGTGCATTATGTAAAATATTAGTTCTGATCTCTGGGAGGGTAGATTTAACAAGCCGGATCAGGTCTCGTTCACTCGTTGGGGAACCAGGAGGGACATTCCCCCCTCCCCTCAGTTCCACGGGGGAGGCCCAAAACGCATTTCAAGGGCCCACCGTGCAGGATGCTGGCAGTGGCAGTCCTGCCAGTCGGAAGCCAGCTGCTCCTCATTGTCAGCAGCACTCCCAGGAGTAGTGGCAGCTGCCAGTAATGCACACCACCCCCAGAGGCTCAGTGATTGCCAAGGGAGCCCACACTAGAAGCGATTCAGTGAGCGAGGACAGGATGAGGAAAGGCAAGGAGGTGGGAGACCTGGGCAGGGGGATGACTTTCAGCAACTTCCCCCATCCAGCCTCTCCTAATGCGAAGTCCCTTGATCGGGACAGTCATATTCTTAACACTGTGCCCCCTAGTGCCAGTCTCCCTATTGTATCTACCCGATCAAGTCCCCTCAGGAACTTATATGGTTCAATAGAGTGCAGAAGAGATTTACTGGGATGCTACCGGGACCTGATGGTTTGAGTTATAAGGAGAGGCTGGATAGACTGGGACTTTTTCCTCTGGAGGCCGAGGAGGTGATCTTATAGAGGTCTATAAAATGAGAGGCATAGATCAGCTAGATAGTCAATATCTTTTCCTAAAGGTAGGGGAGCTTAAAACTAGAGGGCATAGTTTTAAGGTAAGAGGGGAGAGATACAAAAGTGTCCAGAGGGGCAATTTTTTCACATAGAGGGTGGTGAGTGTCTGGAACAAGCTGCCAGAGGTAGTAATAGAGGCGGGTACAATTTTGTCTTTCAAAAAGCATTTAGACTGTTACATGGGTACGATGGGTATAGAGGGATATGGGTCAAATGCGGGCAATTGGAACTAGCTTGGGGGTTTTAAAAAGGGCGGCATGCTGTAAACCTCTATGACTCTAATAAGGTTACCTCTAATTCTTCTAAACTTCAAAGGGCTCAAACTGCTCAACCTTTTAGAAGATAAGTCTTTCAGCCCTGGAACCAGCCCTCCACACCAGTTCCCCTCCAAGCGAACCTTCTCTGTGCTGCTTCCAACGCAATTATATTAGTGTCATATAGGTATACAGCACAGAAACAGGCCCTTCAGCCCAACTCATCCATGCCAACTAGGTTTCCTAAACTGAACTAGTCCCATTTGCCTGTGTTTGGCCCATATCCCTCTAAACCTTTCCCAACCATGTACCGGTCCAAATGTCTTTTAAATGTTATAATTGTACCCGCCTCGATCACCTCCTCTGACAGCTCATTCCATATACACACCACTCTGTGAAAAGTTGCCCCTCAGGTCCCTTTTAAATCTTTCCCCTCTCACCTTAAACCTATGCCCTCTACTTTTGGACTCCCCTACCCTCGGGAAAATACCTTGGCCATTCACCTTCTCTATGCCACTCATGATTTTATAAACCTCCACAAAGTCATCCCTCATCCTCCTACGCTCCAGGGAAAAAAGTCCCAGCCTATCCTTATAAATCAAACCTTCCAGTCACGGTAACATCCTTGTAAGTCTTTTTTTGCACCAAATAAGGAGACCAAAAATGCACACAGTATTCCAGATGTGGTCTCACCAAGGCCCTGTACAGCTGCTGCATAAATTCCTTACTTTTATATTCCATTCCCCTTGCAATAAACACCAACATTCCCTCTGCTCTCCTAATCACTTGCTGTACCTGCATACTAACTTGGTGACTCATGCACCACAACACCCAGATCCCTCTGTACCATTGAGCTCTGCAATCTCTCTGCACGTAAATTGCACATGCTTTTCCATCTTTCTCCACTCCAGTTCCCCTCCAAGCCACTCACCATCCTGACTTGGAAATATATCGCTGTTCATTCGCAGTCGCTGGGTCACAATCCTGGAATTCCCTCCCTAACGGCATTGTGGGTCAACCCACAGCACATGGACTGCAGCGATTCAAGGCGGCAGCTCACCGCCACCTTCTCAAGGGCAACTAGGGATGGGCAATAAATGCTGGCCTAGCCAGTGACAACCATGTCCCACGAGTGAATTTTTAAAAAAAGTTTCTGCAAAGTGAACAAATTCACATTATATGCCATCTGCTAAATTCTTACCCACTCAAAAGAGCAAATGTTAATGTATTGAAAAGAAACCAGATTCACCCTCTTCTGGGGTTATGGGGAATTTCCTCAGTGTGTGTGGTGTCGTGATGTTGGAAACGCATTCCTTGTAAATGACAGATGACTTGATTACACTTGATGTGCTTGTAAATCTGCTCCATTAAAGTTTCGGGTAACTAGGCTACCTTAGGGACGGCGCATATGTGATTTGTTATTGTTTAAATCCACTCAAAACTACTGTTTCAATACTCGTAGAAAATTGTACATCAAAGAGTCAGAAATTCATGAGATGTCACATTGAATCAAGCCAATCGTCCTGGAAAAACAAGTTATTATATATAAATGGGAGCTCCCATCCAAAATGCCCAAGGAAAGTCCCGTCTCCTGAGGATTATGCAATTAAGTTTCAGTTTCACCTTTTCTACCTAGTAATTCAATGCTATAATGGGCACGCTATGTAAACTCCCCAGTGACTTGGCTGGCAAAGGCAGCAAACAGCAGAGCACACATTCGATCTTCCTTTTTCCCCCCTGAACTAACCAACCTCATAAGAAGTCTCACAGCACCAGGTTAAAGTCCAACAGGTTTATTTGGTAGCAAAAGCCACTAGCTTTTGGAGCGCTCGCTGCTCCTTCGTCAGGTGAAGGAGCAGCACTCCGAAAGCTAGTGGCTTTTGCTGCCAAATAAACCTGTTGGACTTTAACCTGTGTTGTGAGACTTCTTACTGTGTTTACCCCAGTCCAACACCGGCATCTCCACATCATAACAAACCTCAGCCAGGATAGCAGTAGCACAGATAACAGTCTGCTCACTGACGCTCATTTTGTGTTCTGCCAGGGCTGCTGAGGCCCTGACCTCATTAAGGCCTTGATCCAAACGTAACAAAACACAACTGAACTGAGGTGAGGTGAGAGTGACTGCCATTGACATCAAGGCAGCATTTGACCGAGTGTGACACCAAGGAGCCCAAGCATAACCGGAGTCAATGGGAATCAGGAGAAGACTCTCCGCTGGTTGGAGTCATACCTGGCACGAAGCAAGATGGGTACGGCTATTGAAAGTCAATCTAGGTTCCAGGACATCCCTGCAGGAATTCCTCAGGGTAGTGTCCGAGGCCTAACCATCTTCAGCTGCTTCATCAATGACCTTCCCTCCATCATAAGCTCAGAAGTGGGGATGTTCGTTGATGATTGGACAATGTTCAACACCATCCGCGACTCCTCAGGTACTGACACAGTCCGTATCCATATTCAACAAGTCCTGGACAACATTCAGGCTTGACTGCTAAATGAAGTAACATTCATGCTGCACAAGTATCAGGCAATGACCATCTTCAACAACAGATGATCCTCCCTCAGTCAATGGCATTACCACCGCTGAATCCCCGCTGTTGACCAGAAACTGAACTGAACTGGACTAGCCATATAAATACTGTGGCTGCAAAAGCAGGACAGAGGTTAGGAAGCTCGCAGTGAAGTAACTCACCTCTAGACTCTCCAAAGCCTGTCCACTTTCTACAAGGCACAAGTCGGGTGCATGAGGAAATACTCTCCACTTGTCTAAATGAATGCAGCTCCAACACCCAAGGCCTTCGACACCATCCAGGACAAAGCAGCCAGCTTGACTGGCACCCCATGCACTCCTTCCACCACTGACACACAGTGGCAGCGGTGTGTACCATCTACAAGAGGCACTGCAGCAACTTACCACGGCTCCTTCGACACAATTTTCCAAACCCATGACCCGAATCACTTAAAAAAGGACGAGGGCTGCAGATGCATGAGAACACCAAGTTCCCCTCCAGGCCACACACCATCCTGACTTACGCCAGGGACCCAGCTTTAATTCTGGCCTTGGGTCACTGTCTGTGTGAGATCTGCACATTCTCCCTGTGTCTGCATTGGTTTCCTCCGGGTGCTCCGGTTTCAGGATATTGAATTCGATGATCGGTTATCAAAATGAATGGCAGAGCAGGCTCAAAGGGCTGAATGGCCTACTTCTGTTTCTAGTTTCTAATAACAAAAAGAGCTAATGAATGTTTTAGTTTGCTGCTCGGGAATCCAGGTGTGCTTCTGTCTTACTAACACCGTGCGAGTTTCATCTGTGAAACATAACAGATCAGGAAATCCTATGTTAACATCAGCTCAGAACAGGAATTTTGCTCCAGTACTTAACGCAAGTCATTTTACAGCTTTGTTTACTTAGAAGTTTACCTTATGGTGACTCAAATCTTTCAAGAGATTAGCGAAGCTGTGTACAGCTCATGACAGTACACTTGGTGCATAGAACAAAGTCTCAAATGACCATTCCTTTTATTCCATTCTTCCCCCAGGCTTGTGACAATATAATGCCTTTATTCAGGGGGGGATTTAGACTTGCTATGCTGGTGACTGTGTAGCATAGGGCTGCCACACTGTGGTGCAGTTATGTGGGAGGGATTGCTTAATGTGCATATTCTGAAACAGTGGAAAACAGCAAGTAGGTTTGCACTGCTTACTACAACAGTCATAAGAAACAAATGGATGTTAATCAGTTTAACTAAAAAGAAATGGTGTGAACAAAGACATACAGACACATGGATTGCCTTGTCAGCACGGATTCGTGAAGGGCAAGTCGCGCCTCACAAATTTGATAGAATTTTTTGAGGAGGTAACTAAGTGTGTTGATGAAGGTAGGGCAGTTGATGTCATATACATGGATTTTAGTAAGGCGTTTGATAAGGTCCCCCATGGTCGGCTTATGATGAAAGTGAGGAGCTGTGGGATAGAGGGATAGTTGGCCGATTGGATAGGTAACTGGCTGTCTGACCGAAGACAGAGGGTGGTGGTCGATGGAAAATTTTCGGATTGGAGGCAGGTTGCTAGCGGTGTGCCGCAGGGATCAGTGCTTGGTCCTCTGCTCTTTGTGATTTTTATTAATGACTTAGAGGAGGGGGCTGAAGGGTGGATCAGTAAATTTGCTGATGACACCAAGATTGGTGGAGTAGTGGATGAGGTGGAGGGCTGTTGTAGGCTGCAAAGAGACATAGATAGGATGCAAAGCTGGGCTGAAAAATGGCAAATGGAGTTTAACCCTGATAAATGTGAGGTGATTCATTTTGGTAGGACAAATTTAAATGTGGATTACAGGGTCAAAGGTAGGGTTCTGAAGACTGTGGAGGAACAGAGAGATCTTGGGGTCCATATCCACAGATCTCTAAAGGTTGCCAGTCAAGTGGATAGAGCTGTGAAGAAGGCCTATAGTGTGTTAGCTTTTATTAACAGGGGGTTGGAGTTTAAGAGCCGTGGGGTTTTGCTGCAACTGTACAGGACCTTGGTGAGACCACATTTGGAATATTGTGTGCAGTTCTGGTCACCTCACTATAAGGAGGATGTGGAAGCGCTGGAAAGAGTGCAGAGGAGATTTACCAGGATGCTGCCTGGTTTGGAGGGTAGGTCATATGAGGAAAGGTTGAGGGAGCTAGGGCTGTTCTCTCTGGAGCGGAGGAGGCTGAGGGGAGACTTAATAGAGGTGTATAAAATGATGAAGGGGATAGATAGAGTGAACATTCAAAGACTATTTCCTCGGGTGGATGGAGCTATTACAAGGGGGCATAACTATAGGGTTCGTGGTGGGAGATACAGGACGGATATCAGAGGTAGGTTCTTTACCCAGAGAGTGGTTGGGGTGTGGAATGGACTGCCTGCAGTGATAGTGGAGTCAGACACTTTAGAAACATTTAAGCGTTTATTGGATAGGCACATGGAGCACACCAGGATGATAGGGAGTGGGATAGCTTGATCTTGGTTTCAGATAAAGCTCGGCACAACATCGTGGGCCGAAGGGCCTGTTCTGTGCTGTACTGTTCTATGTTCTATGTTTGTTGACATTGTACAATATCATAAATGGGTGCTTGGTATTTCAGAACTTGAGCATTTCTAGAAAAAGAGGCACGTTGTTGAAGCTGTTGTCTTGCACTCATCAGAACATACACAAGAATGCCTAATTTTCCCAGTGCAAGAGAAAAGGGATGCCAATTGGTCGCAATGTTGCCACGGCAAAATGCACCAGGGAGCAATTGTCTCCCATGCCTTTACGCAATCATAGAATCCTACAGTGCAGAAAGAGGCCATTCAGACCATCAAGTCTGTACTGACCACAATCCCACCCAGGCCCTAGCCCCACAATCCCATGCATGTACCCTAGCTAGTCCCCCTGACACCAAGAGGCAATTCAGCATGGCCAATCCACCTAACCAGCACACCTTAGGACTGTGGGAGGAAACGGTGGTGCAGGCAGTATGGTGGCACAGTGGTCACCACTGCTGCCTCTCAGCTCCAGTGACCGGGGTTCGATTCCCGGCTTGGGTCACTGTCTGTGTGGAGTTTGCACATTCTTCCCATGTCTGCATGGGTTTCCTCCGGTGCCTCCCACAGTCCAAAGTAGTGCGGGTTAAGTTGATTGGCCATGCTAAATTGCCCATAGTGTCCCGGGATGTGTAGGTTAAAGGAATTAGCGGGGCAAATGTGTGGGATTGTGGGGATAGGGCCTGGGGTGGGATTGTTGTCAGTGCAGACTCGATGGGCCGAATGGCCTCCTTCTGCACTGTCGGGTTTCTATGATTTCCATGAAACCAGAGCACCCAGAGGAAACCCACGCAGACACGGGGAGAACGTGCAAACTCCACACGGACTGTGACCCAAGCCGGGAATCGAACCCAGGTATCTGGCGCTGTGAGGCAGCAGTGCTAACCACTGTGCCACCAAAAAGGAATATGTCTGGACATATTCCTTTTGTCTGCAGGGGGCAGACCCCTGCAAATATACAGTTTCTAGCAAGCAATACTGAAAGCCAAACTAATAATCTTAAATTTATTGGTGTAATTCTTAATGCACTTGGGATTATTCAGCAAGTGCTGCCCAATCACAGAATCACATCTAACGTTAGACATTACATTTAAAGTTTTGCAAGTACAGGTTGCTCGAGTATGGTCAGTGCTCTGCCTATTGCGAGCAGCTGAAAGGATGTACTGTTTGATATGGTCCATATCCAGCTGAAAGGATGTGCTGTTTGATATGGTCCATATCCAGCTGAAAGGATGTGCTGTTTGATATGGTCCATATCCAGCTGAAAGGATGTGCTGTTTGATATGGGAAAGTACGGCCTATGTACCTGGCACTGCACCAGCACTGAAACTCATCTACCACATTACTGCTTGCATGCGGCAGGCAGAACATCGTTTCAGCTTGCTGGTGGAAAACACTCATGTTACCATTGCAAAGTCGCAGTGTGAAACAGTTTGCTTTACCTGTTGGAGATACTTTACACTTCCAGGGTAATTTGAGGTAGACTGGCCACTTTTCAGATCCAAAAGTGGCGATCTTAGTCCTATTTGTGAATTGGCACAATACACAGCAAGCAATGATCCAATCAGGGTGGCCATTATCCCAAAGGATAACTTTGATGCAGCGTATTTCGCAGTCAAACCTGCACGATGAGCAAACAGCTCAGGCCCTATTTCTGAGACTGCTAGCAAGGGGAATCTTGCAGCACATGGAGCTGCAGGAATCCCAACATGTATGTTGATCTGTGAAAGCAAGCTTACTGTACCATACGTCGCATCTCAAATGAATTGTGGATTGCAGCAAACAGCATGTCCCAGTGGCTGATCGCAATGGGCAAAGTACTGACCATACTTTACCAACCCATGTTTGCAAAACTCAGAACGCAATGTCTAATCTCAGATGTGTTTCTGCAATCGGGCAGCACTTGCTGAATAATCCCGAGTGTGCTGAGAACTACACTAATAAGATCAGTTGAGCTCACAATGTGGCTCACTTACACTTATGAGAAGCAAACTTTGGTCATATGTAGGGATCTGTCCTTTTGCAGGCAAAAGGAATAGGTCCAGACATTGCACCTTTTTTGAATAAGCAAAGGTTCACCAATCAGCATCCATTTTCTCACGCAGTATAAATTTGAAATTTGGTATTCTTGCATCTGTCCCAAGTGCAAGGCAAGGCAAAAAGCAATATCACAAGTCCAAATGTGTGCCCATTTCAAAAAAAATGAATTACTGCAAAACTTAAAATAGGAAATGAAAATATATCAATACTAAACTCTATATTGGTCCAAATAATACATATTTAGATATTTTATGTACAGATTGCCTTAGTTTCCACATGCAAATTGCAATTAGCCACCTGATCAGTCAGCTAGTTTCCTGTTAATAACAATATTTCGGTCTTTCCCCTTCTCTGGCAGTGATAGCATGAGAGCAGGACTGGAACAGGTAATGTTACATGTTTTCCTCTTCAGAGTATGCATTTCACAAAGTCTCCAGAAACCCTGGCACTGATTCCAGCTTTGATTATTAAGTGCAATGCTTAATCTCGGGAGGATATTTGAGTATTTCTCATGGGAGGCCAGGGAGAAGAATTCTGGCGTAGCTTGTGTTGCAACTTGGCAGCAATGTCACCAAGGCATCGGACTTTAATTAGCTGCTCTAAGCAGTGCTCCCTCTACTATTGACGATCCTAAACTATTGAAAATATGAGCGCGGGGTGTACGTATAGTGAAATCCGTGTAGAACTTCTGAAGACACGGAACTCTAAATACCTTACTCATCATTTGGTTTTGCTGTGAATGGGGTGAATAGAGTCATCTTTCTCCCCGTTATGAAGGCTGGATGGGTGTGTTATACTTATCACATATGGACACAGACAAGAACAACCGAGCCAACATCTTTGACTTGGAATAACTTTCCGGCACAATGCCGATGTGGAACATAGCTCTTTAGCCAAGACACCAAACGCCTACAGCTTCAGGAGGGGCCAGGGAAAGAGGAAATGTTCATATTTTGAGGGGCATTTACAAAGTTTGTTAAACATTAGCGTCAATGAGCTGCTTTCACACCAACCGCCAATGGGTTACCCAGGAAGACAGAAACCCCAATGGTTAAAAGTCCTCAAATGTTGACCCCCCACTGCTGCCAATTGACCCCTCAATTAACAAGGAAACAAGTTGAACTGCAACCATATTTCCCATACAGTTCGCTCAGTCTGTTCTTCACTTATTGGAACAGTCCAGCTGAGGAATGGGAATCATCATTTGGGAACTTCTTAAAAATAAAGCCAATTCAAGACTGGAAACATTTCGACAATGGCTCTCATGTCACAAAACACAAGGCAAGTAAAACAGCCTCACCTGAAACTGGTTCAGTCATCTTTCAAACACTTAGGGCTCTGGTTTTGTACATAGGTTAAAGTCCAACAGGACAGACTCTATACATACAGAATAGCAGCTTGAGCTGCAGAGGAACTGAGAGCAAACAGTATAGTTTGGTAACACATGTTCAAAGCACATCCAGACACGAGTACACATGCCAAGGAGTCTGACTGGCGTGGAGGTGCAAGTACATCCTATTTGAATGCAGGCCATTTGTCACAGAGTATCTTAGAATGCACAGCTTCAACTAAGACCAGAGAACCATTGTACTGGCGAACTACTTAATGTGGGTGGATCTCAAAGATGCTGAAAGTAATCTTTCCCATGCCAAATTGGCTACTAAGCAGCAATTGTAGGATTATAAACAACACCACATTGCATTATATAAATGTAAGAAACATCCCAAGTGGCTTCACAGGAGCAACAGAAAACTGAGCCACATAAGACGTTAAGATAGATGACCGAAAGCTTGGTCAAAGGGATAGATTTTAAGGAGCTTCTTAAAAGGAGGGGGGGCAAGATAGAGAGATGGAGAGTGGGAGTTTGAGAGCTCGAGGCCTAGGCAATGCAAGACATGGCCAGCAGTGGCAGAGCAATTATAATTGGGAGTGCACAAGAGGCTAGAATTCGAGCATGGACATCAAAGAGGATTGTGGAGCTGGAGGAGATTGCAGAGGGATACGGTCACGGAGGGATTTGAAAACTAAAGCATGACCTGGCACACTATTCTTAACTGTTAAGGATTCATGTGGACTTGTTTTTAAATCTGCAATTATTGTGTTGGTTAAAAATAAGAGGGGAACCAGAAAGGGAACGACAAAAAAAATGATAACTGCTAGTAAATAGCTAATCCAATTTCCACGGCAACAGAATCATAATTGCTCCATTTGTGACTGGTTGGCCAATAAAGCATTACTTACTGAACCACAGATTTATATAACCAATTACAACTGAAGTACAACTAGGGTCTTGTGTCCTTAATGTCAAGAGTTTTCACGAAAGCCATATTATTTATTTTGTTCACTTTCTACGGCCCATTCTCCACATTCTATTGTAGGCACCGAGACAGGACAGAAATGAAACTGGAAGGGAAAATTATAGATTAGAGGAATGCAAGCAGAATGTAAATACAATAACTCTCACCAACAGTAGCTAATGCGGCATCAATAAATCATAGAATCCCTAGTGCAGAAGGAGGCCATTTGGCACATCGAGTCTGTATTGACCACAATCCCACCCAGGCCCTATTCCTGTAACCGTCATTTACCCTGCTAATCCTCCTGACATTAGGGTCAATTCAGCATGGCCAATCAACCTAACCCGCACATCTTTGGACTGTGGGAGTAAACCAGAGCACACCCACGCAGACACAGGGAGAATGTGCAAACTCCACACAGACAGTGACTCAAGGCCAGAATTGAACCCGGGTCCCTGGCGCTGTGAGGCAGCAGTGCTAACCACTCTGCCACCCCTCCTCCCAGAAACAGTGCCAAGAGCAAGTCAAAACACATGATCAAATACAGAGTGAAATGTGATCGTTCTCGCGCAGCTAGAAACACAATAACATGGTGTAGATCAGTTGGTCAGTCTTGATTCATGTTGACTGTAATGTTTGATTGAAAACTGGTTTGTCATTTAATTACTTTATGGAGATAATGAAGAATCATCAGTAAATTTTATTCTGAAAGTTGAGCCTTTGGCTTTGACCTCTCTGTGAGAGGGTCTCAACAGTCTCAAGTCTCAACCTCAAAGATAGCTGGTGGACGTTGCTCGATTGAATCTCCTTTGAGGTCTACTCCCATGATTCCACAATCCTTCTTGACCTTATTGATAGATGGTAAGACTGTCACTCCAGCATGAACACAATGCTGAGCGACAAATCGGTACACATCATTGCCCCAATCTCCTATTCATTTTCCCATTGCAAAACATAAAATGTGAAGTTATTTCCACTTGTACAAATTATCTTCAGAATTGCAATAATACCTGAATTAATATATTATTTGTTAACATATCAAACCATTGCAAAGCAGTTCACTAATTTTGTGATGCCCTCATCAGTAAGATTACGAGCGTATCAGGCATGCTGCACCAGCCACATCACTCAAGCCAAGAAGAAAGGATACAGACATGGCGTCATTTTCTCCCACCACCACCCCCGCCCCCCATGGTATCGATTGATGGAGGAGAAGGGGGAGCAAATTCCCCACTTTTCTTCAAATTGGGAAATAAAATCATTAGCACTCACTTGAACCAGCAAAATGGGGCCTCAGCTTAACTTTTCTATTCTTCACTCTCCCTCCATCAATGCAGCATTGCTGCGTTAGAGTCAGCCCAGATTATGTCGGCAAAACTAAATTTCTGGCGAAGCCAACTTTCACATTCAGTGGTGAGACCTATACCAGCTGAGCACCAGCTTTCAAAGTTTTGTCTGAGACACCTTTTATGACCTTGCAGACTCAGAAAATAGGAACAGGAGGCAATTTGGCCCTTCAGGTCTGCTCCGCCATTCATTCTGATCATGGCTGGTGTTTTGGCCTCAACTGCTTTCTGTGGGAGAGAATTCCACAGGCTCACCAGTCTCCGGGTGAAGAAATTTCTCATCTCTTTCCTAAATGGTCTACCCTGTGTCCTCAGACTGTAATCCCTGGTTCTGGACATCCCCACCATTGGGAACATCCTTATTGCATTTATCCTATCTAGTCCTGTTAGGTTTCTAGGAGATCCCACCTACCCCAACACCCCACCCCCCCCCGCCCACTTTATTCTTCTAAATCCCAGTGAATACAATCCTAACCAACTCAATCTCTTCTCATACATCAGTCCCACCATCCCAACAGTCTGGTAAACCTTCCCTGCATTCCCTCCAGAACATCCTTCCTCTGATATGGAGGAGAGAAAACTGCACACAACATTCCAGGTGTGGCCTCACCAAGGCCCTGCATAATTGCATCAAGACATCCTGGTCTGACAGACATCCGTTCAAGGAAGTGCTGCCTTGACTGCAGAATACTTTTCATGAGTGTACATACAGCAATGGGTGAAACAAGTTAATAAAGCACTAAAATGCAAGAAACGGAGGACCACATTGCCTTTGAACCAGAGGGCTGGGAACACATGGTGAAAATCGATTGCGAGAGAATCTGAATCTGACACACAATGTCAAAACAAGAGTCAGAAGAGAGATAAATAATATGGTCTAGCTTTCCCTCGGTCCTTTCATCCTCATCAATTGGCGAAGAAAAACCCAAGAACTTTAGAGTCACACACACAATCCTTGTAACTTTAAAATGGTTCACCATGGTGTGATAAGAGTTATGAACATGGCCACTAGAAAGGAGGTCGTTTTGCATAAAATTCCAGATGTCCTATCCATTTGCCATTAATTGTCTAACCATGTCGGACCCAGTGCCCCATTTTCAATCTCCAGGCTGTCTTGTTTAATGTGATAACAGAATTGTCAGCGAGTACAAATTAGTTCATTCTGTACTTCAGAAAACAAGCAGCACAGCCAACTAAATCATTAACCTGAGATATTAACACTCGTTAATCATAAGAGATTAACACACATCTTCTGTATACATGCATATAAGAACAGTGCACCTTACACATGCAATAGAGCATGCGTTAGAAGAGTTTAATTTTGACTCATCATTATTCCTACAAAACGCATCGCCAAACTCCATGGCCTGGGCCTCAGCACCTCCCTCTGTGACTGGATCCTGAACTTCCTAACTCACAGACCACAATCAGTAAAGATAGATAACTATACCTCCTCCACGATCATCTTCAACACCGATGCCCCGCAAGGCTGTGTCCTCAGCCCGTTACTAAACTCCTTATACACCTATGACTGTGTGGCCAAATTCCCCTCCAACTTGATTTTCAAGTTTGCTGATGACACCACCGTAGTGGGTCGGATTTCAAACAATGGCGAGATAGAGAACAGGAATGAGATAGGGAATCTGGTGAACTGGTGCGACAACAATAATCTCTCCTTCAATGTCAACAAAATGAAGGAAGCGGAGTGGAGGATATGCCCTGTCTACATCAATGGGAACGAAGTAGAAATGGTCGAGAGCTTCAGGTTTTTAGGTGTCCAGATCAATAACCTGTTCTGGTTCCCCCCATGCCGACACTATAGTTAAGAAAGCCCACCAATGCCTCTACTTCCTCTGAAGACGAAGGAAATTTGGCATGTCCGCTACGACTCTCACCAACTTTTATAGATGCACCTTAGAAAGCATTCTTTATTAGTGTCACAAGTAGGCTTAGATTAACATTGCAACGAAGTTACTGTGAAAATCCCCTAGTTGCCACATTTCAATGCGTGCACTGAGGGAATTTAGCATGGCCAATACATTGAACCAGCACGTCTTTTGGACTGTGGGAGGAAACCGGAGCACCCAGTGGAAACCCAGGCAGACACAAGGAGAACATGTAGACTCCACACAAGTAGTGACCCAAGCTGGGAATCTATTCAGGGTTCCTGGTGCTGTGAGATAACAGTGCTAACCATTGTGCCACCATGCCGCATGTGGATTGTGGGAGGACTCACGCAGACACAGGGAGACTGTCTTGTGGAGTTTGCACAATTACCTGAGGCTGGAATTGAACCCGAGTCCCTGATGCTGTGAGGCAGCAGTGCTAATCACTGTGCCACCCCTAACAGAAGTGGACCATTCCAGTCAGTTCTGCCATTCAATTAAGTCATGGCTTATTTGCATCTTAAGCCTATCAACGGGTTTTATTTTTAACCTTTCACACTCACAACACCAAAAATTCTATCAATGTCAGGTTTGGAATGTTACCATCAGCAGCTCAGGGGACCATGATGTGGAGATGCCAGCTTTGGACTGGGGTGGGCACGGTAAGAAGTCTCACAACACCAAGTTAAAGTCCAACAGGTTTATCTGGAATCACGAGCTTTTGGAGCACTGCCACCCACCTGATGAAGGAGCAGTGCTCTGAAAGCTGGTGATTCCAAATAAACCTGTTGGACTCTAACCTGGTGTTGAGAGACTTCTTACTGTGCTCAGGGAACCCTGGTCGTGAATGATGAACCCAAACACTTCATGTTGCACTTTGTTGGACATGATGCCACTCCCAATATCCATTCCACCCTAAACATACACGACCTCTCCACTACCTCCAAAGGAGAAATAACGGCAAGCAGATAGGTTTTTGAAATTTCCACGCATAAATTGACTGGTTTCCTTCAAAACAAAAAGAAAAACTGGACTTAAAATTACTGATGTCAAACACTTGTTGTACCATTTACAAGGGCACTGTGTCCAAATGTATTCACATTTCTCAAACTTGGCAACTGCAAGTGAGGAATCAGACACAAAAAACACACTATTAATTAGTACCTTGGGAAAAAGAAAAATCACATTTCTATACTAAATTTCATGCATCAACGCAATTCAACAAGAATCTGTCCCTTCAAAATATTACACTGTCAATGTTTAGACAGCAAGAAAATATAGCAGCACTCTACAAAAATATTTCAGCGTGAAGAGAAATTCACAGGTCGTTGTTGCCTAGCTGTAATTAATTCTCTCATCTTTACCAAGAGATTTGTAAATTTAATGGGGAAAAATATACTCCTGGGAATAGAACAAGAGTTTTGCTGTTAAAGATCCAAGAACATCACACACTGCCCCTTCCATCTGTTCCAAACATGTTCACAGCTTCATCCTCCTTTTGGTTTTAAACAAAAATGCTCACAGGATACGAACATTATGATTTTGATCTGATTTATTATTGTCACATGTATTAGCATAAAGTATTATTTCTTGCGCGCTATACAGACAAAGCATACCGTTCATAGAAAAGGAAACGAGAGAGTGCAGAAATGTAGTGTTACAGTCATAGCTCGGGTGTAGAGAAAGATCAACTTAATGCGAGGTCGGTCCATTCAAAAGTCTGACAGCAGCAGGGGAGAAGCTGTTCTCGAGTCAGTTGGCACGTGACCTCAGACTTTTGTATCTTTTTCCTGATGGAAGGTGGTGGAAGAGAGAACGTCCGGGGTGAGTGGGGTCCTTAATTACGCTGGCTGCTTGGCCGAGGCAGCAGGAAGTGTAGACAGAGTCAATGGATGGGAGGCTGGTTTGTGTGATGGATTGGGCTACATTCACGACCTTGCGGTCTTGGGCAGAGCAGGAGCCATACCAAGCTGTGATACAACTAGAGAGAATACTTTCTATGGTGCATCTGTAAAAAAGTTGGAGAGAGTCGTAGCTGACATGCCAAATTTCCTCAGTCTGAGAAAGTAGAGGCGTTGGTGGGCTTTCTTAACTATAGTGTCGGCATGGGACTCTTTCTACTTCATCCCCGGAGCATGTTCTCCTTTACACTTCCTGAAGTCGATGACAATCTCCTTCGTTTTGTTGACATTGAGGGGAGAGATTATTGTTGTTGCACCAGTTCACCAGATTCTCTATCTCATTCCTGCACTCCGTGTCGTCATTGTTTGAAATCCGACCCACTGCGGTGGTGTCATCAGCAACTTGAAAATCTGGCATTACTGGCTAGGCCAGTGCTTGCTGTCCATTCCTAATTGCCCTTTAGATGGTGTTGTGCCACCTTCTTGTACCGCTGCACTCCATGTGGTGTAGGTGCATCCACAGTGCGGTTAGGGAGGGCGTTCTAGGATTTTGGCCCAGTGACAGTGAAGAAATGGCAACGCAGTTCCAAGTCAGGATGGTGAATGGGAAATTTGAAGGTGACGGTGTTCCCATCTGTCTGCTGTCCTTGTCCTTCTCGGTTACATGTTCAGAAGGTGCTGTTGAAGGAGCCAAAAGAGCCTGAAGGCTGCCATTCAGCCCATTGCATCCCCATTGGCTCTCTGTCGGACAATCCAGTCAGTCCCAATTCTCCTGCAAACTTATTTCCCTCAACCGCCCATCTAATTTCCTTTTGAAAAAAGTGTCTCCGCTTCCACTACCATCATAGGCTGAGAGTTCCAGGTTATCACCGATTTCCTCACATCCACTCAAAGCCCACCAAACCTCATGCCTATATCCTTATGTTTCTGTCCCCCTTGTACCATCAGCTAATAGGAGCCTTGGCAAGTTGGTACATGCTGCTGCCACTGTACACCAGTGATGGAGGAAGGAATGTTTATGGTGCTGGAGAGGGTGCCAATCAAGCCGCTTTTCCCTGGTTGGTCTTGGGAATCTCGCTGTTGAAGCTGTGCTGATCCAGGCCAGTGCACAATATTCCATGATACTCCTGACTTGTAGATAGTGGACTGGATTCAGGAAGGGCGGCACGGTAGCACAGTGGTTAGCACTGCTGCTTCACAGCTCCAGGGACCTGGGTTCGATTCCCGGCTCGGGTCACTGTCTGTGTGGAGTTTGCACATTTTCCTCGTGTCTGCGTGGGTTTCCTCCGGGTGCTCCGGTTTCCTCCCACAGTCCAAAGATGTGCGGGTGTCAAGATGTCCAAAGATTGGCCATTCTAAAGTTGCCCCTTGGTGTCCTGAGATGCGTAGGTTAGCGGGATTGGTGGGTAAATATGTGGGGATGTGGGGGTAGGGCCTGGGTGGGATTGTGGTCGGTGCAGACTCGATGGGCCGAATGGTCTCTTTCTGTGCTGTAGGGTTTCTATGATGAAGACAGGAGGCAAGTTACTTGCCGCAGATTTCCCAGCCTCTGACCTGCTCTTGTAGCCACGTGTATTTATATGGTTAGTGGAGCTCAGTTTCTGGTCAATGGTAACAACCGTAGGATGTTGATAGTGAAGAATTCAGTGATGATAAATTCATTGAATGTCAGGGGGTGACGGTTAGATTCTCTCTTGTTGGAGATGGTCATTGCCTGCCACTTGTGGTACAAATGTTAATTGCCACTTATCCACACAAGCCTAGATGTTGTCCAGATGCTGCTGCATGTGGGACAGACAGCTTCAGCATCAGAGTTGTTAATGATACTGAATTTACAATGGAAGCGGGGAAAAATCATTGATGAACGAGCTGAAGATCGTCGGGCCCCAGACACTATCCTGAGGAACTCCTGCAGCGACCCCATAGGACTGAAGTGATTGGCCTTCAACAAGCACTACCATCTTCCTTTGTGCTAGGTATGACTAACCAATTTTCCCTCCAATTCCCATTGCCTATGGTTTTGCTGGGGTTCCTGGAGTCAGTCAAATGCTGCCTTGATTTCAAAGGCAGTCATTATCACCTCATCTCTGGAGTACAGCTCTTTTGTCCAAGTTTGACCCAAGACTATAATGAGGCCAGGAGCTCAGTGGCCCTGGTGAAACACAAGTATTAGTGAGCAGGTTATTGCTGTGCAAGAGCCACTTGATCGTGTTGCTATCCCAGTCAATGTTATAATTAGATGGGAATATTCCAGGATGGAACTCTGGCTCAAAAGACATTTTTATATTAGAAGAATAAAGAGATGGAGTCACAGAGCTGCTAATTAGTTTTAACAAAGGAAAAAAAATTAGATGATACAATTCACCTTTACTCCCCTCTTAGTTTAACAATTATGCACAGTTTTTAAGATTAACAAGGATTACAAAATACATCATAAACTACAATGGTCTCATTAACAAAAAGTCCCTTTAAGCATACAGATTGGCTGTGGCCAAATACCCACACCCTGTTCTGAATCCAAGTTAGTGTCTGTGGATT
This sequence comes from Mustelus asterias, assembly GCF_964213995.1. Taxonomy (NCBI): domain Eukaryota; kingdom Metazoa; phylum Chordata; class Chondrichthyes; order Carcharhiniformes; family Triakidae; genus Mustelus; species Mustelus asterias. The sequence continues at coordinate 17,756,280 of NC_135813.1, forward strand.
TCTTCTTAGAATTCCCCCAGATGGCTGTCACGTGAGTTTTCCAAACTCTACTCCAAAAAAACACACTTTAAAATCTTCTTTCACAATAATACTTTCCATCAGCAGTTTGCATTCTGAAATCCAGACCAGATTTTCCAAATACTCTCGTAAACAAAGCTTCCACTCCACTTTCTACAGCAAATCCAGTGCCAGTTTTACACACTCCTTTAGGATTTGTCTTGACAGCTGTACAAACTGTTCGCAAATTGTTTTAACTCTCAATTCCCAAACTCTGTTGAAATGGCATCAAACTTTTGATTTGCCTCTGAAGTCTGCTTTCCCCACTTTAAATCTGGTTATTGCAATTGTCTCTGTAGCTCAGAATGCTGTTTATTCTTCCTTGAATTTTTCTGAACACCTTGGCCTCTGTTCTCTTAACTTCAGTCATCTTGGACAGTCTTTCTGTCCCAATTCCCTGGTTATCTGGACGATAACTGGTTCTTTAGGAAGCCTGCCTCTTTACAGCTCCCATTCTGTTCAGTCTTTCTCCTGGCAGAGTTGAGAGATGTTCACTCCCTGATGTCCTGTCTCCAACTCAAATCAATTCAGCTAAACCACAGAACAAAAAAAATGTTTCCCTTACAATGGCCTCCAGTTGCTAAGCAACACCCACATACTTCTGCTGGCCTAGTTGTTCTTCACGACGTAGCTGTCTTTAAGCACAATAGAATCACATACATACAAATACCTTTGTCCAGCATGAATATAATTATTGGTTTTAGCCTTCCAGCCACAGAAACATTAAATTAAACCCACTTAAAACTATGGCTCATTTCTAATGTTTACCAATAGCAATATAAATACATTAAAATGCCTTTGTTTTTCAAACAATAGCACTGTTGACTCTACTTTCCATCACTTCACTGATGAAAGTAAGTTGCTGAGGTAGTCATTGGCTGGTTTAGATTGGTTTTGCCTTTTGTGGACAGGGCATAACAGGACTAATGTCCACATTGCTATGTAGATGCCAGTGTTGTAGCTGTACTGGAACAACTAGACTAGGGGCATGGCTAGTTCCACAGCACAAGTCCTCGAACTATAGATGGGATCTTGTCAGGGCCCATAGCCTTTGCAGTATCTGGTGGCTTCAGACATTTCTTGATATCATGTGGAGGAATGAATTGAATTGACACCTTTGATGCTGGAGGATCTCAGGAAGAGACTGAGGTGGATCACCCATTCATCAATTCCGGCTGAAGATAGTTGCAAATGCTTCAGCCTTGTCTTTTACACCGTCTGGCTGGGCCCTTCCATCATCAAGGATGGGGGTGTTTGTGGGACTAGTTAGCGTTTGATTTTCCACCACCATTAATGTTTGACGTGACAGGACTGCAGAGTTTAGAACTCTCCTGTTGGTTATGGGATCACTTAACTCTATCTTCAAAACATAAGAAATAGGTGAAGTAGCTATGCCTGGCCATGAGGTGATAGATTGTGGCTGAATATAATTCTTCTGCTGCTGATGGTCCACAATCCCTCATGGATGTTTGGCTTTGAGCACTGGATCTATTACGAATCTATCACATTTCCAGTCATCAGCTGGAAGTCACACACAAGGGGGGTGGTGGCATTATGGTACCGTCATTGGACAAGACCCGGGTTTGAATTCCACCATGGCAGATGGTGGGACGAGGGGAAAAGGTGGGAAAATTGAATAGAGGCCCAAGATTGGCCGTGACCATAATTCAACAAAAATCTAGAATGAAAAGTCTAATGATAACCAGCGAAACAATGTTGACCATCCTTTAGGGAAGGAAAATCGGCCATCCTTAGCTGACCTGGCATACATTGTGTCTCCAGATCCCACTGCAAAGGAGTTGACTCTTAATTGCCCTCTGAAATGGCCTTGCAAGCCAGTCAGCTCAAGGGCAATTGGGGATTGGGCAACAAATACTGCTTTTGCTAGCAACACCCACATCACAAAGAATAAAGAGAAAACAGCCAAAGTAAGCAAAATACAAAAAAAATCTCCCATCGAGTACCAGTGACTTCACTGCTAAATTGCTGACTAGTAACTTTGCACCATGGATCAATGTCTTAAGGAAACTAGGCCACGGCTGTTGAGACATGTTACATCTAGGATGCTTAATGGGGAACAGCCAGAACTAGATCCCACTTGAGATTTCAAGAACAGCAACAGTATGTGCATTCACGTTTCTGCTCACATTAGAAGCTATCTGAACATGAGCTCGGAAACAAAAAGCATCGTTAAATAAGAATGCGTTAATGGATTTCCATTTCACCAACAAAAATTTCCATTCCAAGTAGGGTAGCGAAGTTGAAGGGAAAATTGGAGAGAATTAATGAGTACAAAAGGATTGTGTTCATACAACCGTCAAAGAAGCTGTGAGGGCGATTATTGTGTTTTAACCTGAACTGCAGAAATATTTTCATTTCTTCCCTCAGGGAGTAACACTCGACATTTAAATAGTTATACTTTTACAGCACACTAGGGAATTGGAATAATTAAATCTCTTTGGATAGATGAGCCACAGAGGTTGACATTCCTCTATTTTTATAAATATGCAAATTCTGTTTGCATGCTTTTCTTCTGAACTGTCATTTAACTGCCAACAACTCGCAAACATTTCAGCCGCAGAAGGGATAGCAAGCGTTCACTTTACTGCCAAACTTCATTCTTATCTACCGCTTCTTGGAACGTTGATGTTTTGTTTTGTTTCATCGTTGCCAAGGAAACGAGTGGAAATTAGATAGAAGCTGGAAGGAGGAAATGATTAGACGATCTGGGAACAAAGCACAGAGGCGCATGTGATAGCTGGGATGTGCAGCTCACCCTTGTATTGTTGTGTGGGCTTCCTACATCTGACCTCGGTCCTGTTTTGGATTTTGAAAGGCCACTCTAAGATGTAAAAGACTAAAGTTCACCAATGCCTTCTTATCTCTGGACCGCTGTGCCATGTAATTTTTTTTAAACTTACAACTTTGACTTGTGTAAGGTAGCAAATCTAAATGTAATCCTTTTGGATATGGGTCATGGTTATGGAAAGGCTAAAGTGCTGACTGAAAGTCCCTCCTTCAGAGGTTGACAGGGTTTGTGGAGTTGTGTCAACACCAAATTCTGACTGCATTAATATCGTCACTTCCGCATCAGCCAAGTGAAAGCACTGCCCACATCACAGTCCATCACAGTACAAATGTATCCCGAGAGATTATTTGTAAAAGAACAAATAGGAGCAAGAGTAGGCCATTCGGCCCATCAAAGCTGCTCCACCATTCTATAAGATCATGGCTGATTACTGTGACCCCCAACTCCTAGTCTTCCTTGGCAATCCAAGATTTTTTGACCCAACATCCACTGTTCTCTGTGGAAGAGAATTCGAAAGACCCAATGATCTTCAGAAGAAATTGCTCTTCATCTCCATCTTAAATGGTAGACTCTCATTTTGGAACAGTGCCTCCTAGTTTTAGATCCCCCATGCCAGGAAACATCCAATCTACACTGTCAAGCCCCCTCAGGCACTTTTACGTTTCAAAAAGGTCAACTTTTATTATTCTTTTTCATTCATTTTTGGATGTGAGAGTCGCTGGCTAGGCCAGAATTTGACTATCCCCAATTGCCCTTGAGAAGTTGGTGGTCAGCTGCCTTCTTGGACTGCAGTCCCTGTAGTGTTGGTATACCCACAGTGTTATTAGGGAGGGAGTTCTATGATTTTGACCTGTGATGGTGAAGGAACATCAGCTAACTCAGGCTGGTGGTTGGCTTGGAAGGGAGCTTCCAGATATTGGTGTTTCCATGTATGCCCTTGTCCTTCTAGATGGTAGCGGGCATTGGTTTGGAAGGTACTAAGGTGCCTTGGTGAGTTCCTGCAGTGCATCTTGTAGATGGCACACACAGCCACTATTGTGCATTGGTGATGGGAGTGAGTGAGCTGCACTCACCCAAGCAAGTGGAGAGTATTCCATCACATTTTTGTGTCTTGTAGATGTTGAACAGGCTTTGGGAAGTCAGGAGGGGAATTATTCTCCACAAGCCTCTGGCCTGCTCTCGTAACCACATTATTTATATGGCTAGTCCAGTTCAGTTTCTTGTAAACTTCCTGACAATCTTCACAAAATCAAACACTAAGAGTTGACCAACATCTCCAGACATTTAAAATATGGAATGAACCCACTTTCAATCCTGCTAAACTGGAATTTCGTAACAATTTCTACTTTAAAAAAATTCATTTGTGGACATGGGCATCGTTGGCTGGGCCAGCATTTATTGCCCATCCCTAGTTGGCCTTGGAGGGCAGTTGAGAGTCAACCACATTGCTGTGGCTTTTGGAGTCACATATAGGCCAGACCAGTTAAGGACGGCAGACTTCCTTCCCTAAAGGACATTAGTGAACCAGATGGGTTTTTCCAACAATGGTTTCATGGTCATCAGTAGATTCTTAATTCCAGATTTTTTTTTATTGAATTCAAATTCCACCATCTGCCATGGTGGGATTCGAACCCAGGTCCCCAGAACATCAGCTGAGTTTCTGGATTAATAGTCTAGCGATAATACCACTACGCCATCGCCTCCCCAATCAAAGAGCAACCAAGACTGTTTCAACATTTCTATACGTCCAATGTTTAATTCATGGAAGTCAAGAAGAAAAATAAAATCAGACCTTATAACAGGTCATCTGTACTTGAAAGTGAAGTTTCTATTCACATCCAATTGGTTTCAGCCACATATTACACATGCTTCATAACTATATCACCAAACATGGATTTAGAAATTGTGTGAAGCAGTTGTGCGTTGCCACAGCAACCAGTTTACCGGAGGATGTTATCAAAGGAACCAGATTATGAATAGCACGAGAGACACAGTGTGAACTCCATCTAAAAATAGTATGCATCATGGTATAACATTTCACGGGGTGGGGGGGGAAAACAGGGAGAAATAGTCAGGGTGAGAAGCAGTAATGGTTTTACTGCGATGAGGGTATGAAAGCTCAGTTTGGGCTGGGGGTGGGGGGGGGGAGGGGGGGCAAGGGTGTGGTCGAGCAGATTGTTAGCTGCAGAATTGCCTTGGTGAATGGAGGACCAAAAAGGCGAGTGAAGTGAATTGAAGGAGACCACTCTTGAGGGGCAGAAAAAAATGATGCAAGGTTGGACAGAGGAAATGAGGCACAGGTGGAGAACAATACACGAGATGGTTTTACCCATAATTGACAAACGGGACTAGCCAGGCCATGGAAGATGGCAAGGTTGAAGGAGTGTCTGTGACTATGGATTGGGATGTTTATATAGAGAGGGGGCGGGAGATAAAGAGTGGATACGAGGGCAGTAAATTCTGAAGAGACACAACATGCTGAATTCAGACAGAGTTCGAAATCACCAAGCATGAGAAATTAGACAAAGATAAGGAAGCAGAGAAGATATCGGTGAGAACATTTATATGATACTTGAGGGGGTGGTAGAGAATGAAAAACCTGGATGAGGGTTGGATGGTATACTTATTCAATCTTTCTGATGCGCTTTCAAATATTACTACAAAATAGACCACACACCACATCAGTGGGTCCAGTTACAAACAAGGTGGCCTTTAACTGTTAACATTTCCACTTCCTCTGCCTCAGGTGAATGATCTCGACAGCTTTTCTCTCAATAAACCCAATATAGACTCCTACAGTGCAGAAAGACGCCATTCGGCCCATCGAGCCTGCACCGACCATAACCCCATGCATTTACCCTAGCTAGTCCCCCTGACACAAAGGGGCAATTTAGCATGGCCAGTCCACCTAACCTGCACATTGAACCCAGGTCCCTGGCGCTGTGAGGCAGCAGTGCTAACCACTCTACCACCCAATTAAGTTCAAAGCAGAAGCTGCTTTGTACTAATATTAAGAGCTGTTCCATAAGTGGGATCAAAAGAATGGCAGGAGGAAAATACTGATTTAAGATGACACATTCTGGCAATTTCAAAACCTTTCCACTTCAGCTCTCGTCAACATACAGTTCCCGAACAGCAATATAATTATTGTTTTGATGCAGGTTACATACCAACTTTTCACTTCCTGTAAAGGTGCAGCATTAATCGTGTCCTTTCCTATCCTGCACATCTTTAGACTGTGGGAGGAAACCGGAGCACCTGGAGGAAACCCATGCAGACACGGGCAGAATGTGCAAACCCCACACAATGACCCAAGCCGGGAATCAAACACAGGTCCCTGGCGCTGTGAGGCAGCAGCGCTAACCACCGTGCTGTCCCACAGCTTTCATGTATTAAAGCTGTCTCTGGTCTTTAATCTCTCATTCAGAGTTCAAAAGGCTTGTCCAGCACAACAAACGTGAAGTGACTTTTCAAACCATCTAGACAAACAAGCAAGCAAATCATTTATTGATTACTCATGGGTTGGGTGGGGCAGCCACACTTAGCATGTTGCCCACCTACTATCCAAATGCTTCCCCCCCCTCCCCCACACCCTCCCCTCCAACAACATGCGGCACAGTGGCACAGTGGCTAGCACTGCTGCCTCACAGCGCCAGGGTTCGATTCCCGGCTTGGGTCATTGTCTGTGCGGAGTCTGCACATTCTCCCCGTGTCTGCATGGGTTTCCTCTGGGTTCCTCCCACATTCCGAAAGACGTGTTGGTTAGGTGCATTGGCCATGCTAAATTCTCCTTCCGTGTACCCAAACAGGCGTCGTAGAGTGGCGACTAGGGGATTTTCACAGTAACTACATTGCAGTGTTAATGTAAGCCTACTTGTGACCAATAAACAAACTTTATCTTCATGCTTTGCTTAGCAACTCTTACCCCAAATCCTCGGGGGAACGTGGACAAAAAAAAAAAATCGATACAGAGGCACCGAATATATAAGCGAGGATGCTAAAACTGTACAAGAACTTTGGGTCGGCTACAGTTAGGATCATTGCGTCCAGTCCTGACTGTTCCATTCTCAGCGAGATGGGAAACATACAGTCAACACGCACTATGATGGCAGAAATTGGGTTATAAAACGTGAAAAAAGGCTGTTTTATTTATCGTGGAAGGGGAAAAATTCGAGGCAGGAAGAGAATAAAGCCGGAGTTTTCAAAGTTACGCAAGATTGTGAAAGCATAAACAATTAGAAAGTGTTTAGTAAATAGGTAGTAAGGAGATCCAGGATTAGCATCATAAAAGAACAAGGTTGGAAATTAGGATTAGTGTGCTCAAAGAATCAGTGGAACACGGAATGTTTTGTCACAAGTGGCTATTGAGCAAATAAAGTAACCAGATTTAAAAATGGAACTGGGTAAGTATTCAAAGAAGGAATGTAATAAGATATGGGGACAAAGCTGGTTAATGGGATTGTCCAGGGGAAAAGCGACCAGACCCGAGCCTGAGAAGCCAAGTGTCTTTATAGGTAACTCTTACTCCATATGATTGCCTAAGGAAGTCAGAAGGGGACCATAGAATCTCTACAGTGCAGAAAGAGGCCATCCGGCCCATCGAGTCTGGTTGCTCATTATTTGTTCTTCTACTGACTAATTGGTTTCTTTTTTGCCTCTCCCCAGATAGGAGATTATGTGGCTGTGAGGGGCTTTGAGAGGAGAGGGAATGGGATTCATCAGGAGAGAAAAGGAATGTTCAGCTATAATGGTGCAGTTATTGGGATACGGGTTAGGCTCAACAGGCCTACAGTCTTTCCCTGCCCATCATTCTCGCATGTTCATAACAGCACAGCATGGATTCAGTGGGCCAAAAGGCCTGCTGTGCCCTCATGGCTCCACAACCCCATGACCCGTTGGCCACGGATCCATATTGAGCTCTGCAATTTGCATTATGCACAACATTAAGATCCCGGTTGTGGAAGCCCATTCACCAATTTGTGGGAATATTTGGCATCATTCAGTCTGGCAGTGAACATTCTCAGAATTCTCCACAAAGACAAGAGCGCAAAGATAAATATCACCCAAGTCATCGGATGTAAAGACAGTTTCCTCCTTGCCACATTCAATCGTGTCAGCATAGAGTTGGTAGCACTGTTGCCACAGCATCAGAAGCATGGTGGTTCAAAAGTCAACTCTATGACTTCAGCATGTATTATATTCCAGGTCAGCATTGAGGCAGTGCTGCAGTGTCTGCGTGAGAGAGATGACAAACTGAGCCTTTATCTGGGATAAAGGCAAGAGATCCCATAACGCTATTCGAAGAAATGCAGGGCATTAACTGGCCAAAAACACTTCATTTTTTCCTAACAGTAGCAAAATCAGACTAGAATCATTGAATCCCTACAACGCAGAAGCAGGCCATTCTGTCTATAAATTCTGCACCGACTCTCCGAAGAAACATCTTCTCCAGGCCCTATCCCTGTAACCCCATTTATTTACCCTGCTAATCCCCCTAACCTACACATCTTGGGACACCAAAAAGGGGCAATTTAGCATTGCCAATCCACCTAACGTGCACATCATTGGACTAGCTGGTCATTCAGAGGTAATTCGTTGAATGAACAACTACAAGAGACTGCAAGGTCTTTTTAATAGAAGAATGAGTTAGATGAAGAAATCACACGAACCTTAAATTCGAAAAACAGCATTAAGCACAGGTGCACAAGCTCTGCCAATCGGTCACTGCATGAACATTGCCTAATGGTTGATAAAGTGGCCACTGGTTGAACAGCATATTAGTGTTGAACAGGGGATAACATATTTTGATTCCTGTAACATGTCCAAAAGATTTTGTTTTAATCCTCGAGCATATGACAGTATCTCCCCTTTCCAAGAAATCTCCCTTTGTGGCAATGGCACATTAGAAATAAATTCTAATTCAACCAGGTTCCAACACGTATCTACACAGTAGCTACACAAATTCTAATTGCTAGACAAATGCATTGCACTAACTTGTTATCTTTTGAATTTTGAGGTTGAAAAATAGTTTTCAGGCTTGTGCATTTTTCCTGTAATGTCTCCCTCAAGACATTTAGAAATACCCAAAGTATTGCTGATTTATGGCATTTGTTTTCCCAGAAGGCATTTCTTTTAAGTGCCAGATTGGGTACAAGTTTATTTATTAGTGTCACAAGTAGACTTGCATTAACACAGCGATGAAGTTACTGTGAAAGTCCCCTCGTCGCCACACTCCGGCGCCTGTTCAGGTACACCGAGGGAGAATTTAGCATGGCCAATGCACCTAACCAGCACGTCTTTCGGACTGTGTGAGGAAACCGGAGCACCTGGAGGAAACCCACGCAGACACAGGGAGAACGTGCAGACTCTGCACAGAGTGACCCAAGCCAGGAATCGAACCTGGGTCCCTGATGCCGTGAGGCCGCAGTGCTAACCAACATGCCACCACGTCTCCATTCAGACTGCGCAATTTGAGAGATTGTGTAGGTAACTGGTGCCCTCTAATTCTGGACTTTTGCACAGCCCGGACTTAAACTGCTCTCACACTGCCAACTGTGCCATCAGCTGCTAGGCCCCAAGCCTCTTTGCCTTTCCTCCTTCAAACAGCTTAGCTCTTTGACCACATTTTGGTCACCTGTCCTAATATTGCCTTATATGGCTTGGTGTTAAAATTTGTTCCTATGAAGTGTTCTGGCCTATTTAAAGGTGCTGCATAAATCCAGGTTGTTGTCTCATGAGATTACTACTTCACCACGAGTGCTACAGGATCTGCACGTCAATATTAACTGTACACGCTTGGAACGTTTAAAATACAATTGCTTCATAATATAGCTCAAGGTGCCATACACAATGTCTGCTGCGGAACAGTTTGTGTTCTTGTTTTATCGGGTTTTCTAACCAGCCTAGACAAAACAATTAGCAACAGAATTATTCCTTTTACTCTCAGCGCAGATCATATCGGGCAGAGGGAAAGGCAGTAAGGGGCTGAACCAAGCAGCACTGCAAAGTGTTCTGCAACAACATCCAGGGCATCACCAAGGCAGCTCTTGCCGCCTGGCTCACTATAGGGTCATCAAGCACATCCCCCAGCCGATCTAGGAGGAAGACTGCAGGGTCCTAAAGGCTTTCCTCGAAAATGTCACTCGATGACCCATAACCAAACACGCCAAGCACAAAATGGTGACGGCAATGGATGTGGTGTATGCCCTGCAGCGTCAGGGGTGGATCCTGTATGGTTTCAGTGGTCAAGGACAGTTTTAAGAAAGATTGCGGAGCCACCGATTGGCATTATTTCTTTCCGAACCCATTAGTCACCACTTGCCTTTCTGACAATCATTACGTTTTGCTAAATGATGACTGCTTTTGCGGCTGTTTTTTTCCCCTAATCAGTTTTGGAAACTTTATGTTTGATGCTACACCAGGCATTTTAAACCTGCAGTATCAGCAAACACTCTCAGATTAGATCCAAAACCAGAAAATACTGGATAAATTCAGCAGGTCTGGCAGCATCTGTGGAGAGAGAAACACAGTTAATGCTTCAAGTCCACATGACTCTTCTACAGATCGGGTGGCTTGATTAGACGAAGAGTAAAGCTGCCCCTACTCCATCCTTTTTATTCATTCGTGGGACATGGGCGTCGCTGGCTGGCCAGCACTTATTGCCCATCCCTAATTGCCCGAGGGCAGCCGAGAGTCATAGAATCCCTACGGTGCAGAAAGAGGCCATTCGGCCCATCAAGTCTGCGTCGACCACAATCCCACCCAGGCCCTATTCCCCATAGCCCCACATATTTACACTGCTAATCCCCCTGGCACTAGGGTCAATTTAGCATGGCCAATCAACCTAACCCACACATCTTTGGACTGTGGGAGGGAACCAGAGCTGACACGGGTAGAATGTGCAAACTCCGCACAGTGACCCAAGCTGGGAATCGAACCCAGGTCCCTGGCGCTTGAGGCAGCAGTGCTAACCACTGTGCCACCGTGCCGCCCACATTGGCCACACCAGTCGACCACATTGCTGTGGCTCTGGAGTCACATGTAGGCCACATCAGGTAAGGACAACCGATTTCCTTCCCTAAAGGACACTAACCTTTAGCGAACCTAATCCTAAAGTAGGAGTAGAGTGTCAAGGAACACACCTGCCCCCAGCACATCATTGACTTTCCTGTCTGTCACCATGAGATGGCCAGCTATTGCCAAGCTAATGGCAGGTTTTTAAGTTGAATTCAGAACTAACTGAGACTCCCCAAAATTTATTTCATATAGGACCCTTACATCCATCCATCCAGCCAGAATATTCATTCACCCCTTTTCACCTGGGCAGATTTTGAATCCTGGCCCCATTGATTCCGATCCCTGCTCCAACTGCGGAAACACCCAATCGATATTTGCCGATTGGTTTTGAAAAACCATTCGTTTGGGATCTGGGAACACTTTCTATCGTCATCATTGCTGGCTACACGTCGAAAGATTTGCTAGCAGGCCACATTATTCTTCCAAGCAATTTCACTAATCCAAAGATCTATAAAATGCCACTTATTTGAAAAGGATAACTGGGTTACCAACTTACATTAATTGGACAGTCTCGGGAGCAAAGTATGGAATTAACAATGTTCGAAAAATTATTCAGAACCACGTGATAAACAGGATGTCACATTCTAACAAACAAGTCTTTATTCCTCATTCCTGGATTGTGTTTAAGTTTCTGATCCTGTCCGTATCGAAATCTACTCATTACCACTGGCAAATCACACTCCTATTCTCACTAAACCCATCATCCGTTCACACTGCTCCAAATTCTCCAACACTAAATGCTGACGAGTATGAAACTACAGGAGTAGTTTACTCCAGGGACAGTTTCCCCAAAATCTGCAAAGCTCCTAATTGCAAACCGGCCTTGAGCAAAACCGTTTGGTCCCAAAGTGCCTTGCAAAATGTTTAATCTGAAGGCAGGCATGAAATTAACCCCCCCCCCCCGCCCCCGCCAGCCCCGTTCACTAGCTCTTTTACTCAGTCGTTCAGTGACAAAAGCCGGTACAATATTAACCCTCGTTTAAGAGATAGAGTAGCTTTGCTTTTACTGATAATTAACTTTTATGTAGCAGATATCACAGCTGGATTGCTCTAAAGATCCTCATTCTTTCTGCCTAGGTAACCTGCTTAATAGATAATAACTTCCCCCATCCGCTGAGTAATAGAAAATGCTATTCTTTGCAATAATTTTATTGTATTTTTTTTAAAATACAGAATGTTTCTCCAAGTTCATATCTCTCAGAAATTGACTGCAAGCTTGCCTGGAAATGGCAGAGTTAAGAATTTGTGCATGCAAAAAAATCACATCACATGGTGTAATTAAATGCACTGTGGTAGCACTTATTAGGTAACGTTCAAAGACAAACGGGAGGAAAGTTTGCCTGGCTGCATGAACTGCAGCTGAACACATTTATCTGGGGCATGTACACTTGGAACAAATGGAGGAGGAAGGGGAAGAGATTTGATTCACCTTATCCCATCCAAACTAAGGGCTACAATTGGTCACGCCTCTTCTTCACAGTGGTGAGCACTGCTGCCTCACAGCGCCAGGGATCCAGGTTCAACTCTGGCCTCGGGGGGTCACTGTCTGTGTGGAGTTTGCACATTCTCCCCATGGGTTTCCTCTAGGTGCTCCGGTTTCCTCCCACAGTTCAAAAGGTGTTCAGGTTAGGTGGATTGGCCATGCTAAATATGAGGGTTTGCACGTTGGGGGGGGGGGGGGGAGGTAGGCAAGATGCTCTTTGAGAGTTAGTGCAGACTCGATGGGCCGAATGGCCTCCTTCGGCACTGTAGGGATTCTATGCTTCTACAAAATAGAGCACGATGCAAAACGAAAGTTAACCCAAAGACAGTGCAGGAGCCTAAACAATAAAAACATTGCTGATTTTAACGGTTAAAACACTGGCGGGAAATATCGCCTGGGATTCTCAAAAAAATATTCTAAATGTAAAACTCGAGAGAACTGGAGTAAATCACGCCGGATTTTTTTAAAACGAGAGTTTCAAAATGAATCTCCCACACTCTGAGCACTGCAGAGTGCACTGGCGTAACTTGCGTCAGAAATCAGTTGGCGGGGTCCATATCTGCTGAACAGGCCAGCGGCATGGCACTGAGCGGGCCACCACGTATGTGCTGATCTGCCAGCACCGAGATCAGCGCGTGTGCAGTAGCTTCTGTCTGCTGGCCTCATGATTGCTGGCCAGCCCCGCGGTCCCGCAACGCCAGTCGTGCAAGCGTCATACAGCCTGAACACTGCCCCCCCCCCCTCCCCCCCGAAGCATGCCCTGGCCCAGCCTCGACCCCACCCAGCCCTGATCTCCTGTTCTCCGCCCCACCCCCCCACACAACCTGGATGGCTAACCCCTATAACTGGCCTTCCTCCCTCCCTCAACCAACCCTGACTGCAGAGCAGTGTCAAGACCCCTAAGCCCATCGATTACCCCCAGAGGCCCTGCCCCCATCAAGCCCTGCCCCCTTGGCACTTCCCATGCCCAGTGCCAAGGCGTTCCCTGGGCATTGGCACTTTGCCACTTGGACAGTGCCAGGGGGCCCAGGCGACAATGCCCAGGGGGCAGCCCCCCACCCCACCTGACTCTCTAGGGGGCCCCGATCGCTCCCCTCCCCACCCCTTCACTCCAGTGAGGTCAGGCCGCCAGCTCTCTGCAAGTGGGAAACTACTGTAAACCCCGTTGGGAGTGAAGTACCCCTGGCGGGGGTAGAGAGGCTTGCAGGTCTGGAGACTCGAGTCCCTGGCCTGCCAATTGTATTTAAATTATATTGAAAATTCCTCTTGCATATGTAATACATCTCCACACCTATTTCCGGCATGGAGTTGATGGCGCTGGAAAACACGATCAGGGCCAGACGCCCAGCACGGAAGGCGCTAATCCAGCCCCGCTGCAATCTCATGGCCTGCTGCGCTATTTCTCCCGGGGATGGAAGAATCGCCCTCATCACGTCACCCAAATTCTCATCATTCTTTCTCATGATAATTTGCAGTCTAATGTTCAAAGCACCAATAAAAAAAAAATATGTTTACATAAAAGAATTACAAAATTAATTGATGGCATTCTATTATTCACGACCAACCTCCAGGCACACTTCAACATATGGCATCTGGCATATTAAATCTTTAAAAGTAGCAAGCTTAGGAGGGAAGACTATTTTCTTTTTATCCATCTTATTTTATGAATTCCTCTTTGATACTCTGGCACAACAGCAAAAAAGAACGATTGAAGGTAAGATTGCACATTCATCCTGCAGTTCCTAATGCCAGTCACGCTGATTTCACACGTTATTTTTATCTTCGTGCCAATGAAAATTGGTATTAGCTTCTGCCATACCACCTATACAAACAGAAACACATCCGCAACTTGTTTCATATTCAGTCTACAGCGTAAATTATCAAATCAAAAATGGTTATCTTCTGTTATGTAGCAAAATCTTAAGATATCTGTGAGACGCAGACAACTAACAGAGACAAAAGACAGCAAAGAAAAGATAAGCTGCTCAGAACTGCACCCTATGTTTAGTAGGGAGAGAGACTACCTGATGCTGGATCAAATCACAACCAACAGAAGGACAGAGTTTTGATCCCTATTCCATGCTGGGTTAACAAATCTCTCATCTGGTCTGTTCATTGGGCAAACGACCATCCCCATCATCTTCCAACTCCAAATCTCTGCTGAACATACCTCGAGTCACACCAGGCTCCAGCCACCCGCTATCCTCACTGACCTACATTCACTCCTGGTCCGCCCCACCAAAATCTCATTGTTGCGTTTAATCCCCTCAACGACATCACCCCTCCATATTTCTGTAACCTCCAAAAGCTCTACGACCTACCCCCATCACTCCCTGACAGTGACCAATTGTGCATGCCTCCCTCCCGTTTCCCGCCATTGGTAGCTGTCCCCATAGATATCTAGGCTCCAATCTCTAGGATTCCTCCTCAAACTCCATTCCTTGTTTTAAGATGCTTTTTTGAATCGGTTGTGCGTGAAACATGAAAACACTCAAGTTGCATTATCCACCCCCGCCACAGGAAGAAGAAGAACTTTTACCTTTATTCATGTGACCAGTGCTTCTCTTGCAATCTTTTGTACCAACTACACCCATTTTGTAGCTTTAATGTTCACAAAATGCCATGATTTTGCCAGTGTTGTGGACCAGCAGCTCATGAATTCATATCATAAAGTTATCTGGGGAACCCTGGACAGGCAGCTAGTATCACATTAAACTTATGTTTTGCTTCATCGATAAATCTGGTAACTCAACTAGCACCATCGTCATAATGGAACTGAATCTTTCATGTTCAGGGAAAATAAATCTGCCATCTCTGTACAGTCTAGTCTATGTAGCTCTAGCACACTGCACATACATGACTCTTAAAGTCCCCTACTATAGTTCACCTCTACCTTCTCAAGGACACAGGAGATAATTGTAGCTTTGTCCATTTCTACTGGATAATTGTTCCAAATTCAATGACCTGTTCTGATGAAAAGTCAATAATCCGAAACATTAACTCTTTCTCTCTCCACAAATGTTGCCTGATCCATTTTTTCTTGTTTTCGTTCCAAGCTCATTTTCCAGTTCAAAATTCTTTGCCATTGATGTTTGAATTTGCAAAAGGCACGACGATAGGATATATTAAAGTTTATTTATTAGTGCCGCAAGTAGGCTTACATTAACACTGCAATTAAGTTACTGTGAAAATCCCCTGGTCGCTACACTCCAGTGCCTGTTCAGGTACACCGAGGGAGAATTTAGCATGGCCAATGCACCTAACTAGCTCGTTTTTCAGACTGTGGGAAGAAACTCATGCGGATATGGAGAGAATGTACAGACTCCACACAGCCAGTGACCCAAGCCAGGAATCGAACCTAGGTCCCTGGCACTGTGAGGCATAGTACGAAGTCTCAACACCAGGTTAAAGTCCAACAGGCTTATTTGGTAGCACAAGCCACTAGCTTTCGGAGCGCTGCTCTTTCATCAGGTAAGTGGGAGTTCTGTTCACAAACAGGGTATATAAAGACACAAACTCAATTTACAAAATAATGGCTGGAATGCGAGTCTTTACAGGTAATTAAGTCTTAAAGGTACAGACAATGTGAGTGGAGAGAGGGTTAAGCACAGGTTAAAGAGATGTGTATCATCTCCAGACAGGACAGTTAGTGAGATTTTGCAAGCCCAGGCAAGTCGTGGGGGTTACAGATAGTGTGACGTGAACCCAAGATCCTGGTTGAGGCCGTCCCCATGTGTGCGGAACTTGGCTATCAGTCTCTGCTCAGCGACTCTGCGTTGTCGTGTATCGTGAAGGCCGCCTTGAAGAACGCTTATCCGAAGATCAGAGGCCAAATGCCCGTGACCGCTGAAGGGTTCCCCAACAGGAAAAGAACACTCTTGCCTGGTGATTGTTGAGCGGTGTTCATTCATCCGTTGTCATTGCGTCTGCATGGTCTCCCCAATGTACCATGCCTCAGGACATCCTTTCCTGCAGCGTATCAGGTAGACAACGTTGGCCAAGTTGCAAGAGTATGTACTGTGTACCTGGTGGATGGGGTTCTCACGTGAGATGATGGCATCCGTGTTGATGATCTGGCACGTCTTGCAGAGGTTGCTGTCGCAGGGTTGTGTGGTGTCACGGTCACTGTTCTCCTGAAGGCTGGGTAGTTTGCTGCAGACAATGGTCTGTTTGAGGTTGTGCGGTTGTTTGAAGACAAGAAGTGGGGGTGTGGGGATGGCCTTGGCGAGATGTTCATCTTCATCAATGACATGTTGAAGGCTCCGGAGAAGATGTCTTAGCTTCTCCGCTCCGGGGAAGTACTGAACGACGAAGGGTACTCTGTCTGCCGTGTCCCAGTGTTTGTCTTCGAGGAGGTCGGTGCGGTTTTTTGCTGTGGCGCATCGGAACTGTCGATCAATGAGTCGAACGCCATATCCTGTTCTTATGAGGGCATCTTTCAGCGTCTGGAGGTGTCTGTTGCGATCCTCCTCATCCGAGCAGATCCTGTGTATACGGAGGGCTTGTCCGTAGGGGATGGCTTCTTTAACGTGTTTAGGGTGGAAGCTGGAGAAGTGGAGCATCGTGAGGTTATCCGTGGGCTTGCGGTACAGTGAAGTGCTGAGGTGACCTTCCTTGATGGAGATGCGTGTGTCCAAGAATGCAACCGATTCCAGAGAGTAGTACATGGTGAGTCTGATGGTGGGATGGAACTTGTTGATATCATATAGTTGTTTGTGATTGTTCACCATGAGTCCAAAGGAAGAAAATGTCATCGATGTATCTAGTGTATAGCATCAGTTGAAGATAGTGTGTGAAGAGGTCTTGTTCGAACTTGTGCATGAAGATGTTGGCATATTGAGGTGCGAATGTGGTCCCCATGGCTGTTCCGTGTGTCTGGATGAAGAACTGGTTGAAGGTGAAGATATTGTGGTCCAGGATGAAGCGGATGAGTTGTAAAATTGCATCTGGAAACTGGTAGTTGTCGGCGTTGAGTACTGAGGCAGTTGTAGCAATGCCATCGTCATGGGGGATTCTGGTGCAGAGTGCCGAGACATCCATTGTGACGAGGAGTGCTCCTGGTTCAACTGCTCCATGTGTGCTGAGTTTCTGTAGGAAGTCCATAGTGTCGCAACAAAAGCTGGGGGTTCTTTGTACAATGGGTTTCAGGATGCCCTCGACATAGCCGGAGAGATTCTCACACAAGATCCCATTGCCCGATACGATGGGACGGCCGGGTGTGTTTGCCTTGTGTATCTTCAGGAGGCAGTAGAGATCTCCAACGTGGAGAGTATGTGGGATGAGAGCAGAGGGTGCTCTGAAGGTCCGGATCAAAGGTCTTGATCAGTCTGTCGAGTTGACAGGTGTGTTCTTTGGTCGGATCTGCGGGTAACTGTCTGTCGTGTTCCTCGTTCTTCAGTTGTCGGTACATTTCTTTGCAGTAATCCGTTCTGTTCAGTATAATGATGGCCCCTCCTTTGTCTGCTGGTTTGATGACAATGTTGCGATTGGTCTTGAGAGCATGGATGGCGTTGCATTGTGCTTGGGTGATGTTCAGGGCTGTCTTGAATGCAGCCGATGAATCTGGTGTTGACACACCTCCTGACGGCTCGGGCATACATGTCAAGTTGAGGGCAGCGGCCTTCCAGAGGAGTCCAATTCGACTCTTTCCTCTTCGGTTGCTGCACTGCAGATCTCTGTCGGCTGTTCCAGTTCATTGGCTGTCTCATTGTGTTCGCTGTTGGCCTCTTGGGGTTTGTGGAAGAACTCCCGCAGCCTCATTCGCCTGATGAATTCCTCTGCGTCTGCTGCGAGGCTGATGAGGTCTATTTGGTGGTGGGGCAGAAATTGAGCCCTCGGCTGAGAACTTCGATTTCATCTGGTTGAAGTATGTAGTCCGACAAGTTGACAATGGACTTCCCTGCAGTGGTACTGGTTTCTACTGTGGTACCGGGGGAGGCTTGGTTGCTGCTGGTGGTGATGCCGAGTTTCCTGTTCTTGGTGTGCATGTAGATGGCGTAGTTCCTTTGTCTCGTCTGCTTGGCAGAGTTTCGTAGCTGGTCTGCGTCCTGAGCACAAGTTGAGAATATGGACTCTATCTTGGTTTCCAGGATGCGGCGTTTGCTGTAGAGCTGGTTTATGAGGTGGTTGAGGAATGTGAGAGAGGTGCGACTGTGAGGCAGCAGTGCTACCGTGATGTACCTGTAGATAGAATGCCACTTGCATGTAAATGAGCATTATGCTGATGCCTCATGGTCAGTAGGTCAACAAACGCAGCCTTTTTGTGTTGAAAACAAGAATGAGTGAATTGCTTTGGTAACCCAAACCACACCATATCCTATGGAGCCTTCATGTGTGCTTTGGCAAGGTAGACACCCCTTGGGCTTCAAACACACGCGAGCATTACATTCTCCATCGTGCGGATACTGGCCAAGATAATCTTGGAATGCCCCAAATAAACAAACATGTTATTTTGTTGTCCTACATCATCTTTTCTGTCTGACTCAAGAAGCAACATCAATTGTCCATTCACCGAAGGCAGATTGGCTTCCAATGTTTGAGTGCCATCTCCCTGTCCAGGGTTCCAAAGTAGAGAACTGAAAATCTCTCAACCCAGAAGCAAACAAACAATCTCCAGAAATCATGATTCCGCAGATAGATAAATTTACTCCTTCTTCAAATCATGCCTTGTTAAAATTTACAATTGGGATTTAAGTTCCAGGAAAATGTTAACCTTTCTTCAGAGCCTTGTCCAACTGCCTTAACTGGGGAGACCAGAGAGCCAAGTCTCTCTTTGCAGGGTACCTGGGTCTCTGACCTATTCTTGGAACTGCATTTATAGGATGGTCCAATTCTGCCATGGTCACGAGTGAGCCCAGCAGGGTGCTGGTGCCACGGGAGGTCAGGGGCCGGTGGTTGGGTCTTCTCTTGTTGGAGATAGTTACTGCCTGGCATCAATGTGGTGCAAATATTATCTGCCACTTGTCAGTGAAGGTCTGGGTTTTGTCCAGGTCCTGTTATAACCTGGCATGGGATGCAAGTTTAAATTACCCTCATGAGTCTATTGATGTTTCTTCAATTATTTTGATACACTGCACACATAAAACCTTTTTTGGATGATAAGAACCCAACATGAAATGAGTCAAATCTCAGCAGGTCTGGCAGCATCTGTAAGGAGAAAAGAGCTGACTTTTCAAGTCCAGATGACCTTCAGTCAAAGCTAAAAGACATAGAAAGTGAGGGATATTTATATTGTAGGGTGAGGGAAGTGAAAGATGAGTCACAGTCACAGAAACAAGGGGAAAGGCTGCTAATGGCAGTCCATAGAGAGAATAGAAGGTGCGAACGGCCAAATGGCAGAGAAGCTGAAATCAGAGGGTAAGCTGCGAGAGACGAAGTCAAAGTGGACTCAAAAGTTCCTAGTCGGTGCAGGTGATTTCAGAACATTACCCATCATTTAGTGCCAATTTGGTAACAGTTTCCAAATAAGCTATTCAGGTTGGCAATATAAACATGCAACACTATTCCAGTAAGGAATTTCTTAATAAAATACTGCAGATGTTGGATTTGGAAACAAAAACAGAGGATGTTGGAAAAGCTCAGTGGGTCTGGCAGCATCTGTAGGGGGAGGAAACAGAGTTAATGGCCGGAATTCTACCAGCACGCCTTCCAGGCATTCTCTGTTGGCCTCAGGCTGGATAGTACAAACCTCGGGTGGACATGGGGGTAAAATTCCACCCATTGGTTCCATTCCAGTTGCCTCTTCATCAAAACTAAAAAGAGAGTTTCTTAATGTTGGAAAAATAATACTGTTTTTTTTTAAAGAAAGAAAGAAATTCAGAACTCTCAATACCTCTGAGTTTATAAAGGGTTCCTGAGTAGGCATCTGTCCTTCACCAAAAAAAAAAAAACAGGTGCTCCAGCATATTTATTATGCCACAATTGTAATTTATAAATAATTCAAAAAGCCACAAATTTACAAACAGGTTTGTCTCAGGGAAGTGCGGAGAGATGCAGTGACTGACATACAAATCAGCAGTTAGCTCTGTGTCAGCAACATGCCGGGTACAATGACCTTATACAGAAGGCCGCCCCATCCTTCAGTCAACTCAGCAGATCCGAGGAGCAATACAAATTTTCCTTCAAGTTGAAATTAAAAGATCCATATCCCACAGGATGAGAGAGAGAGAGATTACCTTTCACACGCAGTGACTTTTAAGATGCAAGAGCTGATATGTAGAATTATTTCTTCTCAGAAGTCGAAAATCTAATCAACCTTTCAAGTACTGGATGCATTGTAAATATAGGTAAAGGTAAAGTTGCCATAGAAACTAGAAGGAGTAGGCTATTGGGCCCCTTGAGCCTGCTCCGCCATTCATTTTGATGATGGCTGGTCAAATTCAATATCCTGACTTTCTCGTGATCACTTCAGCCCCAGGAGCCATAACTAATTTCTTCTTAAAATCTTCTTCTCGAGTCCCAGATGATCATGGGCTGCTCTCCCCTTTGAAGGCGAAGAGCTGACCAGTGGAGATTTAACCCAAGGGTCGCCATACCTCAGGTGAGAGGCAAGGTGGAGGTGGTGAGGCCTCCGTGTACCTCAGCTGGTACAGGAATTGAACGCATGCTGTTGGCCATCGTTTTGCATCACTAATCAGCCATTCATAGAAACAAGAAGGGCCATTCGGCTCTTCAAGCCTGCTCTACCATTCATTTTGATCATCAAATTCAAGATCTGGATCCATCCCCCTTTCCCCCCATATCCCTTTAGCCCCAAGAGCTATATCTAATTTCTTCTTGAAATCAGACAACTTTTTGGCCTCAACTACTTTCTGTGGGAGTGAATTCCATATATTCATCACCCTCGATGAAGAAATTTCTCCTCTCCTCAATTCTAAAAGGTTTACCTCTTATCCTCAAACAATGACCCCTAGTTCTGGAATCCCCCACCATTGGGAACATTCTTTCTGAATCTACCTTGTCTGACCCTGTTAGAATTGTATAAGTTTCTATGAGATCCCCTCTCACTCTTCTAAACTCCAGTGAAGATAATCCCAACCAACTTAGTCTCTCCTCATATGACAGACCTGCCATCCCAGGAATCAGCCTGATAAACCTTCACTGTACTCCCTCGGATTCGGATACCAAAACTGCACACAATACTCTAGGTGTGGCCTCACCAATGCCCTATACAATTGCAGTAAAACGTCTATATCCCTATACTCAAATCCTCTCGCTACGAAGCCAATTTGAGCTAATAGAAATATAATCAGTAATTATAAGTGTAGTGACGCACCTCACCAGGTGTTATATTGAAAGAGTTTGACTGGATTGCACTGTGATGTAAAATTTGAACAAGGCCTTTTTAAAGCAATTTTTTAGCAAGGCCTTTGACAAGGTACCGCATGGTAGGTTGCTGCATAAGGTTAAATCTCACGGGATCCAGGGTGAGGTAGCTAAATGGATACAAAATTGGCTCCTTGGCAGAATGTGGAGATGCGGACAGAAGCCAGAGAGTGGTTGTAGAGGGTTGTTTTTCAAACTGGAGGCCTGTGACCAGCGGTGTGCCTCAGGGATCAGTGCTGGGTCCACTGTTATTTGTCATTTATATTAATGATTTGGATGAGAATATAGGAGGCATGGTTAGTAAGTTTGCAGATGACACCAAGTTTGGTGGCATAGTGGACAGTGAAGAAAGTTATCTCCAATTGCAATGGGATCTTGATCAATTGGGCCAGTGGGCTGACGAATGGCAGATGGAGTTTAATTTAGACAAATGCGAGGTGATGCATTTTGGTAGATTGAACCAGGAATGAGGGGAGATCTAATAGAGGTGTACAAGATTATGAAGGGGATAGATAGGGTGAACGGTGGGAAGCTTTTTCCCAGATCGGAAGTGACATTCACGAGGGGTCACGGGCTCAAGGTGAGAGGGGTGAAGTATAACTCAGATATTAGAGGGATTTTTTTACAGAGGGTGGTGGGGGCCTGGAATGCGCTGCCAAGTAGGGTGGTGGAGGCAGGCACGCTGACATCGTTTATGACTTACCTGGATAGTCACATGAGCAGCCTGGGAATGGAGGGATACAAACGATTGGTCTAGTTGGACCAAGGAGCGGCACAGGCTTGGAGGGCCGAAGGGCCTGTTTCCTGTGCTGTACTGTTCTTTGTACAAGACATTGGTAAGGCCACACTTGGAATACTGTGTGCAATTCTGGGCACCCTATTATAGAAAGGATATTATTAAACTAGAAAGAGTGCAGAAAAGATTTACAAGGATGCTACCGGGACTTGATGGTTTGAGTTATAAGGAGAGCTGGATAGACTGGGACGTTTTTCTCTGGAGCGTAGGAGGCTGAGGGATGACCTTATAGAGGTCTATAAAATAATGAGGGGCATAGATAAGGTAGATAGCCAATATCTTTTCACAAAGGTAAGGGAGTCTAAAACTAGAGGGCATAGGCTTAAGGTGAGAGGGGAGATACACAAAAGTGTCCAGAGGGGCAATGTTTTCACTCAGAGGGTGGCGAGTGTCTGGAACAAGCTGCCAGAGGTGGTTGTAGAGGCGGGTACAATTTTGTCTTTTAAAGAGCATTTAGATAGTTACATGGGTACGATGGGTGTAGAGGGATATGGGCCAAATGCGGGCAATTGGGATTAGCTTAGGGGTTTTTTTTTAAAAAAGGACGGCATGGACAAGTTGGGCCGAAGGGCCTGTTTCCATGCTGTAAACCTCCGACTCTATAACTGTTATGTAATGTACTCTTATGAAAAGCATGTTCTTAAAAATACAGAGCGAGAAGAGAAGAAAGCGAACCATTTGTGAATTGTCAGACAAATTTACATCTCAAAATAAATAAGCGCAGCCTTAATTTATCACAAGGCAATTTTTGAACCTAAAGCTTCCAAACAGCAAGCCAGACTAATTGTCATTTTGAACATTCTCATTATAGTTTCACTGATAGTTTCAGGTCAGTGCGATTAAAGGTTCTTTTTAAAAGCAGTCAGGATTACCACTCTCAAGCACCGTCTAATGCCACCTACTTCAGAAGTGAAAGAGTGTTACTGGATATACAAATGATTTGCACCGTGTACACTGGTCTTGACTGCTGCTCAGACTGCCTGCTGGCAAACTCAGCGGATGCTGATGAACAGTGCTTACGGATGGCAGGTGCCTGTGGAAGCCCGCCCCAGCAAGTAATCAATGCCTTCTATGAAAGGGGATACGAGAAATAAAAACGAATCCAGCCTCTGGGTTACAAAACCACAAGAACTAATTCAAGGTAAAACCTCCCAACGTATATCCTGGAACTAGCTCTGACAGATCCACCCTCACGCTTTGGGAATAATACACACACCCACAAAGCAATGCAATTTTGCAATGTCGTCTATCATTTGAACCAGCGTAAGGCACACAAGGGGTCAAGCAATTCACACATCAGCCTCAAATAAATCAAGATCAATCCCAATATATGTGCCTATTTTAACTGTTCAGACTTAAAACAGCATCACCAAAAAGATAGGGCAATAAGCAAAGCCCAATTCCTGCAACAAGCTAAAACTAGTCAACTTTAAAATTATATTAGTCTCTCTGGCGGCATTGGTTTCCTACAATAGAAAGTAAAAGCAACTTCTCAATTATTCATTTTCCCTTTCAACCCCTGGGTACCAAGGTTAGCAGTGAGAAAATAATGATACGAGAACATCAGACAATTCATTGCAGGCATCTTTCCAATTAGAACACAAGAGGTAGGAACAAGAGTAGATCAAATGGCCCCTCCAGCTTCATGTGTCATCCAATAAGATCATGGCAAAATTTCCACATCCTCTCCATTTTCCTGCCATTGATATCAGGCTAATTGGTCTATAGTTCTGCTTTCTCTTGTTCTCCCTCCTTTCTTGAGCATCAAGGTTGTGTTTACTACCTTATTCGCTCCAGGAATTGTCCTACAATCCAAGGAATTCTAGAAGTTCAAAGCCAATGCATCGGGCTATCACTGCAGCCACCCCCAATAAAAACCTTCAGGATATCGGCCATCAGGTCAAAAGGGTTTCTCCAGTCATTGTCCATGTCACCGTTATTTACAACCAATTAAACACCTTGAGTCTTAATAACTGTTTATGTTTGTAGTCAGCAGCATAGGTTTTATATTCCCATTAGATTGGAATACCCACGTGTAATTAAAAGATATGAGAGAAACACTACAGAATCTCCTCATCTTTGCTTTTTTATCACTATATTACTACGGGACGGCATTTACAGACTTGCGTGTTAGGAGTGCTAAGTATGCAACAAGAAAATTATGCATTGACAGCACTTGTTCAAGTCAATTTTCTACGGTATGGTTTAATCAGATAGGTATCACCATGTGGCAGGATAGAGAGATATTCTAGCCACAGAGCAAACCTGCTCAGCACTATCATTTCCCTTATACTTGTTGCCAATCTGATCGAGGTAGGAGTTAAGAATTCAATTGAAATTTTTGCTTAGTTTTCTCAGAAGCCTCTTAGCTCATCCACAAAACATCTGACCCAGCCCAACTGTACGTTAGTCACAATCCGGAGTTGTGCAAGTCTCAATATCATTTACAATTGCATTGAAATAAAATTATTAAAGCGATTCAACAGGGTAAATTCTGGGAGGTCGTTTCCCTTGGATGCAGTCTCCAACATGGGAGTCATAGTCTCAGGAGGAGTCAGCCAATCTGGACTGAGGTGAGAAGATTTCTGCACACCCCCAACTTATAAAGGGCTGTGAATCTTTGGAATTCTCTACCCCAGAGAGATAGATGCTCATTCCTTGTGCATATTCAGGACAAATTGATAGTTTTATTTTGGACATGGAGGGATAATTAGGACGGCACAGTGGTTAGCACTGCTGCCCCACTGCGCCAGGGACCCAGGTTCAAATCTCGCCTCAGATGACTGACTTGTGTGGAGTTTGATTTTGGATACCGAGGGATAATTAGGGCAGCACAGTGGCACGGTGGATGGCACTGCTGCCTCACAGCGCCAGGGTTCAATTCCAGTCTTGGGTGACAGTCTGCGTGGTGTTTGCTCTTTCTCCCTGTGTCTGCGTGGGATTCCTCTGGCCGCTCCAGTCTCTTCCCACATTCAAAAGGTGTGTAGTTCAAGTGAATTGGCCATGCTAAATTTCCCCTTAGTGTCAGGCGGTTTAGCGGGGTAAATAGGTGGGGTTATGGAGATAGGGCTGGGGTGGGATTGTTGCTAGTACAGGCTCAATGGGCCAAATGGCCTCCTTTTGCACTATGAGGGATTCTATGATAATATAGTGCAGGAAAGTGGAGCAAGGTCAGCCAACATCTCGTTGAATAGCAGAAAGGGCTGAAGGGCCTACTCTCCTTCTTGGGTGTTACTCATAATCAGGCACTCTCCAGATTTTGGTGAGTCATCTGAAAAGGGAGGTAACCTATGTGGGAAGCAACCTTTTCCCACAGTGTCCCAGCAACTCAGTATGTACTGTTGGCTAGTCTATCTTACCTTCCTGATCAACTACAGATGCAAAAAAAAATAATACAAACAGAAACATTAAAAAAGGCACCAACGTTTGTCCATAAACTTTGATGCGTTTTCAGGTTCTACATCGTTCCTGATACTCCCTGTCCCCCTCCTCTCTCACTCACATCTACTTTCTCAGAAGACTAAGGAAATTTGGCATGTCAGCTGCAACTCTCACCAACTTTTACTGACGCACCACAGAAAGCATTCTTTCTGGTTGTATCACAGCTTGGTATGGCTCCCGCTCTGCCCAAGATCACAAGAAACTACAAAAGGTCTTGAATGTAGCCCAATCCATTACGCAAACCAGCCTCCCATCCATTGACTCTGTCTACACTTCCCGCTGCCTCAGCAAAGCAGCCAGTATAATTAAGGATCCCATACACCCCGGACATTCTCTCTTCCACCGTCGGGAAGATACAAAAGTCTGAGGTCACGAACCAACCGATTCAAGAACAGCTTCTTCCTTGCTGCCCTCAGACTTTTGAATGGACCTACCTTGCATTAAATTCATCTTTCTCTGCACCCTAGCTATGACTGTAACACTCGATTCTGCACTCTCTCATTTCCTTCTCTATGAACGGGATGCTTTATCTGTGTAGAGTGCAAGAAACAATACTTTTCACTGAATGCTAATACATGTGACAATAATAAATCAAATCAAAAATTTTAAATCCTTTACTCTACATATTTTTCTTAGGGTTAAGCTAATACTGTAGTGGTCCCTCGTCATTGAGAAAACAGCATGAAGAAATTTGGCTTATTATTCTCCCCATGCAGATGCAACTTAATTGTTTTCCAGTAGCTCCCCCTTCTTTAAAACAAAACACTGAAAATCAACTCAAATTCTACTTCCTGGACTGCTGTGTCTGGAATTGAGTCACATCTGAGGTGCAGCAATTCTGCTTAAAATGGCTACAGTTCTAATATAAATTGTCGTTTTATTAAAACACCTTCGCATCAGTCAGATCTTCCCTTAAAAAAAATAAAGCATTTCACCCAAAAGGGCATCCAATCATTACATTTAAAAATACTCATTCCATGGGCGAAATCTGTCAAGAGTTTTCTTAAAACGCATGAATATGGTTAACTCCCCGGTTCCAGCGTGTACAATTTTCACATAATTAGCCCTCTCAATACAAAGGGTTTAAAATGTGAAAAATTGGGGGGGGGGGGGATTACTAATTGTTCTCGCATCGATCCACTTTTATTCAGCATTGATAATTTCTCTAAGTGATGGTGGGATGCCGCGATTTCACCGGTTTAAAATGATCATTGTACAGGTGTGAAGATAAAACGGTCTTGACAATGGCTCTCTCTCGCTACAGATGGATTGTCACACTAGCACATCACAAGGAATAAAACTGCCTGCTAAACAAAAGCAGGAATTACTTGGAGATTGTAAGATACCGCCAGCAGCATCAACAAAAGAAAATACAGGTATGCATATCCACTGCAACCAAATGTTACCCATTTGCCAAGCAAAAAATATCTGGCGTCTTTCCACCCCCCCCAAAAAACTGCATTCGTAAAAAACTGAGCGACGTTTTTTATGAGAACAACATCTACTATTCTACCAGAGAAAGGGAACTGAGAGTTTATTTTTGTAAAAATATATATATATATGAACGTGCAGTAAAATAGAATGAACTGCATGTTAAGCTAATTATAATGGGGAATGAAGGAGGGGGGGGGGGGCGGTTTATAACACTCCCATTCATAAAGCAGACATCCTACCTAAGGATTAATTACCGGGGGGGGGGGGGTGATCAATGACACAAACACGCAGGGAGAATCCGATACAATTGGGCGTGTGACCCAATGGAAATGTTACTTTTACATTCGCTGGGGTCATGATTTGCGGTCCGTACAGATACGAGAGAGAGAGAGGAACTCTCACTGAGACCCTTTCAGCTCCTTATATACAATAAATAGATCAATAACTTTTTTTTTAAAAAAGGGATACTACGTAAATTATTTCCATCCTAACATTTCAAAGAGTGTTGGATTTCTACTGGCCAAAGGAGATTTCACTTGAATGGATAAAAAGGAACCAACTTTTGTTACACGCCAGAAATGTTTAAAACCCCCTAGTCTCCAAGAGGTGGGGACTGCAGATACCAATACTCATTGCAACCGGGGTTATCATTAAAGTCCAGAGTTTGTTCCAACAAAGGGAGGTCAGATATTTCGAAAGCTTCGAGCCTGCCCCATCTCTGACACCATGCATACACACACACACACATACAGACAAACACTACATCACCTCGTATCTGCAACGAGTAAGTACTGTAGTAAATGGGAAGCTTTGCATTGCTGACAGTATCAGAATGGAAGTAGTAAATGCCCCATGTCTCTATTATAATCAGGAGCTGTGCTAGCGCCTTTGTGAATCAATAACCTTTGAGTGAGGGAGGGGGTTGAGAGAAAGGGGGTGCAGGTATTTTCCAGTTCCAATGCTGCCGGACAATTACAGTGCACCCTGTGCAGTGATATTGCTGTTCCCACCCCCTTTATTTTTTTTTATAGCCCTGGACCAAGCGACGCTGGCACTCACCGCTCCCCTCTCTCTGTCTGCTGTCACCGCAGTCTGCCTGTCATTCCAATGAATATTCCGTCTCGGGCACCTTCTGCAGTCCTTCCGAGCAAAATACAATATATATAAAAAAAATCAAACTGCCGCTTGAACCGTCTCTAAATTATTTCCCTGGGCGAAAGCGAGCGCCTGCAATGTGTGTTGTGTGCTAACGCGTCGCTGCTCCTCGGTCCATTGCTCAACATGGCAGGATTGAGTGTCTCTGTGGCAGACACTTGACACTCGCTCCAGCTGAACAGGTCCTCCCTCCCCTCGCAATTGACAACAGGAAGTGCAGGTAGATTGGCTGATTGACAGCACAGACTCACCAATAGTATGGTCCTGGACCTGCCATCCCTCTCTGGATTGGCTCCACCAGTTGTCCCATCATTGAGCAGAGGAGGCGGGACTCCACCCCGAAGCCTTTGATCAAAGCCCAGTCCCCCAACTGCATCCTGGGGAGTGTGGTTCAACAAGGAATGATAAAACTGAACAATTAAAAGGAAAATTTAATATTTTTCTTTCAAACCAAAGGTGCAATTAGGGATGTGCTGTGCATCTTTCCCTGTCCAGCTGTTTTACACAATTGTATGCACCTCATTAATAATAAAAGCAAATTACTGGGGATGCTGGAATCTGAAACCAAAAGAGAAAATGCTGGAAAACCTCAGCAGGGCTGGCAGCATCTGTAAGGAGAGAGAAGAGCTGACGTTTCGAGTCCAGATGACCCTTTGTCAAAGCTACAGATGCTGCCAGACCTGCTGAGAATTTCCAGCTTTTTCTCTTTTGGGTGGCACGGTAGCACAGTGGTTAGCACTGCTGCTTCACAGCTCCAGGGACCTGGGTTCGATTCCCGGCTTGGGTCACTGCACGTTCTCCTCGTGTCTGCGTGGGTTTCCTCCGGGTGCTCCGGTTTCCTTCCACAGTCCAAAGATCATAGAAACCCTACAGTGCAGAAGGAGGCCATTCGGCCCATCGAGTCTGCACCGACCACAATCTCACCCAGGCCCTACCCCCACATATTTACCCACTAATTCCTCTAACCTACGCATTTTAGGATTCTAAGGGGCAATTTTTAACCTGGCCAATCAGCCTAACCCGCATTTCTTTGGACTATGGGAGGAAACCAGAGCACCCAGAGGAAACCCACGCAGACACGAGGAGAACGTGCAAACTCCACACAAACAGTGACCCGAGCCGGGAATCGAACCTGGGACCCTGGAGCTGTGAAGCAGCAGTGCTAACCACTGTGCTACCGTGCCGCCCGTGTGCGGGTTAGGTTGATTGGCCATGCTAAAATTGCCCCTTAGTGTCCCGAGATGCGTAGATTAGAGTGATTAGCGGGTAAAATATGTAGGGATATGGGGGTAGGGCCTGGGTGGGATTGTGGTCTGTGTAGACTCGATGGGCCGAATGGCCTCTTTCTGTACTGTAGGGTTTCTATGATTTCTATGCTTCTATGTATGCATCTCAGATTGTTTACTCAAGCAGTGAATCTGATCCAATCACTTAAAGCTACTGGAGAGAAGGAAACAATAACTTAAAATTGCCAAAGGGATGGGAACATAGGAATTAGGAGCTGTGGGCAATTCAGTCCTTCGAGCCTGCTCCGCCATTCAATCAGATCATGGCTGATCTCTCCCTGGTCTCAAATCCACTTCTCCACCTGTTCCCCATATCCCTTTAACCTGTTTTTTTTATTAGAAATGTATCTATCTCCTCCTTGAAACCGTTCAATGATTCAGACTCCACCGCGCGATGGGGTAGCGAGTTCCACAAAAATTCACCATTTCCCCTTGTCTCAGTGTTAAATCTACCGCCTCGCAACCTCTACCTGCGACCGCTTGTTCTAGATTGCCCCATAAGAGGAAACATTTAGTCTACATTTACTTTATCAATCCCTTTAAAATTTTTAGATACCTCGATCAGATCCCTTCTCATCTTCTAAACTCCAGCGAGTATAAACCCAAACTGTTTAATCTCTCCTCATACATCAACCCCTCCATCCCCGGAATCAACTTGGTGAGCCTCGCTCGTGTCATCCATTATCTCAGAAGGACAGGGAGTTATGAACGGGTGGAAGTTGGAGTTATATCTTTCACAGCCCTTTTGTCTCAGGAAATGATGGTCTGCACCGTTGTGGGCAACTCCGTGTGAAAAGTCACCTGATGTGACTCGGGAGCCCCACTCTGGCATGGCAGATTGCAGAATGGCAGTCCGTACCACATTGGTTGCAGGTGAAGGCAGTAGACACAGAAGGTGCCGGATGTGCTGGCCTCTGTTTCCTCTGGGCCCTCTGACCTAGCTGAGATTTCTATTTCTCTTTGTCCCTTTCAATGCCCTGAGGTACTGACCATCAGCGACAAGCTCCTAATAGTCCGAGCCAATGTCCACCATCTTTCTATCTCATTTACACATGCTCTCGAATCACAGTTATGGAAGTAACACAGGTCGTGATCCAATTTCCAGCTTTATTGTAATGGGCAGCACAGTGGTTAGCACTGCTGCCTCACAGCGCCGGGGACCCGGGTTCGATTCCAGTCTTGGGTGACTGTCTATGTGGAGTTTGCACATTCTCCCCATGTCTGCGTGGGTTTCCTCCAGATGCTCCGGTTCCCTCCCGCAGTCTGAAAGATGTGCAGGTTAGGAGGATTAGCCATGCTAAATTGCCCCTTATTGTCCAAAGATGTGTAGGTTAGGGGGATTAGCAGGATAAATGTTTGGGGTTACGGGGATAGGACAGGAGGTGGGCCTGGGTAAGATGCAGACTAAATGGGCCAAATGGCCTCCTCTGCACTGTGGGGATCCTATGATTAATCTTTAGTTAAACCCCACTTAGCTTTCAGTTCATACAATCATAGAATCCCAACAGTGCAGAAGCAGGCCATTTGGCCCATTGAGTCTGCACCGACCGCAATCCCACCCAGGTCCTATCCCCGTAACTCCATTTACCTGCATGCACCAATAACAATCCCATCTAGGCCCTGTCCCTATAATCCCACATATTTACCCTGTTGATCCCCTGTCACTAAGGGACAATTTAGAATGGCCAATCAACCTAACCCGCACATCTTTGGACTCTGGGAGGAAACCGGAGCACCCGGAGGAAACCCACGCAGACACAGGGAGAACGTGCAAACTCCACATAGATAGTGACCCAAGCCAGGAATTGAACCCGGGTCCCTGGCGCTGTGAGGCAGCAGTGCTAACTACTGTGCCACCATGCCCGTGCTTCTTGGCACTGTGCTTCAAGGAGGATATATTGGTTAAAAAGTACAAGCACCGGTTCACCAACATGGTGCCGGGGCTAAAAGGGTTAATTTATGAGGACAGTTTGCATTCATAAGGCTTGGGTCCCTTTGAATGTAGAAGATTAGGGGGTGATTAAGAGGTGTTTAAGATGATTTGAGGATTTTACAGAGGGGATAGAAGATATTTCCTCAAGAGGTGCGTCCTTACCAAGAAGCCCTTGCTTCAAAATTAGAGTGAGGCCTTTCTGGGTGATATCAAGAAACACTTGTTCACACAAAGGATACTAGAAATCTAGTATCTCCCCCACCATCTCCCCCCCCCAAAAAAAATACAAATCCCAAAACTGAAGTTGATAGATTTCCCCTCAGCAAGTGTTTTTAAGGGTTATGAAAGCAAGACAGGCAGATAGAGCCAAAATACAGCATGGCCAATCATCTATTTCAATGGCGAGGCAGACTTGAGGGCCTACTCCTGTTCATGCATCATGTTCGGGCAATTGTCTTATTTGCCACCTTTGGAGTTGGTGGATCAGAAATCCTTTCAAGCATAAACAAACAGCAAAAGAAAAGCTACACACGGTAACATATTTTGACTGTTGGAGCTAATTACATTATTCAGAGATTAGCTACAGGATTTTAAAAGCGTCAATCGGAAATACTTGCAAACATTCTGATTTTTGGTCCTACATTTTCATTCCTATTCGGGAAAGCTAAACGTTGAGCAGAGCAAAAAGCACAGAAGATTGGGGCATGGGGTAATAAGCAGATACATGGGAACACCACCACCTGCAAGTTCCCCTCCAAGCCACTCACCGTCCTGACTTGGAAATATATCGCCGTTCCTTCGCAGTCGCTGGGTCAAAATCCTGGAATTCCCTCCCTAATGGCATTGTGGGTCAACCCACAGAACATGGACTGCAGCGATTCAAGATGGCAGCTCACCACCACCTTCTCAAGGGCAACTAGGGATGGGCAATAAATGGTGGCCAGCCAGCGACGCCCATGTCCCACAATTGAATTTTTTAAAAGTCCCATTCAGCCCCTATCCCCATGGCCCCACGTATTTACCCTGCTAGTCACTCTGACACTAGGTGGCAATTTAGCATGGCCAATAAATCTGACCCGCACACCTTTGGACACAGGAGGAAACTGGAGCACCCGGAGGAAAGCCATGCAGACACAGGGAGAATGTGCAGGTCCACACAGCCAGTGACCCAAGCCGGGAATCGAACCCGGGTCTCTGGTGCTGTGAGGCAGTGATAACCATTGTGCCACTGTATCATGTATTCATTAGAACACATTTATTTTCTTCCTTTTCTCCTCCTCCTGAGGCCAGTGATTCACATTTTTGGTCTGTGGCAGTACAGATACCAGCATCTTGCCATTGTGTATATGTGGATGTTGATTAAATAAATACAGAGAATGCTGGATAAACTCAGCAGGTCTGCAACATCTGTGGGAGAGAGAAACAGGGTTAATGATTTGAGTCCATATTGATTCTTCTGTAGAACTGGTCTGTAGAAGGGTTATATGGGTGGCACGGTAGCACAGTGGTTAGCACTGCTGCTTCACAGCTCCAGGGACCTGGGTTCGATTCCCGGCTTGGGTCACTGTCTGTGTGGAGTTTGCACATTCTCCTCGTGTCTGTGTGGGTTTCCTCCGGGTGCTCCGGTTTCCTCCCACAGTCCAAAGATGTGCGAGTTAAGTTGATTGGCCAAGCTAAAATTGCCCTTAGTGTCCTGGGATGCGTAGGTTAGAGGGATTAGTGGGTAAATATGTAGGGATATGGGGGTGGGGCCTGGGTGGGATTGTGGTCGGTGCAGACTTGATGGGCCGAATGGCCTCTTTCTGTGCTGTGGGTTTTCTAAGATAAACAATTTCTTTCTCCACAGATGCTGTCAGACCTGCTGAGGTTATCCAGCATTTTCTGTATTTATTTCAGATTTCCAGCACCTGCAGTATTTTGATTTTCTTTTAGTGGCTATTGATGGGCCGGTTAACAATGAGATGACATCATATCAAAATTTAGTCTAATCCTATCCTTATCCCAATTCCAACAAGTGTTACTAGATAAGGGCCCATGGCCAATATTTTCTTATCCCTTCATAGCTGATGGAAGGTTTGGCTAACTTGCTGACATGCAAACTGGTATTGATTAATCAAATTAGACAACGATCAATCAAATTAGACAATGATCAATGACTTTGACTCTATACCACATCACATTACCTCAATGAACTACCTTGGACCAAAATCTTTCCATTTTTAATGTTCTGTTACTCACTTTCATTTCAGTTCTGTTTGCCTTTTATAATCAAGTGAGGAGGAAATTCGGAAAGAATCTATAATAACTCGAGGCAACTCGAAGTGGCAAAAGATTAACTAAAAGTGTTTATTAATAATAAGAACTACATACACAAAGGGTTCGATACAGGTCTACTCCTAACAACATCCTAACTCAACCAAAGCCTTCCAGCCCAGGACTGCTCATCCTTGCTCCCGATTGACTCAGTTTGCGCGCTCACTCTCCATTGGCTCCAGCCCGGCCACATGGTCTGCAAAGAATCAGTGGCATAGTGGTTAGCACTGCTGCCTCACAGTGCCAAGGACTTGGGTTCGATTCCAGCCTTGGGTCACTCTCTGTGTGGAGTTTACACAGTAAGAAGTCTCACAACACCAGGTTAAAGTCCAACAGGTTTATTTGGTAGCACGACCTTTCGGAGAATTGTCCCTTCATCAGGTGACTCACTTGATGAAAGAGCAGTGCTCCGAAAGCTCGTGCTACCAAATAAACCTGTTGGACTTTAACCTGATGTTGTGACACTACGTACTGTGCCTACCCCAGTCCAACGCCGGCAACTCCACATCATGTGCGGAGTTTGCACATTCTCACCGTGCCTGCGTGGGTTTCCTCCGGGTGCTCCGGTTTCCTCCAACATTCCAAGGATGTGCCGGTTAGGTTGATTGGCCGTGTTAAATTGCCCCTTAGTGTCGGGGGATCAACAGGGTAAATATGTGGGATAGGGCCTGGATGGGATTGTTGTTGGTGCAGGCTCAATGGGCCGAATGACCTTCTTCTGCACTGTAGGGATTCTATGATCACCACTTAAAGAGGCCACATTACCACAATCCTTCCCCCTCCCCCAACGTCTTGGACTACCCATGATAAAACAAGAAGAAAAACAGTTAACACATAGGCAGAGAAACAACAATGATACAGAGGGGACACCAGGGGAAAATAGTTCATAAAGTCAGCCAATCCGGAGACTTCCAGACCCTTGGAGAATGTTGCAGCCTGGTTAGGAATTCTTCAGCAGCCGACGACACAGGATCCACTGATGGAGGTGGGCATGCTAGCCCACCTCTGGAGCTAAGCCCTTGCTGGCTCCTTCTCCTGCCCCAGCCACCGAGGCCAGAGGCTTCCATGGCTCCATGGAACTGTCTTGTTCAGAGGCTGGTACAAACAAACTTGAAGCGGGGCACACTTGCTTGTCACCTGGAGTTGGCTCCACTCTCTTGCACAAGTGGTCGACATGCTTCTTTACTCAACGGCCCTATACCTCCACCACACATGAGACTGGCCCCGTCTTCTCCACGACTCTCCCTGGCATCCAGCCAGGTCCGCCACCATAATTCGGTGCCCACACAATATCGTCCACATCAAATGATCTGTCCCAATTCTGAAAGTCGTGTTACTCTTTCTGAGAGGCTTGCCCAGGCTCCACCCTCCCGGATAAATTTGGGAGCACCAAGTCCAAACAGGTACATAGGTGCCGACCCATTCGTAATTCTGCAGATGTAACCCCAGTGATGTGGTGGGTTGTTTTAGGGCAGCAAAAAACTTATCAATCGCAATGGCAACAGCTCATGAGCCTGCTTCTTCACAGAAGCCTTGAACATCTGCACGGCTCATTCCACCAACTCATTTGAGACCAGATGGTAGGGGGCTGACCCAACATGGCAAATGCCGTTCGACTTAAGAAAAGGCTCAAATTCATCTGCTGTGAATGCCGTTCCGTTGTCCGATACCAACACTTCGGGTAGATTATGGATCGCAAAGATCTACCTCAGTTTCTTTACAGCAGATGTGGCTGTTGTGGAACTCATGAGCTGAATGTCCAGTCATTTGGAATGGACATATATTAAAATCAGGAACATGTGCCCCAAAACAGTCCAGCAAAATCTACATGAAGCCATGACCATGGATGGCCAGGCCATTGCCAAGGATGCATGTTGGCTGGTGAACGTAACGGAGTCTGACAACTTTCACACTGTCCAATGTCTCTGTCAATGCCAGGCCCAGTAAGAAGTTTGATGGCTTTTGCTACCAAATAAACCTGTTGGACTTTAACCTGGTGTTGTTAAACTTCTTACTGTGTTTACCCCAGTCCAACGCCGGCATCTCCACATCATGAATGCCAGGCCACCAGACATAGCTTCTGGCCAACATTTTCATCCTGCTCTGCCCAGAATGGGCATCATTTAACTCTTGGAGCAGGGGCCGTCGCCCCGAGTATGATACGACAACATGGGCCCCCAACAATAGCACTCCATCTTTGCATGTTATCTGCATTACAAATATGGCTTCATTTGCTCTGCCTTGTCGAAGTGCCCTCCTGTCAGTGATATTTTCTTGACCTTTGCTAATACCAGGTCCCTATCTGTCCATGACTTAATGTGGGCTGCTGAGACAGGCAAGGTGTCTAAAAAATGCACTGTCAATACTATCTCCTGTGGAACAGACGGTGATGGTATGGTCTGTGGTAGGGGAAGATGGATCAATGCATCTGCATTGAAATCTGTGTTCCCAGCTTACGCTGGAAGGTATAGCTGTACGCTGTTAGCAACAAAGCCCATCTCTAGCAGAGGCAATAGGTGGCACCGGCACATTCTCTTGGAAAATCAAGACTTATGACCTGATACAATAGTGAAAAGCTGATCATTGATGTATTGGAGAATTCTTTTCACTGTGTGGATAACTGCTCGGCTTGCTTTGTCGATTTGTTAGTGCTTTTTCTCAGCGTTTGACAAAGTCCTCGAAGCAAATGCAATCGGCCTCTCTGCCCCCATCAGGACCGCTCCAACTCCAGATGGCGAGGTGTCACAAGTAACTACTGATGGCTTGCTTGGGTCAAAGTGCATGAGCAATGACTGGAAAGCTTGCTTAACTTTTACAAGAACCTTGTTTTGCATGTCTCCCCACTTCTAACGCTGATGCTTTTTAAAAACTGGTGTAGGATGGAGGACAGGGGGGGGGGGGGGGGGGGGGGGGGGGCAGAATTGTTGATACGCTCAGCAGAAATCTTCCATAGTAATTGACCATTCCGAGGAAAGACTTCAGTTCCGTCACAGTTCTCAGCTCTGGCACTCCTTTGATTGCTTTCACCTTATCTTTGAGGGGTTGCAATTCCTTTGCATCCACTTTGAACCCAAAGTTTGCAACCTCTTCAATTCGGAATAACACACTTCTCCCTTATCAACCCTATGCCGAATTCCTTAAACTTCTCCAGGAGCTCTTCCAGATTTGCAGCATGTTCATCAGAAGACGCACCACCACTTTGGGGATTCCCTGTAGCAGGCTTTCCATGGTGTGTTGGCAAACGGCACAGGCTGACGAGACACTAGATGAGTCAGGTATGCTGATATAACCCCTTG
Source organism: Mustelus asterias (assembly GCF_964213995.1). Classification (NCBI taxonomy): domain Eukaryota; kingdom Metazoa; phylum Chordata; class Chondrichthyes; order Carcharhiniformes; family Triakidae; genus Mustelus; species Mustelus asterias. The sequence goes on from NC_135813.1 coordinate 17,793,683, forward strand.
AGGGTATTTACTGTAACCAACTTTTTGGAGTCCTCTTCCAATTCCAGTTGCTGATAAGCTGACTGAGGTCTGGTTTAGTGTTTTTGAGGGCCACTGCTAACTTAGCTTAGAGGTCCTCTATCCTGCGATTGGTGTGCAGGGCAGCATGGTGGCACAGTGATTAGCACTGTCTACCTCACAGCGCCAGGGACCCGGGTTCGATTCCTGGCTTGCGTCACTGTCTGTGCAGAGTCTGTATGTTCTCCTCATGTCTATGTGGGTTTCCTCCGGGTGCTCTGGTTTCCTTCCACAGTCCGAAAGACGTGCTGGTTAGGTGCATTGGCCATGCCAAATTCTCCCTCAATGTACCCAAACAGGCGCCAGAGTGTGGCGACTAGGGGATTTTCACAGTAATTTCATTGCAGTGTTAATGCAAGCCTACTTGTGACACTAATAAATAAAACTTTAATGATCCAGCTGGACTCCTTTGCTCACTGTCAGTTCATCATTCCACAAATCCTCACAGGATGGTCTGGTTTCAGGATGGGCACGATAAGCGTGGCCCATTCTGAAATCTGTACAGGCTTGATGATGCCCAGGTCTTCCAGCCTTTACAGTTTGACCTCCAGTTTCTGATACAATGCCAGGGTGAGCTCTGAAAGACCCAAGCATAGCCTTGGGGTTCAAGTAAACTTTAGCTTTAATCCCTTTTATTCGACCAAGTTTCCTTTTGAACACCTCCTGGGATTTACACAGGAGTTTCTGGAATCCTCCATCCTGGACATTAGGTATTTATAGCCAGCACAGTTTTATTTGTTTTAACCAGTCCCGTCCCATGAGATTGGACCTCTGTCCTTCAATCACCATAACAAGCTGTGCAGTCTGGCTTCTGTACAATACCAGCACAGAGGTTGTCCCCAATATTCCTGATGCTTTTCCAGCGTGTGGAAGGTAGCCTCAGAATGGCTGAGGTTAAAGGATTGTACCCCCTCATGGAGATGTTTGAATGTTTTTTCCCCTGATGACAGTGGCTTCTGTACCAGTGTTGAAGTTAATTTATTAGTCACAAGTAAGGCTTACATTAACATTGTAATGAAGTTACTGTGAAATTCCCCGAGCCACCATATTCCAGTGCCTGTTCGGGTCAATTCATCTAACCAGCACGCCTTTCAGACTGTGGGAGGAAACCAGAGTACCCGGAGGAAACCCACGCAGACACAGGGAGAACGTGCAAACTCCGCGCAGACAGTGACCAAAGCAGGGAATTGAACCCAGGTCCCTGGCGCTGTGAGGTAGCAGCGCTGTGTCAAATCTCCATCTTCAGAGGACGACCATTTACCATTAGGACAATGGCCGATAATTTCCGATCAGCAGCAGAACACTGTGGCTGCCAGAAATAAAATAAATTTTTGTGCGCTTACGTGCCTTGAGGAATAGCGCCCAAACTCTCAATGGGAGTAGCAGTCTTCAGAGGAACAATCTCCGCAAACCTCAGCATGATGCAGAAGAATTCTAACCACATCCACTTATGAGGCCAGACTGGAAATGCCCATCGAAGTCTAGCTTGGAAATAGCAGTTTTACATTGAAAGGATTTCCCAGCTGTTATAAATGATACGTTGAAGCTTTTTAAAATCTTTTTTTTGCGGTTTATTTTAAGTAGTTAATCCTATTTTTATTGATACAGTTAAAATGTAATTTTTATTTTTATGATTGAAGATGAGTATTATTTAATGTATAAATAAACATCGGTTTTGTTATTTGTTCTAAATTTGTGAAACTCCGCATTAAATTGTTTTATAACTTTATGTGTGACATGCTTGTAAGTGTTTGTAGGTTTTCATTTAGAATATTGTAAAGATGTGCGAGTTAGGAGCATTGGCCATGCTAAATTGCCCTTTAGTGTCCCAGGATGTGTAGGTTAGAGGGATTAGCAAGATAAATATGTGGGCTTACAGGGATAGGGCCTGGGTAGGATTGTTGTCGGCACAGACTCAATGGGCTGAATGGCCTCTTTCTGCACTGTAGGGATTATATGATTCTAAGATAATATGGAAACTGAAAATGTAATTGGGAAGACGAGAGGTCGGAACTTTTCAGACCATGATTTGTATTCCTGTATAAGGCTGAGCAAAGGAGAGTTCACATTTTGGGCCATGGAAAATCTAGATGTGTTTATCATGAGTATTCTTCTGCCTTGCTTACTTCATTTATAATTCTCATATTTAACCGTTCTGTATGTTTCAATAAAGCAGTTGTGTAATTTAATATTGAAATGTTTTGTTCCAATAAAGTATTGGTAGAATTTTATAGTTTAATTAAAAATATTTAACAAGAAAAATAATATCATAAAGAAAAATAATATCATAAAGAAAAACTTTAATACCATGTTAACATTTAACTAAACATTTTACTTGAGCAGCTGCACAGGCATTTTGTTTTATTGTCTCATCTTTTCAACTTTCTCACAAAATATATATTTTTCTCACACAATGATCAAGAAAATATTTTTATACATTAACGCAACAGTTTTGTTGTCTCTAAACGCAGAGGCAAGGGAGGGATATGAGGCGGGGTAAGGAGGAGTAGGGGTGGAGAGGAAGAAGTGGTGCAGAGGCGGAAGGGGAGGGAGAGGGAGAACGGGATAGAGGGGCGGAGAAGACGAAGGGGGGAAAGAGGGGAGGGAAGAGTTTGGATTTTACGTGTAGCCTGACTCTTCTGTGCCTACGTTGGAGCCTCAAAAAGAACTTCATTTAAGAAGCCAAGCAAAAAGCGTGCCGTACCAGCAGGGGTGGAACATGGCTCCAGATTTTCAATCTGCACTGGACTCTGCAATACCCATCAGAGTGATGGTTCACATCAATTTACAGGAAACTTGCATATGTTATCTTTGAGGCTTACTTCGCTAAAGCATTTGAACTAACCAAGTTGCATAAAAATCAACATTGCATCAAGGAGATTCTTAACATTGGGAGAAACTCTGCTTAAAATATGTGGCAAAATCCAAATGGACTTGCGTTGAAATTTATTCCGGACGCTAACATCCACCTTGTTACTTATGAACCCACTTTTTTACTGGAATTAGTTGTCATGACAAACCTGTAATTTTAAAAAATCTTCGTTTCAGTTTCTGTACATTCCATTGATGTTAAACATCTTCTAAAACAAACATTTATTTAAAAAAATTAACCCACCCAAAGAATGTCTGCTATTCCTACTTGCTGCTGCAGCTCGACCAAAAGATAATTGTGCAAATAAAAAAGGGCAAATATTTATCTATCATCAGCGCAAGTGATGGAAATTAGGGTGAGATTGCAGCTCAATACCGGCAGCTTTCCGAACCCGAATTGGAGGCTCAAACCTGGCGCTCTCTCAGCATGCATGTGCCAGGACTTGCGTGTTTTCCCAATGCGCACATGCAGGGCACAATCAGCTTACGTCCGCATTCGGCACAGGAGTTACATGTCAATCTCTTCAGGTGGTACCTTGCTGAGTTGGGTGTGTAAGCCTCGGATCCCTCCTTAGGTTCCTCCGCCAGCTTCTTTACAGGGTTGTACTCATTGTTTCCTTCTGTTTTGTGCCACCAGCCTCACTCTACACCTAACTTGATGCTTCTTTTTACATTTGAAGCAGACATAGGCTGGAATTTTACCGCCTCGTCCATCCTGGAGTCGGGGCAGGCGAGGTTCGCAGAACGGAATTGTCCGTTGGCTTCGGGTGGGATTTTATGAGCCTTGCCTGAGCGAGGTTGTAAAATAAGAACATAAGAACTAGGAGCAGGAGTAGGCCATCTGGCCCCTCGAGCCTGCTCCACCATTCAATGAGATCGTGGCTGATCTTTTTGTGGACTCAGCTCCACTTACCCGCCCGCTCACCATAACCCTTAGTTCCTTTACTGTTCAAAAATTTAACTATCCTTGCCTTAAAAACATTCAATGAGGTAGCTTCAACTGCTTCACTGGGCAGGGAATTCCACAGATTTACAATTCTTTGAGTGAAGAAGTTCCTCCTCAATTCAGTCCTAAATTTGCTTCCCCTTATTTTGAGGCCATGCCTCCTGGTTCTAGTTTCACCCGCCAGTGGAAACAACTTCCCTACTTCTATCTTATCTATTCCCTTCATAATCTTATATGTTTCTACAAGATCTCCCCTCATTCTTCTGAATTCCAATGAGTATAGCCCCAGTCTACTCAGTCTCTCCTCATAAGCCAACCCTCTCAACCCCGGAATCAACCTAGTGAATCTCCTCTGCACCCCCTCCAGTGCCAGTATATCCTTTCTCAAGTAAAATCCCGCCCATAATTTGTGCAGTGGCACATCTCTGGGGGTGGTTTCCCCCACATCAAAAACATGTCTCCGGCCCTGATGCTGAACGACCCTTTTTTAATTAAAAAATTTTTTTTTTTAAAGGATATAGCTACAAGACTAAGTTTTCAACCAAGTGGTGAGGGAACCAATAAGAGGGGTAAATCTATTTGACCTCAATATAACCAGTCTATGGCAGTAATGGTGGGAGTGACCACCACAGCATCCTTGTGGAGACAAAGTCCTGAAGGAGGGCATGCCAGGAGCAGCACCAGGCATATCTAAAAATGAGGTGCAAACTGGTGGAGCTACAACACAGGACTACTTGCGTGCCAAACATCGGAAGCAGCCTGCAACAGACAGAGTTAAGTCATCTCACAACCAACAGATCCAATCTAAACTCTGCAGTCCTGCCACATTCAGTCAAGACTGCTGGTGGACAATTAAGCAACTCACTGGAGGAGAAGGCTCCACAAATATTCCCATCCTCAATGATGGAGAAGCCCAGCACATCAGTGCAAGAGATAAGGCTGAAGCGTTCGCAGCAATCTTCAGACAGAATTGCTGAGTGGATGATCCATCTCGGCCTCCTCCAGAGGTCCCCAGCATCACAGATCTTCAGCCAATTTGATCCAATCTCTGTGATATGAAGGAACGGCTGAAAGATACTGGATATTGCAAAGGCTATGGGTCCTGAGAACATTCAGGCAATAGACCTGAAGACTTGTGCTTCAGAACTTGCTATGTCCCTAGCCAAGCTGTCCCAGTACAATCACAACACTGGCATCCATCCAGCAAATGTGGGAAATTGCCTGGGTCAGTCCTGTCCACAAAGAAAACTGAACAAATCCAACCTGGCCAATTACCACTCCATCAGTCTACTCCCGATCATCAATAAAGTGATGAAAGGGGTCATCAACATTGTTATTAAACAGAACCTGCTCAGCAATAACCTGCTCACGGACTCTCAGTTTGAGTTTCGCCAGGCTCATTCTGCTCCGGACCTCATTACAGTGGACTAAAGAGCTGAATAAGGCAGCATTTGACTCAGTGCGGCATCAAGAAGCCCTAGGAAAACTGAAGTCATAGAAATATTGAAAATAGGAGCAGGAGGATTAGGCCATTCGGCCCTTCAGCCTGCACTACCATTCAACATGATCATGGCTGATCCTCTATCTCAACACCAATCTCCCATGCTCTGCCCATACATCTTGACACGATTAGAGTCTAGAAATCTGTCTATTTTCTTCTTAAATATATTCAGTGACTTGGCCTCCATTCTTCTCTGGCGGGGAATTCAACAGGTTCACCACCCTCTGAATGAAGAAATTTCTCCTCACGTCTGCCCGCTTTGGCCTACCCCACATCCTGAGACTTTGACCCCTTGTCCTAGACACTGCAGCTGAAGGAAACAATATCCTTGCGTCCAGTCAGTTCAGCCCCGTCAGAATTTTATACATTTAAATTAGATCCCTCTCTTTCTTCCAATTTCCAGTGAATACAGGCCCAATTAACCCAATCTCTCCTCATAAGTCAAACCTGCCATTCCAGGAATCAGTCTGGTGAACCTTTGCTGCACCCACTCTATGGCAAGTCAATGGGATTCAGAGGGAAAGCTCTCTGCTGGTTGGAGTCATACATCGCACAAAAGATGCTTGTGTTTTCTGTAGGTCAATCATCTCAATCCCAGGACGCTGCTGAAGGAGTTCCTCAGGTTCTATGCTCAGCAATGACCTTCTCTCCATCATAAGATCAGAAACATGCGCCGGAATTCTACCACCCCACCCGCCCTGGAATCTGAGTGGGTGAGGGGCGGACAATGGAAATGCCCGTTGTCCTCGGGTGGGATTTTCCAGTCTCGCTCGAGCGAGACCGTAAAATCCCGCCCATGGTGTTTGCTGATGATTGCACAGTATTAAGCACTATTCGTGACTCCTCAGATACTGAAGCAGTCTGTATCCATAAGCAACAAGACCTGGACAATATTCAAGCTTGGACTGATAAGTTGCAAGTAATATTCACGCCACACAAGTGCCAGACGATGACCATCTCCAACGAGAGAATCTTTCCTTGACATTCAATGGCATTAGCTTGGCTGGATCATTCACTATCAACATCTTGGGGTTTACCATTAACCAGGAACTGAACTGGAATTCTGCAGCGAGTAACTCCCTTCCTGATTTCCCAAAGCTTGTCCACCATCTACAAGACATAAGCAAGGAGTGTGATGGAATACTCTCCACTGGATGGGTGCAGGTCCAACAACGCTCAAGAAGCTTGACACCATCCAGGATAAAGCAGCCCACTTGAATAACATCCTATCCACCACCTTCAATATTCACTCCTTCTGTCACTGACGCACAGTGGCAGCAGTGTATACCATCGACAAGATGCATGACAGCAATTCATCAAAGCTCCTTCGACAGCACCTTCCAAACCCATAGGAGGACAAGGGCAACAGATTCAGAGCAACACCGCCACCTGCAAGTTCCCCTCCAAGCCACATACCATTCTGACTTGGAATTATATTGCTGTTCCTTCACTGTCACTGAGTTAAAATCCTGGAACTTCCTTCCTGTGGCTCTTCGACACCATATGGACTGCAACAGTCTGAGAAGGCAGCTCACCACCACCTTCTCAAGGGCAATTAGGGAGGGGTAATAAATCCTTGCCTAGCCAGCGATGCCCACGTCCTATAAATGAATTAAAAATAATTACATTGTATATAATGCTAACTAGGGTAGGAATATACAAATTTAACAAATTTGGGTTTTTGGAACACTTTTAACACAGTAAAACATCATTGCACCTCCTTATTCATATACAATTTGATCATCAATTGCAGAGTTAGACATACAGGGCAGGATTTTCCAGCTGCGCTCGCCCCAAGGTCAGAAAATCCCGCCCAAGGTCAACGGACCTTTTGCATGGTCGGTGTCCCGGTGTCCCGCCCACTACGATTCCCGTGGTTGGCAGGCTGGGAAAATGCACCCACAATCAGCATTAAAGATTACAATCTCCATATCCCGCCAACTTCATCCCTCTCCCTGACAACTGTTGGAGGTTGCAGCCCTGACCCCCTCAATCACCAGCCCTGACCCCCCCGCCCCCCCACTAATCACCGGCACCAACACCCTCACCCCCCTCCAATTGATGCCCATGACATCCCCGCCTGCCTCAATCTCGGGCCCCGACCACCCCAGTCGCCGGCCCCGAACCTCCCAGTCGCCGGCCCCAATACCTCCCCCCAGTTGACAGCCCAATCGCTCGACAATCACCAGGCAAGACTGTTCTCTTCCTGTTGGGGAACACTTCAACGGTCACGGGCATTCGGCCTCTGATATTCGGGTAAGCGTTCTCCAAGGCGGCCTTCACGACACACGACGGCGCAGAGTCGCTGAGCAGAAACTGATAGCCGAGTTCTGCACACATGAGGACGGCCTCAACCGGGATATTGGGTTCATGTCACACTATTTGTAACTCCCACAGCTTGCCTGGACCTGCAGAGTTTCACTGGCTGTCCTGTCTGGAGACAATACATATCTCTTTAACCTGTCTTGATGCTCTCTCCACTCACATTGTTTGTATCTTAAAGACTTGATTTGTTGTAAGTATTCGCATTCCAGCCATTATTCATGTAAATTGAGTTTGTGTCTTTATATGCCCTGTTTGTGAACAGAATTCCCACTCACCTGAAGAAGGGGCTTGGAGCTCCGAAAGCTTGTGTGGCTTTTGCTACCAAATAAACCTGTTGGACTTTAACCTGGTGTTGTTAAACTTCTTACTAGGAAGTTGAAAAAACAGGGATCATAGATTCAAACAAAGTGGCTGAAGAATTAGAACGTGCCCTCCATCTCTGCAAGAGAGAGAAGAAACACTCATCAACGGCACAGATCAGTTGCTAAAAGCAACACTCAATACCCGCTTCCTGCTCAGAAGAGAATACTATAAATTGGCCTCATGGTTTGTGAGGCCAAACACTTTAGAAACACATTTCCCTTGGAAAACACTATGGAAATGATCTCTAAGAGTATAATCTTAGGGGACATGAGGAAAAACCTTTTTACGCAGAGTGTGGTGGGTGTCTGGAATTGGCTGCCTGAGTTGGTGGTGGAGGCAGAGCCCCTAAACTCATTTAAGAAGTACCTGAATCTGCACCTTAAGTGCTGTAACCTGCCGGGTATGGACCATGTGCAGGAAGATGGCATTAGAAAGGGCACCTAGGTTTCTTCGGGTCGGCATGGACAAGATAGGCTGAATGGCCCCCTTCTATGCTGTCTCATTTCTATGATGGTGCAAAACATCTCAAGAGTTCAGGTCCCACTGCTTCTTGGAGTTCATGGGCGGGATTTAACGGCCTCGCTCGGGCAAGACTGGAAATTCCTACCCGAGGTTAATGGAGATTCCCATTGTTGGACCCTCGCCCGCGCCGGGCAAGGTAGTAGAGTTCCAGCCGATATCCTATCTCGTGCATTGCGAAGCGTCAATTAAACGGGAGTAGATAAGATCTGATTAACATTATAGTGCGAAGGGCTGAGGAGTGTGCTTGTGCATCTGTGAAAGACTCGTACTGAATCAACCAAATGGAGATTTTCAAACATGTTCAGGAACCAGTCTGCCTGCTCCAGTGAATGCGCTTACAACTGTGCAAAGCTTGCTTTATGTACAAGAAGTGCAAACAAACGTGTCCAAGTGGAGAGCAAAATACTGCAAAAGCTGGAAATGTGAAATATAAACAGAAAAGTTTGGAAATACCCGAGCAGGTCAGGCAGCATCTGTGGAGAGAGGAACAGATAATCTTTCATCAGAACTGGGAAAAGTGAAAAGATGGAATCAGTTTGAAGTGAAAACAAAGGAGGTGGTGTAACATAGAAACATAGAAGATAGGAGCAGGAGGAGGCCATTCGGCCCTTCCAGCCTGCTCCACCATTCATCACAATCATGGCTGATCGTCCAACTCAATAGAAGAGAGAGGCGATGGTTGAGTGGTATTATCGCTTGACTATTAATCCAGAAACTCAGCTAATGTTCTGGGGACCCGGGTTCGAATCCCGCCACGGCAGATGGTGGAATTTGAATTCAATAAAAAATATCTGGAATTAAGAATCTACTGATGACCATGAAATGATTGTTGTAAAAACTCACCTGGTTCACTGATGTCCTTTAGGGAAGGAAATCTGCCGTCCTTACCTGGTCTGGCCTACTTGTGACTCCAGAGCCACAGCAATGTGATTGACTCTCAACTGGGCCTCAGGCAACTAGGGGTGGGCAATAAATGCTGGCCAGCCAGTGATGCCCATGTCCCACGAATGAATTTAAAAAAAACAATTGGCTGGAAGACAAGGAGAGATGAAATGACAAAAGGGGGGTTGGTTAGTGATGTCAGGCCAAAGGGAGTGGGAATGATGTTACCAAAGGCAACATGCTGTGCTGGTCAGCTGACCCAGTAGAAATACAAAGAAAATGGGGATGTGGGGGAAGCGTTTGTGGCCCAGGGAATGGCCCAAGTGACTGTATAACGAAGGGCCTTTACTTTGTGAATTTTATTTTTGTTTATTATTGCTTGCTACTACTGGGGGATTCATACTGTCGGATGAACAAATGGGACAAGAACCAAAACATGTATCTACAGAAGGTGCGCATGGCAGAATGTGCCATCCGACAGCAAAACCAGAAAACAGTCAAGGGAAAACCAGCAAAAAAATAGGAAACAAAATGGAGGTAGAAGTTATGATTTAAAATGATTGAACTCCGGTGTTGAGTCTGGACGGCTGTAACTTGTCTAATCGAAAGATGAGGTGCTGTTCCGCGAGCTTGCTTTGGAACAGTTCAGGAATCAGCCTGGTCAACCTTTGCTGCACTCCCTTTATAGCAAGGACATCCTTTCTCAGATAAGGACACCAAAACTGCACACAATAGTCCAAGTATGTGATCTAGAGTCACATTTAGGCCAGACCAGGTAAGGACCGCAGATTTCCTTCTCTCGAGGGACATTAGTGAACCAGATGGGTTTTTACAACAATAGACAATTGTTTCATGGTCATCATTAGATCATGTTCATCATTAGACTATTAATTCCAGATTTTCTTCTATTGAATTCAAATGTCACCATCTGCTGTGGTGAGATTTGAACCTGGGTCCCCAGAGCATTACCCTGGATCTCTGGATTACTCGTGCAGTGACAATATCATTCTGCATACTAAATTGAAAGTCTAATTAAATTGTTGTTTCAATGGTGTTGCATATTGTTGGTAAATAGAATGCAAAGTAGCCTTTATAGGAGTCAGAAAATTGTTTCTAAACACAGTACAGTCAACCGTTGACATTTTTTTACTCTACAATGACGTCTCGTTATCGTACTCAATTTGCCACTCAGGTTTGTGATTTAACAAGCCATGCAATTAAATGAGTTTATAAAACAGCTGGAACAGCACTGCAAAAACAATTCTGAGAGAGCGCGGAGAAGCTTTATTTTGAAGTTATACGAATGTTGTAAAGTGAATGAAAACAGATGCCTTTATTCTATTGCATTGGAACAGTAGGGCTCAGGCCTATGTCCACGGTTCTCTCCACAATCAGTCTGCAGACACCATTCATCCATCAAGTGAAATCGTAGAATCCCTACAGCGCAGAAGGAGGCCATTCAGCCCATCGAGCCTGCACCAACAACAATCACACCCAGGTCCTATCTCCATAACCCCACATATTTACCCTGCTAGTCCCCCTAACACTAAGGAACAATTTAGCATGGTCAATGAACCTAACCCACACATCTTTGTGGGCGGCACGGTAGCACAGTGGTTAGCACTGCTGCTTCACAGCTCCAGGGACCTGGGTGCGTTTCCCAGCCTGGGTCACTGTCTGTGTGGAGCTTGCACATTCTCCTCGTGTCTGCGTGGGTTTCCTCCGGGTGCTCCGGTTTCCTCCCACAGTCCAAAGATGTGCGGGTTAGGTTGATTGGCCATGCTAAAATTGCCCCTTAGTGTCCTGGGATGCGTAGGTTAGAGGGATAAGTGGGTAAAAGATGTAGGGATATGGGGGTAGGGCCTGGGTGGGATTGTGGTCGGTGCAGACTCGATGGGCCGAATGGACTCTTTCTGTGCTGTAGGGTTTCTAAGATTTCTCTTTCTAAGATCTTTGGACTGTGGGAGGAAACTGGAGCAGCCGGAGGAAACCCACGCAGACACAGGGAGAACGTACAAATTCCACACAGACAGTCACCCAAGGCTGGAATTGAACCCGGGTCCCTGGCGCTGTGGGGCAGCAGTGCTAACCGCTGTGCCACCCGTCATGCAGTTGAGAGACTTTAATTTAGAATATTTGGGGTTTAGAAGGAAAGAAATTGCATGGAAATGGCAGGTAGCAATGTAGAGCAATGTTATGTCTTGAAGGGTGAGAGATGGATTTCACTACATTTTAGTCTCGACAACAAGACGAGGAAGTAAGCAAAGTGTGAACAGACACTGCAGCATTGGAAAGCTGCACAGTAAGAAGATTTCCACTCAGCTGAGTGCACTCATACACACTTCAGCAACAAAGCAACCTTCATGTAGTGTGCAAGCTCCGAGTGTTGTGGGTGAGGGGCCACTTCCCCTTCACTGAGTCATACATGAAAGACCCGCATTGCTTGCACTGGATTTCCAATCAGTTGCCTTTTCCCTTCTGATACTGCAGTTTTTGCAGAAGATAAACACAGACGAGGGAATCTAATGAGCTTATCTTAACTCATTCACCGAGATAAAGCCGACAGTTATTCTTTTTCTCTCTTTTTCCCCTCAGCCGCAACACCCCGCTGTTTCTTAAATGAATCTGGGGCTTTTAGCGAACTGGAAGTCTATTCCAACATCCAGGACGTGCCTTTTCACCCACACTAATTTACCTCCTGACTCCTACCAGCCTGAACCTGTGCCCCATTATCCTTTCGCCATGGCTTACAGTGGGAAATACTATCAGTGTTTGCTGAATCCAAGGCCGAATGCTTCTTTTCGGGTTAAAATCGCCAACTGGAACATCAGATTCTCTGCTTGCAGCACTTCTTAATCATTGTTTTTCACTGTGTTTTGTCTCAAATACACATCTGGGAGCTTCTGAGCTCATCAACGCTTTGCTGTTTACTTCCTTTCAGTGAAGCAAAACCCAAATGATTTTCAAGTAGTCACATTACTGCAGCAGCAAATATAAATCGAAATACAATAGCAACCTTGCCTAGCCTGACCAGAGGGCAGTACTGAGGAACGGTCTTGTTTTGACAGAAACGTACCACGCACTTGTTAGAAAATGAGCAAACTGTGGTTTCTTCTGTTCTTTCTCTGAACCGAGACTGTGGTCAACATCTCGCTAATTGTGAGTAGGTTGAATCCGGCTGCTGAAATTATGGGCAGTTTTACCAGCAGTCACAGCTGGCTGATTATACGCACCGAGACCTTTAAGGACGAATGCTTTCTCATTTCTCATGAAAAGCCACAACAATAATTGCATGACCGCTTATTGTTTTGGATTGGGGCCTATATATATATGTATATATACATTGGTTAGCACCACCGCCTCACAGCGCCAGGGACCCGGGTTCGATTCTCGGCTTGGGTCACCGTCTGTGCGGAGTCTGCACATTCTCCCCGTGTCTGCGTGGGTTTCCTCCGGGTGCCCTGGTTTCCTCCCACAGTCTGAAAGATGTGCTGCTTAGGTGCATTGGCCATGCTAAATTCTCCCTCAGTGTACCCGAACAGGCGCCGGAGTGTGGTGACCAGGGATTTTCACAGTAACTTCATTGCAGTGTTAATGTAAGCCTACTTGTGACATCAATAAATAAACTTAAATATACATTCACAATTTAAAATGATATTAACCTTCCAGCTGTTACAGTATGAGACGTGCTTTCATTACAACTGGCGAAGTGAAGGATCATTGTAGAAGTCATGAATGCATCACATTTAAAAAAAAATAAGGGCCCATTGCTCCCACGGGATGTCTGGAATACAATCACCTTTGATGTTGAATCTGATCTGCTTTACAAGTGAAGGAGACTTGTCCAATGGTGCCCTTCAGGTGGCTCACAACTCTGGGCAGGTAATTTTATTTCAGTAACCCTGCTTTTGATTTTTTAAAAATTCATTTGTGGGACATGGGCGTCGCTGGCTGGCCAGCATTTATTGCCCAACCCTAGTTGCCCTTGCGGGGGCAGTTGAGCGTCAACCACATTGCTGTGGCTCTGGAATCACATGGAGGCCAGACCAGGTAAGGACGGCAGATTTCCTTCCCTAAAGGGACATTAGTGAACCAGATGGGTTTTCACGACAATCGACGAATGGTTTCATGGTCATCAGTAGATTCTCAATTCCAGATTTTTTTTTATTGAATTCAAATTGGCGGGATTCGAACCCGGGTCCCCAGAACATTAGTTGAGTTTCTGGATTAATAGTCTAGCGATAATACCACTAGGCCATCGCCTCCCCACATGAGATTTACTCTCATTATTTGTGGTATTATGTGAACTCTTCAATAAACCTACAGCATTGCAATTACATTCCAGATATCCATTTGGCATTTGGAAAACGATCCATAAAAAAACAGAACAAATTTAGTATATGGAGCTTTCCTAGAATGCACATAAAGACAACTGTCTTGATGTATTTCATTCAGAGTTCAGTGACAAGTGATTCAATCAATAGTCTTAGATCAGAGTGGCATTAATAAACTTGAGTCTCAGTGTCCCAGCACCTTGGGATCTAATGACTGAAATCCACCTGTAGCTCCTTTTGTGTTGAAAGCAATATCACTTGCTTGTTTATCTGCACGCCTTCCTGACCCTTGGGTTTTGTTTCTCCAATTCTAAGCAAGAAGGGAAAGCCTTTTGTAAGTGTGCAGTCAAACGCTCTCACTTCCAATAAAACTCACCAGGGAGCAGGAGCCTTGGCTGATTATTCTTCTCGATCGCACAGCCACTCAGATAAATTGCTGTCGTAGCTAAGATCCGCCACATCAGTGCAGGCCAGCAACCTAACTTCAAACCCTCTGGCCTTTTAGGGTGGTTTTACTGTCACCCTGCCTGGTGCTTCATTCTGTATAAAGATTCTTTTACATGTTCTCCCTGTGTCTGCGTGGGTTTCCTCCGGATGCTCCGCTTTCTTCCCACAGTCCCAAAGACATGCAGGCTTGGTTGTTTGGCTTTGCTAAATTGCTCCTTAGTGTCCCAGGATGTGTAGGTTAAGGGGATTAGTGGGGTAAATATGTGGGGTTACAGGCCTGAGTGGGATGTTCTGTTGGAGAGTCGGTGCAGGTTCAATGGGCTGAATGGCCTGCTTCTGCACTGTAGGGATTCTATACTAGGCCATTGGGGAGGTAAGATTTACATAAACCTAAACTTTGAGAGTTTAGGTTTATGTAAATCTTACCTCCTTATCTTACTCAAGCACAGCTTCTTCCCTGGTCAGACTTTTGAATGGACCTACCTTGCATTAAGTTGACCTTTCTCTACACCCTAGCTATGACTGTAACACTACATTCTGCAGTCTCTCATTTCCTTTTCTATGAACGGTATGTTTTGTCAAGAAACAATACTTTTCACTGTATGCTAATACATGTGACAATAATAAATCAAATCAAATCAGTCCGTGCAAGGACAAACCTTTTTCAAAATGATGAACTCGTGGGACTTTAGCCTTGGCTGCCCTTATTTTACAATATATTTAAATTATTTAGAAAGTATAGACAAATGTTTCTTTATAATTAAAAGCTGTATTTCCTTCTCAATTATGTGCTCTTATGCATCCCTGACTTTAATCATTCCACTATTGTTGGCTATGCTTTTAGCTACCAAGACCCTAAGCTCTGGAATTTCCTCCTTAAGCCTCTCCACATCCATACCACTCTCACCTCCATTAAGACACTCCTTGAAACCAAGCTTTGAGTCATCAATTCACATCTCTCACTTGAATTCACTGCAAAACTTGATTTGACAACGCCCTGTTTAATGGGATATTTAATACCTTGTACAAATACAAGCTGTTCGTTTGCCGCTCTGTAACTGGCATCATGAATATTGGTTATAAATGACCGAGAATGACTCATTTGCCCGAGAAAGCACTTAATCACCACTCCATATCTCCTCGATGAGCTAACCATGATCCGATATTGGTGTCATAACACTTTATATGTATTGTTAAGGCCCAGACCAGAAACTCCAAGGGGTTTTGTGAAGCTCGCCTAACTTCACAAACTTAGACCCTAAGTTTTACATTTGATTTTGGCATTGGTGAGCATAAGGTATTTCATTCCAGGTATGATTCAAGTGACCCACTAGGAAGCTTTTATCAAACAAAGTTTATTTAAGAACATAGTTAGAATATGAAAAAGAGAATTAGCATAAATTTTATCAACTACAAGACTTAAACATGACACAGTATAACTCTTAACAGCTAGCTATCTCTCTTGTTCCAATTTAAAAGCAACCCCATAGGCCTACACCCTTCTTTAGAATTAGTTAGCATTGAAACAAGTATGCTCATGTAATACTAGATTTCCAGTTTTTAACAACTATAGACAGAAATCCAAATATCTGTTTTAAGAGAAGTATATATCCTTAAGATAGCAAAGCCTAGTCTCTCGCAGCTTCCAATCTTCAGATCCAGAGACAGAAAATAATAAATCTCTCTCTCTGCAGCTTCCAAGACAGCATCTGACAAACTAAGCTGGACTTCTGTGGAAACATAGCTGTCCCCAGTCATATGACCGGGCCTGTCAATTATCCCAATCAAGCTCTACTCTGCAATCCCATAGGAACATTAAAACAACAGAACACTACATTAGTTCAGATTAAAACAAATATGATGTCAATTATACTGCTTCAGTAACAATAGAGGTACCGGTTGCAGACAACACGGCTCCGACAAAATGCCAGGGACTGCCAGAAACATCCTGCAGGAAAACATGATTAAAATACATTTCTTAAAGGCACAGTCTTGTCATGATATTGTTGTGTCACTTGATGTATTTGTCCTGTGCAGTGGTTATTATAATTTGATTTTGCTTCTTGCGATAAAAAAGTGTGTAAGCTGCAAACTAACTACATTAAATGCCAATCTCAGAGAAGTCAACAAGCAATGTTGACGAGCAAAATGGTTTTCATCTGTCCAACATAGAGGGTGTTCTTCATCCATTGTTTTCGAATTCTAAGCACTTTTTCCTTATTTTGGAATATTTTTGGATTGTATAGTACTCATTTAATCACTGAAGTGGCAGTAGAATACTTTCCAACTGGTGCACATCAGAATAGTTTAACAGGTCAAAACCGTGGGTTCCAATCAATACATTGTCACCTCATACACCAAACTACTGCCACATTGCACCATGGTCAGAAAATCAGCAACTAACTGGAATCCAAGAAATGGAATGGGACATCTCCCATATTATATGTCCAAGCAATATCCATTAAGTATTCAGGTGGAAACTGCTTGTCCAGGGTCTGATGATGTTAGGGTGAATTTACGTTGAGGAAAGGATCAGTCCTCTGTGATGCTCTTTCGCGCCCACATCATTTAGGCTTATCATACAATCATAGAATCCCCATAATGCAGAGGAGGCCATTTGGTCCATCAAACCTGCACAACAATCCCACTGTATCCCCCTAACCCCAGCTATTCACCTGCTAACCCCCCTGACACTGAGGGGCAATTTAGCGTGGCCAATCAACCTAACCTGCACACCTTTGGAATGTGGGAGGAAACCAGAGCATCAGTCATCCAAGGCCAGAATTGAACTCATGTCCCTGGCATGAGGCAATTATATCCCTGCATATTAAAATAAATTGGGGGATATCGCAAACTCAATGAATAGATACTCAAAATTTATTAGAAAAGGGAAGACTGCCAGAAGACTGTCTGAGGGCTAACATGATTTCTAAATTTAAAAGGGAGTCCAGGGAACTATAGACATTTTGAAATAATGTCTGCTATAGGAGAAATATGTAATAGAAAACATCTAGAAACAGAAAACATGGATTTCAAAAGAGAAGGCAATTTTTAAAAAATAAATCATATTTTAAAATAACCTTATTGAATTATTTTGAGTAACTAAGTAATGTAGATGTAAAATGTGTGATTTTATTATTCCCAGAGAGATTAATAACTTTCAAAAAGAAATTTGAACTTTCAATGTATAGTTAAAACAAACCTTGAAAAACATTTACTGTAACAAGTGACTAAAAGCACGAACTAAACACAATTTCAGAGGGAACTTATACCACAGAATGGAATTTCTCCTTCTCATTCTTTGCCCAACCAAAAAACACACACTTAACAGACACAACATGTGGCACAGTGGTTAGCACTACTGCCTCGCAGTGCCAGGGAACCAGATTCAATTCCAGCCTTGGGTAACTGTCTGTATGGAGCTTGTACATTTTCCCCATGTCTGCGTGGGTTTCCTCCAGGTGCTCTGATTTCCTCCCACAGTCCAAAGATGTGCAGGTTAGGTTGATGTTAAATTGCCCCTTAGTGTCCCAAGGTGTGTAGGTTAGGTGGATTAGCTATATTAAATTGCCCCTTAGTGTCCCAAGATGTGTAGGTTAGGGGGATTAGCTGAATAATTAGGAGTTATGGGGATAGGGCCTGAGTGAGATGCTCTTTTGGAGAGTCGGAACAGACTCGATAGGGCGAATGACCTCCTTCTGCCTTGTCGGGATTCTATTCTTGACTTACATTGTCCTTTACATAAACATTCAGTTTTCTCAGAATCATCCAAAGTGCTTCTTATCTGAGTCTATTCCTGTTCTTTTCTCAGCCTAGTAACTGGCAGTCATATAGAGTGAGGTTTGCTTTTCAAGACTCTCCCTCTAGCGTCAGCTGGATGACTCTTCCAGCATTTAATTTTTAAAATATCTTCTTATTGAAGATTTTTTTCATTTTTAACAAATGAAGCAACAAACTCTCAAAACTTGAACAGTGCAGCAAGATCATTTTCAAACAAGTACATGTAGGAAGAGACAGAAAAAAAAACAATACAGTTGGTTCAGCTTTGTAGTAAATTGGAAGATGATTCATTATGGCCCCAACAAGGAATGGTTTATTAACTGTAATAAATATGTACAAGATAAGGATCTGACAGAACTAATACACAAGTCTACTCTCTTCATCTCCCTGACTCCAACTGAGGGTCCTCCCCCCCCGGGATGCGTGCCCTCGCTCCCAATTGGCTCCACTTTCCGTGCAGCCTCCCCATAGGGTCCAGCCTGATCACGTGACCCACTAAGGGTCACCTCCTTAATGGGGTCATATCACCACAGTCCTTCCCCCCCGAACTTGAGTCCACCTATGAACGCAAACAAAAAGATCATTATACATAAGCATGTGGACACAATAACACATTAGGGACACCCAAGGGAAAGTCCAATCACAAGGTTAATTGGTCTGGAGACTTCCCGACTCTGGAGGAGCGTCTCAGCTCGACACTGGGTCCTTCAACAAGCCACAAATCCAGGCCGGCAGATGCAAATAGCCACCTCATCAACCCAGGGTTGACATCTTCCTCAGGACAAAGGCCACAGTATCCCTGGATCAGTAGCTGGCATATACGTGTCTGCCACAGGTCTTCTGTATCAGGCCCAACTCTCTTCCTCAAATGATCCACATGTTTTTTCACACGGTGACCTTGTACTTCTACAATGTGAGATTGGTCTCATTCTTTCTATGCTCGGAGCCACGGTGTTCTTTCTGGGAAGCTTGACTAACCTCCATTCTCCCTGACAAATCTGGAAATACCAAATCCAAATGGGTTGAGAGGCAGCGCCCCATTAATGATTAATAACCCGTGGTAGCATTCGGCGTAATGTCATACGACAAGAAACCTGCGAAGTACAAAGGCAGTGGCCTCTGAATTCGCTTTTTCATTGAAGCTTTAAATGTTTGTGCAGCTTGTTCCTTTGAGGCTGAATGGCTAAGGGGCTGACCCAATGTGGCATATGCCGTTTGACTTAACAAATTTATGAACTCCTCAGCTGTTAAGCTATGGGGATAGGGCCTGGGTGGGATTGTCGTCAGTGGGCCGAATGGCCTCCTTCTGCACTGTAGGGATTCTATGCCACTGTCAGACACTAAGACCTCAGGCAAAAATCTGCCACAACTTGTCAATGGTGGCGGAGGTCGTTGTAGACTTCACTAGCTTCACGAGCCATTTAGAATCAGCATCAACCAGGATGAGGAACATAAGTCCCACGAACAGTCCAGTGAAGTTTATGTGCAATCGTGACCTGGTCATTCCCTTGGATTCATTCCTGTCGATGACGGCAATGACTGCTGGGCTTCACAACTCGGCACTGGCTGACCATTTCTTTTTATCTCTTTATCAATGCCCGACCACCAAACATAACTTTGAGCAAATGCTTTCTTCCTTTGTCCAGGGTGTGCATCGTGGCACAGTTGATTTGATTCCTGGCTTGGGTCACTGTCTGTGTGGAGTTTGCACATTCTCCCCGTGTCTGCGTTGGCTTCCTCTGGGTGCTCCAGTTCCCCCTCTCAGTCCTAAAGATATGCTGGTCATGTGCATTGGCTATGCTAAATTCTCCCTCACTGTACCAGAATAGGCACCAGAGTGTGGCATCGAGGGGTAATTTCATTGTAGTGTGAATGTAAGCTTACTTGTGACACTAATAAATGAACTTTAAATGTCCTGTAATAAAAGACGTCGTCCTTGGGGTGGGATATAACACTAGCCCCTCCACAATAACATACCATCCTCACATTACCTCTGCCCTATGCTGTAGATAGCATCTGACTTGCTCTGACTTCTCATAGTGCCAACTGGAATAATCCCAACAACAGCTCAAAATGTACAAGCAGCGTCGATGAGTGCAAGGCTTGCTTTACTTTAGCACATGCCTCTTGTTGCGCCGTTCCCCATTTCCATCGTTGATGCTTCTCCAGAAGCCAGTATAATGGGGCTGATGTCGTAGACATGTTTTGCAGGAATCTCCTACAATAATTCATCATGCCTAGGAACGATTTTAACTCCATCACATTCTTAGGTCGGGGTACTTTTTTTTATTGCTTTCACCTTGTCCTCTTAAGGGATGTAGACTCTTGACATCCACCTTAAAACTCACGTACGTAACTTCATCCAACTAGAAGATGCATTTCTCTCATTTTAAGTGGATGCTGAATTCCTGCTTCTTTAAGTCTTTTTAGGACCTCTTCTAGATTTGCCCTATGCTTCTCGGAGTGGGATTCCAGTAATTAGGATATTACCCAAGTTCACAACCATTTTGGGAATACCCTACACTAAACTTTCTATTGTACGCTGGAAGATGGCACAGGCCGCTGAGACTTCATATTGTAAGCGTGTGAATTGATATAAGCCTTTGTGGGTGTTAATGGTAACCAACGTTTGGGAGTGATCAGCTGCTGGTATTGCATGATTTAGATCTAAATTGGTGTACTTTAGGCCCCTTGCTAATTTTGCATAAAGATCCTCCATCCTTGGAATAGGGTAGCAATCTATCTGGGCTCCTTGGTTTACAATTAACTTTTAGTCTCCATAGATTCTTACAGATCTGACTTCAGAATAGGGACAATAGGCAACATGTACATAGAGTCTCATTTGTATTATGAGACTGTTGATCCTGCAGACCAAATGGTCTCTTAACTTCTCCCCCAAAGTTGGCCAAATGCACAGTGCTCTGCTCACCCTCTCAATCTGTCCATGAACTTAGAGACTGTCCCCCTCGACTCCCTCATGGCAGAAGGAAACTTATACCTCAACATGATGATTGAAGGTCAGGGATTAAAGTGATGTTTGACCAATTCCACTATCTGATCAAAGTGTGCCTGGAGCATCAGATGATGCTAGACTCCTCACTAAATTGTATGTTTATGGGCCAAAGACTGAGTAATATCACCTTTGGCTGAGTAGTATCCTCCACTGTGATCTTGTTAGCCACAAAGAAATAATGCATCGTTTCAATATATTGTCCCCAGCACTCAGCTTCTCACTCAAATGGCTCAGTCCTCCTGATTAAAGGATCTGTATCTGCTTCTCCTTGGCTTTGATAATCACTTTTCTCCCTCTACCTGCACACTGCAATCTCTTGATGAGTGGCGTCGTAGTAAAGTGGAAGGCAACTCGTTGTGGCTCCAACAAGAAACCTAGCCCAGAGGGTGGTGAAGATCTGTTGCAACGAACGTGGAAAACAAGACAACGCAAGACCAGTGGTCGACTGACCCCAGGCCTCAAAGAAATGTGCTCCACAGGATTCGAAACACCCAGTCCTCAAACCACGATTGTGAAAGCACGATAAGCCAATTCTCAAATTTGGCCAGGAATTCATCCCCAGCACCCCTGGGGTGACTGGGCACATGGACACTCCTAACTAAATGTGTGAGCATGCTACGAGTAGTTATGCAGGTTCGTAAAGCCAAGAGAAAGCAAACAGTTGGTGATCAAGTCGAGGGAGATATAATTTCTTTGCTTTTTGATTCGATTAACCTTATTCAGAACCTCAATTAGACCACGTTTGGGAGTACAATGAATAGCTCTGGTCTCCACATTATAAAAAGCATACAGACACTGGCGAGGGTAAAAAAGATTTACTCAAATTATATCACACCTGAGCAATTATACCTTCAGGAAGGATTGCATAGGTTGGGGTCCCTTTAGTAAAGAGAAGACAAGAGTTGACTTGATAGAGGTCTTTAATATTATGAATGATCTGATAGGGTAAGTGTAGAGATGTTGTCACTTGTGCAGATCCGAACCAGAATCATAAATGTAAGCTATTCAGTGGGGAATAAATCTGATAGGGAATTAAGTCGAAACTTCCTTACCCGGAAAGATTAGAATGTGGAACTTGCCACCACAAAAAGAGTAGTTGAAGCAAATAGCAAAGAGGGGGAAGTTGGATAAGCACAGGAAAGGAATAGGATACGTTGATAGGAAGGGAAGAAGAAAGTTTGGAGCATAAACACAGGCATGGACCTGTTTCTGTGTTGCAGGTATGGGAAGATTTGGAAACGGATACAAGGAAGATGAAAGACTTAAAAAAGTCTGCAGAACAAATTTTGATAAAATGTCTTTGCTGTACTGAAATAAAAGTTCTTTGGTTAGGTACCCCAATCCATAGGTTAAGGCACTGTACAGTTACTATTTCTGATATTTTTAGTTGATATTATTAATCTATTTAAAGATGTGAACATCACTTTGCCCACTCCAAATTCCTTGATATATTTATACTAACTTTTCTCCCTGATTTTAGACGGAACAATCCAACCCACAGATGTCTGCACAGACCTGGTCATTGCTATTTTCCAGTTGACCTGCCATGAGACAAGCTATGGGCGCCTAAAGCGATCCATCCAGTTGCAGAATCCTCTTCCACCCAGTGTCTATCCAAGGCTGATGAAATTAGTCTCCGTGTGGAGGGAAAACGTTGGTCAAGTCTTGGACTCAAACTTACAATTGCGAATTCAGCATTGGAGGCAAAGGCCAAGCCAACCCAAAAATGACCAAAAATGTTTGTGCGCGCCATTGTAACATGGATGCTCTTGCTCAATTACAAAGAGCAAGATTGTTCATTGGTATTCCACCCAACGCTGCAAATAATCAAACCAGCTTTGTAGCAGTAAGCCCCTGCATCATATATTTAAATATTTGCAATAAGTATCACTGAAAAGATATACTGAAGTTTTTCATCTTGCAGTCATCATGATAGTTGCAAGAGTGCCAAATCTAAAAGGAAAAGTTTATACTTCATGAGAAGAGTGTGCTGACTAGTTGGCAAGTAATCTCAGATTGGTAGAGGCATTGCCATGGAGAATGTGCCAGTTAACTGATGAATCGTTGTTAGGTAGATGTACTAGAATTCCTACAGTGCAGAAGGCGGCCATGCAGCCCCTCAAGCCTGCACCAGCAACAATCCCACCCAGGTCATAACCCCACGTATTTACCCTCCTAATCCCCCGACACTAAGGAACAATTTAGCATGGCCAATCAACATAACTCACACATCTTTGGACTGTGGGAGGAAAGCGGAGCACCCGGAGAAAACCCACGCAGAAACACGGAGAGCGTGCAGACTCCGCACAGTCAGCCAAGGCTGGAATTGAATCTGGGTCCCTGGCGCTGTGAGGCAGCAGTGCTAACCACTGTGGCACCGTGCCGCCCCCAAAAATGCTACAGCTCACTTCGGATTTGCTGAAGATAGCTAGTAATCAACCTTTAAAGTAAAAGAAAATTTACAAACACAAGAAATTTTAAATAGAAAGAGAAAACGCTGGCAAGATATAACAGGTCAGTGAATATTGGTGAAGAAAAGCAGGTTCCAGCACTTCAGCAAGTGAGCCTTTCACAACAATTTGCAATTATATAGCGCATTTAACACCATAAAGACATCCCAAAGCGTTTCAGAGGCCTTATGGAACAAAATGTGATACTGAGCCACATAAGGAGATATTAGGGCAGATGACCAAAAACTTGCCTGATCAATGAAACATGTCCAAAATAAATGTCTTTCTCCCACAGATGCCAACTCACCTGCTGTGTATCCCCAGCAGCTTTGAGTTTTTACTTTTGTTCATTGACTATAGTTGCTTAAATGCACCCTGTGTATATTAAATCAGCAGTGTAATTAAAAATGGATTCCTCCTCTTTGGGACACAAGTTAATAGTCGGGTGGAATTTATTATCCAAGAGGAATGGAGTTGGGAGAACGTTATCGGTAAGGCATTTGAAGCAGGTCATATAAAAAGATTCAAAAGATAACTGCATAGATTTCTGGAAAGAAAACGGGTTTACATATCTGTAAAGAGCACTAATGGGTGGAGCTGTTCCATTCAAGTCCGAGGCCTTTTCCTATTTGAATTAGAATATTGTAAGAAAAAAATATGGATAATTGTTCATTTTTAATTTTATTAACATTTTGCACACTGCGCATCATAGGCTATACATTCGACTTGGAGTCACATGAAGAAAGCCTCACTATATTGAGCAGTTTCTAGATACAAAATAGTTCACTGTTCCTACACAACCTGCAGAATTAAATACTTGCTGAGCACTTGTCCAGAGAACATAATCAAAAAGGTCACCATAAAATCAAATTTGGTTAGTAATCTCAGCCTGGGCAGTGGTAGGAGTGTTCGAATTCACTTCAGAATCCGGGAAGGTCATATACCTGACAACATTCACCACTGAGTTACAACACAATCCATAACTTACAACCATGTCAACTTTTATATTTCCATTCATTACAATGATGTAAATTACAGCAGATTGTTTCAAAACTTTGTATTGGTTGGAAGTTTTAGATAAACATTTCAAATTTCAAACTGTTGTATTTTCATTTGTACAAAGTCAATTTTTTTTTCACCAATTATCCCCTTTCTCCTGAAGCCGACTCCTAGCGGAGACACAGATGCTGCATCCTTCACAATTTGTTTTTATTCGCATACAATCTTCGACAGTTAATGTCACATTATTTCACCACCAGGATCATCAGATTGCTGCCGGCTCCGTCCAAAAACACGCAAGGGTCAGCAGACAGCATGCAGCTCTGGCCACACTCCAGAGGGAGTACTGCACTGTCAGGGGGTGCTAGCTTTCAGATGAAACTTTACACCGAGGCCATCTGCCCTTTCAAATGACCATAAAAGGCCCCATAAGAACTCCCTCCCTAACACCACCATTGGTACAGCACATGAACTGCAGCAGTTAAAGGCGGCAGCTCACCTCTTGAGGGTAATTAGGGATGGACAATAAATGCTGGCCTAAGACCATAAGATTAGACATTCGGCCCATCCAGTCTGCTCCGCCAATCATGGCTGATAAGTTTCTTAACTCCATTCTCCCACCTTTTCCCCATAACCTTTGATCCCCTTACCAATCAAGAACCTACCTCTGTTTTAAATACACTCAATGACCTGCCCTCCACAGCCTTCTGTGTCAATGAATTCCATAGATTCACCACCCTCTGGTTGAAGAAGTTCCTCTTCATCTTGGTTCTAAAGGATTGTCCCTTTACTCTGAGGCTGTGCCCTCGGGTCCTAGACTCTCCTACTAATGGAAACATCTTCCCCACATCCACACTATCCAGGTCTTTCAGTATTCTGCAAGTTTCAATAAGATTCTTCCCTCATCCTTCTAAATTCCATCGGGTACAGACCCAGAGTCTTCAAACGCTCCTCATACATCTAGCCAGCGACACCCACGTTCCATGAATGAACTTGAAAAAAAAAATTTGAACAGTAACAGCCAAGTTCTGCATAAAAGCAAATTATTGCGGATGCTGGAATCTGAAACCAAAGAGAAAATGCTGGAAAATCTCAGCAGGTCTGGCAGCATCTGTAAGGAAAGGAAAGAGCTGACGTTTTGAGTCCAGCTTTGACTAAGGGTCATCTGGACTAGAAATGTCAACTGTTTTCTCTCCTTACAGATGCTGCCACATCTGCTGAGATTTTCCAGCATTTTCTCCAACAGGTAAGTTCTCCCTGCCCTACATTATTCACCAACGTTATTGTAAAATAGGATTTAGTTATCATAATGCTGTGTGGGACATTGTTGTGCATAAATAGTCTACTGTTTCCTACTTAACAATCCTGACTACGTTTAAAAAATGCTTCTTTGGCTGTAAAACATTATGGGAATGTCCTGAGGTTGCGAAAGGCATTATCTAAATGCAAATCCTTCTTAAATAACGACACTATTATTGCCCTTGCTGAGATCTGCTAACCCTGCACTTTATCTCCCTGAAGCATTTAGAGAGCCATTCCCAGTTGCCGATTGCAATCCTAATCACTAACTAATCATCTTTACCCATTAGACACACTCCTCCTCTAAATGCATTTCTGGATTTCCTTACCTGCTTTATTTGACCGATCTCTGAACCTCACATTTCCTGTAACAAAGTCAAAGGAAGCATCCTAAAATTCCTCATGAACAAAATGGGAACAGAGGGTGTAAATCATCTCGGGTGTGGCTGCAGATTTATTTCAGAATCAACTTGCACAAAATAAGTTGCATGGAACTCAGCAGCAAGGCAGCACAGTGGCTGGCACTGCTGCCTTACAGAGCCAGGGACCCGGATTCAATTGCGGCCTCGGGTCACTGTCTGTGTGGAGTTTGCACATTCTCCCCATGTCTGCGTTGGTTTCCTCCAGTTTCCTCCCACAGTCTGAAAGACGTGTTGGTTAGGTACGTTGGCTATGCTAAATTGACCCTTGTGTCGGGTGGGGGGGGGGGACAGGGACTAGCAGGGTAAATATGTGGGGTTTTGGGAATAGGGTCTGGGTGGGATTGTGGTTGGTA
This sequence comes from Mustelus asterias, assembly GCF_964213995.1. Lineage (NCBI taxonomy): Eukaryota > Metazoa > Chordata > Chondrichthyes > Carcharhiniformes > Triakidae > Mustelus > Mustelus asterias. Next base: position 17,820,247 of record NC_135813.1, read on the forward strand.
CAGACTCGGTGGGCCGAATGGCTCTTTTGCACCGTAGGGATTTTATGATAACTTGTAAGGAGCAACAACCAATTTGTTTACATAATAGTTTTCATGGACGAACAAAAGCAAGATTGAATAATCTATTTGCACAACATATATTGTCAACATACTTCAAAAGGATTTAATTTTAATCCATGATTACTAAATAAGTAGCTTAGCATTGTCCTTTGTGCATCTTTCCAAGTGGAAGTTGTGGCTGCAGATGGGCTAACTTTAGGTCACATACACTCTACCTGCCGATGGTCAAAGCCTCTCTATCAATACAAGTAGCTGTTCTGTGCAAGATAAGTTCTCGACATGCTTTGTGGGAAAGGGATTGAACAATTAATCCCCTCTGGGCAGCACGGTGGCAGAGTGGTTAGCACCAGTTTCCTCCCATAGTCTGGAAGATTTACTGGTTAGGTGCATTGGCTATGCCAAATTCTCCCTCAGTGTACCCGAACAGGCGTGTGGCGACGAGGGGATTTTCACATTAACTTCATTGCAGTGTTAAAGTAAGCCTACTTGTGACACTAATAAACAAACCAATAAAGTATTTGACTTGGAGCAGTCCCAATAAATTTCATTGAGAGCTGTTTTAGCCGGTTGAACTAATTAGCCTCAGTGCCCAGAAGGGTCAGGTACCAAAACAACATTCATCATTGAGCTACAATACTAGTCCACAACTTTTACATTTTCTAACATTGTGAATTAGATATTTTTAAAACTGTGCTGAATGAAAGGATGCCAAGTCAAAGATGACAATAAGAGATGACTGAAAACGTGATTAAAGAGGTGGCTTCTAAGGACTGGGAAGTGGCGTGACAGCAGAGTTGATGAAGGCTATTCCAAACTGAGGGGCCGAGGTGCTTGAAGGTTCAAATCCTAATGACAGGATAAACGGAGGGAGTGAGGGCTGCACAAGTGGCCAGAGTTATTGCAGTGGGTTGGAACAAAAGGTGGTGACAGATTGGGAGCAGTAAGGGTCAGAAAGCATTGAAACACAAGGTTGATCATTTTAAATTAGAGAAGTGTTGGTATACCAGGATGCGATGTAGTGCAGCCAGCAGAGCAGTGATGGACAAGCAAGGCTTGGTGTAGGGCTGATAAAGCCACCTACCACCCCGAATACTGGACAGGTGCAGTGACCATGGTTGTCTCCTTCCTCTGTTCTCTTGGAAGAGCACCAGGATAAGAATGATGGAAATATTTGATATAAAGCACAGCACATACCAACATTACTAGGATAACAATACCATTCCACCAAGATGTATTCTCTGACAACAATGCTTTTTTAAAAAAAAATAAAGTGCTTGGAGCTACCGGTTGCAGCCACATTTCTGAGTGCTATTGGACCTTTCCATACGTGTCTAATCACACTCGAAGGGTTTATCTTTCAGGAGGGAGAGATTTTCCTGAAAATATGCTGATATTAGCTTCTGATCTACATTAACTTCATAGTTATTTGCAATTTTACATTTCATTTCTCCAAGATCAACTCAGGAAATTCAAACGGGTAGCTACAGATTTAGTTAATTTCTTTAAACTCTGGAAATTAATATAAGAATTTACACATTTCTGGGGGAAATTGTAATGCCCACACAAATCACACTTGAATAAACTTTATTTCTGGGAAACAACTCCAAACTCAAATATCTGAAACACTAGAAAGGAAGGAGATGACAAACTCAGTTTCTTAGCTGAATTATTTTACAGCATAATTAAAAGAGCCCTGCTGAGACTGAGAATATAACCAACTTCAACTACGCAGTTCAGGTGTGAAATAAGAGGGAAATACAAATCTTCCATAGAATTACGATGAACCAGTATAAGAGATATTGTATCATTTTTATATCCACACAAGCCTCTACATAACCTCAGATACAAAGTGCAGTTATTATATTAGTCTTTAAATGCTCAAGATCTCGCTCAGACGGTAGAGCGAGACACCCTTAATCTCAGAATCATGGGTTCGGGCCCCAAACTGGGCACCATTGTATCTGGGGGTGGCACGGTGGTTAGCAATGCTGCATCACAGCTCCAGGGACCCAGGTTCAATTCTAGCCTTGGTGTGGAGTTTGCATGTTCACCTCGTGTCTGCGTGGGTTTCCTCCGAGTGCTCCTCCCACAGTCCATAGAACATTACAGCGCAGTACAGGCCCTTCGACCCTCGAGGTTGCACCGACCTGTGAAACCAATCTAAAGCCCATCTAACCTACACTATTCCAATATCATCCATATGTTTATCCAATGACCATTTAAATGCCCTTAATGTTGGTGAGTCCACTACTGCTGCAGAGAGGGCATTCCACACCCTTACTACTCTGAGTAAAGAACCTACCTCTGACATCTGTCCTATATCTCTCACCCCTCAATTTAAAGCTATGTCCCCTCGTGCTAGCTATCACCATCCGAGGAAAAAGGCTCTCACTATCCACCCTATCTAATCCTCTGATCATCTTGTTTGCCTCTATTAAGTCACCTCTTAACCTTCTTCTCTCTAACGAAAACAACCTCAAGTCCCTCAGCCTTTCCCACCATACCAGGCAACATCCTAGTAAATCTCCTTTGCACCCTTTCCAATGCTTCCACATCCTTCCAATAATGCGGCCACCAGATCTGTACGCAATACTCCAAGTGCGGCCGCACCAGAGTTTTGTACAGCTGCAACATGACCTCCTGGCTCCGAAACTCAATCCCTCTACCAATAAAAGCTAACACTCCGTACGCCTTCTTAACAACCCTATCAACCTGGGTGCCAACTTTCAGGGATCTATGCACATGGAAAAGATGTGGTCAGGTGGGATTAACCATGGTAAACGTGTGGGATTACAGGGATAGGGCACAGGAGTGCGCCTGGGTCAGGGTCGGTGCAGGCCCGACGGGCCGAATGGTCTCTTCTGCACAGTAAAGATTCTACCTATTTCTTCATCCCATTATTACAGAACCACATTCTTTATTCATAGATCAAAAGTCAAATAATAAGCGAGTTTCTTTGAATCATGTTACCGATCTCAGAGCTGACGTTTACTGAAACTTGCTTTGAACTTTGCTCATCCTCTACTTGGCAATGAGAGACACTGCATCATGGGGTGGAGCTGAGGGCTTGGCGATATACAAGGGCAGACCTACTTAATCCATTACACACCCTCTTTGGTCAACAAAACAGCATGAACTGCAACCGCAACCTGCCGTTCCCAACATGCTGCAAGGAAGGAAACAGAAAACTAATGCCAGTGTACTGCCTACATCAGGAGTCTCTCATTCTGTCTTCCTGTAGTTAAAAACACATTTTCACACTTTGTCTTTTGTCTCCCTCAGTCTAAAGAGGCTGCAACAGCTCAAAGACAAACGCACATTACAACCACCTCCAACTTCCTAACATCAGTGGCTCCCATTGTGTTTTTTTCAACATATGTCTTCACTAAATATGTAACTTTAAAAAAAATTAAGAGTGACCCGTGGTGGAACCAATTTAGTGACTTCGCTTCAGGTCTTATTTTGGGGGAAGAAAAATTATCTTGAACAAAATGAGTTATGGGTATCAAACATTCAACTTATCACACTAGAATCTAAACAGAAACCAAACTGTTGGGGTTCTATAACAGCAAAAGATTTATTTACAAAAACAGAAACTTTCCATTTATTACTCTTCAAACAATACAAAAGCTGTTTACAAGCAACAAAATGGAAATACAGAAAAAAGAATCAAAACAATAATTAAGCAGCACTGAAATATTAATTGATCACTGACACAGCTAATAGGATAAGAGAAAAACATATACTTTTGAATAAATATTGATTGCATTCATGCTAGAAAATACATCCATAATGGCTAGTTATGAACTGTCAGAGCATCAGCTTTACATAGCTTCATTATTTTCACTCACTCATGGATTATGGCCTGCTAAAGAAAATCTCCAGAGTTTTAATAAGTGAACTGCAAGTCAATGTCCTCTCTCGATAGTGACAATCTAGCAGCCATTTTGTGGTTCTTTTAAGATCATATAGACAGCGCCTAGAAAGTTAATGGCTCTGCCTGCAAACTGAAACCTGCTCTGATGATGTCAAATCATTTCCCTTATATAGTCTTGTTAAGTCTTTCTCAAAAAGCTCTGTTCTAACTTCTGCAATTGCTGCATAGAAGAATAAACAAAAGCTTCTTGAGATATACTGCTTGATAAAACAGTGGAATACATTTTTGGTTGCTTATGACACAGTGGTCCTAAACAGATTATACATAGTAAATATCAAAAGTAAAAAAAAAAATGCACTATATGGTTTGAAAATAGCTTATTTAAAACTGTTGTGTGTCTATTGTGGATGAGTGTTTATTGCACTAATATCAAGTCTGAGTCAGGGTGTTTAAGAAACAGTGTTAGGTAGATGTCCAAGACAGGCTTTGTTAAAAATCTTTTATATATATTATATACACACAAGCACCTTTTAAATGCTTACCTGCAGCTATTCTAATTACCTTCCTGTCCACCAATCTAGATTTGTGTCTTGCACTATTCTATACAATCAGTACCTGTGTCTCTGAACTCAGATCCTGAAGTTTAAGTAAGTAATGCAGGGGAGCATGAAACATGCTCCCGCTTTTCTCTGATTTCACTGACAGTATTACAGCCAAATTTATTTAGCACAAAATTAGCTCCCATGGAACATTTCAAAAGTTGTCTTTGAGTTCCCTTTGAGTGAGGGGGAGAGGTGGTGGTGGTTGGGAATTCACCACTGTTTTGCAATGATGTACTGGTTTTTTTTATAATGCCTGTCCTGTAACTGCTGAGTTCAGCAAGCAATTCCGTCTGAATTCAAGCAAAGTGCAATAGGGTGCCCATTTGGCATCGTAGCTCAGAGTCTGAGAAATTCAAAATAGCAGATCAGGCTAGGCTCATGAAGTTTTAGCCATGCACAAAATATACTAGTCAGAAAACAACATTTTAATGGGTCAGATTTGTGCTTAATCTTGGTTAATACGTTGCTTTCGTTTTAGAAATTGTCATAATTGCTAGCTTCTTCAGGAAAAGAAATCCGAGGGATAATCTAAGAGACAAAATGACATCATCAGTTTAACTCTTGATTGATCCAAACAGTGTCAAATCAGTTTGTTCTATTAAATTATAATGGATTAGCTGAATTTTAGAACAAATAGATCAAAAGATTAAAACTCTATAGGTTTCCTTAAAGATTACATGCATTCCAGAAAACATCAACTTCAATCATTCCATCAATACTTTGGAGTTGACTAGAATTCCAGATTGATTATATTACAGGGTTCATATAAAGAATTTATATAAACAAAAAATTTGAAACAGTACGCACCCAAATATTATTTATATATAAAATTGTTAATGCTGGTTCAATAAATAATTCTAACCTGATCTAACAGCACCATTTGAGGGCAAATACCCTAAGAAAGGTAGGTGAAGCCACACACAACCACGTCCCTTTTGCAGTTTGTATCCTCTTCAAATCTAATAACCTGAAAATCTGCATGGTAAGTGTCCACTGATCCAAGATTGGTGGTAATCACAATGACCACAGTGGAGTACATAAATTTCCAATATACAACTGCCATTTGAATACCAAAAAGGGATTGGACTATAACCAGGCAACAATTAAATTGTTTGAGTTTAGTAGTACTGCTAGTTTTTTTTTTAAAACTAGGACATCACAGCATGTATATTATGGTCTTCGAGAGTGGACATGATTCTTAGATAACGCGATTCACCTGGCTCGTACAAAGAAAAGTAAAATGGATTACATAGAGTATTACACACCAACAGTCATTTTCCTATTTCAAGGCAGAGAAAATCTACTGTCCCCCATTCATTTCTAACACGTGTCCCTAATACAGGCAATTATTTGCTCAGGATAGCCAAAATCTGGAGCACCTGAGTTCATCACTTTAGTCAGTGGGTTAAAAAAGGATGCAGGGAGCACATTTCTAAACTGACAATTATTATAACAAATGGTTAGTTGAACTTCTGGATTCCACAGGATTTTTAAAAAAAAACCACAGACCCAAATATGGATGGATCCAAAAATCTGGAATGAATTATGGGACCAGTAGATTTCTCCAGCACTTGCTGAGCACAAGATGCAACGTAACGCTCCAACTCTTCCTTGCGAAATCTCACAATGAACACTAAAGCTGGCGGGAAAAAATCTTTCACGTTGGAAGTAAAATAACTTTTTCAAAAAAACTTTTAAATGACTGTTCCAATTAGTACCAACTTTGAAATAGTGTACAGTTAAGCTGTACTATTTTTTTTCCTCTAAAAACATACATCAGAAGCTTCAAGGTACTCATTTCATAGACAGCATTGGGAATATATGCAATTATATTCTTAATCAAATAGTCCTAAATCACAGTTAATTTAGCAAACTGCATATAGAAAATGTTTTCCAAAACACTTCTTTCAGAGGGACTGGGTGGAAGAGGGGTTTTGCAGGGTGAGAGAAGGATCATCTTTTTCTAAAATAGTTGCACCACTCTGACTTTACATGAACTTTAATTATTATAAAGTCGATGCAAGTCATGTATTTACTTATTTTAAATACTGGTTGGCTTTATTTTTGCCCCAAAACTTTAACTGAGTAATATGGTATTAAATTTAACACAAGAATTTGGAAATCTCCCTACTCGCGTTAGGATAGCTCTGGCAGTCAACTTTCGCAAAGGGCGACATGCTGGTTTGAATTCCAGGTGTTTTAAATCCACTGCACTCTTCAATGACCAAAGGTCAAAGACTTCAAAAATTAATCTTTGTACAACAGGCATTTTCTGCCAATTATATACAAGTGCTAGACTGAGACCACTACTAGCACAAGATATAGTATGCAATCTGAAACATTAAATTAACTTTAGATATCATGTGCTCCCTTTAGTAAAACTTTGTATGAGGCTAGTCTTTTAAAGAGAGAACACGCAGGGAAGAGGGGCACATAGGCTTTGGTTGAAATTGGAAGTGTTTAAACACAATTAAAAGTTGCTCGAATTGTTTTTGAAACAAGCTTTCCTACAATACACCACATACCAATCTTCTGGTATTGCAAATTATAATTTGTATAGATAAAACAGTGGTTAAATACTACTCCTGTTGTCTACTTAGTATTTTCAATACTGACTTAATTTCTCCCCCCACAAACTTCTCAACTGACAAATGTGGTGCGGTACTGAATTTAGTATAAAATCTGAAGTGTGCCTACCGACAGGATAATTAATTGACTTCACCAAATGAAATGTTGGTCTGCAAAATAAACATATAGTTCACTAAATCTGATTCTTTCAGTATAAATTCCAATCTTTAAATTTGAGGATTAAAGGAGCATTTCTTCTTAGCTAAGTTATTAAGGATAAAAGCTGCTAACATAGTAACCCTATTTCATAGGGTAAGTTACCATATTTTCGGAAGATTTTAATAGAAGACACAAAGGGAGGAGGCAGCAATCCTGCACCTTCACCAGGCCTTGCCATGAGTGAAAAGAATTGTCCATTTGACAAATGTCATTTCCCTGAAGATGCTTGGGTGCCTGACAAAGTCTGATCAGAGTTGGGAGTATGATGCGAGTCTATTCCTAATGTACATTGAAGATTGCACTCATTTGACCTGGATAAATTTGATTAAAAAGGTCTGTAGGGTTTTCTTATTAGTCAAAAAATATGTATGTAGGTCTCTTGTACGAGCGAGTGAAATTACTTTTAAAACAGATATAGTTTATATTATTTATCACTGAAATTAATAAATACAGCCCTTAAGCATTCAGATTATTCCACACAGCAGTATGAAAGCAACACTGATCAAAGTGAAATTGGATAAGAGGTGTGCAATTTAGGGGTGCAGGCTGAAACAAGACAATTGCATATTAAAGTCTTGCCAGACATCCATGTTACTACACCCTCACGTACAGGTAGAAGAGGTCTGACCCGAGAAAAAGCTTTGGGATATTTTTGGAAGAATGTTACACACGGACTGAACAGTAGAGGGTGCTCATAATATGTCAAGACACTTCGGAGGCTGGGATCATCCAATTAACATTTTACCAAGCTGCTGGTTAAAAACACCAAACTCATCACCAATAGCGTAATATAACTTTAAAACCTGATCTCTGCCAGGCTTCCATGCTGTCTATTGAAGAGTTCAATTCAAACTTTATACCACTACACCATTAGGACAGGCAAAATGAAATGTCTTTAACCTTCAACGGTGAGACCATTCATGAAATAAAACACTGGACTGGAATATTATTTCTCACTGCTGTGTGAAGCATGAATGGATGTTTAGGGTTGCCACATTGACCTTTAGTTATTATGGTCGTGCATAATTGTATTATCACACACACATTTCTTGTTACCGTAACTAATTATCCTGATCCTTCTCCTGAACACGGTCATTTATTTATTTTCATATTTATATTATACACTGTATGTACCTTTAATCAGGCCAACACTATCTTTTCTGAAGTATTCAAAATCATCAACTTTCAGGGAAAATTGATACAAGGAAAAAAAATAGAACTTGATTGGGGAAAAATAGTTTCATAACCAGAAACATTATATAAATGTTGAATACGGTGCTACAAAACAAAAACAAAATACTAATATTGTAGCATCATTTCTAGGTTTGTGTGCTTCTGGCTTTGTTATGCCTAAGCTACTCATTCAGAAATGTGAGACAACGGAAGAACATCCTGCACTGCAGTCTCCATGTTCGTTTCTTCTGAGGGAGAAGGTTCATCACCTTCTTTTTGTTCTGTGTGTGTGTCTGTTCGGTCAGGTGACTCGACTCGACCTTTAATCTCGGCTGCGCCAGGATGGTTTTTCCTCAAGTGTTGGTTCAGAGTGCCTTGGAAAGGGAAACATTTACCGCAGATTTCACAGCGGTATGGCTTGTCATCTGTGTGTCCCCGAATGTGATACTCAAGTTGGTCTTTCCGCGTATACTTTTTCCCACAGAAGCGGCAGACGAAAGGTGTTATTCCCATGTGGAGCCGCATGTGTCGGTCGAGGCTCCCTTTCTGGTTGAAGGACTTTCCACAGTAGATGCAGATTAACCTTTGATTGTACGGAAACCAGTGTTCCCTTGCATCGTGGTCATGGGGATTACTCTCAAAACCTTGCCTGGTTGGCCCACTGTCGCCATCAGAGGACTGACTAATCACATTTTGCCCTTCATTCTGTATCTGTATGTTTCGTTTCAGTCGGCCGCGACCTCTAAAATTACTAAGCATAGATCTAGAGGGGCTTGAATTTGTGAGACAGCCGTAGGAGGTTGATAAGCCAGCTGACTGCGAGGCTGGTTGAGATAGTGAGAAAGCCTGCTGTAATACTGGTCCGTATGAGCTGACGTTCACAGCCACCATCCTGTCCACATGATCCCCATCCACCATTTCTGTGTGATAACCGTCGTCACCCACTGATGAACTATCAGAACAACTTGGCCGGTCGGATTTTTCCATTTTGACCTTGACCTCTGTAATCTGAGCACCGACTGGATTGCTCTCCCTCACGATTAACTCTGCTTGCTCCGGATCCCCCTCGATTTGGATTTCGTGCTCAGAAATGCTACCACTGCTTCCAGGATCTGAGTGCCGCTCTTCCATAGTCCGATTCTGAAAACCTCGGTTTGGTGTGGCCTCCATACGCGCTTCGTTAGCAATCGTCGTCTGCCGTACTTGGCCATAATATGGCGGAGAGATTTCAACTGGGTTCAAGAAGCGGCTATTGCTCTCCCTAACCCCATTGCGATTTCCCTGATTATCTTCAGTACTGACAACTACAGAGTCAATACTCACAATACTGAATTTTGAGTGAATGCTCTCCAAGATCTGAGTACATTTGTCAATTATGCACTGCATCTGCAGAAAACTTGCAGCAGTAAGAAAGCTAACAACATCTTTCAAGTGCAACGATAGTCTTCCAGTGTAACAAAATGAAAGTAACTGTTCAAATACATCTGGATTTTTAATAACTGATATTGATAAACCACTCATGGTGCTCAGTGCTGAATGATCACGGAAATACGGGGAGCTGGCAGCGAGGACAGCCTTGTGGGCCCTGAATGGCTGGCCCTGAATGTGAACTATAATGTCACATAACTTTCCTTGTAAGCGTAGCTCATTAAGTTGGCTCAGAACACAGTTGCTGTACTCAGGCACATCAAACTGGATATAACCACCGTTATCCATTTCTTCTATGGGCAATCTTGAAAACCTGTGAGGGTCACAAAATGAAACAAATATAACCAATCCTTACAGGAAAGAATTTCAGATACTTATCTTGCACTGAATGGAAATTAGTTACATATAGAGAGCACATGACTTCACTGCAGTAATGTCAAAAGATCAAAAGGTACACAATTGTATGCCATTCATGCAAACTAACCACTCAGCTCCAATAAGTCCCACACAATTGGAATTTGTATAAGAGGTTGAGGGGCGACCTAATGGAGGTTTACAAGATTATGAGTGGCATGGACAGAGTGGATAGTCAGATTCTCTTTCCTGGAATAGAAAAGTCAAGTACTAGGGGACATAGGTTTAAGGTGCGTGGGGAGAAGTTTAGAGATGTGCGCGGCAAGTTTTTTTTTTTACACAGAGGGTGGTGAATGTTTGGAACGTGCTGCCCAGGGAGGTGGTGGGAGCAGGTATGATAGCAGCATTTAAGGGGCATCTAGACAAATACATGAATAGGATGGGATTGGAAGGATACGGACTCCATAAGTGCATACGGTTTTAGTTTAGGCAGGCATCATGATCGGCGCAGGCTTGGAGGGCTGGAGTGCTGTACTGTTCTTTGTACCACAGAAAAGGCAATGATTGGGATTCTCTGGCCTCCCAGCCACATGTTTCTTAGCAGCAGGAGGCGACGGGATTCTCTGATCCCGTCACTGCCAATGGGATTTCCCATTGAAGCCACCACACGCCACTGGGATACCCGCAGGCGGGGGCGTGCTGCGGCAGGATCAGAGAACCCCGCCACCAGCAAACAGCCAGAGAATCCCACCCAATGTATCTGGGAAGGGACTGCATTACAAGGATGAAGGGGCCAATCAAAGCTTGATTTAAAATAAAAACAAAATACTGTGGGTGCTGGAGATCTGACCTAAAAACAGAGTGCTGGAAAAACTCAGCCGCACTGGCAGCGTCTATAAAGAAACAAACATTTTGAGTCCAAGATTACTTCTTTGGAACGGGAGGAAAAATGTTGCGCAGCAAACTGCAGAACATGCACAAAATGTACTTAAAAGCAACTAACAACTGCCAATGAAGAACGGGCACCAAACCAGGGAGAAAGTTGAACTAAAACATTACTTTTTCAGAGAATTTAGATCCGTATTCCATTCCTAACACGCAAGTAAAACAATTTCTTATTCCCTCCTTGCTTTTCAGCAGTCTGCTTACCGCCAAAATGAAGCTAATCTTTGCAAGTGAACATTGGCTATTTTTGTCAGCCAATTCTTTCTGCCCACTTCCCCAAATCAAAAATTTTGGATATTGAAGTGAAGCGTTCTGAATATTTACAATGCTGCAAATAATTTCTGTGCTATATATAGCATGGTACAAATTAGCCTCGTCACTGTCACACAAGCAATTTGACACTTTAAGCAGTGGCGCAAGAAATTAAGTATGCAAATTTTGGCTCTTTTAGTATCAGGGACAGCTTAACTTGTCTTCTGCAACATTATTTAACACAAATAACATCAGATTCCTGCACTTTTAAAAAGGTGTTGAGACAAACCTCAATTGAAAAGAAATAAAGCCAGGGAAATATTTTTTGTGCAAGGTAGTTGGGAAAGTGCGCCATCTTTTACACAGTTTCTGGCTATTATATGCCTGTGTGGTCTAAGACAGAGCTTGATTAATTCAACTAAACATTAATGTGGCACCACAAAAAAACTCTGCTACAGCAAAGGAGCACAAGATACAAAATGAACTCTATGGCATGGTTTCTATTAGCATCACACCAGCGCTCCAGGAACAGCACACTTAAAATCTAACAGGAGGTACCAGGGCCTTAGGGAAATCTTCACTGCTAAAGCAGCACTATTTTAAGCCTGTGCACTGATCGACTGCAGCAAAATATTTTACATCATTCCCCTAGCAAATAAAAAATATTCACTTGCTATAGCTCAATTCTGAAAGTTTACCGTTCAGGGTGGGAAGTACAAAGATTACATTGTGCAAGGTGTCAGCTAACTAGAATACATCTAGACTGAGGGGAAAAATGTCACACTTCAGCAGTCAGGGCCCTAGTGAAATAGCACCAGGCAATCTCAAATCAATTTGTAACTGCCTGGCAGGCAGCTTTTCCAAATTAAGTACAGTAGTTTCAGCTTTGACCATACATGTTCCCAGGCCAAATCTGTACCATCTAGAAAATGTTCCCTTTTGGAAAGCTTTTACTCATTGCACAGCGTTTCAAGTTTGAGGTTATTCTCGGGACAGGCTTAATCGGAGGAACATGTAAAAAAAAAACATTCCTTCGACAAAATCAACCGGAGAAGTGAACAATGACCAAAAGGTCAAGATGACAGTTCATAAGAAGAGTACACTATGCAGCCCTTCGTGCCTGCTCCGCCATTCAACATGCTCATGGTTGACCTTCGACCTCAATTTAATTTTCCCCACTAGCCCCATGCTCCTTAATCTCATTAATATCCAGGAATCAATCAACCTCACATAAGAATAAACTCTCCTCCAGTCTGTTCATAGAATTCAAGTCTCATCCTTGGTACCATCTCAGTAAATTTCTTCCATACAAGAACAAGAGAAATTGGGGCAGCAGTAGACCAGACAACCCCTCATGCCTGCTCCACCATCCAATACAATCACCTTTCTGTTTTGGAGATATGGGTCAACTCCATCTTTCACCTGCTCCCCATAGCCTTGATTCCCTGAAGGTGCAAAGTGCTGTCTACATTAGCTTTAAAAATATTCAACGATGAAGCATCCCAAATCCTCTCGGGTAGAGAATTCCAAAGATTCATAACCCTTTGCCTGAAGAGATTTCTCATTTCAGTGTACGATCAGTCCTTTATTTGGAAACTGTGCTCCAATGATCTAGATTCCACAACTCGGGAAACAACCTCTGTGTCTACCCTGTCAAGCCCCTTCAGAATCCTATATGTTTCAATGAGATGGCGACTCATTCTGCTGAACTCCAGTCAGTGTAGTCAATTTACTCAGTCTCTCACCTTATGACAACCCTCATATTTGAACAACCCTCGCATCTTAGAAGCCAATCTACTAAACCTTTGCTATACCAGCTTTAGGACAAGTATATATCCTTCCTCAGATATGGAGGCCAAAACTCTGCGCAGAGTATGCCAGATGTGGTCTCACCAAAGATTTTTACAATTGTAGTTAAGCTTCCTTATCCTGGCACTCCAAAGACCACCTTGCCATATGTGTCTTCCTAACTGTACCTCATGCTAACTTTTGAGTCCCTTGAACAATCCAAGTCACTCCGAACATCAACATTTACAAGTTTCATGTCTTTTAAAAATATTCTACTTTTCTATTAAGATGAAAATTGAATAACTTTACACTTTCCTAAACTAGAGGGCATAGGTTTAAGGTGGGGGGAGATACACAAAAGGGTCCAGAGGGGCAATATTTTCACAGAGGGTCGTGTGTGTCTGGAAAGAGTTGCCAGAGGTAGTGGTAGAGGCGGGTACAATTTTGTCTTTTAACAGTTACATGAATAAGATTGGTATAGAGTGATATGGGCCAAACGTGGGCAATTGGGGCTAGCTTAACGGTAAAAACTAGGCGGCATGGACAAGTTGGGCCTGTTTCCATGCTGTAAACCTCTGACTCCTCATATTATGCTCCATTTGTCACCTTGTTGCCCACTCACTTAACATGTCCTTATCAGTTTGCAGCCGCTGTGCTCTCCCTTATAATTCCTAACTAGCTTTGTATTGTCAGCAATTTAGATACATCATCAAATGTCCAAACTAAAGTGATATAATCGTAATGAAATTGTAAAATCAGAAATAACTTTTCCAATAGTTAATCCTTCCCCAGGCAAGCTGTAGCCAAAGAGATAGTTAGGAGTGTCTTTAACACTCGAGATAAAATGTCAGAACAGCATTAGGTGAATAAATTTAGAGGCCTGTGTTTCCTATACCAGCTTACAGTGCATAGCAAAAGTATTAAAGCAAGTGGAATACTAATGCTAGAAATATAATTTGGACAGAAATTATATAAAGGAAAATACAGTACTTCCACTGCCAGTCGTCACTCAGAGGAAACATGTTTCATTTGCAATTTAAGAATGGGTGTATTTTGTATCTCCATTGTTTTATTGAAGTGAGAATCAAATAGACACATTATAAAATTGAACAAATATTGCAGATCAAGTCACTTAAAAGAAAACTTCTCCAGTATCAATTTTTATCTTCATTTTAAAATGGCAGGCAGTTAACAATTGGCCACAAAATCTTGCCTTTGACCTGTCCTCCTGAGGAAGCAATTCCTTCCCCTCACCCCCTCCATCCCAACAGACTGATTAAGATTATAACTCAGTAGTGGGAAAACTAAACAGAAGTGAAATCCACATACAGCAGATTTATAGCATAGTACCACGAGGCACATATCACTAAGCAACATACTGGAATATTAGCTTGGTTTTCTCCATAGCTTTGTGGGCCTCAACAAGTGCACTTGTCAGCCACACTGGTCAAAAAGACCTCATTTGAGACCTCACCTCTGTTCCAGATTAGCTTATCTCAGATGGAGCACTGCTTAAGGTTGTTATAGTTGCCCAAGTCCCCATGGACTGAGGAAATGGAAAACAAATTTAATCAAAACTTTTATTGCTCATGATGTGGGAAATAAGAAATCTCAGAACACCAGGTTAAAGTCCAACAGGTTTATTCAGTATCACGAGCTTTCGGAGTGCTGCTCCTTCTTCACTCACCTGAAGGAGCAGTGCTCCAAAAGCTCGTGATACCAAATAAACCTGTTGGACTTTAACCTGGTGTTCTGAGACTTCTTACTGTGCCCACCTCAGTCCAATGGCAACATCTCCACATCACGATGTGTGGGAAATAGTAGCGTAGTGGTATTGTCACTGGACTAGTAATTCAGATGTCTCGGCTAATGCTCTAGGGACACAAGATCGAATCCCAACAAGGCAGCCGGTAGAATTTAAAAACAATTAATAAAATCTGGAATTGAAAGCTAGTCTCAGCAATTGCGACCATGAAACAATTATTGATTGTCATTAAAAACCTATTCAGGGAAGGAAATCTACCATCCTTACCTGGCCTACCTGTGGCTCCAGACCCACAGCAATGAGGTTGACTTTTAAATGCCCTTTGAAATGGCCAAGCAACCCACATCCTAAGAAAGAAAAACTATCAGTGGCACCCTATTGGAAAGTATACACATGAAACTTGGGCAAAGAGCCAAGCTGGTTTGACTTGTGCCAAGACGCACAATAAAGCACCCTACCAATTTTTATTCATCGTGCCCGACAAGAGAATGACCACTCAGGTGAAGTACCAAAAGCAACGATGTGTGGAAAACGTCAGTCAGCATCTTGCAAGAAGGAAAAAGAAAACAAACTCTATTTTTATAACTAAAGTTAAAAAGTAACCAGTTTGCATTTAAATGCTCTAAGAATCGTTTAGTTTTATATTTAACTTGTAGCCAGCTATACAAGATCTGCAGTGCTGGAAACAGGTGAAACCAACCTAATACAAGACGACATCACTGCAGGAGTTCCTCAGGGTAGTGTCTACAGCCCAACCATCTTCAGTTGCTTCATCAATAACCTTCTCTCCATAAGGTCAGAAGTGTGCGTGTTCGCCAATGGTTGCACAATGTTCAGCACATTTGCGATTCCTCAGATACCGACACAGTCCATGTCCAAATACAGCAAGACGTGTACAATATCCAGGTTTTAGCTGACAAGTGGCAAGTAACATCTGCACCACATAAGTGCCAGGCAATGATCATCTAAAACAAGAATCTAATCTTCACCCCCTAACATTGAGTGGCATTATCACTGAATCTCACACTAACACCACCCTGGCAGGTTACCACTGACCAAAAACTGAACTGGACGAGCAATACAAATACTGTGGCTACAAGAATTGGTCAGAGGCTAGGAATTTTGATGCATGATGAGGAACACAACAGGCCTCCTTAGATGACACCTTCCAAACCGACGACCTCTGCATCTAGAAGGACAAGGGTAGTAGATGCATGGAAACACCACCACCTAGAAGTTCCCCTATAAGCCATGACTTGAAAATATATTGTTGTTCCTTCAGTGTCACTGGATCAAGATCCTGGAATTTGCTCCCTAACAGCACTATGTTTGTGTACCTACATTATATGGACTACAGTGGATCAAGGCAGTTCATCACCACCTTCTCAAGGGCAGTTAGGGATGGAGCAACAGAAAGCCAGCAAGGTCAACATCCCATGAATGAATAGAAAATATATAAGCACCTGCAAAGTGCTATAGTAAGACTCAAAACCCCTTGACTAAGGAGGGGGAAAAACAGATAGGTGCACCTTGCAAGGAATTGGTGCCTCCACTGTTTAATAACATGTCAGTGTTTCCTTACCCAGCACGTTAAGAAAAAATATTAAAATTGCATTTAAATAAAACATAATTGTACATAAATGTCAACATTTAAGACATTTAGATCAAAGTCACTCCACCTGTTAGTTTACTTGTTGCTACATTTATCATATGAAAGGCTTTATCAGGAACCAACGGTGTTGCTTCCCCATTGATACAACTCATTGCCCAAGTAAATTTGTCTTTTATATAGTTCAATTCATAGAATCATAGAATCCTATAGTGCAGAAAGAGGCCATTTGGCCCATTGAGTCTGCACCATCCACAATCCCATTCAGTCCCTATCGCCATAACCTCATGGCATTTACCCTAGCTGCCCCCCCTGTCACTAAGGGGCAATTTAGCATGGCCAATCCACCTAACCCGCACATCTTTGGACTGTGAGGGGGAACCGGAGCACCCGGAGGAAACCCACGCAGACATGGGGAGAACGTGCAAACTCCACACAGGCAGTGACCCGAGGCCGGGAATCGAACCCAGGTCCCTGGCGCTGTGAGGCAGCAGTGCTAACCACTGTGCTTCTAACCACCCAATAGAAGCAAGATATATTGAATTCTCATTTGTTGTAAATTAATCATCTTGACAAGAGGCACAAAAAAGTACTGCATTCGCTGTTGTCATGAAGCAATGGCTCCCAGAGAGCAAAAGGTCTTTAGAAATGTAAAATTTAATTTCTAAATGAGAATCCAGGATTCAGCTACAGCTTGAAACCAAAGAGGAAACAGCATGATTAGCATGCAACTTTAGGTCCATGTTTCAAGACAGAAGGCTTTTGTTATGTTTTGTTGAAAAGACAAGTTCCAATGCTAATTTTTCACCAATCCAATAATTTTCATTAAGTCTGTGCTTTCTCGAGGCATTGTTGCATATTTAATAGGAACTAAATTTACAGTAAAATGAATGTTTTTGTGCTAGTGGTACTCAAAATCAGATTTAACACCACAACACAAGGGCATTCAGCCCATTCTGCTCAAACCAACTCTCTGAAAGATCTGCACACAATCCAATTCCCCATACAGTCACATTTTTCTTTTCAAATATTTAACCTCTTCCCTTCTGAAATACATTGCATGTTCGGCTTCTGCCACTTTCCTCCGTTTCCAATTCCTTGCAACCTTTTGTGCAAGAGGTTTTCTCCTAGCCTCTCCTTTGGTAATGATCTTGAACACAGAAACATGACGGCACTCAAGCATAACACGAGCAACTTAATTACCAAATCACTGACCAGTGGAAATAGCTTTCCCCTATCTACCTTATCAAAACCATTCACAATCTTGAACACTTTTCAGGTCGCCTCTTAACCTTGTTCTAATGAAAAGAGCCCTAGTTTTTTTTTTCCCAGCATTTCCTTATAACTGAAGTACCCTCTCTGCGGGCTTGACATCCTTCTGAAAGTAGGGCGCCTAAAACTGGACGATATTCTAACTGTGGTACAAACAATTACTTGGAGATTTCACATTGGCCTCTGCTTTTGCATTCCGCTGCCCCATTTATACGTTATTCTTTTTTTTTAAAAATGCTCACTTGCCCTGCTACATTGAAAATTTGGGAGTTTCTGGACCCCGAGTCATGTACTGCCTAACCACGTACTGCATATCCTCTTTCTTTTCCTCCCAAAAGCTTTCATTCATATTTAACTTCAATAAATTTCACTTCACATTCAGGCATCTTACATTTCTCTCTACTTAGTCATTCTCACTTGTATTTTCTAAAAGAAATGCATCAAAGTACAGTTAGTTTACTAATGATAGTATCCTCTAGTGAACTGGGAAATGGGGGGGAAAACCAGCTTAAATCCCTCTAGTCCATTAGCTACCACTCTTCTTTCTCCTTCAACTAACTTCTTAATCTTGCTGCTAGATTCTCTTTAAAAGCATGCACCTGTTTTTTTTAAAAAAAGAAACAAGCTTCGTCTTATCAAATGTCCTTTGAAACAACTGCTTCATTTCCTTTGTCGATGCACTTTGCCATTTCCTCTAACAGCTCTATTAAAATAGTTGAACGTGACTTCCCTTTGTCAAATTTATGATAGGCACCCTTCATTACCATACATTTCTAGGTGAGCATTCATTGCATCCCACACTTTGGCCCCTAGCTTACCACTAAGTACTCATGGCAGACTGAGTGTCCTGAAGTTACCTGATTTATCTCTCTTTTTGAACAGAGGCGTTACATTAGTAACACTGCAGGCCTATGGTTCAACTTTCGTTTATAAAAATGCTTGAAGGGTGGTGCTCAACTTCCCTTAGCATCCTAAACATGTATATCACTTGAGCACGGCATTTTTTGGCACTTTGTTCGATTTTTCAGTTTTACTTCCTTATCTGTAGATCTCCTCATACACCCTCTCATTCCATTAAGATACTCTCATGTGAAAAACAACGTACTCAATTAGCACTTTCCACCATTGCTGTGTTCTTTATCTTCTCTAATGAGCTGGACTCTTTTTTTAAAAAAAGAACAAGCTAATAAACTGCAGCATTGCCCACAATCAGTTATGGAAATGCGGCCTTAACTTAAAGGAAGGTAAGGTGAAAGAAACATGAGCAAACAACTCCAAAGAGCCATCTGGTGATCAGAGCCCACAACCGTACTGTGACAACTGACGTAGCAAAACTGAATGGAAAAAGTTGGCAGAACAAGTTAAATGTGGGCACAAAATACATGCCCCAAAGTCTTGACAACCAGAAACTGTGGACAGACAGCATATGCCCGATGCAATATTTGTATTGCCATGGGCATTTTTGCTATTTCCCACACTCTGTGCAATTTTCTTTCGTGTGCATAGCCTTGGAATATATAGGCCTTTTTTTTTACTTTAAGTAAAATTTCCCTGCTAATCCCAAGGAATTCCACAGCTTTTGCTGCACCACCTTAAATTACAACAGAGCTGTCACGGGGAGCAAGTCAACTTGCTTTCTGCACAGGATGTTGTCAGGAGAACAATCTGCAACTAAGATTGCGAAATATTCTCACCCATCGCACTGACCAAAACTTCACTTTCATTTATGTCTTTGCTGCAAATAAAAACATCAACTCCAAAAGATGCCACCTGCAAAATTTGCAGAAGAATTAGACAGGAGCTGATCAAAATTTACTTCGACACAGAGCTATGGGCTGAACTCACCACCTGAAAGAGAGAAGGAAGCAGATTTTTCAGGAATGTTGGAAAGGCAATTGGACATATATATATTTTGAGGACTAACACGCAGAGTTATGGGGGTAAAAACTGGGGTCAGACACTTTGTGCACGACAGGTTGAATGGCTGCTTTCTGTACTGCAAGTTTCTAGGATTCTGAAGCTCTGTGCCAACTCATTGATACTTCCTGGAATTAGATCATTTAAACGGCTGGAAAATGAACATGTTTAATTCAACTACAGCCAAAATTTAGCAAGTAATGAAATAGCAAAATAATGGCACATATCTTACAAGTTATATCGCTTCTTTTCAACAACTATATGTGATTCTTGCCACCCACCTCCACCCCAACTTCCCACTCCCCAAACCTGGAGCATGGAAATGTGATGGTTAATTTTTTTTAAAGTACCATATTGCATGTCTGGATGCAAATCTATATTAAATTAGTATTCTTGCATCTTGGCTGTAGAGCTTTAAGACTACAGATTAGATCACAGACTATTACAGTGCATGCTCGACATTCCACACAAACATGGAGCACTTTTCACTTGATGTACAATGCCACCATTGTAGTCATTTTCACATATTGGCTGCAAGAAAAAGCCATGTTTCAATCCTTAAAAAGAGGATCCTTTCTCAGTGCCAAGACAAAACACTAAGGATGTTGGAAATCTGAAGCAAAACACAAAATGCTGCAAAGTCTCGCTAAGTCAAGCAGCATCTGTGCAGAAAGAATGGGGGACGGGGGGAGGGGGGGGGGGGGAGAAAGAGAGAGAGAAGAGAAAAGAGAAGAGAATAAAAGGGAAAGTCTGTGATAGGCCAGAAGACAGGAGAGATTACATATCAAAAAGGGATGTTGGTGCATGACAAAGAAAGGGAGAAATAAAGAAACACAAGGTGGATCTAGAGGGCTAAATGGAAATAGCACATTCATTAATAGCTGCTGCCTAATAAAATGTGAACTCTGATCATAATCCAAAATTGCTGAACTCAGTTGTAATGGCAGAAAGCTATGAAGTGCCGAACTGAGCTTCTTTGGAACAGGGGAAGTGACCGAGGACAGAGAGGTCAGTGTGGGAATGGTATAGAGAATTAAAATGGCATGACTGGTAGCTCAAGGTCTCAGTTCCAGAATGAATGGGGAACGATGCATTAAAAACAATTGCCAATTAACATTGGGGCTCTCCAGTGTAGAGAAGGTCACATCATGTGCAGAGAATACAGGAGACAAAATTGAAAGTACACGCAAATCCCTGTTTCACCTGAAAGGAGTGTTGAGCCCTGAACAGTGGGAAGAGAGCAGCTATTACATTTCCTGTGCTTGCTTGAGATGTTGTGGGAAGAGGGGGTGTTGGGATGATTGAGGACTAGATTGGGAGTTTAAGTATTATTGTCATAAATAGGCTTACATTAACACTGCAATGAAGTTACTGTGAAAATCCCCTAGTTGCCACACTCCAGCACCTGTTGGATACACAGAGGGATAATTTAGCATGGCCAATGCACCTAACCAGCACGTTTTTAGTACTTCCAGACTGCTGAAAGAGAAAGGGAGAAGGTACATTTGAACATAGGATCTAGGAAGAGTAGGCCATTCAGCCCATTAAGCCTGTTCCACCATTTAATAAGGTCATAGCTGATCTGATTGCAGCGTCAGCTCCACTTTGCTGTCTGCCCGCAAAACCGCCAAACTTTTGTCTATCAAAAAGTCATCTAACACTACCTTGAATACATTCAATGACCCATTTCTTTCTGGGGAACAGAATTCTATATATCAATGGCACAGAGCAAAATCGCTCCTTACCCCTGTCTTAAATGGCACACTTCAGATTCTTAAACTGTGTCCCCTGGTTCTAGTCTCTCCCACATGTGGAAACATCCTCATGGTAGTCTCCCTATCACATCCCCTCAGGATCTTATTTGTTTCAATAAGATCATCTCAGTCTGTAGTGGAAGGCGGGGTTTTTTGGAAACCCGATTATGGTTCTGGGAGGGAGGGTAATGGGCAAGAGAAGAAGTGCGGAAATGAGGTGGACATGGTCAACCTGGTTAATCATATTGAAGGGGGACTCTAGGTTGAGGATAAAGGAAGACACAATAGAAGCACTGATATGGAAGGTGGCATTGTCAGAGTAGATGCGACAGAGAAAGAAACCAAGTTCTACAGGAAAGGGGTGGGCAGATGGATGCAGTGAGCTTATAATAGATCTTGGTCGATGGCAGATGGGGACAAAGAATTGGAGATGGAGCAAATGAAGGCTAAGGAAAGGTGGAAACTGTAGATAAAGTTGATGGCATTTGCCCATTTAGGGTGAAAGCTGGAAATGGCACCGATAGTTGTTACCATATCATAAAGAGAGACAAGGGGTCTAAGCGGGATTGAAACAAATCCCTATATTCCACATAAAGCAGTTAGGACCAAAAAGGTGTCGAACACCTTTTATTTGGAGGAATGAATGGAGCTAAAGGAGAAGGTATTCAAAGAAAGAAGGATGGTTGTGGATAGGGAAAGACTAGGCTCCGGTCAAGGAAGCAAGCAGCTTTCAACTGTCCTGGTGAGGGCCAGAGCTTCAGAGGATTGGACGTTCATGGTGAATGAAGGTATCAAAACCAGGAAACCGTTGTAGTGGATGGCACTGACAGTGTCGCAGGTGCAGGCAGGAAGAGACTGGGTAAGTGGAAAAAAGATAGTTAAGAAAAAAATATTGGTTCTGAGAGGCAACTGCTGAAACAATGGGTCACAAGCAGTACTACCAGGGCAGAATTTTAGGAAGGATTGGGTTGCTTGGGTTTGGGCAGCTTTGAGATTGGAGGCCAATGGGGGAACATCTCCAGAGATGAGACCAGTGACAGTTAAGTTCTGTGATGGCTCACGGTCCTGGGAAGGAATGTGGAAGTGTCAGAATGGTCCTGTTCAGCTTCCACAGGGTAGGCTGATAGAGATCCGTTTGCCAAACAACATCACCACCCTTGTCAGCAAATGTAATAAAGTTAGATTTGGACCCGAGAACAGAATACTGCACATTCAGGGGGATGGAGCTTAGTGTGAATGACTGGAGTAGAAAAATTGTCAGTGGATGTTATGCCAGTTTCCAATCAAATGATCCAGAGTAAAAGGCCATGTGAGGGGTCCAGGAGAAATGAGAATTTTGAAGAAGATCGGATGCACGGCGGGGAAAGGGAGAAGAAAAAATGTGGGGAAGCGCACATGGAGACGAAGGCAGTGGAAGAAGAGCTCTGCCACGTTGAGCTCAAAATTAATTTGTGAGGTAAGGAAATCTGAGGCCTTTGCCAAGGACAAATCACAGCCACTGAGGTGAAGTCAGAAGGGATGATGAAAACTAAGCAAAAGGATGTGATGAGGAGGAATGGGAGCATTCTGTGTCTTTTTCGATAGCATCGCAATACTCGCCAACATTCAAATTGCGGGCATCTTCCTATCACACTTCAATGTTGTGCCTTGTCTGTAAACCTGGAATGTAATTTAGGCAACAGCACAAGTAATGTCTGCAACACAGCATGAGATAAACGTAACATTTAGTCATGTGAAACACTGGGAAGGCATGTTCAAAATACAAGTCTTGATTGTCAAAATATACACTAAACTCAAATTGAACCCTGATGCACATTTCTGCTTATAAAGAAAAAACCATATGACATCTACCTGTCCAAACTACTTAGTGGAAAGGGGAGAAGAAAACAAAACTGGTTGAAAATATTCAGCAACAAAACTGGCATGTCTGTCAATTGCCATGTGCAGTTGCTTTGGAAAACAGTGCAACTCCAATCCATTTTCCCCTTCTGCTTCCCAATGCTCTCATGTGAAATAATTGATGAACAGCTCACTAACAGCATACCTCAGCTAAATTCTTCATAACACTAAACATTAGCAAACTAGTTTACGTCAGAACAAAGGTCTTTCACCACCTAGTCCCAGACGCATGCAATTTTAGCAGGACATGAAGAATTCGAATCTCGACTCTTTCCCTTGCCCTACCCGGAACCACTGAATTATTTTATAGCATCCTTTCTGTGTTACCACCTCAACTGGGATTAAATTGACCAAGTGGTGAACAGGATCGAGGCTGGAATCCTCCTGGCCTACGTAGTTTAGCCATACAAAAAGGTAGTCGAGTGTAATATCTTCTCCATTGCTACATCAGTACATGGAATCTAGCTTGGCCAGAATCAATTCCCAACTTTACAGAATACTCAGCTTGCAATCTGACTCTATTGCTGCCATCTGAAAAGAGCTACTGATATGTAACAGGCATTACTAATTTCCCCACTTTTTGGGAGCACTTGGCAGTGCCTCACCGATGTGGAGGAAAACAGACATGAATGCACATGAAAAACTGAGATTTGCCACTTAAAAAAGTGAAGGGGCATGCGATACAAGGGGACATTGCTTTGTGGATTCAGAACTGGCTTGCCCACAGAAGGCAAAGAGTTGTAGATGGGTCTTTTTCAGCATGGAGGTCAGTCACCAGTGGAGTGCCCCAGGGATCTGTTCTGGGACCCTTGCTCTGTGATTTTTATAAATGACCTGGATGAGGAAGTGGAAGGATGGGTTGGCAAGTTTGCTGATGACACAAAGGTTGATGGGGTTGCGGATAGTGTCGAGGGATGTCAGCAGTTGCAACAAGACATAGATAAGATGCAAGACTGGGGGGGAGAAGTGGCAGATGGACTTCAACCCAGATAAGTGTGTGGTGGTTCATTTTGGCAGGTCGAATAGGATGAAAGAATAAAATATTAAGGGTAAGACGCTTGGCAGTGTGGAAGATCAGAAGGATCTTGGGGTCTGGGTTCATAGGACGCTCAAAGCAGCGTCGCAGGTGGAGGCTGTAGTTAAGAAGGCATATGGAATACTGGCCTTCATCAATAGAGGAATTGAGTTTCGAAATCGGGAGATAATGCTGCGGCTGTATAGGACCCTGGTCAGACCCCACCTGGAGTACTGTGCCCAGTTCTGGTCGCCTCATTGCAGAAAGGATGCGGAAGCCATAGAAAGGGTGCAGAGGAGATTTACATGGATGTTGCCTGGATTAGGTGGCATGCCTTATGAGGATAGGTTGAGAGAGCTAGGTCTTTTCTCCTTGGAGAGGCAAAAGATGAGGGGTGATCTGATAGAGGTGTATAAGATGTTGAGGGGTATTGATAGGGTGGATTCTCAGAGGCTTTTACCCAGGGCTGTAATGGTTGCCACAAGAGGTCACAGGTTTCGGGTGCTGGGGAGTAGGTACAGAGGAGATGTTAGGGGTAAGTTTTTCACTCAGAGGGTGGTGGGTGTGTGGAATCGGCTGCCGGTAGTGGTAGTGGAGGCGGATTCGATAGGGTCTTTTAAGAGACTTTTGGATAAGTTCATGGAAGTTAGTAAGATAGAGGATTATAGATAAGCCTAGTAGATAGGGACATGTTCGGTGCAACTTGTGGGCCGAAGGGCCTGTTTGTGCTGTAGCTTTTCTATGTTCCAAACCCTAAACTCAATTACATTTTGCGAGGGGGGTGGTGTCAGGGATTGTATAAACTCGAAACTGGATTTAATTTTGGTTAACTTTCAGTTCAATGGAACATTGCAAATGTTGAAATAGAAGTGTGAGCAGGCCATAGGTTAAGTCATGGCAGGAGGTCCCAGACCTGTGTCATGCTCCTCTTGTGCGATGTGGGAATTCAGGGATTCTGCTGGTGTCCCTGGCTCCTTCATGTGCAAGAAGTGTCCAACTGCAGCTCCTGTTAGCCGCATGACGGCTCTGGAGCTGGAGATGGGTTCACTTTGGAGCATCTACGATACTGAGGAAATCATGGATAGCACAGTCAATGAGTTGATCACACAGCAGATAAAAATTACTGAGGGAGATAGGGAATGGGTGACCACCAGACAGAGAAAGAGTAGGAAGGCCGTGCAGGGGTGCCCTATGGTCATCTCCCTCCAAAACAGTTATACCGTTTTGGATACTATTGGGGGAGATGGCTCACCAGGGGAAGGTGGCAGCAGCCAGGTTCATGGCACCGTGGCTGGCTCTGCTGTGCAGGATGGCAGAAAAAGAGTGTGGCGGAGCTATAGTGATAGGGGACTCAATTGCAAGGGGAATAGACAGGCGTTTCTGCAGATGCAAATGATACTCTAGGATGGCATGGTGCCTCCTTGGTGCAAGGGTCAAGGATGTCTCGGAGCAGCTGCAGGACATTCTGGAGGGGGAAGGGTGAACAGCCAGCTGTTGTGGTGCATATGGCCACCAACGATATAGGTAACAAACGGGGCGAGATCCTACAAGCTGAATTTAGGGAGTTAAGAGTTAAACTAAAAAGTAGAACCTCAAAAGGTAGTAATCTCAGGATTGCTACCAGTGCCATGTGCTAGTCAGAGTAGGAATGTTAGGATAGCTAAGGTGAATGGGTGGTTTGAGAGATGGTGCAAGAGGGAGGGATTCAAATTCCCAGGACATTGGAACCGGTTCTGGGGGAGGTGGGACCAGCACAAATCAAACGATCTGCACCTGGGCAGGACTGGAACCAATGTCCTAGGGGGAGTGTTTGCTAGTGCTGTTGGGGAGGGTTTAAACTAATGTGGCGAGGATGGGAACTGATGCAGGAAGTCAGAGGGATGTAAAGTGGGGACAGAAACAAAAAACAGTAAGGGGAAAAATGGAAGGCAAAGAAACCAAAGACAAAAATCAAAAAGGGTCACAGTACAGAGTACAGAGACTGGAGAACTCAGTGCCTGGGTCCAGTATGGCTGAGAGAAATAAAACACAGGGAGAGTGTACAAAACATGACAGGACAGATGGGCTGAGAAAGCAGGGCAGAGAGCAAGGGAAGTCTAGATTAAAATGCATTTATTTCAATGCAAGAGGCCTGACGGGCAAGGCAGATGAACTCAGGGCATGGATGGGTACACAGGACTGGGATATAACTATTACTGAAATATGGCTAAGGGAGGGGCAGGACTGGCAGCTCAATGCTCCAGGGTACAGATGCTATAGGAAAGATAGAACAGGAGGTAAGAGAGGTGGGAGTGTTGCATTTTTGATTAGGGAGAACAACACCGCAGTACTGAGGGGGGATATATCCAAGGGTTCGCCCACTGAGTCTATATGGGTAGAACTGAGAAATAAGGGAGAGATCATTTTGATAGGATTGTACGACAGCCCCCAAATAGTCAGTGGGAAATTGAGGAGCAAATATGTAAGGAGATTACAGATAGCTCCAAGAAAAATAGGGTGGTAATAGTAGGGGACTTTAACTTTCCAAACACTGACTGGGACAGCCATAGTATTAAGGGCTTGGATGGAGAGAAATTTGTTGCATATTCAGGGGGAATTTCTCATTCAGCATGTGGATGGCCCGAATAGAGAGGGGGCAAAACTTGACCTCCTCTTGGGAAATAAGGACAGGTGACAGAAATATTAGTGAGGGATCAGTTTGGGACCAGTGAGGATAATTCCATTAGTTTTAAGATAGTTATGGAGAATGATAGGTCTGGCCAAAAAGTAAAAATTCTAAATTGGGGTAAGGCCAATTATGATGGTATTAGACAGGAACTTTCAAAAGTTGATAGGGGGAGGCTGTTGGCAGGCAAAGGACATCTCGTAAATGGGAGGCTTTCAAAAGTGTGTTAACCAGGGTTCAAGGTAAGCACATTCCTTTTATAGTGAAGGGCAAGGTTGGTAGAAGTAGGAACCCTGGATGACTCAGGGCATTGGGGCCCTGTCAAAAAGGAGGAGGAGACATATGACATGCATAGGCAGCTGGGATCAAGTGGATCCCTTACAGAGCATAGAAGTTGTCGGAGTAGAGTTGAGAGAAATCAGGAGAGCAAAACGGGTACGAGAGATTGCTTTGGCAGATAAGGCAAAGAAGAATCCAAATATATAAAGGGCAAAAGAGTAATTAGGGAGAGAGTCGGGCCTCTTAAGGATCAACAAGGTCATCTACATGCAGATCCACAAGACCAAATCTGACCTTGGTCTCAACTTCACCTTCCTATCCGTTTCCCAATTGAGATCCTAAATGAATATTTCTCATCGGAATTTACTGTTGAGAAAGGCATGGATTTTAAGGAACTTGGGGAAATAAATAGTGATGTCTTGAGGAGTGTACATATTACAGAGGTGGTGCTGGAAGACTTAAAGCACATCAATGCAGATAAATCCCCGGGGCCTGATGAAATGTATTCCAGGAGGCTGGGGAGGAAATTGCGGGTCGCCTAGCAGAGATATTGGAATTATCGACAGCCACAGATGAGGTGTCTGAAGATTGGAGGGTAGCAAATGCTGTGGCTTTGTTTAAGGAGGGCTACAGGGAAAAGACTGGGAACTGCAGACTGGTGAGCTTAATGTCTGTAGCGGGTAAGTTGTTAGAAGGCATTCTGAGAGACAGGATCTACAGGCATTTAGAGAGGCAAGGACTGATTAGGATCAGCCAGCATGGCTTTGAGAGTGGAAAATCATGTTTCAAGAATTTGATTGAGTTTTTTTGAAGGGGTAACCAAGTAGGTAGGTGTAGTGCAGTCGATGTTGTCTACATGGACTTTAGCAAGGCCTTTGACAAGGTACCGCATGGTAGGTTGCTGCATAAGGTTAAATCTCACGGGATCAGGGTGAGGTGGCCAACTGGATACAAAATTAGCTTGATGACAGAAGACAGAGGGTAGTTGTAGAGGGTTGTTTCTCAAACTGGAAGACTGTGACCAGCAGTGTGCCTCCGGGATCAGTGCTGGGTCCACTGTTATTTGTTATTTATATTAATGATTTGGATGAGAATTTATGGTGCATGGTTAGTAAGTTTGCAGATGACACCAGGATTGGTGGCATGGGGACAGTGAAGATGATCTAGGATTGCAACGGGATCTTGATTAATGGGCCAGTGGGCTAATGAATGGCAGATGGAGTTTAATTTAGATAAATGTGAGGTGATGCATTTTAGTGGATCGAATCGGGGCAGGACCTACGCAGTTAATGGTAGGGCATTGGGGGGAGTTATAGAACAAAGAGATCTAGGAGTACAGGTTCATAACTCCTTGAAAGTGGAGTCACAGCTGGACAGGGTGGTGAAGAAGGTATTCAGCATGCTTGGTTTCATTGGTCAGAAATTGAATACAAGAGTTGGAATGTCGTGTTGAAGTTGTACATTAGTAAGGCTACATTTGGAATACTGTGTGCAGTTCTGATCACCCTACATAGAAAGGGTATTATTAAACTAGAAAGAGCACAGAAAAGATTTTCTAGGATGCTACCAGGACTTGATGGTTTGAGTTATGAGAGGCTGGTTAGACTGGGACTTTTTTCCCTGGAGTGTGGGAGGCTTAGGGGCGATCTTAGAGATCTATAAAATAATGAGGGGCATAGATCAGCTCGTTAGTCAACATCTTTTCCCAAAGGTAGGTGAGTTTAAAACTAGAGGGCATTGGTTGAGGGGAGAGATACAAAAGGATCCAGAGGGGCAATTTTTTCTACAGAGGGTGGTGTCTGGAACGAGCTGCCAGAGTCAATAGTAGAGGCGGGTACAATTTTATCTTTTAAAAAGCATTTAGACAGTTACATGGGTAAGATGGGTATAGAGGGATATGGGCCAAATGCGGGCAATTGGGACTAACTTAGTGGTATGGACAAGTTGGGCGGAAGGGCCTGTTTCCATGCTGTAAGCCTCTGATTCTATACAGCCCCTTGAGCCAAATCTGACCTTGGTCTCAACTTCACCTTCCTACCTGTTTCCCATAACTTACGAATCCTCTATATTTCAAAAACTGCCAAATCTCAGCCTTCAGTATATGAAATATCAGCCCCCACAGCTCTCGTGAATCTTTGGAATTCTCTGCCCACAACTCTCAGGAGAAATTTCTCCTCATCTGTCTTAAATCGGTGAGCCCTTATTGAGATTGCGCCTCGCTTCTTGATACCACCACAAGTGTTGATGGAGAGAATCAGGAACTTTATAAAACAGGGCGATGAAATGCAGGTCTTAGTATATTTAATCTCCCCAATGAGCAATGCTATCAGGTGAGCCAGACAAAGAAAATACTCCCACTCCCTGTAGTTCATTAGCTCAATGTGTATGGAAAATACTTCAGTTTCTAGCCCACATAAATGAACTAAAGGGGAACCCTATGCTCCCATAGAAAAATATTGTTCATGCTGGATAATATCTCCCATGTGGCAAGCATACTGCAATCTTACCCTGCTACTACACTTTATCATCATTGCACCTCCCCTATATAAAAGTATGAGAAGAAAATATGCAAACAAGTTAACCAACATTTCCTTCCTTTTGGACAACCTAGGAAACATAGCAGCGTTTATATATCTTTTTGATATCATGGATAAACAGTCCAATCTGATATAGTTTCAATCTTATCGGCTTGTAGTTCAATGTTTAGTTACATTTTGTTGCTGTATTAAAAACCTCTACTGGTTCAATCTTGGGAACAGTATAATGCAAATAAAGTGTACTGACCAAATGTACTCTTATAAAGTGGAAAACATTTCCTAACCTACTTTGAATTACATTTCCCCTAAAACACTGTGAAGCCAAACACAACTAACAGCAAAACAACCAGAGCCATTTAAAACCAAGATCTGGAACATGCGGGGAAAGAGATTGTTTCATTACAGTGTGGTAACAGCTTAAATCCGATTCGACACATGGCAGATTGCAGATCTTGGGCTTACATTCAAACACAAACACTGACTGCCAGTCTAGGGCTCTCCCCAGAATGAAAGAGAATAAAGTAACACAGTACATAGATCATTCTGGTGCACTGGAGAGTCATAGGATGTTGGTGCCTCCACAATACTGATCAACTGTTAACAGGAGACCCCAAATAGCAATCTGTCCACTCAGACCAGGAACATCATCAATCTGTCGGTTCTCTCCCACACTTTCTAACTGGACTACCAAAGGCCCAGGAAGAGTTTACTTAAAGATTCGCTAATGGAAAAGTACATTCAACATAGTTTAATACACAAGATTTATGCCCTCTCAACCTGTCCAATGTCTCAGCTTTGGACATCTGGCATGGAAGCTCAGTTGTAAGCTTGTGTTGTAAAATGCAAAGGTACACCTGTACGAATTTGCTTCCACTACTCATTTTACAAGTGAGCAGCAGTGAAATTCACCAATCTTAAATTACAGCACTGCATAAGCTGAGGGAGTGCCGCACTGTCAGAGGGTCAGTGCTGAGGGAGTGCCGCACTGTCAGAGGGTCAGTGCTGAGGGAGTGCCGCACTGTCAGAGGGTCAGTGCTGAGGGAGTGCCGCACTGTCAGAGGGTCAGTGCTGAGGGAGTGCCGCACTGTCAGAGGATCAGTGCTGAGGGAGTGCCGCACTGTCAGAGGATCAGTGCTGAGGGAGTGCCGCACTGTCAGAGGATCAGTGCTGAGGGAGTGCCGCACTGTCAGAGGATCAGTGCTGAGGGAGTGCCGCACTGTCAGAGGATCAGTGCTGAGGGAGTGCCGCACTGTCAGAGAATCAGTGCTGAGGGAGTGCCGCACTGTCAGAGGATCAGTGCTGAGGGAGTGCCGCACTGTCAGAGGGTCAGTGCTGAGGGAGTGCCGCACTGTCAGAGGGTCAGTGCCGCACTGTCAGAGGGTCAGTGCTGAGGGAGTGCCACACTGTCAGAGGGTCAGTGCTGAGGGAGTGCCGCACTGTCAGAGGGTCAGGACTGAGGGAGTGCCGCACTGTCAGAGGGTCAGGACTGAGGGAGTGCCATTTTCCCCTATTAACACCAATCTCAGCTATGTTTGCACTCTCAACTGGTCAAGGTCGTTGTGAGTTCAAACCCCACTCCAGCCTTGAGTACATAATCTAGGATCAATGCAGTAGTGAAAGATTGCTGCGCTGACGTTAGGTGACGATGTCTGCCTTCTTAGCTGGACCTAAAAGATCCAACAGCTCGATTCAAACAGAGCAAAGGATTTCCAGGTCACCTGGATAATATTTATTCTTCAATTAAAACAGATTGCCCAGTCATTTATCTCGATCATATCTGTTGGAGTTTGCTGTTTCCCAAATAATTACTGAATTTCGCTAAAAGAGTGACTATACTTCATTAAGCCATGAACCCCCTTGGGAACATCCTGAAAATGTGAAATGAACTATATCAAATAAATTTATCAGGATAGTTCCTTTAAATCAGTTAAGAATAAAAATTGCCATCAAAATTGATCACCACAACATAAGAAAACCACAGCATAACAGATCTGAAATAAACTTGGGCCCATGGTGTTCTTGACTCTTAGGCCTTTCACACTTCATCACTGCTATAATTAACCTCATCACATTGCTGCATGGCAAAATTTCACTTATAATGGCTCAACCTCGTTTCCGTACGCAAGACATTGCAGATACTTCAGAAAGATCCTGTAATATTTTTATCCCAGGTTGTGAATCTTCCTGTTATTCACCACTTCAATGCTTTAGGTGCTACATCACATGTTTAGCGCATTTTCAAGAGACCCTACGCCAAATTTAATATTATTTTCTGTCCTAAAACATGTTTTTTTAAATAGGAAAGCAAAACAAATATACAGCATCACAAAATCAAGGAAAATAACCAAAAAGATTTACAACTTTGAAGATAGTAAATGGTAACAGACGCTTCAGTGAATTTAGGCAATAATCTAATCTCAGGATTTAGAGGATGAACATAAACTATTTGAGCTGCACTCTTCCCTTTATGATTTGATAATTCAGCAAGAAATCCATTTTCCCCTATTTACAAGAGACATCATGTAACTCATACGGGTGTCAAAATTATGTCAGCAATTGCCAGCATCAAAAATTGATATGGTATACGAAATGGGAGGGCTTAGACTCATATTAGTGCTTTTAACGTAGGGAAGTATCTGAACATGCTTCATAGGAGTATCAGAGAAGTGACATAGAACCAAAGGTGGGAATATTAGGAGTCACTGAAAGCTTACCGAAATAAGTAGGTTGCAAGGATAATCTTGGTGGAGGGGTTTACATTAGGAATTTCAGAACATAGGACCCCGCTGATTGAAGGCATGGCCTGCATTAGTGATGAATGTGACAGATGCCAGAATTGGAGGGATACAAGAATTCTCAGAGGGTTGAGGCATCGACAGGGTGGATAGTCCGAGGCTTTTTCCAAGGGTGGAAGTGTCAATTACAAGGGGGCAGAGGTTCAAAGTGAGCAGGGAAAGTTTAAGGGAGATGTGCGGGGGAAGTTGTGGGTGGGCGCCTGGAATGCGCTGCCAGAAGAGATGGTGGAAGCAGGCACATTAGCAATATTTAAGAGGCATCTGGATGGATACACGAATAGGGAGGGAATAGAGGGATACGGACCGAGTAAGGGCAGAAGGTTTTTTTTTAAGTTTAGTTAGGGCATCATGATCGGCACAGGCTGGGAAGGCCAAAGGGACTGTTCCTATGCTGTACTTTTCTTTGTTATGGGGCTATTGAGAGACAATCATGTGATTTTTAAATTGCAGTGTTGTTGGAATGGGTGGCATGTGGATCAGTGAGTACAGGGCTATTGGTGATTAGGACTTAAGTGTGGGTTCGGACGCAGGCAGCAGAGCTTTGGATGTGCTCTAGTTTATAGAGTGGAAGATGGGAGGCTAACTGGGCGGGAAATTGAATAGCTGAGTCTGGAGTCAACTCTGTCGTATCACGAGGATTTCACCTACAGATGGGCAGGGGAAGAGATGGAGACAGGAGATGTTAAAAAATTGGAAGGGGGTGATCTTTGGGATGTTGAAGACATGTTCTTGGAAACTCAGCTTAGAGGATGCTGAAGTTTCAAATAATCCTATTCAGTCTGATACAACAATTGAGAAAGAGAACGCATTCAGAAACTGTCCTACATCCAGTACAGTATCCAGATAAACTGCCAAAATATTGCACACTTGAGAAGATTGTGAAGCCAGCTGTGTCAAAGGCTGAAGAGACCAAGGAGGACATTATTTGTGCCTTGGATGAGGGTCATTTTGACGTTATAGCAGCAGTGGAAGTCTGATCTTAAATGTAGAGTTACAAAAAAAGGGGACTTGAGGGGCAAGTGATTTGAGCTGGGCGATAGCTCGCAAGACAGAAAAGTCAGGGATTTATGTTTTGAGAATAGAGATAGTAACAAGACTTAAAAGGGAGGGGGACAGTACCTGAGGGGTGAGAAAGAGACCCGTTTACAGAGGGGCTAGAAAAGAAGGAAAGTTGGACGGTCAAAAGTTTAATGTGAATAGGATCAAGAGCTAGAAGTGGATATCATGGATAAGATCTCTCAGAAGACATGTGGAGAAAGGAGAGAAACTGGGTTACCTTTGATTGATGAGCAAGGGGAAGGGAGGAAAATGGTAGCAAAACTCGAACGAATGGTTGCAACGTTACTCCTAAAAACGTCCAAAAGTTCTTTGTACTTGTTGGAAATGGAGGTGGGAAGGGAATTTAAGCAGAGTTGATCGAAAGAAACCCAGGGCATTATTTTTGTATTTCAGAATGATTGAAGATTGAGCAGCTTTGGCAAAGAACAGTGTTCAACAGAACAGTAAGAAGCTTTAATGCCATTTCTCTTAGTTCAGCCTCTGACACTCCTATACTTATATCCTAGCTTCTAGGTCACAGCCAAGTGTTTAATTTCCAGAGCATTGATGGAAGAATGGTGAAAAAAGCAGCATTTAGTTCAACACCAACCTCAAAAAATGTTTTATCACTCTTAAGTTAGAAATGCAATTCCCAACTCAAAAGAACATTTCAGGAACCAGTTCCTAAGTTTCTGCTGATCCTGCTCTTAAAATTGGCTGACTGGCAGCACAGTGACTTGCCCATCAATATACTATCCCACCGTGTGAGGAAGCAGCGTCTTGCCTGCCATGTCACTGAAATTATGGAAACGTGAAGACTTGAACACCACACATGGAGAATCACAAAGATCTAGTATAGTGTACTGGAACACCTGTGCTTTATTTTTACAGTAAGAGTTTTAACAACACCAGGTTAAAGTCCAACAGGTTTATTTGGTAGCAAATGCCATTAGATTTCAGAGCGCTGCTCCTTCGTCAGATGGAGTGGAAATCTGCTCTCAAACAGTTTGAGAGCAGATTTCCACTCCATCTGATGAAGGAGCAGCACTCCAAAAGCTAATGGCATTTGCTACCAAATAAACCTGTTGGACTTTAACCTGGTGCTGTTAAAACTCTTACTGCGTTTACCCCAGTCCAACGCCGGCATCTCCACATCATGACTTTATTTTTACAACATGCAATTACAAATCTATGTATTCTGTAATCTCAACATACTCATTTCCTCTCTACATTCCCCATCTTTCTGATTTGCCTGGGTTAGGTTCTAAGTGGATGGATAGATGATCTGCATTTTAATCCCCGTCAAATGTTGTTCTGTAACCTGATGTCAGGAGTTGCCAGAGAACAGCCAGCATGTGGTGACACATTCAAACGTTCCCAACTGGAAAAGCACTAGCCTCCATACATCTCACCATTAAGAGCTAACATGGAGTGAACAGAGGGAACTTGAGAGCGTAAACACATAAATTAAAACTCCAAATAGCAAAACACTGCAGCTCCAGCATAACAAAGCCAAAGGTGTAATTTTACTACCACAGTTCACCAGAATGCAAAAGCTATGTACTATTAGAAGTAAAGTTCAAGGGCAAAAGAATGATGGAACATACTTAGAAGTGTGGGGGGGGGGGGGGGGGGGGGGGGGGAGCAGAAGGCAGGCAAACCGATAAAACAAAAAACTTTTGAAAAAAATTATTAAAGCACTGAAATTGGGTGGATTATAATTATCAATTTTAAAGTATTTGCAATAAAAATATACGCACAGGGCTAAATAGCTTTAGCATCTGAAGTCAATCAAAATGGTGGCTCAGACTACAACCAGCAGTATTTATTATGTGCGATCATAGGCATATAGTAAATCAAAAAAGGTCAAGTTTTCAACCAAATAAACCAGACTTGCATTTTACCAGGTAAAAGATGGAGGGCTGCTGCACAGTTACCACTGATTTCAGAATATTATATCAACATGTGCACGGTTCACTTTTATCATTTGGATTAGAATTGTTCAGAACCAAACTGGCATTGTGTTTTAGGATCAGAGATTAAAAAAAATTAAAGGGCACCTTCTGTGCTATATCGTTGTGTTATAAGGAGTGTTATATCGGATTAGATGAGATGTGTAACATGGAGAAAAAACATCAACAAAAATTTGATGGGGGGAATCCTGTTCTACACCATAAAATTCTACAGTACTAATCAGGATTCGGAAAGTTCAACTATGTGAATAGTGCAAAAACAATGTCATTAAGTTCACAGGGAACCAGCTTGTGAATTTTCTGAAATCAGTTCAGTCCACAATAAAAATTAATAACCAAATTTCTCAACATGGGGTCAAAGGTGAAGGAACTTCGGATGGAAGCAATAAAGTCACATTTTGCTTTGAGATGATCATATTTACTCATCTGTACTTCCACAATTTAATCTCCACATTGTGAATTTTAGCCCATAAACACACGCAATAGCAAAGATGTGGAACGGAACCTTAATTTTTCTCATGCAACTGCCACTTGAGAATCCCACCTTGATTGGATTTTTTCTACTGATGTCCTCAAAATCTTTTCGAAATCTGGGCATGAAGCCAACAAAAAGAAACTCAAACATGCGTTCACCCTCGTAAGCACAAAAAATGTGCATGTATTTACATGATTTTTTTCCAGCCGCGAACCCCGTCCTTCGTTTAAACGGGGATGATAAGGGCCATGTGTTTTGAGTAATCTGGGATCACAAGGTCAGTCTTACGGATACAGGTGTGGGGAAAGTGTTCACAAGAGCCAATTTAAACACGAGATGGGGGCAGCAGTGGGGGACTCTGTTGATTTGAGCCAGACCGTGAACAGACCACAGTCAACAACTGTTCTCGCATTTCACTTCCACACAGTACCTTCCGCAACTTTTAAGTCATTTGGTTAAAACAGAATTGCCAACAAGCCTGCTGGTAATCGAGTAGATGTGACTAAAACCATGTTGCTTTTACCAGAGAGCTGGAGAACTTCCCTGAAGGACATGTCTGACACTAAAGGAAGAGTGCCTCTCGGGTGGTTTATTTCCCCATCCACCCAGCCCCCATTGTAAACGGCGGGATAGTTTGCTTTATATACAAATAAAAGAGATTGCAACATTTGCTCATAAAGGGGGAGAGAGCGTCATGAACAATCCCTTTTTGTTGTTTAACTCGCACCGATTGTTACGTTGATTTGCAATTCAAAACTCTCACCGGGCATGAAAACACTTGAAACAAACAGCTTTTAACTTTAGGAATTGGCAATGGGGAGGGGATATTGAAATAAAGAATAAACGAACAGCTTTGACTAAAGAATTAGCATGTGGAGGGGACATTGAAGTGACATCGAAATAAATAAATAGCTTTTAACTTAGGAATTGGGAGGGGATATTGAAGAGACATCGAAATGAACAAAAACAGCAGCTTTTAACTAAAGTATCAGCATGTGGAGGAGATATTGAAGAGACATCGAAATAAATAGTTTTTAAACTTAGGAATTGGGAAGGGATATTGAAGAGACATCGAAATGAACAAAAACAACAGCTTTTAACTAAAGTATCAGCATGTGGAGATATTGAAGTGACATCGAAATAAATAAATAGCTTTTAACTTAGGAGTTGGCATGGGGAGGATATTGAAGTGACATTGAAATGAATTAAAACAACAGCTTTTAACTAAAGTATCAGCGTGTGGAGGGGACACTGAAGTGACATCGAAACAACAAACAGCTTTTAACTTAGCAATTGGCATGGGGAGGGGGATATTGAAGTGACAGGAGGTGGAAGAGGAGGGGATAAGAGAGAGAGAGAGAGAACCAATTTAAAAAAACAAGGCTGCAAAGTGTGACTGAAATAAAAGAGCGAGTTTGTTAGAAAACTAGATTATTAAGGGGTGAAAGTTGTCTTGTGGAGAAGCCTGTCCCTGTGTGTGTGAGTGAGTGTGTGGAGTCCGAGCGCTAACAACTCAGCCAAGCACTTACTTGCTTCCCAACTTCACACACAACATGGAGGCCGGGCCCGGCCCTGCTCTCGCCCAGACCCGCAGCTCGCTTTACCGCCCGCCCCGTCCCCTCATTCCATACTCACTCCGCCTTCTGCCGTTGCTGCGGGGCTGCCTGCCTGGCTGGCTGGCTGGCTCACTCACTCGGGTGGGGTGATTTTTCTCTCTCTCTCTCTCTCTTCCCTCACATTTTCTCCCCCTCTTTTCTGCTCACTTCCCCGCCCCCCATCACCCCCGCACCCGGTGCTGTCGCTGCCCAGGCCAGGCCTCACATACAGAGCGACCCCCTTCCCTCCCCCCCCGCCCCCTAACGGCCAACGACCCGGAACTGGATCCAGCCGAGAGCGTCACCCGCGACCTCCATCCTCCATAACGTGCGCATGCACGCCTCCGGCAGCCGATCACCCTCCTCCCCCGCTGAACCCTAATCCCAGTGTGCGCATGCGCGCTTCGGGCAGTTGCCGGCCGATCCGAGCGAGAAGCCGAGTGAGGGCTCTCAGTGCCCGAGCGGAGCCGAAGGCAGGGGTATCCCGAGCGGAGCCGAAGGATGCCGAGCGAGAAGCCGAGTCAGGACTCAATGTGCCCGAGCGAGAAGCCGAGTGACGACTCGGTGACCGAGCGGAGCCGAAGGTGGAGGATCCCGAGCGGAGCCGAGTGAGGACTCAGTCCCCGAGCGGAGCCGAGTGAGGACTCGGTGACCGAGCGGAGTCGAAGGTGGAGGATCCCGAGCGGAGCCGAATGAGGGCTGGATAGAAATCATAGAAATCATAAAATCATAGAAATCATAGAAACCCTACAGTACAGAAAGAGGCCATTCGGCCCATCGAGTCTGCACCGACCACAATCCCACCCAGGCCCTACCCCCATATCCCTACATTTTTACCCGCTAATCCCTCTAACCTACGCATCTCAGGACACTAAGGGGCAATTTTAACCTGGCCAGTCAACCTAACCCGCACATCTTTGGACTGTGGGAGGAAACCCACGCAGACACGGGGAGAATGTGCAAACTCCACACAGACAGTGACCCGAGCCGGGAATCAAACCCAGGTCCCTGGAGCTGTGAAGCAGCAGTGCTGACCACTGTGCTACCGTGCCACCCTAACCACTGTGCTACCGTGCCACCCTAACCACTGTGCTACCGTGCCGCTCAACTGAGTTGTTCAACTGTTCTGATCCTGGACCAGACTTTGATCACATGTATTAGCATACAGTGAAAAGTATTGTTTCTTGCGCGCTATACAGATAAAGCATACCGTTCATAGAGAAGAGCATGCAGAATGTAGCGTTACAGTCAGAGCTGGGGTGTAGAGAAAGATCAACATTCAAAAGTCTGATGGCAGCAGGGAAGAAGCTGTTCTTGAGTTGGTTGGTACATGACCTCAGACTTTCGTACTTTTTTCCCAACAGAAGAAGGTGGAAGAGAGTATGTTGATTCCGGAGTTGAGAGGGTTGGCTT
Organism: Mustelus asterias; assembly: GCF_964213995.1. Taxonomy (NCBI): domain Eukaryota; kingdom Metazoa; phylum Chordata; class Chondrichthyes; order Carcharhiniformes; family Triakidae; genus Mustelus; species Mustelus asterias. Next base: position 17,859,514 of record NC_135813.1, read on the forward strand.
ATGAGGAGAGACTGAGTACATTGGGGCTATACTCATTGGAATTCAGAAGAATGAAGGGAGATCTTATAGAAATATATAAAATTATGAAAGGAATAGATATGATAGAAGCAGGGAGGTTGTTTCCACTGGCGGGTGAAACTAGAACTAGGGGGGCATGGCCTCAAAATAAGGGGGAGCAGATTTAGGACTGAATTGAGGAAGAACTTTCCCACCCAAAGGGTTGTGAATCAGTAGAATTCCCCGCCCAGTGAAGCAGTTGATGCTACTTCTTTGAATGTTTTTAAGGCAAAGATAGATTTTTGAACAGTAAAGGAATTGCACAAAAGCAAAAAGGGTAAGAGGGCCAATCCATGGCTTACAAAGGAAATTAGAGAAAGTATCTGATCTAAGGAAGAAGCATACAGATTGGCCAAGGAAAATAATAGATCTGAGGATTGGGAGCAGTTTACAATTCAGCAAAGAAGGACCAAGGGATTGATTAAGAAGGGGAAAATACAGTACGAAAGTAAGTTTGCAGGGAACATAAAGACTGACACTAAGAGTTTCTGTAGACATGTGAAGAGAAAGAGGTTGGTGAAGTCAAATCTAGGTCTCCTACAGACAGAAGCGGGGCAACATATAATAGGGGACAAATAAATGGTCAAAGCCACTGAATACATACTTTGATTCTGTCTTCACAAAAGAGGACACAAATCAAATGCCAGAAATGTTGGAGAATGCAAGATTTAGTTAGAGGGAAGAACTGAGGGAGATCAACATTAGTAGAGAAATGGTGCTGGAAAAATTGATGGCATTGAAGGCAGATAAATTAACCAGGCCTGATAATCTACATCCCAGAGTACTTAAGGAAGTGGATCTAGAAATAGTGGATGCATTGGTGGTCATCTTCCAGGATTCTACAGACTCTGGAACAGTCCCTGCAGATTGGAGGGTAGCTAATGTCACTCCAATATTCAAAAAGGGAGGTAGGGAGAAAACAGGGAATTATAGACCAGTAAGCTTAACATCAGCAGTGGGGAAAATTCTCGAATCCATTATCAAGGACTTTATAGCGGAGCATTTAGAAAGCAGTGGCAGGATCAGACAGAGTCAGCATGGATTTATGAAGGGGAAATCAAGCTTGACAAATCTGTTGGAATTCTTTGAAGATGTAACTAATAGGGTTGACAAGGGGGAGCCAGTCAATGTGGTATATTTGGACTTTCAGAAAGCATTTGACAAAGTCCCACAGAAGAGATTATTGTGCAAGATTAAAGCGCATGGGATTGGGGGAAGTGTATTGAGATGGATAGAAAACTGGTTGGCAGAGAAGAAACAAAGAGTAGGAATTAATGGGTGCTTTTCAAATTGACAGGCAGTAATTAGTGGGGTGCCACAGAGATCGGTGCTGGGACCCCAGCTATCCACAATATATATTAATGATTTGGATGAGAGAACAAAATGTAACATCTCAAAGTTTGCAGATGATACCAAGTTGGGTGGGAGGGTGAACTGTGACGAGGATGCAGAGATCCTTCAGAATGATCTGGACAGGTTGGGTGAGTGGGCAAATCAATGGCGGATGCAGTATAATTTGGGTAAATGTGAGGTTATTCATTTTGGAAGCAAAAATATGAAGGCAGATTACTACCTGAATGGCTGTAAATTGGGAGAGTGGGGTATGCAGCGGGACCTGGATGTTCTTGTGCACCAGTCACTGAAGGTAAGCATGCAGGTGCAACAGGTGGTAAAGAAGGCAAGTGACATGTTGGCCTCCATTGCGAGAGGTTTTGAGTACAGGAGCAGGGATGTGTTGTTGCAATTATACAGGGCCTTGGTGAGGCCACACCTAGAATATTGTGTGCAGTTTTGGTCTCCTTTTCCAAGGAAGGATGTTCTTGCTCTCGAGGGAGTGCAGTGAAGGTTTACCAGGCTGATTCCGGGGATGGCAGGGCTGATGTATGAGGAGAGATTGACTAGGTTAGGATTGTTTCTGCTGGGGTTCAGACGAATGAGGGGGGATCTCATAGAGACTTATAAAAGAGTCCAGAACCAGGGGTCACAGTCTGAGGATACAGGGTAGACCATTTAGGATCGAGGTGAGGAGACATTTCTTCATCCAAAGAGTGGTGAGCCTGTGGAATTCATTACCACAGGAAGTAGTTGATGCAAAACATTGAATGTATTCAAGAGACGGTTGGATAAAGCACGTAGGGCAAATAGGATCAAAGGATATGTGGAGAAAGCAGGATTAGGCTATTGAGTTGGATGATCATCCATGATCGTAATAAATGGCACAGCAGGCTCGAAGGGCCAAATGGCTTCCTCCTGCTCCTATCTTCTATGTTTCTATGAGCAGGCAGATAAGTGGAGCTGAGTCCATGAAAAGATCAGCCATGATCTTATTGAATGGCGGAGCAGGCACGAGGGGCCAGATGGTCGACTCCTGCTCCTAGTTCTTATGTCCTTATGTCCAGGGTGCGTGGGGTCCTTGATTATGCTGGCTGCTTTCCCGAGGCAGTGGGAAGTGTAGACAGTGCCAATGGATGGGAGACTGGTGTGCATGATGGACTGGGTTACGTTAGTTTTTTTCCTGTAAGATCAGGTTAGACAAAGTTTGAGAATCAAGACACCTGCTAAGAGAATAAAACCACAAGATTCCACATGATTTTGAACAAACAAAAATAATCTTTATGATATATAGTCAGACAGATAAAACAATTTACAATATCTCTCTGACATTCAGGGTAAAAAATGAGGTACATGTGAATCGACAGGCAAACTGCAGTCGAACATACCAAATAAATGGCAGACGTGACCAAAACAGATTCCATGGGTTTCTTAACAAGCACACAGACATCAGTAAACATTGTGAGTCAATCAATTTCATTCAAACTTTCTCTCTCATGAGGGAGTCCAGTCATCACCTTGGAAGTGTTACGAAATAGATATAGTTTTAAATAAGTTAGATTTGTATTTGTGGGTGTTAGGAATAAGAACATAAGAACCAGGAGCAGGAGTAGGCCATTTGGCCCCTCAAGCCTGCTCTGCCATTCAATAAGATCATAACCGATCTTTTTGTGGGCTCAGCTCCACTTACCCGCCCACTCACCATAACCCTTAATTCCTTTCCTGTTCAAAAATCTATCTGACTTTGTCTTAAAAACATTCAACGAGATAGCCTCAACTGCCTCAGTGGGCAGGGAGTTCTTTGGGTGAAGAAGTTCCTCCTCAACTCTGTCCTAAATCTGCTCCCCCTTATTTTGAGGCTATGCCCCCTAGTTCTAGTTTCACCCGCCAGTGGAGACAACCTCCCTGCTTCTATCTTATCCATTCCCTTCATAATTTTATATGATTCTATAAGATCCCCCCTCATTCTTCTAAATGCCAATGAGTATGGTCCCAGTCTACTCAGTGTCTTCTCATAAGCCAACCCTCTAAACTCCAGGAGCAACCTAGTGAATCTCCTCTGCAACCCTCCTGTACCAGTATATCCTTTCTCAAGTAAAGAGACCAAGTAAGGTATGACTTTAAGTTTAAGATGAATTGACGATGCTTAAATTGTGTGTTATGAAAGGGTTAAGGACTTGAATTTGGTTTCATTTTTTGAAAAAATTGCCTGTGGATCTGTTTAGATGCCTGAATTTTAACAAGGTTTTTAAAACCCCAAACATAGGGTATTAAAAAAAACTTGGCTGATGTTTAGCAGCCAGGGAGGGGCCCACACACAAAAGCAGAAGTGGTTAGTTCAGTTGAAGGAAGATAACCCAAGAGGAAGCACTCCTCACAGGACTGATGGAACAGGCAAGACAAGAAAAGAGAATACAGTAAGAAGTTTAACAACACCAGGTTAAAGTCCAACAGGTTTATTTGGTAGCAAAAGCCACAAAAGGTGTGGCTTTTGCTACCAAATAAACCTGTTGGACTTTAACCTGGTGTTGTTAAACTTCTTACTGTGTTTACCCCAGTCCAACGCCGGCATCTCCACATCAAGAAAAGAGAATACAGAGAACAGGTCCCAAGCTAAAGAACAGCAAGTCCCAGAAACCAGGGAATGGGACAGAAGAGAGTTCCAGGAAAACTGTGAAGTCAAAGGAACACAGTAAGAAGTCTCACAACACCGGGTTAAAGTCCAACAGGTTTATTTGGTAGCAAATACCATAAGCTTTCGGAGCACTGCTCCTTCGTCAGATGGAGTGGAAATGTGCTCTCAAACAGGGCACTCAAAGAACACTTGCATCCTAATCAGTATTCTGTAACTTGATTTTGTGTCTGTGCCCTGTTTGAGAGCACATTTCCACTCCATCTGACAAAGGAGCAGCGCTCCGAAAGCTTATGGTATTTGCTACCAAATAAACCTGTTGGACTTTAACCTGGTGTTGTGAGACTTCTTACTGTGTTCACCCCAGTCCAACGCCGGCATCTCCACATCAAGTCAAAGGAACACAGAACAGAAATCAGGAAAAAGGGTTCTGTTCAGTGAAGTTGAGAGTGAGGAGCAAGAAAAGGCTCCAAGTTAAACAGCAAATCTGAAGGAATAATAGACTCCGACAGTGCAGATGAAGGCCATTCATCCCATTGAGTCTGCACTGATCACAATCCCACCCACGTCCTATCCTCATAAACACACGCACTTAGCCTAGCTAGTCTCCCTGACTCTAAGGGACAATTTAGCATGGCCAATTCACCTAACCTGCACATCTTTGGACTGTGGGAGGAAACCGGAGGAAACCCACACAGACACGGGGAGAATGTACAAACTGCCAGACAAGTTCCCAAGCCAGGAATCGAACCCGGGTCCCTGGCACTGTTAGGCAGTAGTGCTAACCACTGTGCTAGCCATGGAAGCAGAGGTGAAGCAATAAGGCTGTGAGAAGTCAAGATCTGAGGTGACCCAAAGGCTGGGGATACCTTAACAGGACCTATGAAGCAGTGGTGAATTAGTGGCTGGGTATCTGTCAGACTGCATGGAACCTTGAATGCATTTGGTGATCAAGGGCAGAGGAATACCAGAAGGGGAGGTTGAAACGCTGGAGTTGATCTTTGGTAAAGACAAGCAAGAGAAAGCGTCATTTGGGATAAGATTCCAAGCTGCGTTCTTCGAGAGCGGAGAGTGGAAACTTTTGTGTGGAAGGCAGAGTTTCAGTGTGCCAAGCATATGGGGGGAATTGATGAAAAATCCATAGACGTTGTGGGTAGTCTCTGTCAGTTGGTTTCAGAGCGTGGGGTGTCTGACCACAGTTTGCCTGTTAGAATCATAGAATCCCTACATGCAGAAGGAGGCCATTCGGCCCATCGAGCCTGCAGCAACAACAATTCCACCCAGGCCCTATCCCCGTAACCCCTCGTATTTACTCTGCAAATCGCCCTGACACTAAGAGTTAATTTGGCATGGCCACTCAACCTAACCTGCACATCTTTGGACTATGGGAGGAAACCATAGCACCCGGAGGAAACCCACGCAGACATAGGGAGAACGTGCAAACTCCACACATGGTTTACATGGATTTGGTACTTTCTAAGAACATTAGAGTCTAAGATAAATTTTGTAACGTGTGTTATCCTTGTAAATCTGTGTATACTTATAACAATACAGTGGGCTGAAGGAGTAGTGCATTATAATTCATCTTTTCTTGTTTAATTAATGTTTTATTCTTCTGTTAAAAGCTCATCCACATCCCTGTGCCTCTGTTCAGTAGTTGCTTCCTATGTATCTAAACAAAAAATAAAGGTTAGGATCTATCAAGCCAGGGTTATATCCTGACTTGTCAGCATTAATGTTAGCTGGGATCGTAATAGAGAGGCGATGGCTGAGTGGTATTATCATTAGACTACTAATTCAGAAACTCAGCAAATGTTCTGGGGACTCAGGTTCAAATCCCACCACAGCAAATGGTGGAATTTGAATTCAATTAAAAATATCTGGAATTAAGAATCTACTGATGACCATGAAACCATTGTTGATTGTCGGAAAAACCCATCTGGTTTATTAATGTCCTTTAGGGAAGGAAATCTGCCGTCCTTACCTGGTCTGGCCTACATGTGACTCCAGAGCCACAACAATATGGTTGACTCTCAACTGCCCTCGGGCAACTAGGGATGGGCAATAAATGCTGGCCAGCCAGCGACACCCATGTCCCATGAATGAATGAATAAAAAAAAGATATAACATTGAAATTCTCTCCACAGGTTATTCCAACTCAAATGGCATCAACAGCCACCCACCTTGCAGTGTTTCAATCTTGTCTCCCAAGACTCTGTCTCCCTGGACTCTCAAATCTGCTGTCCAGCACCACGCACAAGCACAACTTCAACTCTTTGGCCCTGCTGAGCAAAGGATTACATTTGCCCCAACAGCCCGTAGCTCAGAGTCACCAAACTACTGCTGCTTTCGTAGATCTTCAGGCCTTCTCTGCAGTCCTATAACCCCTTGACACATCAGCATTCCTTTAATTCTGTCCTTTTGAGCATCTCCCATTTTAATCACTCAACCACACCTCTCTCCCCCAGCATCTCTCCTTACAGCTTAAAAAAAACACCTAAAAACCTACCCCTTTGACAAAGCTTTTGATCACCTACCCCAATATGTCCTTCTGTGGCTTGACATCAAATTTGGTTTTATAATGCTTCTGTCAAGAGCCTTGGGGATGTTTTATTATCTTAGTAATATTATGTATTTAAAAGTTCCTTCCTTGTAATTCTATCACTAATAATCAGAATACGCATATCAATCAGTTAAAAGAAATAAGTGGCTATTTCTCAATTTATCTGATCTTCTCTTTTACCCTTTAAAGGAATGGCAAAGGATCATAGAACCACTACAGAGGCCATTTGGCCCATCGAGCCTGGACTGACAGCAATCCCACCCAGGCCCTATCCCTGTAACATCACATATTTACCCTGCTAATCTCCTGACACTAAGAGTCAATTTAGCATGGCCAATCAACCTAACCCGGAAAATCCCCTCGTCGCCACACTCCTGTTCGGGTACACTGAGGGAGAATTTGGCACGTCCAATGCATCTAACCAGCACGTCTTTCGGACTATGGGAGAAAACTGGAGAATCCAGAGGAAACCGATGCAGACAAGGGGAGAATGTGCAACTCCACAAAGTTCCCCGAGGCTGGAATCAAACCCGTGACCCTGTGAGGCAGCCATGCTAACCACTGTGCCACCCGTAAGGGGCATCCATAAAGACGTATCAGTTCTGTTGTCTGAATTGTCATTGTTTTCAATTCAGGTGAGCTGTACCAACTGTGTTACTCCCTAAATGGAACCTGACCCATATCCCAGTATAGTGTTGTGGCAGATCTAACTGGGTTACAACTGCACCTCTTAATTCAGCAGCTCTCGAAACATGAGAGGAAACCTCCTTAAAATGCAACATTCATTTTCTCTCTCTTTCCATATTTAAAAACTACTACTTTAACGAACTTGAGATTTTTGTGACAAATCCTCATTTAAATGGAATCTCAGCTCATACCCCATGTTGGCCAGAATCGTATCTGCATTTGTTGATATTAATCATTCTGATTTTTACAAGTCAACTTAAAGAAGGACTACCTAAGGAGCAGGTTTCATATCGTTATGGAAACAGATGAACTTGTCATTTGGAATTAATATATTTTCAGGATGTGGGAGTCATGTGCAAAGCTGTTGTTTGTTACTCATTTACAGTTGCTCTCAGTTGTACATAATCTGAAATTCTAGGCCAGCTATGGAAAGGCTTTATTGGACAAGGACAGCAGATTTCCTTCCCTTAAAGGGCATTGCAAGCATACAAAGTAGGGGCAGGAGTAGGCCATTCAGCCTCTCAAGCTTGTTCTGCCATTCAATAAGATCACAGTTGGTCTGATTGTGGACTCAACTCCACTTTCCTTCTTACCCCTATATAGAAATAGAACATAGAAAGCCACAGCACAAACAGGCCCTTCGGCCCACAAGTTGCGCTGATCATATCCCTACCTCTAGGCCTATCTATAGCCCTCAATCCCATTAAATCCCATGTACTCATCCAGAAGTCTCTTAAAAGACCCCAACGAGTTTGCCTCCACCACCACCGACGTCAGCCGATTCCACTCACCCACCACCCTCTGAGTGAAAAACTTACCCCTGACATCTCCTCTGTACCTACCCCCCAGCACCTTAAACTTGTGTCCTCCCGTAGCAACCATTTCAGCCCTTGGAAATAGCCTCTGAGAGTCTACCCTATCCAGACCTCTCAACATCTTGTAAACCTCTATCAGGTCACCTCTCATCCTTCGTCTCTCCAGGGAGAAGAGACCAAGCTCCCTCAACCTATCCTCATAAGGCATGCCCCCCAATCCAGGCAACATCCTTGTAAATCTCCTCTGCACCCTTTCAATGGCTTCAACATCTTTCCTGTAATGAGGTGACCAGAACTGCGCGCAGTACTCCAAGTGGGGTCTAACCAGGGTCCTATAAAGCTGCAGCATTATCTCCCGACTCCTAAACTCAATCCCTCGATTAATGAAGGCTAGTACGCCGTACGCCTTCTTGACCGCATCCTCCACCTGCGAGGCCGATTTAAGAGTCCTATGGACCCGGACCCCAAGGTCCTTCTGATCCTCTACACTGCTAAGAATGGTACCCTTCATATTATACTGCTGCTTCATCCCATTGGATCTGCCAAAATGGATCACTACACACTTAGCCGGGTTGAAGTCCATCTGCCACTTCTCCGCCCAGTCTTGCATTCTATCTATGTCTCGCTGCAACTTCTGACATCCCTCCAAACTATCCACAACACCACCTACCTTGGTGTCGTCAGCAAACTTACCAACCCATCCCTCCACTTCCTCATCCAGGTCATTTATGAAAATGACAAACAGCAAGGGTCCCAGAACAGATCCCTGGGGCACTCCACTGGTCACTGACCTCCATGCAGAGAAAGACCCCTCCACAGCCACTCTCTGCCTTCTGCAGGCAAGCCAGTTCTGGATCCACAAGGCAACAGCCCCTTGGATCCCATGCCCTCTCACTTTCTCAAGAAGTCTTGCATGGGGGACCTTATCGAACGCCTTGCTGAAGTCCATATAGACCACATCCACCGCTCTTCCTTCGTCAATGTGTTTGGTCACATTTTCAAAGAACTCAACCAGGCTCGTAAGGCACGACCTGCCCTTGACAAAGCCGTGCTGACTACTTTTGATCATACTAAACTTCTCTAGATGATCATAAATCCTGTCTCTCAGGATCCTCTCCATCAACTTACCAACCACTGAGGTTAGACTCACCGGTCGGTAATTTCCCGGGCTGTCCCTGTTCCCTTTCTTGAATATAGGGACCACATCTGCAATCCTCCAATCCTCCGGAACCTCTCCCGTCTCCATCGACGATGCAAAGATCATCGCCAAAGGCTCCGCAATCTCCTCCCTCGCCTCCCACAGTAACCTGGGGTACATCCCATCCGGTCCCGGCGACTTACCAACCTTGATGCCATTCAATAGTTCCAACACATCCTCTTTCTTTATGTCCACATGCTCGATCCTTTCTGTCCATCGCAAACCAGCAGTACAACCACCCAGATCCCTTTCCACCGTGAATACCGAGGTAAAGTATTCATTAAGCACCTCCGCCATTTCTAACGGTTCCGCACAAACTTTTCCCCCTTCACCTTTTAAGGGTCCTGTGCCTTCACATCTCATCCTTTTACTCTTGACATATTTGTAGAAAGCCTTGGGATTCTCCTGAATCTTACCCGCCAAGGTCTTCTCATGACCCCTTCTCGCTCTCATAATTTCCTTCTTAAGCTCCTTCCTACATCCCGTATACTCCTCTAAATCCTTAACACCTCCTAGCTCTCTGAACCTTCTGTACGCCTCTCTTTTCTTATTCACCAGGTTCATCACAACCTTCGTGCACCACGGTTCCCGTACCCTACCAACACCCCCCTGTCTCTTCGGAACGTTGTCATGCAGAGCTCCAGACAAACATTCCTTGAAAATCCTCCACTTTCCCTCGGTACTTTTCCCCAAGAATGCCTCCTTCCAATTTACCCGTCTAATTTCCTCCCTGATGACACTGTATTTCCCTTTACTCCAGAGAAACACTTTCCTAGCCTGCCTGATCCTATCTCTTTCTAATGCTATCGTGAAGGAGATAGAATTATGATCGCTATCCCCAAGATGCTCACCCACCGAGAGATCCTCCACCTGTCCAGGTTCATTAGCCAGCACCAGATCAAGTACAGCCTCTCCTCTAGTAGGCTTATCCACATACTGTGTCAGGAAACTCTCCTGGACACACCTAACAAACTCCTCTCCATCCAAACCCCTAGCCCTAGGGATATTCCAATCTATGTTTGGGAAATTAAAATCTCCCATCACGACAACTCTGTTATTCCTACATCTCTCCAGGATCTGTTTCCCCATCTGCTCCTCAACATCTCTGTTACTATTGGGCGGCCTATAGAAAACACCCAGCAAAGTTACCGACCCCTTCCTGTTCCTAACCTCCACCCACAGAGACTCCGTAGTCAATCCCTCCACGGCGTCCACCTTCTCTACAGCCGTGACACTATCCCTGATCAACAGTGCCACTCCCCCCCCTCTCTTGCCTCCCTCCCTGTCCTTCCTGAAACATCTAAAACCCGGCACCTGAAGCACCCAGTCCTGTCCCTGAGACATCCAAGTCTCCGTAATGGCCACCACATCACAATTCGAAGCAGCAATCCACGCTCTAAGCTCATCCACTTTATTCACTACACTCCTGGCATTAAAATAGACACATCTCAGACCTTCAGCCTGAGCACTTCCCTTCTCCATCACTCGTCTAACCTCCCTCTTACCCTGTCTACATTCCTTATCTATTTGCGAGCTAACCTCCTCGCTCTCAGTCCCCTCATTTCGATTCCCTCCCCCCAACCTTTCTAGTTTAAAGTCTCTCCAGTAGCCTTAGCCAACCTTCCCGCCAGGATATTGGTCCCCCTGGGATTCAAGTGCCACCCGTCTTTTTTAAACAGGTCACACCTGCCCCTAAAGAGGTCCCAATGATCCAAGTACCCAAATCCTTGTCCCTTGCTCCAGTCCCTCAGCCACGCATTCATTCTCCACCGATTCCTGTTCTCACTCTCCCGCGGCACAGGCAGCAATCCCGAGATTACTACCTTTGCATTCCTCTTTCTCAGCTGTCTACCTAACTCCCTATATTCTCTTTTCATGACCCCTTCCCTCTTCCTACCTATGTCAGCAGTACCTATATGCATCACGACCTTCGGCTCCTCTCCCTCCCCCTTCAGGATTTCTGGGACTCGACCAGAGACATCCCGGACCCCTGCACCAGGGAGGCAAACCACCATCCGAGAGTCCCATCTGTGTCCGCAAAAACGCCTATCTGACCCCCTCACCGTAGAGTCCCCAATTAGCACTACCCTCCTTTCCTTACCCTTTTGCACTACTGGGCCAGGCTCAGCTCCAGAGACACTGCCACCGCTGCTTCCCCCAGGTGGGCTGTCCTCCCCAGTAGTACTCAGACAGGAGTACTTATTATTAAGGGGCACATCCACCGGGGTGCTCACCATCAACCGAGCTTTCTCCTTCCTCACTGTTACCCAGTTACCCTCCTCCCCGTGGTCCCGGTGTGACCACCTGCCGATAGCTCCTGTCAATGACCTCCTCACTATCCCTAACCCGGCGAAGGTCCTCGAGCTGCAATTCCAGTTCCCTAACATGGTCCCTTAGGAACCGCAGCTCAACACACCCAGCACAGATATGGTCGTCCGGGAGGCTAGGAGCCTCCAGGACCTCCCACATCCTACATTGGGAACAACATACTGGCCTCACACTCATAATTGCCCTTTTAAACACACAGGGGAAAAAAAAGTGAATGAAAATTTTAAACTTACCTTTCCTCCTCCTGTTTTCTCCAAAGCCCTGCTCTCACTGGGTCTTTTTTTTTTAGGTTAGAGGAGGAGGGAGGGTGGGATACTCTACAAGTGTAGAGTATCGGGATTCCTCTCTGTTCCAATTTATTGGGGAAAAAAAAAAATCTCTCTCTCCCAGACCTCCCTGCGCGACCACTTCCGGGTTTAGATATTTAAAAAAAATATATATATATCTTTAGACTCCCGTGTCATCCAAGAATCTATTTACATCTGTCTTAAAATATCCAATGATCCTGCCTCCACTGCTCTCTGGGGAAGAGCGGTCCACAGACTCATGACCATCTGAGAGAAGACATTTTTATTAGCTCCATCTTAAAATGGAGATCCCTTATTTGTAAAACTGTGTCCCTTATTTCTAGTCTCTTGTACAAGGGGCAACTTCCTTTCGACAGCCACCCTGTCAAGTCCCCTCAGGATGTTATGAAATTTACCAACCCGCCCACCACGGGAATGGGAGTGGGCGAGTGGCGGACCATGGAAAGGTCCGTTGACCTCGGGCGGGATTTTACGGATTCGGGACAAGCGAGGCTGTAAAATCCTACCCTTTGTGTCTTATTCTTCCAAATTCCAATGGATACGGGCCCAAGCTGTCCAACCTTTATCCTAGGAATCAGCCGAGTGAACCTTCTCTGAACTGCTTCCAATGCACTTATATCATTTCTTAAATAAGACAAACAAAACTGTACACAGTGCTCTCGATGTGGTCTCAACAATATCCTATACAACTGTCGCAAAATATCTCTACTTTTATATTTCCTTCCCCTTGCAATAAACACCAACATTCCATTTACCTTCTTAATCACTTACTGTGCCTGCATGCTAACTTTTTGTGATCTATGTACTAGGACACCCAGATCCTTCTGGATCTGAGTTCTTCCCAGCTTCCCATTTAAATAATATGCTTTTATTAATCCTTTCTGTCAACGTGGACTAGTTCACGTTTTCCCACATTATACTCCATCTTTTGATGTGATTTGATTTATTATTGTCACATGTATTAGTATGCAGTGAAAAGTATTGTTTCTTGCGTGCTATACAAAGCATACCGTTCATAAAGAAGGAAAGCGGAGAGTGTAGAATGTAGTGTTACAGTCATAGCTAGGATGTCGAGAAAGATCAACATAGTGCGAGATAGGTCCATCCAGAAGTCTGATGGCAGCAGGGAAGAAGCTGTTCTTGAGGTGGTTGATATGTGACCTCAGACTTTTGTATCTTTTTTCCGACAGAAGTGGTGGAAGAGAGTATGTCCGGGGTGCGTGGGGTCCTTAATTATGCTGGCTGCTTTTCCGAGGCAGCGAGAAGTGTAGACAGAGTCAATGCATGGAAGGCTGGTTTGCGTGATGGATTGGGCTTCATTTAAGACCCTTTGCAGTTTCTTGCAGTCGTGGACAGAGCAGGAGCCATACCAAGCTGTGATACAACCAGAAAGAATGCTTTCGATGGTGCACCTGCAAAAGTTGGTGAGAGTCGTAGCGGACATGCCAAACTTCCTTAGTCTTCTGAGAAAGTCTTCTGCCAAATTTATAGACACCCACTTAACCTTTCCATATCACTTTGCAGACTCCTTATGTCCACTTCACAACTTACTTTCCTACCTATCATTATGTCATCAGCAAATTTAGCAACCATACGTTTGATCCCTTCATCCTAGTCATTGATGTAGGTTGTAAGTTGATCCCTGTGGCACTCCACTCATTACTTCTCCCATACTGAAGATGACCCATTTATGCTCGCTGCCCGTGTTATGCAACAGGGAGTTTCAAGTTTTTATTATCAACTTTCAAAACAAGTACTGAATTCTGGATCTGTTACGGTGGGAGTTTAACTCATTTGTTCCAATCCTGAGTACCGGTACGAAAGAGGAAAATAATGCAGAATCAGCATTGTTTTGGGTCAGTTGCCTTTATAACCCTGTATGCATGCTTTCAATGTCTTTTTCCATGTGCCATTCTCAAAAGCGTAAACCCTTGTTCTTTTTACTCCTTAGAAATTTGAGATTGAGTGGTCTTTAATTTGTAACAAGGAAGTGGTTTATTACAGTTTTTATATAGACTGTTGTATGTATTGATCAGAGATTGTAAGTGTTTTCAATGAATATGAAAAATCCATAAGTCCTTAATGGATAGTCCTCGAGGCAAATGAGAGAATTCTGATAACAACAAAGTGGACAAGTTATTTATTTTTCATTGACTCCCATCCTAGATAGATTCTGGAAACTTTTTGCAGGTTACTAAGAAATAATTAAAATCCATTAAAGTTTATTTATTTGTGTCACAAGTAGGCTTACATTAACGCTGCAATGAAGTTACTGTGAAAGTCCCCTGGTCATCACACTCCGACACCTGTTCGGGTACACTGAGGGAGAATTTGTCATGGCCAATGCACCTAACCAGCACGTCTTTTGGACTTTGGGAGGAAACCGGAGCACCTGGAGGAAACCCACGCAGACACGGGGAGAACGTGCAGACTCTGCACAGACAGTGACCCAAGCGGGGAATTGAACCTGGGTCCCTGGCGCTGTGAGGCAGCAGAGCTAACCACTGTGCCACCGTGCGGCTTTTGCTGTAGGTAGTTATCATAATCATAAATCGTTAAAGTAAATCTTGCATTCAAGAAGTAATCATCTGCATTATTTATAATTGCTTTCACCGGAATTAGGAGGGGAATCTGCGAAAAAGTACATGCTACTTTTGTGTAAGAGGCAAAATTACTTCTGAGTTCTGGGCTAAATCAATCTGATCTCAATTAGTAGCTTTAGGTGTAGGGAAGTTCTTAAGTGTGAGCACAGGCTGCTCTTAAGTCCTGAAGGTGTGTATTTGCAGATTGCAATCATTCGTACAGCTGCTTTCCATTCCACTTCAGCAAATAATTGATAATGGAATAATTCCAGGGAAGGACAAGTGCATTCATCTGAATTCTTACATAGTCTGTCTCCTGAGGTCAGATATAACAAACAACAAAAAAAGCCCATGAATGGGCATGGTTAGGTTTTAAAAAGGGATTGCAATTGTAGGCCAGAGGCCTGGAATTTGAATCTAAAAATGTTTGAGGTCAGTCTATGCAGTGAAGAATAGTCTGAAAGGATGATCATGCCAGAAACAAATGTCAGCCCATGTGACTGTGGTGTTCCCATGTATCTGCTGCCCTTGTCCTTCTAGATGGAAGTGGCTGTGGGTTTGGAAGGTGCTAAGGATCTTTGGTGAATTGCTGCAGTGCATCTTGTAGATAGTACACACTGCTGCTACTGAGCGCCGGTGGTGGAGGGATTGAATGTTTGTGGATGTGGTGCCAATCAAGCAGGCTGCTTGGTCTGTGTGGAGTTTGCACGTTCTCCCCATGTCAGCGTGGGTTTCCTCCTACAGTCCAAAGATGTGTGGGTTAGTTGATTGGCTATGCTAAATTAACCCTAGTGTCAGGGGATGAGCAGGGTAAATATGTGGCATTTCAGGAGTGGAGCCTGGGTGAGGTTGTGGTCGGTGCAGACTCAATGGGCCGAATGGCCTCCTTCTGCACTGTGGGGATTCTATGATTCATGAAACAAGAAGATTGATGTTAAGAAAGATTTTGGAATCTGCTTTGACTGTTACCCTGGTTGCTGCCTGTGAAACAATGCAGCTCAATGCTTTGTATTGGGTCTAGCTTTACTCAGTGTTGTCCGTGCACATTTGGAAAAGTCGGACAAATATGTGATGGCACACACAGATGTAACGTTCAGTCTAGATCAGAAGGAGGCCCTTTGTTATGCCCCTGGGTTACGTTTTAACATTATTCAATTTTGGGTGGTGTGGGCACAGAGGACCCACAGAGCGCTGATGGGAATCATAGAATACCTACAGTGCAGAAGGAGGTCATTCGGCCCATCGAGTCTGCACCACCCAGGCCCTATCCCAATAACCCCATGCATTTACCCTGCTAGTCCCCCTGACACTAAGGGGCAATTTAGCATGGCTAATCCACCTAACCTGCACATCTTTGGATTGTGGGAGGAAACCTGAATACCCGAAGGAAACCCACGCAGACATGGGGAAAACATGCAAATTCCACACAGACAGTGACCCGAAGCCGGGAATTGAACCCGGGCCCCTGGCACTGTGAGGCAGCAGTGCTAAACACTGTGCCACCGTGCCACCCAAACATTATTGTACTTGGGAATATCTAAAGCAGATATAAAATTTAAAGCGTTTATCTCTCACTTTCCTCTGGTCTGCAAGCCTCTCCCGTCTCTGATGCCCCTTTTGCTGCCCAGTGTGCATCTAAATATCCTGCACCCATTGTTTGATGTGCTTATCATTCCAATCTCTCCTAACAGTAGCAAATTACCTCAGGAAGCCAAGGTAGGATGGGGCCAAGGGTTGGTCAAGGGTGTATTGCAGCAGGAAATTTAAACTGCCAAAGCTGTTAGCCTGCCAGTGCTGGTGGGGATTGGGAACACTTTTTGGTGAGATTTCCCATGTTCCTGCATAACAATATGGAGCTTGTCTGGTACGTGGGCGGCACGGTAGCACAGTGGTTAGCACTGCTGCTTCACAGCTCCAGGGTCCCGGGTTCGATTCCCGGCTCGGGTCACTGTCTGTGTGGAGTTTGCACATTCTCCTCGTGTCTGCGTGGGTTTCCTCCGGGTGCTCCGGTTTCCTCCCACAGTCCAAAGATGTGCGGGTTAGGTTGATTGGCCAGGTTAAAAAATTGCCCCTTAGAGTCCAGGGATGTGTAGGTTAGAGGGATTAGCGGGTAAAATATGTGGGGGTAGGGCCTGGGTGGGATTGTGGTCGGTGCAGACTCGATGGGCCGAATGGCCTCCTTCTGCACTGTAGGGATTCTATGACTCCTCTTTTGGAAGAGTCATAAAGTTTTTTTAATTGGCAGGTCCACTGGCCAATTCGACACACAGAGGGGAGTTACTTTTTATTATTTCATGGAATGTGGGTCTAGCTGGCCCATCCTTAATTACCCTTAAGATGGTGGTGCTGAGCTACCTTCTGGAACAGCTATAGTCTATGTGCTGTAGGCACACACACAGTATTGTTAGGGAGTTCCTGGAAGGAACGGTGCTATATTTCCAAGTCAGGATGGTATGTGACTTGGAAGGGAACTTGCAAACTGTGGCGTTCCCATGCACCTGCTGTCCTTGTCCTTCTAGATGGAAGTGGCTGTGGGTTTGGAAGGTGCTGTCTAAGGATCTTTGGTGAATTGCTGCAGTGCATCTTGTAGATAGTACACACTGCTGCTACTGAGTGTCGGTGGTGGAGGGATTCAATGTTTGTGGATGTGGTACCAATCAAGCGGGCTGCTTTGTCCTGGATGGTGTCAAGCTTCTTGAGTGTTGTTGGAGCTGCACCCATCCAGGCAAGTGGGGAGTAGTTCATCACACCCCTGACTTGTGCCTTGTAGATAGAATCATAGAAACCCTACAGTGCAGAAGGAGGCCATTCGGCCCATCGAGTCTGCACCGACCACAATCCCACCCAGGCCCTACCCGCTAATCCCTTTTTTTTTTACCCGCTAACTTTACCCGCTAATCCCTCTAACCTACGCATCCCAGGACTCTAAGGGGCAATTTTTAACCTGGCCAATCAACCTAACCCGCACATCTTTGGACTGTGGGAGGAAACCGGAGCACCCGGAGGAAACCCACGCAGACACGAGGAGAATGTGCAAACTCCACACAGACAGTGACCCGAGCCGGGAATCGAACCCGGGACCCTGGAGCTGTGAAGCAGCAGTGCTAACCACTGTGCTACCGTGGTCAGGCTTTGGGAAGTCACTGGAGATGAGTTACTCCCTGCAGTATTCCTAGCCTCTGACCTGCTCTTGTAGCCACTGTGTTTATGTTAAACTTCAAAAGTAATCCCCCCATGGAAACATTAAAAGATTAATTCTTCCTTACTTTTGGAGATTAACTCATTTATATCTGACTATTCTTTCTCATCATTGTTCATTCTTTCTTTATTGATTCCATTCTTAACACGCAGATGTCCATGTTTGCAAATCAGAAGTATATAATGTAATCCACGGTGTATTATAAATCCTGTTGATGTGACCTTTCAAGTCCTTCCACGGTCATAAAAATCTAACATGGCCAGAACTGAAATCTGATCCATGGCTCTCTCTCTCCCCCTCTCTGTTCAAGTGCTATAATTAGCCAGGTCAATGCGAGGCTAATTCTCGTAACTCAGGCAAGTTTTCGACTTTGGAGGCGAGGCGAGGGGAGGGAGGGGGAAGGGGAGGGGGGAGGGAGGGGGGAAGGGGAGGGTGGAGGGAGGGGGAAGGGGAGGGGGAGGGAGGGGGAAGGGGGAGGGGGAGGGAGGGGAGGGGAGGGAGGGGAGGGAGGGAGGGGAAGGGGAGGGGGGAAGGGGAGGGGGAAGGGGGAGGGGGAAGGGGAGGGGGGAGGGAGGGGGAAGGGGAGGGGGGGAGGGGGAAGGGGAGGGGGGGAGGGGAAGGGGAGGGGGGAGGGGGAAGGGGAGGGGGGAGGGGGAAGGGGGAGGGGGGGGGGGGGGAGGGGGGAGGGGGGGAGGGGGGAGGGGGAAGGGGGGGGAAGGGAGGGGGGGGGAAGGGGGGGGAAGGGAGGGGGGGGAAGGGAGGGGGGGGGAAGGGAGGGGGGGGGAAGGGAGGGGGAGGGAGGGAGGGGGAGGGGGGAGGGAGGGGGAGGGGGGAAGGGAGGGGGAGGGGGGAAGGGAGGGGGAGGGGGGAAGGGAGGGGGAGGGGGGAAGGGAGGGGG
Source organism: Mustelus asterias (assembly GCF_964213995.1). Classification (NCBI taxonomy): domain Eukaryota; kingdom Metazoa; phylum Chordata; class Chondrichthyes; order Carcharhiniformes; family Triakidae; genus Mustelus; species Mustelus asterias. Next base: position 17,878,113 of record NC_135813.1, read on the forward strand.
AGGGGGGAAGGGGAGGGGAGGGGGGAAGGGAGGGGGAGGGGGGAAGGAGGGGGAGGGGGAAGGGAGGGGGAGGGGGGAAGGGAGGGGGAGGGGGGAAGGGAGGGGGAGGGGGGAAGGGAGGGGGAGGGGGGAAGGGAGGGGGAGGGGGGGAAGGGGAGGGGGAGGGGGAAGGGGGGAGGGGGAAGGGGAGGGGGGAGGGGGAAGGGGAGGGGGGAGGGGGAAGGGGAGGGGGGAGGGGAAGGGGAGGGGGGAGGGGGAAGGGGAGGGGGGAGGGGGAAGGGGAGGGGGAGGGGGAAGGGGAGGGGGGAGGGGGAAGGGGAGGGGGGGAGGGGGAAGGGGGAGGGGGGGAGGGGGAAGGGAGGGGGGAGGGGGAAGGGGAGGGGGGGAGGGGGAAGGGGAGGGGGGGAGGGGGGAAGGGGAGGGGGGAGGGGGAAGGGGAGGGGGGGAGGGGGGAAGGGGAGGGGGGGAGGGGGAAGGGGAGGGGGGGAGGGGGAAGGGGAGGGGGAGGGGGAAGGGGAGGGGGGGAGGGGGAAGGGGAGGGGGGGAGGGGAAGGGGAGGGGGGGGGGGAAGGGGAGGGGGGGAGGGGGAGGGGGGAGGGGGAGGGGAGGGGGGAGGGGGCGGGGAGGGGGAAGGGGCGGGGGCGGGGAGGGGGGCCGGGGCGGGGAGGCGGTGGGACGGG